>NC_135169.1:56704618-57335299 GCF_041146795.1 Maylandia zebra
AACTCTCACCGTAACCTAACGAGGTGCACGTTTGACACAAGTCCGGGTGACCAGCTGTTCTTCTGTGTGTGGGCGTTTCCCTCGTCCAACATGGCCCCAGTTTAAAGGCATCAGTTGATGCAAGATTAGCAGACAGAGCTGCACCAACAGCTACTGTGATGGAGAAACTGAGTACACAAGATGACATGATGTAATAAAGTCACATTTCCATTTCTGGTTATTGTATGAGCTTAGTTAGTTTCATTGGAATGAAATATGCTGTATTTGTCATAAGATTTGTGTCAAGCCTGCAGTTAGATGCAAATTTGAGGCTGCCTCTCAGTGTCAGTGATATTACTGTATATATGATCCACAAGCATAAAGTCAGATATGTGTGCAACCTTTAAGAGCTCCAATCCAAACACAAACTGATGCCAACACACCTGAAAGGCAATCTGAATAAAAACCGATCATATATGCACAAGTTTAAAGTTCAGCATTTCCTCTTTCAGACAACTTCCTGTGTGTACAAATGCCACCATTACATTTGACTTTTTACTTTTCTCTTGGGATCACAAACAAATGACTAAAATCTTACCACACAAATGTGTTAAATGTTTACAGCTTTGATTGAGACTGTGGAGATGTAGTCTGCAAAGCTGTGTCTGTCCAGCAGCAGAGCGTATTCAGTGCCTTTGTTTTCCTCTATATAGAGCTGGGCGATATGAGATTTTTTCATATCACGATATGTTTTTTTCATTTCAGGCGATAACGATATCTATCACGATATAAGCCAAATAACTATATTTGTAAGATTTAAATGTGCCGTTGCTCACAAGTAAAATGTGAAATAATCAGCAGCTTGTTTTTATTTAAATATTGATTTCCCATAATAAGTTCAACAGGGTAGATGTACTTCAGGAACATGAGACTTTTTCAGATAAATAAAGGCAAATATTGCAAACTACACAAAAGGCAGCCGCTAAAGCGTTTAAGTTTTAAAATAGGACAAACTAAACAGACTAAATTGTCAATTCCACTTAGAAACAAAATATTAATTCTAAAAATAAATCTTAGCTTGTTTTACAGAAGAACAGACAAAACTGACTAACTTTTGTCAATATCAAATAAACTGAGAACTAAAAGGAAATTCTCAATCTCTCCTTGTTGTATAGCTTAGCTTTTCAAAACAGTTTTAACAGTTACTTTAGTCTGACAAAAGCCGAATGACGAATTAGCGCTTCCAGTCAGAGACTGAGGCTACGTCCACACGTACACGGGTATCTTTGAAAACGGAGATTTTCCGTTTTCGTTTTAAAAAATAATCTCGTCCACACATAAAGGCAGAAATGAAGGAAAACGCTGCTATGAACATGCCAAAGCAGCAGGTGGAGCTAGATTCCTAACCGTGCAGAAATGTTGGCCAATCAGAAGTCTAGAAGCCTCGGTGGGAAAAAGTAAACAAAGCTGGGGCATAGAAGCAGAACCGAGTCGTATGTGTGGAGGGACAGTAACTGTGTGTATATGTAAGCATTTAAACACTGCAGAGAGTAGAATTAACAGTAACAGTATTGTAGAAATTCATTTCACCGAAACAATAACGTGGCGCACAGTGTGACGCATGCACCAGTTTATTGTATTTCCAGACTTGCTTTCGGCACAATTTACAGTGCACGCTACTCTGTTTTGTCAGACTTGAAATAGCCGAAATACCTTCACACTACGGAACTTCTATGGCTCTTCTGTTCGACAATCTCTCCGGCATTGGAACCATCATCCGGTTTTTCTTCGGTCACGCTCGGTTGAATTTTCTAGTCGGCACACTCATTTCCTCCATTACGCGCTGGCTCCATTACCCGCTGGCTGCTTCCCAAACAAACACACGTGCAGCTTGGCACTTGTGCTGTACATAACAAGTCACGTGACGTGATTGGTTCGGCTCTGCGCTACTTAATTTGGATTGGCTGACCTTTTTTAAATTTATTTATTTATTTATTTATTTATTTTTAAAGAGGACAAGAGCGGCGAGGTCTATCGCGATAGCTTAATTTCTCTATCGAGTAAAAGTTATATCGCGATACATATCGTTATCGTTCTATCGCCCAGCTCTACCTCTATATGGAGCTTGTTTCACCATTTTGGATGCCAGACACCCTGTGAGCACCCAGCAGCACCAGTGAACCTGCTGGTAATGGCTCCGTGAGGCCTGAACAGTCCTGATCCCCTAAAGGAACTGGTCCCATCCACCTACAGCCCAGTAACCTGGACTGGCTCCATACTGGGCAGAGTCGGTGTCAGTCCTGTACTGCTGGATGAAACCCAGCTTCAGACTATTTCAGCTCCATCACTTAGAGATGTTTGCATTTTTCACAAATGAAAACTGTAAGATTTTACTTATTTGTTCATGATTTGAAACACGCAGCCAGGCAGAAAGGTATCTAGTGTGACTGAATAAATAAACTGATTATCCGCTATCATCTCATGAGTGATGGCAGTAAACATATTGACCATTACATGTTATTCTGACTTGTATAACAGTGACACCAGCACCTACAAAAAAGCAAACAGCACCATCGGGAGGAGCAGGTGGAGGTGAGAACTTTACAGCATCTTGGCACAGAGTCATTTTAGGTCTGAATAAATGTGGGACAAGAAAATCTGTGCGCTACAACAAATCTGATTGTAACTGTGTTGTTGTTTTTTTCTCTCAGACTTTAAACTGGAGGATTTCTTTAACGATGTCACCACCACCACCACCAAAGTCCCACCCAAGGTTTTCCCCAGGGTCCCTGCAGCCACCAAGGCCCCAGCGAAGCCCAAACCCAAGCCAGGTGAAAGAAAGCAGCCCAACTCCCCTCCTGAGGCTTGTGGGTTAGCTGCAGAGCGAACGGGCTTTGTTACCTGAAATCTCAAGAGTTCAATTTTTACATCTCTGAATAAATCAGTGAACAGCAGCCACGCCCACTTCTGATTAATCAGAGCTTTTAAACCATTCGGCACGTCGAGGTTTTGGTGTAGAGAAAACATGAGAATTTTCTCACACTCAAACATTGACTTATTTTGAATTTGCAGAACATATTAGGAGGTAAAAGAAGAATATTTTTATCTAGATTGTCTCGGCACACGTATCCAGCAGCTGAAGCTGTTACTACTTTGAAAACATTCCTAAACTCACCATGAAACCTGGTTTCCTTAGTTAGGAGCGCCTGGTGGAGTCTGTGTACTGACTGTCAGCTTTCTCTTGGTAGTAGCTGGTTGTAACATGCAGACTGATTTATTTACTGCAGTTAGTACGTTCATTTAGTTTTTAGTTTCTATTAGTTCATTGCTGCTGTAGTTGTTATAATGGGGAGGGTGCCAGGAGCAACATTTAGGGAAAAAAAGTATTAATTCTAGAAAACATAACAGTCTCTGATGGCCGAGTGAATTCAGCTCAATGCAGTTTATGTAGCTCTTAGGCTCCCCTCACTGCGCTTTACATTTGTTAGGTAATAAATATCTAATCTTAAATGCTTATATGCTGATTATTATTGGTTTATATAAGAGAGGCCCAGACTTCAGTGTAAAACTAGGTTACAGGCTGACCAGAAACTGCATGTTTTTTGTAGAATATGAGGAACCGACAGAGTGAGACTAAGTCTAGACAGGTTGCCCTGGCAACAGACCTTAGAAAGAGAAAGTTATTGCAAGCTGCACAGGAAGTTTTAGTGCACAGGCATATTAATAAATCAGACGCAGGAAAGAGGAACTGAATAGAAGAAGTTTTGTGTGTAATGAAACTGTGTGTGACGTATGTGACGTCGAGAGGTACATAAATAACCTGGCTTCCTGTTTTCTGCTTGTGAGCAGGCATTTCTGTGTGTCTCCATATCCCGGGATATGTAAATAAAGATCTTTTTAATTTTTTTTAAGTAAAAGACCACTTTTGAGCCGTGTCTTTTTGGCCCTAAGAATCAAAAGAACAGTTTCTAACACTTGGTGCCGTGACCCGGATTCTTGTGCGGCTGAGGGGACTAATTTGGACCTTAAGGTACGATCTGATATGAGTTGGACAACAGACCGGTCTAAAAGAGTATATGTAAGCGCAGGCCTGTTGAAAATTGTGCACATTGGATGAATTCTGAATTAGTTGTCCACTGAATTGATGATTGTTACCATTAAAGTGGCTCACTAGTGGAAATTAAACTAAATTTTAAAATCTGTTAAGTAGATTTCAGGTGACATGTCCATGATAATTTTGGGTAATTTGGGATAAATAAAAGTAAAGTTTGGGGATATTTGATGAAAGCTCATTGTTGTTAATACTGGGGTGGATTTATTAATTGTTGTGATGTATGTTTGATGTTGGTGTGTAATGTGTGTGTGTGTGTTACGTCAGCCAAGAAAAGCGATATGAGGTTAGGATATTTGGTTAAGGGATATATTCCTGTATTGATTAGCAGAGTTGGACTCGGGCACCAGATAATTCAGCTGTGGAATCCCCACAGTGGTGCTTTTAAACGTATTTAAATAAATTTTAGGACGGACGTTGGACTTCTAGGGGTGCAAAATGTTCTGACTGTGATGGCTTCATCTTGCGGCGGACGCGCTGCAATTTCCTGCGACGACAGGGTCATCCGGGTGATACCCGTGACAGATAGGGACAGTCGTTAATAATCAGTGGTCAAGTACCACTTTTCTTGCACCGTTTGACCGACAGGGTTGGACCCGGGTGGTCCCGTTTGAACGTGATTGACAGGTAAAGCTAATGGCGCAGACGGGATTCGAAAGCGCCCACGAGTGGGGCTTCCGGTCAACTCACGGGGACCACTTTTAAATTAACATAGGGCCTAGAAATTTGACCGCTATCGGTGAGGGCGTTCCTGAAGCGGGTTGATTGACCAGCAAGGTTGGACCTGGGCTTAGAGGCTTTTAAATTAATCAAGGGAAAAGTTAGGTGTACCGGGACTGAGGTTTGGAAACTGTGATATGGAAATGGTGAACAATATTGGTTTTGAAGAGGTGATATGGTAATGGAAATAATTTATCTTGGCGGTCAGTGTCTTTTAAAAACATCAGAGCCTTTTGACACTGGCTGTCTCCACCAGATTTACAAAAATGACTCCTGTCTCTCTGCATCAGCTCTGCGACACTGGTGACCTGTCCGGGGTTACAACAGCTCCCCCCGAGGCAGCGGGCAAAGAATCCAGGCTGCCTGTCTAAGAGAAGCTCTCAGTTTAATGCTGAACATTTCACTTATTATTTATTTTATTTAACCTTTATTTAACCAGGAAGATCCGATTGAGATTAAAAACCTCTTTTTCAAAAGAGACCTGACCAAGAAGCAGAAAGTGTCTCACAGTTAAAGAAATTCCTCAAACACAGGCAGCAACAACACACATGCAAGAATAAAATGAAAATAAAGTAAAGATAAAATTCAATAAAATGCAAATATAAATTTCAAAGTTCAGTTAAAATGACAATCACTGAATTGACACAGCTGCATGTTATGGACTTGGCCTTTTAGGATTCATAGTTTAGATTTCAAAGCACTTAATGAAATGAAGTCGTTTTCCAGTCGTTCTGCAGTTCGTTCCAAGCCGACGGGGCTAAATGGACGAAAGCTCTTTTGGAAAGGTTCATTTTGGGCAAATGGAACAGAAAGCAACAAGTAACCATGCAGACGAAGAGAATAATGACCAGCATGTTTCACCGCAACCAGGCAGCATATGCAGGAATCCAACTATTGCCTTAAAACTGTATAAATGAGAGTTCCTGCGACTGGCCAAAGCAGCCCATCCTACCTCGGAGTATAACTCACAGTGGTGAGTGTGAGGTTTGCAGTGAGTGATGAACCTCAGAGAAGCACGATACACAGCATGAAGCATTCACATATAGAATATCTCCATAATTGCCTTTTACCTGCTGCAACAGGTAAAAATGTTGCAGCACTTTCCTGTTCAACATCGTACTCGTGCTCAGCTGTTGATGCACCGTGATGGTGAATGGGCTGGTTCTTATACTGCTGTACTTGAGCATTCAGATCGCTTTATACAACATAAAGATCCATGATGTGGACACACGCATCCACAGACCAGTGCAGTAAACAGGCCAACGACACACAGTAACCAAAGCATAAGGGAAGTGTAGTCACTTGGTTTAATTAGAGTGTAATTAGTTGTTTTTTCTTTCTTTTAACAGTATTGTTTATTTGATCTCTGCTTCCTTTTTTTTGCTCTAACACAGACGTTTGATCTTTTTACCCCTGCAGCCAGTGATGACTTTAACCTGGCTGATGCCTTAGACCCCAGCAATGACATTAATGGCAAGGATAAGAACGTGGGGAAGGGAGGTGGGTGATGGTGTCCTGCATAAGATCAACACGCCTTCATTAAATGGCGAGATTTCTCATTTCAAATGAGAACATGTCATTTATCTGTTTCCTGTTTGTCCGTGTTTCTGCAGGTTTGTGTTAGCTTAAGCTTCCTTAGGTTCCTTTTGACTGTCGAAAGTCAGTTTGGTGCATGGTGTGAAAGCCGCTGTTCTTAAAGTTGAAGCCATGAGTGGCACCAAAATGTGGCCTGATTCGTAAAATACACGAGGCCTCAGTGCTCGTCCTCGGCACCGTGTCAGTCTAAAGGAGTTATCTGTCCGTCCACTCATCTCCATCTCACTTCTCCTTCTTTCTGCCATCTCATTTCTTAATTTTTACTGCTTAGCTGTGTCTCCGTTGCATCTGTTCCAAACGTAGACAAAGAGGGGCAACTTTGAATTTATTGCATGTAACGATTTAATGCTAATCAGCCTCTTGTTTGGTGTTTTTGTCACTGGATTGAAAACTGCTGCAAGCTGCAGGATTTAGTTACACCCTGCCTAATGTCCCAGCTGCATAATGACACTGGATCATTGGTCAGATGAAATTATTTTGTTTTTAAATGAGAGAACAGAAGAAACGAAAGTGCATTTCAAGAATTTGTTAGTGTCTGTGAAGTTTCTATAGAAGCTTTTAAAGCCGTCATTAAAACCTGACGATCTCATCACTCTGTTTGTGATTCATTCAGTTCTCATGTGTTTGAACTGAATTAATGGACTCCTCCAAGCCACTGATAGCCACTCTCTGTCACAGAGCGCTCATTGTTGTCCTCCTCTGCTTCCACGTCTCCTCCTCCCACTGACACACTGCTGTCTGCTTCAGTGTTTAAATGCTGAACACCAAAATAGAGTTTGACAGATCAAATGCACTCATGTTTCAGTTCACATCCAGCTGCGTCTTCACTGTGTTTCCTCCCAGGTATGCTCTCTGACGACGATTTGTTCAATTTGAGCAGAGATGAGACCTACAAGCCTGACGACAGCAACGGCAAAAGCAAAGGTTAGACTTCATGGTACATATTTAACATTTCATTACACCAAAGATGTAAACGAAGGAATGTGGTGGCAGGTTTCTGTGTCTGCTGTGCTCCTATAACTGAGCTGTGTGTGTGTGTGTGTGTGTGTGTGTGTGTGTGTGTGTGTGTGTGTGTGTGTGTGTGTGTGTGTTTCCAGAGAACACAGCAGAAGTGGGCACCATCGCAGGGTTTGCAAGTGTAGTTGCCATGGCGCTGGTGGGTGCGGTCAGCAGCTACATTTCCTACCAGAAGAAGAAGCTGTGCTTCAGTATTCAGCGTAAGCTACACTGCACAGGTGGTTCAGAGGGGGCAGGCCCTCACTGCTACACTGCTATAAAATGAAAAGCGAGCTGCTGTTAGCTTCAAGTATTTGATCCTCGTTGAATTTGTGGGTTTGCTAACTTATACAGAAATAAACAGTTTGTAATTCTTATGGTAGATTTATTTAAATGTGCTTTTTCTGGATTATTGCAGGACTTAAGAGATACAAGCAGCCGCTCCTTATGTCTCTGACTATGAATATATTTTATTATCATTACATCTGGATTAATATACTCACTATTTTTAATTCACTGATGACTTGGTTGGAAATGTTAAAAATTCCCATTTAAACTTCATAGAGCTGTCGTTACTTTTACAATATTTCAAGAGTTTTCAGCAAAAACAGGAGATACGATGGAGTCATCATTTCCATTTCCTTTGAAAAATCAATAATTGATCATCAAAACAGTCAATGTTTATTTATTTATTTTTCTTGATGGAATAATCAATTATTCAGCTCCATCACACCAAGTATGAAATGCAAATGCTAATATTGAAGCTCCACTGATGATGCCTTTCTACCACATGTTGTGAACGCACTCAGAGTTGACTGAATTAACTCCAGGAGATAACACATCACCTCTAACACATCACCTCTAACACATCACCTCTAACAGATCATCTTCTTTGTAGTTACATTTCTAGTCTAATTGGCTGGTCATGAATAGAGGTGGCAACAGTACAGACTTTCTGTACTTAAGTAAAAGTACAAATACTGGTGTTAAAAAATACTATTTCTTTAGCTCTGTGTTGTCTCTTCCTTTGAAATCCAGCAACACACTGTGTGACAAACAGTTTGTGTTTGCTGATGTTTGTTGAGCTGATCGAACCCTTGTAGAAACATTTTTCCCTTAATGCTCGTTGCGCTGGCTACATGCTGACTAAACAGACGGACACTTCAGCCCCCGAGTATAAATGCTGTAGATGATACAGCTGATGCTTTGATAACAAGCCTGTTTAGAAACTGTAAAGAGTAGAAAGGACAGATATTTGTTTACAAATGTAGGAAGTAAAAATCAAAAAGTGGTCAGAAAGATACAAATACCTGAAAATTGTACTGCAGTACAGTAACGAAGTATTTATAGTGAACTGTTTGTTATGTGTTGGCAGAGAGTCTGAACACTGACATGCTTAAAGCCGAGAACCCTGAAGCGGTGGTGGCCACAGAACCACAAGGTACACACCCCCCTGTTATATAAATGCATATAAATGTACAGTGGTCCCTCGCTATAACGCGGTTCACCTTTCACGGCTTCGCTGTTTCACTGATTTTTTTGTGGCAATTTTTCTTTTTTACAGCGCATTGTTCTGTGTCCTGATTGGCTGTAGACCATTGTCAATCGATCTCGTGTCGTGTCCTCTGTCCAGTACAGAACTTTGAGCCTGTATGAGAAAAGTGTATAAAGTGTGTAGTGACGAGTTTTACTTAAAAACATCTGTAATAACTTTAAAAAATAAAGTTGGCTACTTGCAGATTTCACCTATCGCGGGTTATTTTTAGAACGTAACTCCTGCGATAAACGAGGGACCACTGAAGTTGTTTCCTTGCTTTCAGAACAAGTTGTCACAGATCTGTTAGAATAATGTCTGACAGGAATGTTGTTGTATCTCTGCAGTGCAGCAGACTCTGCTGGAGCCGCCCAACGCTGAACCTCAGACTGAAGAGAACGCTGTGTAAAACAGAGCCAATCACCGGACTCCCCAACAAACCCTTCGCATAACCCCCCTATACACACACACACACACACACACACACACACACACACACACACACACACACACACACACACACACACACACTGAACAGGCAGAGGTCACAGGTTGTCTCTGTGTAGCATTATTGCTGCAGAACCTGGATCTGTAATCCTGGTTTGTCAAATCTCATGTTTTTAATTCTCTGTAACGCACACAGCTCACACCGTGTGGGTTTTACCCCACTAACCACTCACAATGTTTTTTACTGTTATTTATTTGCCAGCATGTACTCTGTAGTGCTTTGCTGGCACAGATTGAAGAATACCTGAGATGAGAAGCTAGCTCACAGACTCAGTCAGTATCCACTGAGCTGGTTTTGGGCACATTTGAATTTATTGATGATATTTTTGGCAAACTGATGAGTCAGTAACCTGCTGCATGTTTTTAAAGCAGCCTAAAAGAGCATTTGAGGAAGCTGAACTCCAAAGTTAACCAGATTGCTGTGAAACTCAAACTGACTTTTATATTGTTTATATTTTGTTTTTATTCTTTTTACTGTGAGTTGTATTTAGGGATAACAGATCATTCTGTGTCCCTCGTTGAAGCCTAACTAATCATGTCTTGTAAATCAAAGCTATTGTTTTTGTTGATGCAGAAATCTGATCTGAAATATTTATGTGGTCTCTGCTCTCCACACGCCTGTGGAGGACATTCAGCTCGTTGCACTATTACTACTCTAACCATGTTACTATTAACACAGCTTTGGCTCTAATCTTTCTTAACCAAGTACATTAGTGAATGACTAAGGCATCCAACACCTGTAAGTATTAGAGTGTAAATGGCCTTATAAAAAAAACTCATTTCTAGTTTGTTTCAACCATTAATGTAAATGATGCTGAAACATCTGAGCGGTTAATAAAACACCTTATGGTCAATTTCAAACCTAGAATGGGAACTCCTCAGATGGGAAACAGTGCCCACTCTGCGCGCCCACTCTGTGCGCCCACTCTGCCATATTGTCTTCTTTAAGGGGGAAAGGGGATTATTGATTGGAGGGTCTTTACCTCACAATATGAAGGACTGGAAGCTGTTTCCCACGTGTAAAGCTTGTGAGAGTAAGAGGACTGAGTATTGTGCCAAATATGAAAAGTCAGAAAAGCAGTAAATGCACTTGATGTGAGTGATGATGATGAAGTTTGTTCCACATCAGTTTCAGCTTAAAACTGCGTCCCGTGAGCTGCTGCTTCCCTCTGAATCCTAACGGGACTTTCTTCAGTGGAAACGGACGAAACTCCAGCACTTTGTTCCCGGGAAAAAAAAGCTGACTGTCACAGAAATGTTAACAAGTCTAACATGAGTAGTTAGTAATACTGGTGACTGAGTTCTTGTGTTGGGTTTGTGGAGCTCTGAGGTGACTTTGACTTTAAGTTTGTGAATTTTTCTAGAAGAAATAACATCACATGACAAAAGGTGAATTCATTGAAAACAACTGTAAAGTGAGTAGTTATATTAGTTAAGATTGTTAACATTTGTCAAACAGTTATCCCATAACAAACATAAATATTTAAACAGGGCTGTTTTGCCATTAGCTTGGAGGCTAATCCATGTCAGGTCCAGCTTATGGTTCCTTCTTGTGTCTCGTGGTGTAGCTCTGCTCTCGTACTCTCAAAGATTCAGTGTAATATTTCTTTGCATTTAGTTCCACAGCCCAGCTGTATGCTACACAAGGGGTTTGCCTACTTTCCAGATTTTTCAGCTACAGGACGGTGGAACTTTTAGTAGACGTGTAACCTTCATTCATGGTATCCTAATAAAACACATTAGTTTTTCTGAATTGCTAAAACACATTTCCTAAAACTGCAAAATTCAAGCTACACTCACAAAACCTTCAACCTGTCTTGCAAAACCAAACATTTGATCCAAAACTATTTTAACTTTACTCAAAATCAAGCACCACTATCAAAAACCACTCAAAACCAGCCAATGTGCAAACACAACTTAGCAACGATTACACCCTACAGACAAAAATTAGAAGTAGATTTTCCTGTGTAAGGGTTTCGGTCGTAGACTTTCCATCTCCATGCTGAGAAAAACTCCTCAGTAGGGTGCACAAAGGGAGAGTATGGAGGAAGAAACACATTCATAAAATGCTGCTCATTGTGAAACCAGTTGCATGTTCTTGAATCTCGGTGAAAGCTCCATTGTCCCAAATGATGCTCTGCTTACTCGCGATCTCCCTGCTCAAGCAAAGCATCCTGTAGACCATCCAGGAATGTTGCTAGAAGTTCGTTGTTGTATGGCCCAACAGTAACATCGCGGTGGAGAACCCCATAGCTGCTGATGGCACAGTTTCGTTCAAATGGTCCCAATAAACTTGTTTCATTCTTATCCTGTAGCGTTGCAGGACACGGTCAGTCGTTGACAGACTCACACGATTTATTCCCTCAAAAAGTGTGTTGTCTTCCATAATCTGCTGCTGTATTTCACGCAGTCGAATTGCATTATTATGACGGACCATATCCACAATAAGTGTCTCCTGGCGTTGTGAGAACATGCGTGTTCTTCCACCCTCATGTGGCCGTCTTTCAATTCTAAACAAAATACCATTTGGATATAAGTACACACACTCATGTTTTCAGGTTTTCACACACAGTAACATGGAGATTTTTCACTGTCTTCTTACTGAGAGTAAACTTTTTACCTGTTTGCTTCTCTGAAGGTCCGGATTATAGTAGCAACCTGCGTAGGTTTGGTTGCACACGTTGCCCTGCCTCCCTCATTGCAATGCACCAGAACATGATCTTCTTGGTCTTCGTCCTTGCCCAACACCTCTGACACGGACTCCTCTTCCTCTTCTATTGTATTGCCCCACTCTTGGATCCACTCATACCATACTCATACTGTTTAGTAATCGGGTTCACTGATTGGACACATGTTTTCAATTTTAAGTGGCACGGTGTAAATGACGACAACAGTGTGTTAGTTGTGTTTAACTTCTGTAGCCTGTGTGCACCACACTGCTAAATGAATTTTGTGTTTGAGAAAGTGTTTAGAGTTTTGGTAAATGGGAGATTCAGATTTGCAAATGATGTCCTAACCAGATGAACAGTGTTTAAGATTTTGACAACTGTGAGATTGATTTGATGTGTTTTGGTGTTGGTAGTTTAGTTTTTAGTGTTTTAACAATTCAGAAAAACTCTATGAAACCTATTTCTCTGCAGAGTTACTGAGCAAAGATCACATCAATCTGATGGATGTGGAAATGAAATTCAGCGTCCCTCTTTGAAGAATAACTAATTACTAACTGTTGCACATCTAAGAAACCAGTGAAACCAGTAAATGTTTACTTTATATCAGTAACAGAACTTAGATGTGAAGACAAGAAGATTGTGTATAAATAAATAACCTTCAGCATCCGAGTAGACAGATTCCCGAGGCCATAATCAGTCCAGAGGACATCGTCTCTGACAGCATCTGTCTCAAACCTGGCTGATTTGGGGTTTTACTGATATTCCAAATCTCACTACAAACTAGTTTAACTGTTGATCCAGGAATAACGAAGACAAACCACTGGCCGACTCCCTCATTACTCTATTAAAAAGACATTTCAGTTTCTGCTGGACTAAAATGGGTGCGATAGGAAAATTAGGGACCGAGTGGAAGGAGTTTGGAGCTGGCACCGCTGCACAGAACCTTGGTTGAGTTGGTCTGTGTTTGAAAAGGTTTAGCCGTGTCGACGATGTTAGCAGCCGTAGTTAGTTGAAGGGTTTAGATAGTGCCCTGAGGAATGCTTTCTGAAACTGAGCAGTTCTGTTTGTACTAGTGTGGTAGCATATATTCCTGCTGCATTTAGACTTTAGACTTGTGTGTGTTTGCACTGTTAGCTTGCTTTTTTATACTTTTTACTTGACTGGACTTTTCCTAATAACTTAACTTTTGAAGATAGTTGATGCTTCCTGGTGAGTGAAAGTTTTTCCAGCTTTCCATTGAGTCTTGGCTGTTCCAAAACAAGAAAGCTTTCATTAACGTTCCTGCGCTGTGTCTGAAACAGTTTCCTTTAATGTCTGATATATTAACCTTTTTGTAGCACAAACCTGTAATGAGGGGATCTGATTTATTCCACACACAGCATAGATCTAGTAAATAAGCTCATGTTCATTCATGTGTGGAACAAAGTCTTGTAATAAGAAAGTCAATTAGTTACATTGTATATGATTGCCATCTTTTGTTGTTGTTGTTGTTGGGAGGTTGGATTGTGTGAGCGAAGGATCAAGTACAGAAGATGCACAAGTAACCATACCAGACATGCAGTAAGAACCACCACTGTGTGTCCTGTGAGCTGTAACAGAGTGACAGTACAGTCATCCAGCTGTGCTCGCAGCCTAAAGAAAGGAAGTGTTACAGTCAGGATGCAGCACAGACAGCAGCCTGTTCCCTGGTGTGACTCTGGTAACAAGAGACAACACATCTATCAGCTGCTTCTCACAGCTTTACTGTGTTCACTGCGTGTTTCACTTTGAAAACGGTTCGACTGGAATGGCAGGAAGGAAAAATGCTGCAACTGGAAGGTGGGATCAGATTAACAGGTTCATGTCTGGAAAGGGTCTTTTTTGTATATTTGAGAGTTTTGTGATGATTTCACTTTGTGTACATGTCTTTGAGGTTGGTCATTAAAGTAGGATGTATGTGTATAACCAATATTCTATGGCTAGATAAATCTTTGTGCGTGTGTGAGAGATGAACGGTTAATGCTAAAAAGAGAAAAATAACCCAGTTTGTGGCCACAGTAGCCATTAGCATCCTTAGCTTTGTCTTATTTTCTAATCCGAGTGATTCCTGTGCTGGGTTGTGTTTTTTAGGCCGTGTGTTGTGTTTGCAGGTGTGGTCTCTGTGTAGTTGGCGGTGCTGTTTAAGACTCTGCATACCTGTATGCTGTAATCCAAATGACACTTCTCTTTTAGCCTTATATCCTGCAAAGTCCCACAGGAGCGCACTGCAACATTCATGTAACACTGCACAGCTGCACCCGAGCGACACCACAGTCGCCCCCTGTTGGCGACAGGTGGGGGCTGTTTCATCAGGCTCGGGCTGCTGGAAGCTTCACTCAAATCAAACAAAATAACAAACCTTTCAGTTGGCTGAATGTATTTAAATATTCATGTTTGAATGCAAAAATATTTGGTCTGTAGCAAAAATATGTATTTACCAAAGACAAAGTGCTGATTGAGCCTGCCATGGCCTCTGTGCAGAGTTACTGGATAATCTGTTATTAGAAAATAATAAACTGTTGATTATATGCTTGAATCTGAATGTGAAGCATTTGAATTGGTCTGAGTGTGTATGAGAACATGACTGTTTTATATCAATGAAAAGAAAAAGATACGTCTGATGTCTTAAAATAATGTGTGCTAACCTGTGCAATGCTTGCATTCAGCCACAGTGCATTATTATTGGCACTGTTCTGCTTTGGGCTTTAGTGTGGAATTTATGGCACGCTGCAGTTTGGATATGGGCCCCATGTGTGACCACCAGTACCAGTAGACCTGCTACAGCCCAGCAGCAAACAGTACAATGTTTGATTAAATGTGACTGTGTAACGATTCCAGCGTAGATGGAATAAAACCAGTAGAATGTTTGTCATCAATAAGCAGAAGATGTGGCGATCAGCCCTCGTGGCCTGTTGAACATCAGTGATGTTGGTTGGTAGTAGATGAGTTTCCACTGTATAAGATCTGCACTGTCTAGAAAAGAGCTTCATCTTTAGCCAGCACCTGCGATGCTGTCACTCAGCCTGCCGTCTGTCCTTGCAGCCGATGATTGTGTCACGCAACGCCAACCAAAATCCTGCAGCCTTACATTTTTATTCAGGAGAACAAGGCGAGATATCTGGTTTCTGTTACAGAAGCCAGCAAAGCTACAGCTGATCTGCTGCGTGAGGGTTTTTTACCCTGACTGCCACATACAGGACGCACTTCGTCATCTTACCACACTAACACACACACAAACTTTGATGCATGCTTTTCTCTACACACTGTTTTACTTGTGACTTTCGAGTGTTGCGCTGTCTTTTGACAGTTGAATGTTGCACACAGCTTGAAGTGTAATAGTAAACTGCTTTCTCACTTATTCTTCTGTAGCTTTCTTGCAGTTTGTTACAGCTATTGTTACAATTATTAACCAATAAAATCTTTTTCAAAAGAACAAGGAAAAGACTGGACATCTGAATTGTTTCTTTATTTTTAAACGGCATGTCAGAAGTGAGTATGACTCCTTGAGGATCTTGAGGGTTTCAGCATGAGCCGCCTTTTTAACGTCACGCCACAGCATCTCAATCGGATTCAGGTCAGACCAGGCCACTCACAAGTCTTCATTTGTTTTATTTATGCCATTCAGAAGTGGAGCCGCTGGTGTGTTTTGGATCAATGTTCTGCTGCAGAACCCAAGTGTGCTTCAGTTTGAGGTCACGAACAGATGGCTGGACGTTCTCTCTCAGGATGTTTTTGGTAGACGGCTGAATTTATGGTTCCATTGACCACAGCAAGTCTTCAAGGTCCTGAGTCAGCAAAACAGCCCCAGACCATCACACATCCACCCCCATATTTTACTGTTGGTTTGACGTAAAATACTGTTAATTTTACGTCAGACGTAATGGGAGACACGCCTTCCAAAAACGTTTGTCCTGTCAGTCCACAGAGTATTTTCCCAAAAGTCTTGGATCATCAAGATGTTCCTTTTGCTCAGGAGTAGGTTTTTGGCTTGGATGAGTTGTCGCTGTGCTCTTGGGGTAATTTTGGTTAAATTTCTTCCACCTTTCTGTGGCGTTCAAGGAGACGAAGACTTTTTTTGTTTTTGTGGCCCTTCCGTCTCAGACGCCGTCTGATGGTTATGGGGTTATTTTCCATTGACAAGCACCAATAAAAGTGTAGTTCATGTCTATGAACAGTGGACACCCGTGTGCACACCTGTGTGGAACAGCGCGCTTGTATTCAAAAGGTTTCCCCATGTAATGATCTGCTAGAGGATGTAGAGAGCCATAGCCCTGTCTCCCAGGGCATGAAGCAGGCATGGAGGAGATCCAGGCTCCAGACATCCAGAGGCCCCAGAGTGCGAGAGCCCAAGGAGGACCACCGGAGGGGCATCCGTGCCACCCTCCTGGGAAGAGCTGAGGAGAGCCCCAGATGAGGGGTCACCCAGTAGCCACGGAGCAGAAGCCAGAGGGGGCTGCAGTGGCGTGCCCGCCGGCTCTGCCGGCAGCCAGCTGTGCCAGAGTGATCCGAGCCGCAGGCACAGAGGCCGGAGGCCCGAGGGCCCCCTTTGCCCCGGAAGAGGCCTGACCGGGCAACAGGCACCAGGCCCTGCCAAGTAGTCACCGGGAGTGAGCTGGTACATACCTGAGCGCCCAGCCCCGGACACCAAGAACCACCAACCCACCGACCCCTGAGGGCATCAGTTACCGGCAGGGAGTGTGGTGAGGGGAGATAGGCCTTTGGAGGGCCTGGGAGTTCCCAGAGAGGTGGAGTGTAAGACCCGACCTGACATATAGACACAGACAAACTCTGTACATAAGATGTAAGGGCGGTGGCCACAATTCAGAGATGGTCCTGGTGTTTCACTGGGATGCTCTCTCCACATTGCAATGTGTTTATTAACTCATTCACTGCCAGCCATTTTCAAACGTATGTTTTCAATTGACGTCTATAGACGTCAATGGCAGTGAATGAGTTAAAACCACTTCAAATCAAGCTCACTGGGTGTGTTGCAGGTTATTGTTAAAATTTCCACAACAATGTGTATATGTGTTAGTAGGATTAATGCATTTTCTGTTTGTGTGTGTGATTTTTGTGTGCCTCTCCTCCTTGCAGTGTTTCAGACACTTTTCAATTCTCCACTCAAAGGCAGTCGGTTTTCCTCCCCAGGTTCCTTAGCCCAATTTGATCTCCCACACTAAACAACAGCGTTCTTCCATGTCTCCTCCCCCTCCTTCCACTGTAGTCTCGTCTCCCCCCCTTGCAGCAGTCCATTGCAGTCAGCTGTCTTCAGCTTTGTCCTGTGTAATCCCACTGTCTCTGTCTGTTTGGTCATGCAACATGCAGCACCTGTATAAAAAAGGCCAAAGCAGACTGTACTTCCTCAGGAGCAGCACAGCACAGAAGGACTCATCCAGGCTGGAAAAACGAATCAGGAAGGCTGGCTCTGTGGTCGGCATGAAGCTGGACACTTTGGTGACAGTGGCAGAGAAAAGGACATTAAAGAAACTGCTGGACATTATGGACAATGCTGGGCATCCTCTGCACACGGTGGTAAATAATCAGAGGAGCCTGTTCAGCGACAGGTTGCTTCTCCCAAAGACAAGAACCAACAGGCTTAAAAACTCCTTTGTCTCACACGCCATCAAACTCCTCGTTGGAGGGGAGAGGGAGGGGAAACAGGAGGACAAAGGAGGGCGGGAACAACTGAGCTGTAGTGCTTTTTTTTCAACTGTGCAATATTTGCAATATTGTTTTATATTCGACCTTTTTTGTGGGGCAAATAATATTGACACCAGTCATTTTGTGTTTTTCTGAAATTATTCTGTTATTGTGTACAAAATATTAAAAAGAATTAAGCTATAGGGAAATCCTCTGGTTGAAAATCCTGTTTAAAAAAAGCACTTGGGACAATTGTGTTGGTGACAGCTTTTGTTATAATATCAATAATATTTCTATGAATATGGGATACTGTTACATGTTTATGGGCTCAAAATGTGGTCATAAATATTTTGTACTTGTAAAAAAGATTTGTATGTGTAAAAAAGATTTGTGCGTGCGTAAAAAAGGTTTGTATGTGTAAAAAAAGATTTGTGTGTGGACTTACAACTACGAATTTTGAACCTATTTTTCTTCCTTTAAGCTGATTGGTCAATGTCATGTCAATCACAAATTAAACAATCCAATCAGAGAACAGATGGGTTTGGCTGTCGGAGGGGCACTTTTTTGAACTGCTGGGCCCTATTTCAGGAAGCCGGTTTAGAAAACTCAGAGTTAAAAATGATACTCAGGGTTGAGTGACCCCGAACTGTCCAACTCGGAATATTCGGTTTCAGAAAGGCTGATAACAATTAGTTCAATCAACGCAGAGTTGCTTTAACCCCAAGTTAAGCGCGTGCACGAGGATACATAAAGCCCTGATTAGTGGAGCACAGATTAAGCGAGTCACCATGGAGACGGAGGGAAAGAAGGCGCGGTCAATGTATTTTACAGCGCTTGAGGCCGAAATTCTGATGGCAGCATATGCCGATAACATGCAAATTTTGCAGAAAAAAAGTAACACAGCCACAGCTGCCAAAGAAAGGGAGCATGCATGGCAAAACATAGCCGACAGAGTCAATGCGTGAGTGTTAATTTAAACATTGATCTAGGGATTTCCACCCATTTAACACGTTATTTTAATATATTTTATTTTGTATTTTATACATTTTATTTTGTGATGTGATTTGAGCGCAGGTGCAACCCAACAGGCCCCAAACGTTCCTGGCAGCAAGTAAAAATGAAATATAAAATATAGTCCAAACAGGTAAGGTGTAATTGAGCCATAGTGCTTGGTCTGTTTGTCCGATGTAAATCAATTGCAGTTAGAGGCTACATTAATTTTCTTTCTGTAAGCACTTATTGAAATTATCTGAGTACATTACAAGTACATATTTGCTTACTCTGTATGCTCAAATGTGACCCGTTATAGCCACTAGAAAAAAAGCGGAGGCCCGAAAAACAGGTGGGGGTCCTCCACCACCACCACCACTCACAGAGCCTGGCCACTTGGCTTCCACATTTGTGATAATGTTGGCAGCATCACATATGATCTTCACAGTGCAGAGAACACAAATTAGCATCCATTACTATAATGAAATAATTTGTTAGTTTGAAATGCTACAGGGAACTATGTACCTGTACATTAATGCTGTGGAACGACTTCCTGTTCACATAGTCTCCTTCATTTACTGAAGGAGCAATGATTGGAATGTGAGTCCCATCTATACAGCCAATCACGCCTGGGAACCGTGAAAATAAATGTAAAATTTAAGTAGTAGTTCAAGTATCACCACATCATGAATTAAGTTTTGTTCATCCTGATACCTGCAATTTTGTGGCATCCCTCTTTGATGAATCTTGTGGGTCTATGACCGGGGAACACCACAGACGAGTGCAGGAGACGTTTCAGTGCAACTGTAACATTCCTGACTGCCCGACAGACGGTAGCCTTGGAAACGTGCTCAGCGTCATCAATATTATACAGAAAGCTCCCGTTCGCAAAAAACCGAAGTGCAATACAAATAATATGTACAGAACTGAGAGAATGTCCGCGATCATAGCTGGACTGGCCATCGGGCATACCGGGCATTTGCCCGGTGGGCCGCTGGTGACTTTTTGTTTTTATGGGCCGATGGATTTTTTTTTTTTTTTTAGGAAGGGTATATATAATGAAAGGTGTTGGATTGGCCAGTTGGTCATGATCGACTCTGGGCTGGACCAATTACAGCCGAGGAGGCCGGATGCACCCTCCCCCTTGTTTAGCAATCACGTGATTTTCGCGCATTGCATGCCGGGAACTCGTGGCAAAACAATCCATGTACCGCATCAAATGCAAGCATTTGCAGCACCGCAAAACGTTCATTCTCCGGTTCCAATACCTTCTTGTTTTTTCTTTGCCGCACAAAAAAGTAATGTACAAAACAAAAGGAGAACAATGCCGGTCCGTACAAAGACAGACTTGATGAAAAGTCAAAGAAAAGATATGAGGAAAAAAATCAAAGGAGTGAAAGGGTCAGACCCTTACGAGACGTTAGCGTGCTGCCCAACTTTCACCACGCTCAGATTTATAATTACATGGTTCTTGGAGTGAGTGCATACACTCATGAAGTTTAGTAACTTCATGAGTGCATACACTCATGAAGTTTAGTAACTTCAGGTCACTGCAACAAGCCCAGGTACAGTTTACCGACGGATGGGTACAGGACCTTGAAATGCACCGTGTAGAACGAAAGACCATCGTACGAACAAAGGTAAGTTTACCAGTCTCACAAATCGTCGTCATAAATACACATTCGTTAACCGTTTATTAATATAACCTTTGAGCTCAACGGTAATTAATTAGTAGTGGAAATAATTTCTGGTTCATTACAGAAATGTAGCAGTGACAATAATATTGTATGTTGTAATCGTACTGGGCAATTAATGATACAAAACAACTGTTTTATCCTGTGAATAAAAGTATATGTTTTTGTCAGTGTACCATGGTAATAACAGAAGTGAAACGCAATATTGTGTCAGGACAATTCACTATTTATGCACAATAAACAAAGGAGCGACAATTTCTGTTCAGCGCCAGACTTGCTTGTAACCTATATCACCAATTATGTTAAGAAAAATGACATAATAATACTACAAAACTCTGACCTTTGTGGGAATGCTTGGAGCAGACTAACATGTGAGCTGGAGTGTTCTGAGACGTTATATTTGGTATATCCAGACCATCCGTCGGCTCTTACTTCGGAAACATGGCTTAAAAAATTTCTCTTCAACGACGTAATCCGATTAAAAAAAACGATCTCTTTACCCGTCGGCTTCCCGTGGCTGTCATGCGACCGGCTATTGCAGTTAATAATACAACAGCTTCTTGACATTTTTTGGGTTTCTTTTTATCGCTGTGTGACTGAGTTCAATTGAAAGTCTGCGTGCGCTAGTACCTCTTGCCACAAGTTCCCAGAATCCTTTGCGGTTTTACCCCTGAATGACGTCACATTTATCCTGGTGGGCATATGTATATATGTATATATATATATATATATATATATATGTATATATATATATATATATATATGTATATATATGTGTGTATATATATATATGTGTATATATATATATATATATATATATATATATATATATATATATATATATATATGTCGCAGACGGTGAAGGCGCTGCAGGGAAAACAAATCCTTTTTTGTCTCCCCGCTTTTGCATGCACAGCGGTGGGCCCGAGTGAAGACGGCACTGAAGATTTGCCTTTGTCTATAGTGTTTTACCCATTTGGGGTCATGTGTGAGTTGCCGTCCACTTTTAACCTGTGTGCTATGTCGATTTGTTTTTAAATGGTTCCCCGCAGCGCTTGTCCTGGCTCACGGGCAATCGTACAGTTTTATAGTGTCTAATAAGGTAAAGTTTTTAATTGCTTTAGGTGCCGCTGTTACACTGTTTTTTTTATTTTGTATTAAAAATTAAACTCTTTTAAACTGACTGTGCGCCTACGGCTCTGTCCTAGTTTAAATAGGTACCTACCACGGGTCACATTTAGTTACATGGTTCTATCTTGATAAGCTATGTCTTATCACAGATTAATTTTTCAAAAATATTAATGATTTAAGCAAGGAAAGGGCTACATGTCAACATACAACTCTTTATTTCTATTAATGTCTTACTTCATTCCTACCTGATTGACATGTTTAGGATTGTGAGTGATTGGCACACTGTAGTGGTAAAAGTTGCTACCAATCAAATTAGACTGGGGCATGACGCAGACTGGGGCATGTTCAGAAACAGCTCCGATGATGATGTCAACGTGTTTACGGAAGCGGTTGTGGGATTCATCGGGAAACTAGCGGATGATACCGTGGAGACAAAGACTATCACAACGTTTCCCAACCAGAAGCCGTGGGTGGATAAAACCATCCGCGACGCTCTGAGATCCCGCACCGCTGCCTACAACACGGGACTCATGACGGGGGACATGGACCCGTACAAAGCCGCGTCATATAACGTGCGGAGGGCGGTAAAAGAGGCGAAGCAGCGCTACGGGAGGAAACTAGAGTCACAACTCCAACAGAGTGACTCTAGGAGCCTGTGGCGGGGACTAAGGACAATAACGGACTATAAAGCACCAACAACCGGTATGACGAATGCGGCCGTGACTCTGGCAGACGAGCTGAACACTTTCTATGCTCGCTTCGAGGCTGCAGCTAAGGACTCCAACGATGCTAGTGCTAGCGGCGCTAACGGCTGCAGACAGGAAGATACTGCCAGCACCGGAAACGTGCTCGTCATCTCCGAGCATGAAGTAAGGAGAGCCTTGAAGAGAGTGAACACCAGGAAAGCAGCAGGACCAGACGGCATCCCAGGTCGTATCCTAAGAGACTGCGCATACCAGCTAGCTCCTGTGTTCACTGAGATATTCAACATCTCTTTATCTCAGTCGGTGATCCCCACATGCTTCAAAGAGTCCATCATTGTTCCTGTCCCGAAGAAACCCCACCCTGCTTCTCTCAATGACTATCGCCCTGTAGCCCTCACCTCAGTAGTGATGAAGTGCTTTGAACGCCTGGTCAGAGACTTCATCATTTCTTCACTACCAGACACACTGGACCCACTACAGTTTGCTTACCGTCCAAATCGTTCCACAGACGATGCCATCTCTCATCTCCTCCACACATCACTCACTCACTTGGACACTAGAAGGGGGAATTATGTTAAAATGCTCTTCATAGACTACAGCTCTGCATTTAACACCATAATTCCCTCCACACTCACCACCAAGCTGGAGCATCTGGGACTCAGCTCATCTATGTGTCAGTGGATCTCCAACTTCCTAACTGGCAGACCACAGGCAGTAAGGATGGGCGGACATGTCTCAGCCTCCACCACTCTCAGCACTGGAGCCCCCCAGGGGTGTGTTCTGAGCCCCCTGCTGTACTCTCTGTACACATATGACTGTGTGGCCACTACCAGCTCCACCACCATCATCAAGTTTGCTGACGACACCGTCGTGGTGGGCCTGATCTCTGATAACAACGAGACGGCCTACCTGAAGGAGATTAGGAATCTGGAGAACTGGTGCCAGAGGAACAACCTCCTTCTAAACGTCAGTAAGACAAAGGAGCTGATAGTGGACTTCAGCACTAAGCAGGAGAGGAACTACCAGACCCCTGTCATCAACGAGTGCCCAGTGGAGAGAGTGGACAGCTTCAAATACCTCGGAGTTCACATCACGCTGGACCTGTCATGGTCCTGTCACATCAACACCGTGGTGAAAAAGGCCCGTCAGCGTCTCTACCACCTCAGACGCTTGAGAGACTTCCAACTGCCCTCCAAGGTGCTCAGGAACTTTTACTCGTGCACCATAGAGAGCATCCTGACGGGAAACATCTTAACCTGGTTCGGGAACAGCACCATGCAGGACAGACGAGCTCTACAGAGGGTTGTGCGGTCAGCTGAGCGCACCATCCGCTCCGAGCTCCCTGACCTGCACTCAATCTACAGCAGGCGGTGCTGGACCAAGGCCAGGAAGATCGTGAAGGACCTCAGCCATCCCAACAACAGACTGTTCTCTCTGCTGAGGTCAGGAAAGCGATTCCGCTCCCTGAAGACCAACACAGAGAGACTGAGGAGGAGCTTCTTCCCGCAGGCGATACGGTCTCTCAATCACACCACCACACAGTACTGACCCACACATATGGTTCTTACACACACACTGGACTTTCTGGACATTGTTTTCACTTCATCACTTAAATCACTGCTGCTGTTATTGTGTATATATTTATTTATACTTCTTGTGTATTTTGTTCATACATTCTTATATAGTTCTATATTGTGTATTTTGTTGTACAGTTATTTTATTTTCAATTTAATTTATATATTTTATCTTATTCTTTCCCAGTGTGTTGTACAGTTATTTCATTTTTAACCTTAATTTATATTTTATTCCTTCCTAGTTAAATTTACCCTTTTTAATTTTTCATATTTATTTCCTATCTTATTCATAGCCTTTTCCTTTTTTGTTTTCTTTAGGTCACGAGCAGTTGTCCAAGCATTTCACTACATATCGTACTGTGTATGACTGTGTACGTGACAAATAAAAATTTGAATTTGAAAAAATTATATGTTAAAGTTAAAACAAAACACAGCTGTTTTAGATATTATCTAATATACATTTTGTAATTATCCTTATAATTATCCTTGTAATTATCCTTATAATTATCCTTATAATTACAAAATGTTTTATGTAAGATTTAAGTTTTGTGATTTATATCTGACATCACAAAAGTATTTTGGAATTTGAATAATGTATTTTGTAACTGCAGTACACATAATACTGATTTTGAACAATTTTGTCCATGTTCCTCGTCACCGGGGACTCCTTCACGACCAAGCATTCAGTTACAGAGTCGGTGTGTCCACGGTGAGCCACATCACCCCCCAGGCAGCGACGTCCATCTGGGACTGTCTAGTGGACGACTTCATGGCTGTGCCTTCACCTGGAGACTGGCGGTCCATCACAGAGGGATTCCAGGAGCGCTGGAACTTTCCTCTGTGCTGTGCAGCTCTGGATGGGAAGCACGTCCAGACAAAGGCACCCCATATATCATATAGGAGACACACACATTGATATACACTAAATATTTATTTCATTTCTTTTTTGTGGTGCCCAAATTTATGCACCTGCTTGATTTTGTTTAAACAATTATTGCACACTTTCTGTAAATCCAGTAAACTTCTTTTCACTTCTCAAATATCACTGTGTGTGTCTCCTGTATAATATTTAACTGACATTTTTTTATTGTAACAACCAACGATTTATACAGGAAAATGATGTCTATTAACAAGGTTGCCCAAACTTTTGCATCCCACTGTATTAGTATATTTTGTCATTAGTATAATATGAAATAAATTCTACATGTGTCAAGTCGTGTGCCAACATTTGCTGTGTAGTAGAACTGAGACATTAGTCATTATAAACATTTATTTGAAATAATATTAAAAGTCTCAAACAGAAAAACATTAAACATAAATATATAAAATATAAGAATTTACAGAGAGAGACAGGAATAAAAAGGACCAGCTGCTCTCCAGAGCAGGAACCAGGCTGAGGAGGAAATGCTCCATTGGAGACTGGTGTGGCCTCTTCAGGGACACCAGGATGGCCAGCTCCAGCGCCGATCGACCGTCCTGGGATTCGTCCCTCATCTGCCTCAGAGCCGTCCTCCCCTGTGGGCCTGTAAAACAGCACAAAACACAAAGAAATGAGAAGGCTGCTACTAGATTTTAATTTCAACATTGGGAAAAAAAAAAAAACCAAAAACAGGACATAATCAGATTGGTTGTAGATATTTAGTAAAGGTGATCACAAGGCAATCCCACCGACTAAAAAGGTATCAGTGCTTGCTGTACATATCTGTGGGTGCAGCAGCAGGAGCTCAGGGACTGGGGAGCCAGGAGAAGCAACAGGGGATGCTCTGCTGCAGAATCAGTTGGTTCTATCAATACAGTATTACATGTTAACAGGTTGGATATAATAATCGTAGAGTAGACAGTGGTCCCTCATTTATTGCAGGGGTTCTCAGAATAACTAGCCCCTGGCCACGCACTTTATACACCGTTTTCCCCACACATTGGTCACAGTTCTCACAACTGATTCTCAAAGTGCAAACCTTTGTAGATTGCAAAACGTAAAAGTATTATTATGCCGCCGTTTGTCTTCATCTGCGCGCCACTTTCGTGCGCCTTTTTCCCTCACGGTGCAGGTGTCTATTTCCGAATGAGGCTCATAGTTATGGGTGTCTTTGTGCTGTTTTTTCTATTGGACGTGATGGTTATCAAAACCAAACGTGATAAATTTGGCAAGCGCAGGAGACACAACACGGAGCAGATTTGTCAATCAGGCTGCAGAATGCAATGCTGTACAGTGCAATAAAAAATCAGCGAAAAAGCGAAGCAGTGACGGATGAACAGCGGGACCACTGTGTGCTGTTTATTAATAAACAATAAAATATATTCCTAAATGACAACATGCATGAAAGCAGAACGGTATTTGTACGTCAGTGGGAAAATAGCGGTGGCTTGCTAGCTTTTGTGCGGCTTCCCCAGGTCAGTAAAGACTTTCAAAAGAGAAATGAATGAACTTACCAGGTTGCCCGATCTCTTCACATATCTTCCTCCAAGCTCGGTCCTTTTTATTCCTGTCTCGGTACAGAAAGCAGCTGGTGTCGTACAGCTCCGGGTTGTTTGCTACCGCATTGATTAGCCTTCCCTCCATCGAAGTATGAAGGGCTTTGGCTGGATCTGCCCCTTTGACCTAGGTAACAGCCACGTCACCAGGCTCCTGATTGGTTGTCGCGGCGCGATTTGACGCTTGAGTTCAGATTTTTCCAACTCGAGCGGTAGACACGAAACGCGCATATGCACAAAATGCAACACAAAAACTCACGCGCGTGGTTTTATTCGCGAGTCAAACGCGCTACACTGACGCGCGTTTCAGGCGTTTTCGCGACGCAAATCTGCTTCCGAATTTTCGCGGGACCCGCAATCGCGGGTCATCGCGCCTTTCCATTGACTTTACATGTAAACCTGACGCTCTGGCCGCCTCTATCGTGTTCGGTGTGAACACACCGTTACGGGCGCGAGTGAGCGTCCGGGTGATGTAGACGTCGTAGGAAACTCTCGCTCGCACCCGAGCATTTTGTGGCATGTTTTGACCTATTTCGGGCCATTTTCGTGTTGCTGGGGGGTGAACTCTGAATGACCTATTAAATAAAAGTGTAATATCTTTGACACCTAGCGATACAAACGATGATTTTACCAGCACAAACCGACACAAACGGAGCACTAACCACCCAGTATTTTTTCTGTTTTTCTTTTTCTCTCAGGTTGCTGGTTGTGGAATTTGGAGCTGCAGAGATTTGAGCTGTGCTCCAAAAGTGCATGTTGAAGGTACCTAATGCTTGCATATTATTTACTTTTTCCTTAATACGCAATTTTACATTTTGAATTCTCTTATTTGGTCTTTTAGGTTATCACCACAGTTCCACTGCTGTCCACATTCATGAGCAGTCTTGACCAGTACTCTGACCAGTTGATGAAGATTCTACGAAAAAAAGGAGGGGAAACAGCGCGGCGGATCACAGCAGCATTGTCTACAATTTCACAGGTATTCTGTCTTGTTATAATGTTCTGTAACTAATAGATTAGTTGCAGGTTGATCTCAGGTCTGGTTATTAACCTGTATTTTTAACTTTCTTGGGTCATTTTATGCTTGTTCTGTCCTGCGTTATACTTCTCATCTCGCTTTTGGCTTATATTCTGGACTTGGTCCTGACACAAAGCAGAACTAAGTAACTCATGCCCCTAGAGGCCATAAGTGCCGCGTTGGCATTGTAGCTTTTTTCTTTTCTTTTTTTTGTTACTCATTAATTGTCCAAAGGAATAATTAGCTACACTGAGAAAAGACAAAGGCAGACAACATTTCACATTTCGCCACAACTCAGTAACACAATAGATTTTTTTTCACTCAAACTTGGTATAAATACTGCAAATGTGGTGGTAGCCCGCATACCTCATATTAACATGACAGTGTGTAGTTTTTGTCATTAATTTTTGGGAATCTCTATCAAAATGTTTTTGATTCCTTTGAACAGCACTCCTATGCAACAACACTTTTCTTCCTTCTTTCGGGTGGTACACCACGCTAAAGCTGCATTTTCCACGACCCAATGTATTGCAATCAATGTAATTGGACTCATAACTTATAATCTTTATGGGAGTGAATTGGTAAGCTTCTCATTCTCTAACACAAAATACTACTTGCTTGCAAAAAGCATGTTTAAAATTACTTAGAAACAATTATGAATTGGTTAAACAACAATAAAAATTGACTTAAGTTCTGTGGGGGTCTCTAAAAACTTCAAAAAAGTAATTGCGCTGCATGTGTTGTTTTGTTTAGAGTTCCAGAATCGAAGTGAAGCGTGAATATATACCTGAATGAGAACCCTGAAAATCTCATCAAAGAGTACATGGTAAGTTTATTTTTAAAGGGATATTCCACCCCTCAGTAAAATTTTGACTGTCATAATTCCCAGAGTTTTGTAAGTTGAAAAATGTATTTTCTAAACAAGCCCAGGCATTCTCCTGTTCTGGCAGCAATCAGTTTTCTTTAAATTAGCTTACAACAATAAAGTGCATGGGAAATACTAGGATTTTGTTTCCATTCACTTACATTGTTTTATGCGAAACTAAAGAAAATAACCCTGGTCAGCAGAATATTGATAATATTATTAATGCATACTCCTTCTGCCCTCTGTCCATGTTTCATGTATCTTCTTCTTGGTCTTTATTTGGTGATAGTCTTAAATCCACATTTTTCTTTGGTCTGTTCTCCTCAGTCTCATTCAGGGATATGTGTAATTAGGATAGTGTGGACCATTTTAACTAAAATGGAGTGAATAGATAGATGATGCGATGACCAAAATACAACGGATTTAAAATATTTCTGTCCTTTTCAGGATTTCAACGTGATGGAAGCTGAAGAGCTTGAGAGGATGGATTTGGCGTGTTTATAAAATAATCCATGAAGGAGCACAGCCTGATGACTCCCTTGAAGATGTTGGCATCATTATCGAGAGATGCACCGTCTTGCAGGATCTTCATGATGTGGCGAGCGGGTGTGCACTTTTGTTTGGGCTAATTTACTTCCTCAATCTGAGTTACCCAAAGCCACTTCGCTACACATTTGAGTTCTTCCAGAAGGTGCTCATGGGACTGGAAGACAAAAAACTGTCTAACAAAATACAAGTGCTGAAGAACAAACTCTGCCAAAAGGAGACGCAATGACTCTTTCTTTTTTTTTGTATTTACACTTCATATTAGTTCTCGTGTACCAGGTTTCCATTGTAGGTCAAGGATCTTGAGTGTTATAAATGTTAAAGTGTATGTGCAAACAAATGTGAAAAGGTTCTAAGGTTGTCACCTGTACTCAAGTTAAGTACTGGATTTTTGGTCTTAGCATTTAATTAAGAATATTTTGAGATTTTTGATGCATTTTTTTTATTGTAAAATGTATTATATAATAGAAAACTTATAATTCTGAATCAGATTTTTGTAACTGGGGACTAAATCGTTTTTACCTTTTTGTGTCACTTAAGTATTTTCTGTAATTGCATTATACAGTGATTTTTAAGTAGCTGTGGTAAATCTGCAGATCTGACTATAATCACAAGTTGTATTGAATTTGACATCTTACGGCACACTACAATGTCACTTTGTTGAAACTCGGAAAGTTGTTTCCAATGTTTAAATTTTGGTCATGCACTTTAAGCATTTAATGTTGCCTTATGCAGTGTTGTTCCCTGTTGAAGCTTTGCCTTGTCAAGGCTCACCGTAAATAAAGTTGTTGATGCAGCACCCTTTTTTTGCATTTACACTTTATGTAAGCTTTGGTGTAAGAGTTTTCTATTGAAGTGCAAGGATCTTGAATGTTATAAATGGTAACGTGTGAGCAAGTGTAAAAAGGTTTTTGAGTTGTCACCTGTACTCTAAGTGTTAGACCTTTGCTGAAGACCTCTGAAAGGTCCAAACACCTAATTACAATGTATAGATGACAACTCAGGAACCTTTCTAGACTTGTTTTGTTGATGCCTAAACATTTAGCATATAGATGAAACTATTAATTAAATCATAATTAATCAAATTAATTAGGTCCAAAACGCAATCTAAATGGTTCCATTAAATTCAAATTAATATTGTCAATTGAACCTAAAGCAATACAGTTAATAAAATGAACAAAGTGTTTAAATTCTAATTAATGGTGTTAAATAGTAACAGTGAAAGGAAAGCTGTTGCTTTTATAGAACAATTTCACTTCTGATATACATCACCATTGAAATTGCAGATAACAACCATATTGATTTATGTTTAATTGACCAGGTTTTGTGGAAAAGATTGCCTTAACTTTGTCAATTAAATCCAACGTTTTATTTCTTAGAGTGTTGGTTTAAATGGACTCACTGTATTGGTGCATGGGTGTGGGGCGTGTCTCATGGGTGTGGTATAAGATAAATGTGGTTGCACTCACTTGTTCACAGCACCTGATGTGATGAGCAGAAGCTAGGGTGAGCACGAGGCAAAACTTTCTGTTGACCGCAACATGATCGTAATATTATCGCAATATGAATGCAAATTGAACACAACGTGATTGCAATTGATAGCAGCTTGAATGATTGTGATATATTTGGACTGTAACTTGATGGTATTTGTATATTTGTGCACCAATTGATGCCATAGATCAGTTTGTAATTTTGACATAGTAGCTATTGCAGTTATTCGTAAGTTGCAGTTATTTGTTTGTGCAGTCTGTGCGTTTGTTTGATAGTTAATCCCATATGCTGATTTGTGGTTTGGACAGTGGCATGCGGAAATAAAGAAGCAAATGATACAGAAGTGTATTTTGTGCGTTAATTGTTGCGCGTCATCGGTGTCCTCATGTTTAGCCTGCCGCGGCCATTGGCTGGAAGAGCCGCAACAAATTGTCAACAGAAAGGTTTTAGGTTTTATTGGATTATTTATAAATAGATGAGTTTTATTGATGATAGTTTTGTAGTTTGCTGTTGCCTTTTACAACCCGCTTTTTGATTAAGCCTTTGGCTACACAAAATAGATTTCGTTCAGGAGTCTTATTCCTCTGTTAGGTTTTAGCAGTACAGCTGCATTAGGCGTTGTACTGATTTGCTTTCTAGTTATTGTGCATCAGGCGGCTGAAGCCATTGGCTTGGGAGTACCGCCGCAGTTTGTGTTTAAGACAGTTTGTCTTCCTCACAGCTGACGGTATGGAGGTACATAAATACCCACCGCTAGTATGTACGGAAGACTAGGTTAAGTTAGTTAGGTTTAATAGGCAGTTAGTGGGGGATATTGCTCCTGTCAATTGTGTGTGTCCAGGGTTTATGAAGTGAATGTCATCAAGTTGATGCATTGGAATGAAGCTGTGTGGCATAGGTGCAGTTCAGCGTTTGGATTTTTGTAATATTTTGAAGAAAAATGGAGACACACCAATTAATACAATGTGGTGATGTGGATGGAAAGAAAAGACAGCCGAAACCGACTGCTAAGGCTTTGGAGAATCAGAGTGAAAGGCTTCAGACAGAACGTCACACTAAGATTAATAACATTAAAAAGGTCATAAAGATTATTAAAGAGTTAAAGCAATCTGAGGATAATGTTTCAACTGTTCAGGCTCAGTTAGAGAATTTGTCTGTGTTGCTTAATGAGGCGACTCAACTGCAGGAAACCTTGCTTCCTTTGTTTCCTCAAGAAGAGCAAGAAAAACAGACTGCTTGATTTATAAGTGTGCGAGCACATAATACTGAGTTTATGGAAGCGGTAAAGAAATGGCTTCATGTTGCAAAGGGAAACCCTCAGAGCAAAAATCAGGTGTCTGAGCTTGATTTGCCACATTTAAATCCACCTGGTGTTGATTCCTTTGATGTATTACCTGCTGGAAATGGTTCTGTTGTTTCTATGTACACCGGGAATGTTAGTAAAGGTGCTGCGATAGATGATGTTAATCCAAGTGATGGCGTCTCTAATGTTGGAAACAAAAGTTGTAGGAAAAGTAAATCATCACTCAGTGGCTCAATGGTTTCATCTGCCTTGTCAGCACGGATAACGGCAGAGGCTGACATGGCTGCCCTTCTTGTTCGACAGAGGTTGTTGAAAGAAAAGCATGCTCTGGAAGAACAAGAAATACAGCTTAAGAAAAGAAAGGAGCTGCTTGACTTGGAAACTGAAATAGCAGCCTCAGCAGCAAAGGTGAATGTTTTAAAAACTTCTGAAATGTCCCGAGTCTCAAGTGCTGTTAAGGTTAAATCAGATGGAATGAATTCGTATTTAGAACGAGAGCGGGGGCGTTTAGGTGTTTTAAATCTTAATGCTCCAACGTTCAAACCTGTGTTACCAGAGCAACCATATCAGGGTGTTGATGCAGGTGATCATCAAGCGCAGGTATTGGATGTTAGGCCCAAGGTTAAAAATACTTTTCAGCCTAAGGTCGTTTCATTGGAAAGGTCAGAGACGAAGTTACATCAAGTACTTCCAGGTGCAGTTGCAACTACTCAGATGATGTCGCAGTCTCACACACAATCAAAACCTCTTACACATACAGTGCAAGGTGGTGAGGGTCATGATCATTTAGTCACAGTTTTGAAGAAACAAAATGAAATTACAACTTTATTGGCTGAGCAGCAGTCTGTTTTTGTTACCAAGACGTGACATTCAGTTATTTGATGGCGATCCTTTGCAATATCAAACATTTATGAGAGCTTTTGAGCACATGGTGGAGAGTCAAGCTCACAGTGCTAAGGATTGTTTATATTTTCTCGAGCAATACACTAGAGGCCATCCCAGAGAAATGGTCCGAAGCTGTCAGTATATGCCTGTTGAGTATGGATATGTGTCGCGGCCTTTTACTTTCCAAACACCAAAAAAGTCCAAGAAAAGGCCGTGGGTGGCAACGGGAGGTTTGTTTTAGAACGCACTTCTGATTCCATTGTTTAAAAATCATATGCCGTTTATTTCGTGAAAAATTACAAACAGAAATCAGCCAAATAACTTCTTAAAACTTAAAATTAAACGAAAGTTAACTTAATTTGCTTTAACAACTTCAAAAGTGGTCAAAAAATCATTTTCTAACCCTCCCGTCTTCCCATCTGACATTTGGCAAACAAAAAACCTCTCTACCACACCCATCCAGGGTGCTCTTAATCTCTTGATTAATGGGAGGGTCCATAAGCTAATAAACCAATCACTTTCCAAAAGCTTCTCCAATAAAATTAATTACAAATTTACATAACAAAACCAGGTCAGTATATTCTTACACCTTTAAAGAAAAAACAAAAAAGAATACAAATTGCATTTTATAAACATTCAACAAAAATGGCCACAACATTCCGGCCCCTAATTCCTGTGTAACATGAATTATATCTGTCTAAGTGGCCATCACCAAAAGCAATGCCAATAATTTTCTTCAGTAGTCCGTCCGTATAGGTCTTCTTAAAAACCAAACAAAAGGAAAGGTCAATGTTCTATGATTTCAAGTCTCTGATGTTCATGTGTTTGCTTTGTGTGTATTCAGAAAAGGTGTATGTTGCATAATGGAGTGTAGAGCAAAGTGAGTGTCAGTGTAAATGTAGAGCCAGAGGTTCCAGAACTTGGCTCAGTTGGAGGCAAACATTCATTGTTTCCTCTAGATGACCTCCACCAGGAGACATATTTTGTTGATTGGCCTCTCCAGCTCATTTGTTCGTGTCTTAACTCTAACACGGCGAACTACTCCGTGTGCATCGGCCATGGTTTCAGTGATGCGGCCAATTTCTTGGTGCAGCTCCATCAACAACAAGCACAACATCACCAATGCAAAAGTTCCTACGAATCTTGTTCCATTTCTGTCGTTCCTGCAACATAGGAAGGTATTCTTTCACCCACCTTTTCCAGAATAGATCCACAATATACTGGGCTTGTTTCCATCGTCTTTGCAGATACAGATCCTCTTTTTTTAAATAAACCTGGTGGCAGCACAGGTTTGCCTTTTAACTGTCCATCCATCTTCATCCGCTTTATCCGGGGCTGGGTCGCGGGGGCAGCAGCCTAAGCAAAGAGGCCCAGACCTCCCTCTGCCCAGCCACCTCCTCCAGCTTATCCGGGGGAACACCAAGGCGTTCCCAGGCCAGCCGAGAGATATAATCTCTCCAGCGTGTCCTGGGTCTGCCCCGGGGCCTCCTCCCGGTGGGACATGCCTGGAACACCTCACCCAGGAGGTGCCCAGGGGGCATCCTTGTCAGATGCCCGAACCACCTCAGCTGGCTCCTTTCGATGTGGAGCAGCAGCTGCTCTACTCTGAGCCCCTCCCGGATGGCTGAACTTCTCACCCTATCTCTAAGGGAGAGGCCAGCCACCCTTCGGAGGAAGCTCATTTCTGCCGCTTGTATCTGCGATTCCTTGTGTTTTAGAACGGAAAACAGAACATTCAAACAAAAAGGGACCACAGGTTTTAAAAAAAATCCATTCAGTATTCAATCTTCAAGACAAATGCTGCACGCTGCATTCATACTGTTTAATTTAAAAGATAAGATAACCTTTATTAGTCCCACACGTGGGAAATTTGTTTTGTCACAGCAGGAAGTGGACAGTGCAAAAGTTATGAGGCAAAAATTAGGATACAATAAGAATAAATACAGTACACAACTGTACAGAATAGAATAAAATACTATATACAGTAGAATAAAATAAATATACAATAAGATAAAAATAGAATACAAATGCTATATACAACTGAGTAAAAATACAACGATGACAGAAAGGATTATTGCACTTAGTATTATTGCATATGTATTCATGTAAAATATTTATGCACATATAGTAAAATAGCACATAACTGGCCTTTTAACTGGAGTAAGTGATTTGGAGTAAGAGCTTCTACATCATTGGGATCATCAGAAGAAGGTGTGATTGGGCGGTCATTCAGTATAGCCTCCACTTCACAAAAAACTGTATGCAAGGTTTCATAATCTAGTACTTGCTGGTTTGTGATAGAGTATAATATTCTCTTTATTTCTTGCACCAAGCGCTCCCATACTCCACCATGATGGGCCCCATAGGGCGGGCTAAAGGTCCACTTTATGCCGTCCTGTGCTAAACCTTTTTGGATTTTACTTTGGTTTAGCTCTAACATGGCTTGTTTTAACTCACGATTTGAGCTGACAAAGTTGGTTCCATTGTCTGACCGGATTTCTTTGACCTGTCCTCTGCGGCAGATGAATCTCCTGATGGCATTAATGCAGGAGCCTGTATCAAGAGAATGTGCCACCTCAAGGTGGACTGCACGACAGGTTAGGCATGTGAAGAGAACTCCATACCTCTTAACAAGACTCCTGCCTCTCTTTACTTCTATTGGTCCAAAATAATCAATACCAACATAAGTAAATGGTGGAAGATCAGCTGAGATTCTGTCAATAGGAAGATCAGACATTTTCTGCTCACCTGGCTTTTGCCGTTGTCTTTGACACACTATACAATCTTTGATTATTTTTCTAGCTGCTGAATTAGCATGAGGGATCCAGTATTGACAGCGAAGGGTTGAAAGCATGTGATTTCTTCCTCTGTGACCAATCTTTTCGTGAATATGCTGAAGAATAAGCTTTGAAACATGGCTTTCTTTTGGCAAAATTGCAGGATGTTTTGTTTCCTCAGGTAAATCCGCTTTGCTCAGTCTTCCACCCACTCTCAAGACACCATTAGCAACTACAGGATCAAGCTTATACAGATGACTTGACTTCCTTACAGTGCCAGAGTTTAGGGCAGTCATTTCATCAGCAAAATGTTTTCTCTGCACAAAACTCACTATAGCTTCCTCAGCCTTGGACAAATCCTCAGGTTTGAGCAGAGTGTTCCATTTATCCTCTTGCTTAACACACATTTGACTTCCACAGTGCGTGCCCAGCAACTTCTGTCTTTTCCTTGTTTGCAGTTTAAGTCTTTCTTTTACTTTCAGGATCCATGCCACACACCTTTTTAATTTTGTCCAGCTGGAGAAGTACAACAGCAGCTTAGTAGTGGGACACACATCTTCTTTCAGCACAGCTGCACACATCAGGCCCTCCCCTTTTATTTTTGGGTCAGCTTCCAAATGGACAGATACACAATTCATGCCTACAGGCCAGTGAACAACAGGTTTACTGAGAAATTCTGGACCACTGTTTTCCTTTTCCCATTCCTCCCGGTACTTTTGCAGCTTTTTTTTTTTTTTTTTTTTTTTTTTTTTTTCTTTCTTTCTCTGAGGGGAACAAACATTGCTGCTCTAATGCTGGGCTCACACTGTGCGATTTTTGGCCCATTTTGAGACTATTTTTGAGTCGTGCGACCGATTTGGTGATCGGCCCAATTTTGGCCTTCATCGTGTAGTATACGTGGGGTAACGAGAAGCGATTAACACCTCACGACCAGCTCCCGATCATCAATCGCTCGTGAGGGTGTCACCACAGGCGCTCACACTGCTCACGCGCAAACACGTAAACGTCGGTGAAAAAGACGGCGCAGCACGGTAGTGCAGCGTGTGATCTGGACACAAGCGACGGAGGCACAACTTGTAGAACTTTGGAAAGCTCATCTGAGCCTTTTCGATGTGGCATCACAAAATTATCACGACCACAACAACCGTGAAAATAGTTGGATTTACATTGCTGCTCAATCACAGCTGTCTGATCATGGTTTTCATTAGCAATTTAGCAAAGTTGATGGTGGTGGTGTGTCTGTGTGAGTGAAAGACAGAGAGAGCGACAGATTTTCTGTTATAACCTTCATTTTATGGAGGCACAGTGTGAGCACTCAGGTCGCATCAGAGCATCGGGCGGTATAGTGTGAGACCTGCATCGTGACCTACCAACTTCTAACCCCTGCGAGTCAATCGTGCAGTTTGAGCAGGAGCTGAATAACGTGACTGAAAAAATCGCACAGTGTCTGCCCAGCTTTAGGTGTACTGTCGTCCGAGTCTTGCACCGCAGTGTCTGTTTCCCTGTTGGCCATGCTTCTTGTTGTGGTCATCTGCTGTCTTCCGGTATTTTCTCCGTAAGCGACCTTTCCTCGACCAATGAGATAAGCGGTAATCTGAATTGTCATACTCGAATTGTCGTAAGTGTGCTGTCAGCTCATTGGTCACAAAGCAGGAGAGGGGCTGGGAATTATGTTTTCAGACAAAACGTTAATTCCATTAACATTTATAGACTACTTTTGATTCTCACTGTATTACGGGACAAAGTGCGTCCCTTATTAGCTCAATACGGGACGTGTACTTTTGTTTCTAAATACGGGACGATTCCGTTTTTTAAGGGACTGTTGGCAACCCTAGTCACATGTTTGACGAGTTGGGAGTGAGAACGTGTTGGCATGTCCTATTTTTACAAGAACATAAGCTGAAAACACTAAATGAAAATCCTTCATTGCTATTCTGGAGTATTAACCCTCTGGGGTCGCCGGACGGCCGGCGCGTCAAAATCACATGACCAATTTAAGACAACACAGCTACAAGATGCAGCGAGTCAGAGGCTGTATCCCAATTCAGAGTCTGCAGCCTTAAAGGACGCAGCCTCAACGATCCTCAAGGGCCGCGTACTCAAAGACCGCTAAGGCCGGAAGTGCAAGGCTTGTGAAATGGGACGGTCTAGCCTCCGTTGCGCTGCCTAGGTTGCCTAGCAACCATGATACTAACAGCTGGAAACGTGTCATACAGCTTTGTTTGACAGAAATGAAGGAGAAAATCTTTTGTTCATGTCAGGGTCCTGGGACTGGGCGACCCAGGATCCCTGAGCAGTTATGTATTATATTATTATTATTATTATTATTATTATATGTATTTTGGTATTGCTGCTGCTCTCCTCCATGATTGTAGATGTGAGTGTGTGTGTTTATGTCTGCGGGGATGCTTGGAGGATGGAGCTCAGCCACCTGCAGGCCTGAGGGGTGTGGCCCTGCGGAAGGACTGGCCACACCCGAAGCCACACACCTGCCGCTGATCAGGGCTCGTCGGGGGAGCTACTTAGGAGAGTCTTGGAGCTCCCACCGACGCGGGATCATTCCTTGAGACTCCACGTTAGTCGTCCCATTGAATTGAGTTAATGTGTGTAAGTGTATGCCCGCGGTTATTTGTGTCCTGACGGCTGCGTCTATTGTTTCCCGCAGGAGGAGCGTGGAAGGCACGAAGAGCAGCAAGCACCGGGGGGTGCTGACACGGGAGCGGAGAGCACAGAGACACGAACTATTCACGCAGAGACATGACACGGGAGTCTGGGAGAACACGGGGATTTATTGTTGTTTTTGTTCCACTCGGTAAATAAACACACTGTTTATACATAGAGCACCGCGCCTGGGTCCTCCTTTCCCCACATCCCCACGGTCTGCCAGCCAGACCGTGACAGTTCATTTGTTTGTGTCTACATGAGCTTTGATCATTCTCTGTAAGATTAAGCTCAGCTACTGAACGCCGTATATTTTAAAGTAAAGGCTTTAAAAGTTAGTACAAACGTCACTAATGTCACATAACTTTGCCGACATGTGGCCAACAGGAATGTTTTAATGTTCTTCGTTATTAAACATTTGCACATAAATAAGTGACATAATATTCAGTACTCATCTGCCTTTTTTTTTTTTTTTTTTTTTTTTCGGCAAAATTATCCACACCCACCGCCGCGCTATGCATTCTGGGATATGTTGGGCCACGAAGTCTACACTGCCACAGCCTTAAAATTCAGGGAAATGAAGGACTCATTTCAGGGCCGCATTTCGAGCAGCCTTTGAATTGGGACAGCCTTCGGCGCGCCGCTGCAGACGCTGGATTGGGATACAGCCATGGTCACACACTGCATGTGGTTTTAAAAGCAACATGTCTGTTCACCACAACAATGGAGATGTGTAATATTAGTGCAGCTACGGTTTGTTCTTGAACATCAGTTCTGTTTTCTACTTTGATCACTTAGACCAAAAAGTGTTGTTTTCAGATTCTTTCTTTTACATCTATAAAGCACCTGTTCATTTTTTATTACAATTAGTTTCACATGAATGTTAGTGTTTCCTTTATGATCTTTTAATGCTTACACTACACTGTACATGTCTGCATTAGAGACATTTCTCATCAACCATGCTGAATCCAGAGAACTGACAGATGAGCTCTGGCCACAGCACCAGGAGCGCTCTGGTAGGCAGCGCCCACTTCCTGCCTACTCTGAATGATTCTGAGGTTTTGTGGCACTGAGGTCTCCTGGCTGCATCGCCCCCCCCCCCCCCCCCCCCCCCCCCACCGGCCGCCTGGCACTCATGGTTTTTTGATGTGATGTCATCAATCTTCACATCCTTTTGCTTTCATGTTCATTTCTGACCTGTTTGTAAAAGGTTCTGTATGAATAAAGTTTCATATTCCCGTCGGATTGAAACAGTGGCCACAGTTAAAGTAAAAACAGCCTTTATTAGGAAACGATTAAAAACAGTGACTGATTCACACACCGACATAAGGAGCACACAGTTTAATACTGATTTCAAATCCATGCTTCAAACACGCTTCATTTTCTCCTCCACCATCTGCAGCAGCCGCTCAGAGTACATCTCCAGCAGAGACGCCGTCCTGCGGTCCTCCAGCTGACCGCAGGGGACGCTGCCACCTGACTCCCGCAGCACCTCCTGTATGTCATAGCGAACTATGTCAAACGCCTCCAGCATCACTGACGACACTTGGAGACGTCGCTGCGAGCCAGCGAGCCCCGGTGCAGAGAGCCCCCTCCGAGGAAACACTGGAGATATGACACAATAGGATATATAAAATGATAAAATAAATAAGAACGGGATACAATATACATATAAATAGAGTAAGAATAAAAAATGAATAAAAATAAAATCAATAAATATTCGGTAAAACCTAAATTAATAATAAAATAACAGGATAGAATAAATAAGCATAAAATAAATGAACGCTAAGTAAAAGCTAAATTAAAAAGGTGGTCTTGAGCCTGTTCTTACAAACATATACGTTCTCTGCGGCCCTGAGCTCCTCCGGCAGGCTGTTCCACAGACGAGGACCATACCACTGAAAAGCTGCCTCTCCGTGAGTATGTGTCCTGACTTTAGGGACAATCAAAAGGCCAGTGCCAGAGGACCTCAGGGCTCGCGAGGGTTCATATGGTAAAAGCAGATCTGAGAGATAAGAAGGCCCAAGACCATTAAGACATTTAAAAACCAATAAAAGAACTTTAAAATCGATCCTGAAACACACGGGGAGCCAGTGCAGTGATTCTAAAACCGGTGTAATATGGGCCCGCCCTCTGGTCTTCGTCAGCACACGAGCTGCCGAGTTTTGCAAAAGTTGTAAAGTTGAAATATTCTTCTTAGGAAGACCAGAGAGCAGGGCATTACAGTAATCAATGCAACTGGTAATAAAAGCATGCATCAGCATCTCCGTGTTGGCCCGAGAGAGAATAGGGCGGACTCTGGCTATATTTTTTAGATGATAAAATCCAATTTTGGTTACATGTTTAATATGTGGGATAAAACCAAGCTCAGAGTCAAAAATAACACCCAGGTTTTTCACTTGTAGCGAAGGACATAGTGAAAATGCCTGTAATTTAGACAAGAGTTTCTCTCTCTGAGCCTCGGGACCGATGATTAAGACTTCAGTTTTGTCCTGGTTAAGCTGTAAAAAGTTTTCTGCCATCCAAGATCTTATATCTAAAATACAGTTAAAAAGGGCATCCATTGGTCTGGTGTCATCAGGAGACACAGAGATGTACAGCTGCGTGTCATCAGCGTAACTGTGGAAGTTCACTCCATGCCTCCTGATGACACTGCCGAGAGGGAGCATATGCAAATTAAAAAGTACAGGGCCTAGAACCGACCCTTGAGGCACACCACATGTCATTTTATGGATCTTAGAGGAGCATGTATCCATACTCACCATAAAAGTTCTGTCTGAGAGATAGGAAGTGAACCAGTTATGTACAGCACCAGAGAGGCCCACCATGTGTTTCAATCTGTTTAAAAGAACACTGATTCCTGACGCCGTGGGGAGCTGGCACCGAAGTCTGTGCACAGCCCTTTTAGACGAGGAGAGAGTCCCAGGGCATGAATTCGAGTCTGGGCCGGTGACCAGGTCCACGGCGCTGGGATTCAGTCTGATGATCCGAACCGTCAGTGGGACGTCAGGGGTGAGAAACACTATTTTGGTATATAAAACGGCCGCAAAGATTTAAAAGTGACGTGATAAATTAGGTTGGGTTCGCCGAAAGGAGCTGAATTAGATTTAGGTTTTAGAGGTAGCCGAAATTATCTCGTGACAAATTAAGGACGGTTTCTCCACCGAAAGGAGGATAGAGCTCTATAAAATAAAAAGGGACTCCGCAGTTAAGGGCGTTGAGTGAATGGTTTCTCCACCAATGTTAAGGAGGAAAGAGCTCGCCGCGGTAAGGGGGATTATAGGCCTTAAAAAGAGTGTGAATGAGCGCATGCATGTGTGAGTGCCAGTAAGTGAACGCAGCAGCACAGAAGGAAACCTAAAGCGGTGTTAACGGAATTCTGTGACGTGTTGTGTACACGTAGCCTGGGTTTTGGTGTAAGTCGCGTTGCTTGCTGCAAACTGTGTAAGTCTGTCATGAAAGAGGATGAAACATACTGCAAAGTTTTTATTGGGCAGCACGTGGTGTGTAGATCGTTGACGAATGAAGTGTAATTGTGATCTAAGCAGAAGTGAGTGTGTTTGACGTCACGGTGTTTTTGTGCGCTGTGTAAAAGTAATTGCCTCTGATTGTGAGCGGTGATTCTGCAGGTCACCAGCTATTGTAGATATATATAAAAAAAAAAAAAAGTCATAGGAAAAAGGTTTTGTGTTGATCAGCCAAAAAACAACTACAATTTCATTTTCTGCTTTTAAGAAAGGACTGTTCACAAAAACACACACAGAGAGAGAGAGGGATGTGTGTTGATTAAGCAGTGATGAGAATAATGAACATGTCTTAGTTTGTCATTTTCAGATGAAAAGCAGACCTGAATCAATTTTCCACATGCAGCGGTCGGAAGAAAGTTATAGTTTAACATCATTGGAAACATGCAGGCCAAGTTTCTGGCTGACTTGTTTACAGCTTCATGTGTTTCTCAACCTCACAAGCTCTCACACCTCCCTGAAGACAAGGAATGCAGCTCCAAAGAGCAATAACATGGCAGATAAAGAGACAGCAGCAAAGTCCTGAGCAAAGAGTCCCAGCAAGTAGTAGCAATTAGGGCTGGGCCATATTATACCGTTCACGGTAATACCGGTATAATGTTAGGCAACGATAGGAAAATGAAATATCGCGATAGAATGGGAGTAAAACGCGCATGCGCAGTGCCTTTGTTTTCATACGCACATGGCCGATTGTTGAGTGAAACAGATGAACCAGAATTGGTTTGTAAAAATGGTGCAACTTCAGTGATGTGGAACTGGTTTGGTGTTTGTCCGTCAGATACACAACAAAGCACATTTCTTTGCAGAACATGCAAGCGGCCGTCGTTATTTTCGTATTTGTCAGACTAAGATGCTCTTAAATCTGGGAGTAATCTGGGTCCTAAACTCTGTATTCTTCAGGTCAAACGAACACTGCAGCATCACTGAGAGTTAAAAACTGTCTCAATTCTTTTATCTTTAATAAAACGATCAGCATTGCTGCTTTACCAGGTGTAACTATGAAGTTTAATTTCCAGGCATCCATGAAAACAAAAGTTATTACATTTAACGGAGTTAGAAGTTAGCAGGAAGCTAGCGGAAGTTAGCTCGCTAGTTTCGCTAGTTACCTAAGCATGATATTGCATGTTCTGACTGAGAGATTTCTGAAAAAATTCAAACGTACAGCTCTGCTATCACTTCCAACGTAAATGAAGACAGGAAGCTACACAGCAGTGACGTTTGTAGGGTTACTGAAGTTGGGCTAGCTGGTGATGTGATAATGATGTGCTACGTGATTGCTAGCGACACAGCTATGTTAGCATAACATAAACAGTGAAGCTGGAGGACGAACACTAACACTTTTCCACTTATAAAAGTTAACGTGAAGGTTCCTCATGGTTAGAGACAAATGCAATCGCATGGCAGGATACTGTAAATGGACCAAACTTCAGTCAGGAGAACAACTGAGATAATCCATCCACAATACGAGGTTAGTCTTTAATATACTGCAACAACATGGGAATAGAGCAGCTGCCAGAGAATTCAACATTAATGAATCAATGGTATAGAAGTGGAGGAAGCAAGAAGAATGAGTTTAATAAAGTTTGATTTATCTGACTGCTTTGTTTTGCTTAATGTGCCTTATAATCCCGTGCACCTTATGGTCCGAAAAATGCGTACTGCACACTGCAGTTTAATGTCGCAAAGCACCTCTTTTTAACTTCAGTGGATATTATACATGGTTATGCTCAGGATATGTCAGCACATTTCTACTGGAAATGCCTTTTGGTTAAACTTTCAGCAAGGAATTTGCATTTGCACTGTTACATTTTTATAAAGCTTTAATGTACATAAAAACCAGCTTCTTGTTTAAGTGAAAATAAATGGAAGCTTGTCTTTTTGCGCAAGTAATGTTGTGGAGTTGTATTTTGTCTCGCATCAATTATATCGTCAGTTATATCGTTATCGCAAATTTTCAAATATATATCGTGATAAATATTTTTGGCCATATCGCCCTGCTCTAGTAGCAATGTGGACAAACAGCATCAGAGAAGAAGAGCAAACCCATCATCCTGACTGATCGGATGAATGGCACTGTGTTTACAACAAGCTGCAACTTCACTGTGCATGTGAAGAAAACTTTTGAGGAGAACTGAGTAGACTGTTGGAGTTTGACATTTGCCACCTTTGGAGAAAAAGAGACAGTGGAACACAGGACAAAGCTGAAGGAGAACTGCAGGCTGTTGGACTGTTGAAGTGGGAGAGGACAACAGAGTGAGAGGACAACAGAGTGAGAGGAGTGGTGAGAACACATAGGAATTATTTAATGTGGGAAATCAAAATTTGGGTTAACAAACCTGGGAAAAACAAAACTGACTGCTTAAGTTGGAAAATTGTGAAGGAGTCTGAAACACTGCAAAAAAGAAACATATACAAAATCACACACAAGCAGAACATGCATTAACCCTACTAACACTTCCAAACACAAAATAACTCATGAAGATTAGACAACATCTTAAGCGTGAGTCTGTTTATCATCTTGTCCAAGTCACTTAGTGTGATGCAAAGACCAGTGGACTCAGCACATCAGTTAAGAAATGATCAAATAATAGTAGAGAAGTGTGTAGGAAAGGCAGCTTTAAGAACATGCCCTGCTGGAGACGCAGCTCCACAGACATGCATTAGACCTGCCTAATAACACAAACACACATGCAATGAAAATTAGCTTGTTATCTTTCATCAGTGTTAAAATAGTGTCAATTTAGCAGACACTTGTTATCAAATACTGAATTTATCCAATGCAAAAAAATTGACTCTCTAGGTTGCAGGACAACAATTTAACTTTTGTGGGAAAAAGATCCTGGTTTGACCAACCAGTGATCAGACAATAAATTTAGTTAATATAGTAAATTGGGAGAAGCTTCCTGCTTGATTGATGCAGCACAAGTAATTTACTGTATGAGGGAAATTCTATTTTTGTGATACTATTTTGAACATGCTTTTCTGTTGTCCTGTCAACTTAGTGGGTTAATAGCTGATATGCAAATTAGTTGATCGGTCTTAGATTAATGAAAGGTGATTGAATTCTAGCACGAGTGAATGAGATGTGTTGGAGTTTGTTGTGTGTTGAGTGGAGACTCTAAAACACTGAGTTTCCTGTTTTGATGTGCGAGTGAATCCTGTATTTAGATACACAACTCTGAATACATCAGAACAAACTTCTTTTGTGAAGTGCATGACAGCATGTCACATGTTTTATGATGAAGGGAAAAAAGGAAAACTGAATAAAATAGATCTGTGGGTTAGATGAGTGAAGAGCACAGACCTGGGCCCTGTTTCAGGAAGCCGGTTTAGTGGAAAAACTGAGTAAGTATACCCTGAGTTAACGAAAACTCTGGGTTTTCGGTTTCACAAAGCGAGTTCAGATGAAGCCTCAGTGAGTCACTATGACGACACACTCCGTGAAGCTAACCTGCCCCCTAGCAGGTTTACTACAACTAACCCTGACTGTCTCCGCCCCTTTGTCGGAAACCTGACAGTAGGAAGTGTCGGACATGGCGTGTCCCTTCCTTGAAGAGCCAGTAGATCGTGAAGCCCAAATTCTCCACAGAGCTCTCCGCCGGGAGAGAGTGATTAGAGCGAGTTTGGACATTTTATCATTTCCTGATGATTTTCTGTGTGAACGTCACCGGTTCTCAGCACAATCTATAAGTTATTTGAATAACATCCTCAGGCCTAATATTACGCATGTAACACATCGCGGACATGCTCTCAGTTCATTACATATTATTTGTATTGCACTTCGGTTTTTTGCAAACGGGAGCTTTCTGTATAATATTGGTGACGCTGAGCACGTTTCCAAGGCTACCGTCTGTCGGGCAGTCAGGAATGTTACAGTTGCACTGAAACGTCTCCTGCACTCGTCTGTGGTGTTCCCCGGTCATAGACCCACAAGATTTATCAAAGAGGGATGCCACAAAATTGCAGGTATCAGGATGACCAAAACTTAATGTATGATGTGGTGATACTTGCACTACTACTTAAATTTTACATTTATTTTCAGGGTTCCCAGGCGTGTATAGATGGCACTCACAATCATTGCTCCTTCAGTAAATGAAGGAGACTATGTGAACAGGAAGTCTTTCCACAGCATTAATGTGCAGGTACATAGTTCCCTGTAGCATTTCAAACTAACAAATTATTTCATTATAGTAATGGATGCTAATTTGTGTTCTCTGCACTGTGAAGATCATATATGATGCTGCCAACATTATCACAAATGTGGAAGCCAAGTGGCCAGGCTCTGTCCATGACTCACAAATATTCCGTGAATGTACACTGAGCACAAAATTTGGACATGGTGAGTTGAGAATACTTTAAAATATATAAAGACCAATTGCTTCAGGGACATTTGAACTGAAGTGTATCCTTCTGTCTTAGGAGAGTTCACTGGCTACTTGCTTGGTGATAGGGGGTATCCATGTTTACCCTATTTGCTTACCCCTTACCCTGACCCTGAACCGGGCCCACAGCAGCGATATAATCTGGCTAATTGCAGGACAAGAGCCAGAATTGAAATGACTATCGGAATGCTTAAGGCCCGGTTCCAGTGCCTGCAAAGACTCAGGGTCACCCCAGAAAGGGCATGTGACATTATTGTGGCATGTGTGATTCTTCACAACATTGCCACAATTAGAGGAGAACACTGTCCTTCTGAACCAAACATCAGCAGTGATCCAAACCATGAACATCCTGACCCTCCCACGGACATACAAGATGGAAGCGCAGTCAGAGACACCATATGTCACAATCATTTCCTTTGACCCATCACCTCAACATGTTGAAAGAAGAATAAACAGATTTTCTGTTCAACTGGCTTTATTGGTCGCCTGTATTTCCTGTACACAAAGTATTAAAAGATGTAAACCTCATAAAGTGTCTCTGTTGCTTCCTCCTCTGTAACAGCTGTCAATGTTTCTTCATTATTTTCCTGTAGTAAAGAAATAAACAACATTGCTGTTCTACTGTGAACTCATATAATCTGTGGAGTATTAAGAGTACTCACAACTGCATGTTGGTCTGGCTCAACAGGAGGCTGCACCAGATGCAGTACACCATCACCATCAACTGATAGAATATGAGGTTTATACAGGTCACTTATAACTTACAAGGGACCAAATGGCAATTAACAAACATACCAAGCACCTTACACTTCATTGTCATTATGCTCTCAAAGACAACCAAGACTGAGGGAAGGCAAAATCAGTAGGAAAATAACTTCACTACAAAATAATCCATTATGGTAAAGAGTTTATCAAATGAATGAGTAGCACTGCAAAGGTGACTGTGAAGAAAGGATGTATGCACATCATGTATTATTTTGAATTTACCCCCTATGTAGGCACTTGTGTCTTGCGGGGTTATTGACTCAGAGGATGTCCCCGCAGAGATGCCTTCGGCCACAGGGCGCCCACTGTTTTGGCTGAGGGCCAACTGCTCAGCCTCTGTGAGTGGTGGTGGTGGAGGACCCCCACCTGTTTTTTGGGCCTCCGCTTTTTTTCTGTTGGCTATAACGGGCCACATTTGAGCATACAGAGTAAGCAAATATGTACTTGTAATGTGCTCAGATAATTTCAATAAGTGCTTACAGAAAGAAAATTAATGTAGCCTCTAACTGTAATTGATTTACATGGGACAAACAGACCAAGCACTATGGCTCATAATACAATTACACCTTACCTGTTTGGACTATATTTTTATATTTCATTTTTACTTGCTGCCAGGAACATTTGGGGCCTGTTGGGTTGCACCTGCGCTCACATCACGTCACAAAATAAAATGTGTAAAATAACAAATAAAATAACATATGATTAAAATAACGGAAATCCCTAGATCAATGTTTATATTAACACTCACGCATTGACTCTGTCGGCTATGTTTTGCCATGCATGCTCCCTTTCTTTTGCAGCTGAGGCTGTGTTACTTTTTTTCTGAGAAATTTGCATGTTATCGGCATATGCTGCCATCAGAATTTCGGCCTCAAGCGCTGTAAAATACATTGACCGCGCCTTCTTTCCCTCCGTCTCCATGGTGACTCGCTTAATCTGTGCTCCGCTTATCAGGGCTTTATGTATCCTCATCCGCGCGCTTCACTTGGGGTTAAAGCAACTCCGCGTTGATTGAACTACTTGTTATCAGCCTTTCTGAAACCGAATATTCCGAGTTGGACAGTTCGGGGTTACTCAACCCTGCGTATCGTTTTTCACTCTGAGTTTTCTAAACCGGCTTCCTGAAACAGGGCCCTGGTGATTAAACTCATAAGTTAATATGACATTAGGGTTATGTTGTGTGTTGTGCAGCTGATGGTTGGTTTGGAGTGAATCTAGCTGATGATTCTTCTCCTGTTGTGAAGTTGATGAGGAGTTTGTGTCATGACTTAACAAGGCCTTTTTATTTTGATACTTTCACAGTGCACTGAAAGTTTGGTTTGATAATCTGTTATTTTTCATTTTTGAACAGGCACTGATTCTGTTTGTCAATTTCTTTTCTTTAAGCAGATCTGCACGTCGGGAATTGAAAGTGCTATACGACCGGTCGAGAAAGCCGTTACAAGTGAGTTTTCTCCACATTAAAATGGGCTCTGGAGAAAGCCACTTATTGGGACAATATTAAATGAAAGTCCCGGCCTAAAAAGGATTCAGCGATGTAATCCGATCTAAAGTTCTTTTTTCTTTTTGAGATGACGTCATTTTGCTGGAAGTGGAAACTAAATGCGACAATCGATTCCACTATCAGCAAAGAAAGAAAGAATGAATGTATGAATGAGTGAGTGAAAGGAAAGAAAACTGACTGACTGGTAAAAGAAACTGTGAGAAAGTGTGTACACACCTGCGCAGCGCTAACATTTGCATTTTCTTTTCTACAGCATTACAGTTCTTCATGTGGTTTGATCACATGATTTATACCAGGACAACTGGTTGATGTTTTTTCCTACTACAGGATTTCTGGGTTTATGTGTGAAGAAACTGTGTTTACAGGTTATGAGTTGGTGATGCTGTTGCACTGTGTTTTTGGGAAAATGTGAAGGTTACTTTGATGATGTGAATAACATTCTGTCCACGGCTATGGATGGTTGACTTTATAGTGTTTTTATGGCACCTCTGGAACTTGTCGACCTGCGTCTGACCACGGTCAATGTGTATTGCTAATGTTTGTTTTTTCTAAGCGAATGTATGGAGGATTCAGCAGAAGCGGACAAGTGACATGAGAAAACAAATAAGAGATGCAGTGTTTATGGAATAGTTTAAAATGGAGCTCATCTGCTGGCCACTTTTGAGCTCCTAGTAATATGAGTGGAGTGACTTTGCTTAAGAGAAGTCACCGATTACATTAATGTTAACTGAGTACATGGGATGATCCATGTCTGAGGCAAATTAGGGTAATAGTTGTAATTTACTGATTTGAGAAAACCTGTACATGACACTTGTCTTGCTGATGTTGAATGCTTTATTACTCTTATGATATAATTGTTTATAAGTGTGAAGTTTCATTTCATTTCTAGATCTTGCTTTCCAGGCCATGATGGTGTGTATGCAGGCTCCTGGCGGAGCCAGTTTTATTATGCGAATTTAATATACAAAACACACTAACATCTTTTATTGCAGGATTATAAGTCCAGGGTGGTGCTGCTCCAGAGGAGCAGATGCCCTGATGTTACCTGGGATATGATCTATTTAACTTTTTCTTTAAGACAGGAATCTGGTTTTGATGAGTTGACTCATGGAAGTGTCCATGAGTCAAGAGGAGGGATCCAGGATTAACATGAAACAATGAATTAACATTAAATTTTGTTTTATATGATTTTTGCAGCGATTTGTGTGATTAACAGTTCATTCAACGGGTATTAAACCTATGCAAGTGGTGCATCCAGTTTCAGATGAGGCTTTGATGTCCTATAAGTGAAGTTCACTGAACTAAAGAATGTGGTTTGATGATTGTTGACATGCTCTCCAAATAGAAGTTTTTCTGAAATACAGGTGCAGCAGTAATCTCCTGGGAAATCTTCAGAGGCCCAGTGAGAAGCGAGAAACATTCCAGGCATAGCTGACAGCACCAGGCAGTGGTTGAGGTCAAAGGTCAAGCTGGTTGGGGCCCATCATGAGATCAGACTTTGGAGCCACAGCAAGGACCATGAAACTGCGTTGGAATGAGAGCTGTGCCAAAGGGGATTTCCAGAGGCCAACAGAGGAGATTGTGGACAACAGACGAGCACCTGAAGGATGAGGGGAGCGTGCCAAGCTCCATCGACAGCGCAGAGGGAATCTAAGGATGGCATCATGATTCTGTGAAAGCACAGGAACCAGAAGCTATGGTGGTGATGACAGCAGTTTCCTATGAACATCACCTAATGCTGTGTCACTATACTGAGCATACGATGGCACACTGAAGACTGCTGGGATCATAACAGCAGTAAAATAACTGGACCCAGCACCCCCAAGACAGCACATTAGAGAAATCTCACACTTGGTTGTTTCAGTGGTGAGGGGGGAGTGCTGATTGAGCCCCCGTAGGGTAAGCTCGCACTTCAACCTCCAGCCTCTGATCAACTCTAGGGCAACCAAGTGCGAGGTGTGACGGATCTGTGTGCAACCATGGGGAGGTGGACCCTCTTGGTTACCTTGACTACGATGCTCACCCTTACAGGACTTCAGCTGAACCAGGAGGCAGGCAGAAGAGATGGACACACGACAACTCTCACCTAAGGGACATGACGCAAGATCACATTCATCCATGGATGAATAATGCCTGGTACCGTTATATCCACGACAGAACAAAGGCAGAATCGGCAAATACAGACTGTTATGTCTGTTCTCATATGCCCAGCACGTCGACACACCCCACATTATATGGCGAATATATGAACAACACTCAAGCAAAGTGTGCAGCCAGCTTTGCTGGCATTGGATTCCAACACAGCCGAATCATCATCGACGATAAAATCTCACACGCTGTTGGACTTAGTAATAGAACATGTGATCAACTCTTTTGGATCGACTTCAATGTGACAAATCGGAATATCTCTATCCATTTCCCAGTGTTCCTGGACCAAGTGCCAGGAAAGAACCACTCCATGTGTTACCAGCAAGAGAAAGGTAACAGACCCCTTGGAGACACCACAAACTGTGTCCAAACTGCAGGCCACGGAGAGGGCGCACCTGTGAACATGAGTGGACCCTCTAACGGCACGTACTGGGTGCAAGGAATGGCCTGGTTATGTGGACAACGGGCATATTTCATACTGCCCCCAGACTGGACAGGGACATGTGCTCCTATATTCCTGTCAGACCACACCTTCAGGTTGACTGCAGTGAACACCACTTCTACAGTACGCCGGGGAAAAAAAAAAAAAAAGATTAGCGATTCCTAAACTTCAAGCACATGACCCGATATGGGGAGGCGACGTGCCCAAGGAATTCAAGTTATGGACTACTGGACAGAAAGTACTCCATTCATTGTTCCCCTGGGTGGGAGCTGGAAAAAACATGCTGAGAATTGAAACTCTGGATTACCGGTTTGGACTTTTCCTGAACGCTTCATGTAAGATCAACGAACAGCAGAACCAGGAAATCGATGCATTACGGATTACAGCGATGCAACATCAAATAGAATCTGGACATGATATTAGCAGAGAGAGGGGGACTCTGCGTCCTCTTCAACAACACATGCTGCACTTACATACCAGACGATGTACACTCATTAAACATGACTGACGCCTTGAATGTTTTGAGACAGATCCAACAGGCTCAAAATCAGGACTATGTAAGTGATACAAGTGACTGGTTTTCTTGGCTTTACACTGGCTCCTGGTTACAGGTGCTAAAAAGACTACTCATCGGAGTTGGGATATTTTTACTTTTATTTTGTGTCTTTGTAACGTGTATATTGCCATGCCTAAAACTTATGATTAACCGCATAATATTTTCTACTGTTGCTGCATATACAGCTGTGACAAATGATGATGATAACTTTGGCCTGTTGGAACATGAAGACTTTGTGTGTGATCTTTAGCAGGCTGCAAGCTTGGTGTGCATCCCAGGAATGCACCCCCACGTCCTGGGAGCATGAGAGCTCGTACCTTGCCTTATTGTTTTACGGTAGGATTAACGTAGCTATGTCTGTTTTAGTTTAAGTGCCTTCTTTACATATAGATGAACTGCTGGACTTCCTCACTGTGTTATCCAGGGTGAGGGGGGGGGGGGGGGGGGGGGGTCACCCTTCTCCTGACCAAGGATGTACCTTTTGTGCTTTATGACCCTTTGATCAGCAACACACACACACACACACACACACACACACACACACACACACACACACACACACACACAGGAACTATAAATAAAGACTGGGGCAGTCTCTGAGTGTGAGTCTCTGAGCCCTCACTCTCGTGCGAGAGCTCAGAGCTGCCCTTGCTAAGCAACAAGTAAAACTGCCTGTGTTTCTCTTCTCTGAAGTCTTTACTGAAGAAGTGTTTTATAATATTTTCCCTAACAGAACCTTTAGGAGAGCCGTCTCTGTGCTGTGGTTCACCCTAAATCCAGACTGGAATATCTCCAGGATCTGTCTATCATTCAGAAAATCAGTAATCTGAGTAAAAACAAGTTTTTCTAAGATTTTACTTAAAAATGGTAAGTTGGATACAGGTCTGTAGTTATTAAAATCATTACAATCCAAATTGCTCTTCTTCAGAAGGGGCCTCACCACCGCCGTTTTAAAGGCAGCAGGGAAGACACCCAACTGAAGAGAGCAATTCATCATGTATAAAAGCTCAGCCTCAAAAAATCCATAAAGTGTTTTAAAGAGTGAAGAAGGGATTGGATCTAAAAGACATGTGGTGGGTCTCACTGTGGAGAAAACTTTCTGAAGGTTCTCAGCATTAACCAGGACAAAGCTGTCCAGTGTCTCCTCGGGTACAATCGAGCCCTCAGATGTGTTTACAAACGTATCGCGATTAGATAAAATATCAGATCTGATGGCGCTGACCTTTCCCCTGAAGTGGTCTGCAAACTGCTCACAGAGTGAGTCTGTGGGGCTTCTATGGGAGCTGTTAAAATCAGGGTTAAATAAATGATCTATAGTGGAAAAGAGGAGCTTGGGATTATTTTTGTTATTACTGATTATTTTGGCGAAGTATGAATTTCTTGAGTTCCTTAATGTATTATTGTACAATTTAAGTTGCTCGCAAAATATTTGATGGTTGATAGTATTTTTATTTTTCCTCCATCTCCTTTCTGCTGCCCTGCAATTTCTTTTGAGTTTTTTGACTTCTTCGTTTCTCCAGGGTGATGCGTGTTTTTGGTGGTGAGTGGAGCAACGGAGTCAAGGCTTTTCTTCAGTTTGCTGTTAAAATGATTAAAAATCAAATCGCAGGGTGCAGGTAAAATCACAGGGGGGCATTCGTCTAAAACCCTGGTAAAATTTGCAGCCACTTCAGAGGTTAGATAGTGCCTCCTCACAGTTCGCACCGAGGTCTCCCGCTGAATAAAACCGGTGATGTTAAAAAACACACAGTAGTGGTCAGAGACAGCCAAGTCAACAACAGAGGACACGCTGGTGGACAGCCCATGGGTGATGACCAGATCCAGAGTGTGTCCTCTGTTGTGAGTCGGCTGTGTGACGTGCTGGGTAAAATCCAAACAGTGAAGAATGTTTAAGAATTCTTTTGATGCAGGGTCAGAAGGATTATCTATGTGCAGGTTAAAATCACCGGTTAAAATTATCATATTATATTTTGAATGTATGTTTGTTAAAAATTCTGAGAATTCCTTGATAAAAGCAGCGCTGTCTTTAGGTGGTCTATAAATTGTGACAGATAAAACTGGAGGGCTGCTGAAAACAATAGCATGGAATTCAAAAGTGGTAAAATGATCAAATAAAATTTGTTTGGAGGTGAGTGTGTTGTTGGCCAAAGATGCAGTCCCACCACTTCTCTTACCACTTCTAATAGAAAAAGAGAAATTAAAATTTGGTGGGGAGGCCTCAGTGAGAACAACTGGGCCTTCAGAAGGACATTTATCCCTCTAAAGAAGGACTTAGACTACGATTTAATATGAATGAGAACATGTTCATAAATGGATGCAATCAAAGATTTCATCAATCCCTGATTTAGAGACAACAGAACATTTGGTTTGATTTCACAAGATAAGAATGACGACTGAGTTGGAAGATTGTTTTACGTTTAGTCAAATCTTTCATACATAAAGTCGGATTACAAAATCATCCCCTAAATTTGTTGTTTTATTCAAGGAATTGAAATTATAGAGAAAATCTGTGAAATGACTTAAAGAAAACAAACCACAAAAACTCTATGATGCTCTAAACCCCCTGGTTTAGGTCGGCAACCTTTCTGATGATGAGTGCATCTAAAATTTCCTCAGAAGTCAATGTGCCATATGATTGCATTAGCAATAAATGACACACTATATAGAACCACTTCATAGGATTATATTTGTGCGCAGATGTTGGCAGCTATCAGCAAATAGTTATCAGCTATTTTGAAACAAAAAAGACTTTTTATCCATAACAGCAAATGAACTGTACAACAGAAAATACAAATGCTATTTATGGTCTCCTCACAACAATGATAAGAAAAAATAAACTGGGCCAATATGGCATGTTTGTTAATACAGGGACACACATGTTAATGTGATCTCTGGTCTCCCACTCAGAGACACAGGTCTCCGAGTGTCCAGCATTCAGACCTGAGGACTCTCTTCATGTGAGAGAAAATCTGCTCACACAGATATTAGAGCCAAATACTGTCAATAAGGCCTCTGCAATGTTCTGAAGACAGTTAAACCTGTCAGGTAGTGATGTCCAGCAGGTGAACATGCAGCTCCATGAACACGCACAGCTGTGGATTCCAGCTGCGTTTGTAGTTCTGCAAACTTTGAAGAGTCGAGTCGAGAGTCGAGCTTTTCAGTTCAATCAGCTGCATTTCGATGTCCTCTGAGTCCAGCCAGTTAATGCGACACAAATCCAGCTGCTCATTAAAGCTTTCTGGTTTGATCAGAAAAGAAAACATTGGTCCAAACACCTGAAAGTCCCAAAAACACATTGTGAATTCTGTCTCGAGTATCCGGATGTATCCGAGTATTTACGTCATCAGGAAATGATAAGATGTCCAAACGCGCTCTAATCACTCTCTCCCGGCGGAGAGCTCTGCGGAGAATTTGGGCTTCAACATCTACTGGCTCTTCAAGGAAGGGGCACGCCATGTCTGACACTTCCTACAGTCAGGTTTCCGACAAAGAGGCGGAGAACGTCAAGGTTAGTTGAAGTAAACCTGTTAGGGGGCAGGTTAGCTTCACGGAGTGTGTCGTCATAGTAACTCACTCAGGATTAATCTAAACTCGCTTTGTGAAACCGAAAACCCAGAGTTTTCGTTAACTCAGGGTATACTTACTCAGAGTTTGCCCTAAACCGGCTTCCTGAAATAGGGCCCAGGTCCTTGAAGGGTAATCTCTATATAAATATCCGATAGCAGTTAGGTCCCCTTACTTTCAGCAGCTGTTGAAAGGAAAAAGTTGTGGTATATGTGGTATATTATTACTTTAGGATTAGTTTAACACAACGTCAGGGCTGACCCGGGACCATTGCTGTGAGTCACAGTGCGCAGCATAAAAGTCCTTTCACATCGGATGCAGGATGTGCTGCTAATGCTAACTAAAAGCAAAGGATCCAGAATTTGTTGCTGGCTGCTGAGCTCTGTGGGTTTTTGCAGCAGCTCTACCTGTACTAGATGCACCTGCTCCTTGTCGTTTTTATCTCTGACTTTATGTGAACTACAAGAGTTTGTGGGGGGGTTTTGCTAGTTCTTCAAATGTTCAATAAAAACATGTATGCTAATTCATAACGAAGAAAGCTTTGTAATGAAGACTGTCATTTTCAAAACACTGCCCCCCTGCGTCCGCAGCGCTGTTGAAAAGGCTGTGGAAGTCCCTGTATTAAACACGTAGTCCTGTGACACAAAAATCACCAAACTCGGACGAACACAGACTGTTTTCCTTCGTGGTGATGAAGGAAAACGCTGGGTTGGCATGTAAAAGGGCATTTATTCTAGTGATGGGTCGTTCGCGAACGAAATGGCTCTTAGATCCGACTCTTTGAAGTGAACGACGAGAGCCGGCTCCTTATCGCGAGCCGTCACGTGTTTTTTTTTTTTTTTCTCTTTTCTTTCTCTCAACCTCTCTCTCGCACTTTTTTTCCGCTTCACTCTGCACGCGAGTCTTGTGCTTTATGCTGAGAGGAGGGGGGAGGGGCGGTAGTTACACTCGCAGTAGCACAGGAACAGAGCCAGAGGGCGAGACAGAGAAAGAGAGCCAGGGACAACAACATCACATTAGAAAGGTATAGTAATCATCCACAACTATTTTCAGTTGCAGATGATAAAGGATTCAGAAAGTTTATTCATCCAGGCCCATATGACAGAGAATATGCATCTTCTTTTTGTTTTCATATTACAATTTATATTTAATTGTGTTGTGGTTTGCAGTGTTTTGTGTTGTTTCACTTTAAATTTGTAAAAGGAAAAAGCTGAAAATTGAAATAGTTAAAAGTTGAAATGTGAATAGTTGATTTTTGTATTATATGATTTATTTATTAAATTTTTTGTGGAGTGAATAAACAAAAGTATATTTACGGTGGCCCCTACAGACAAAGCACAAACTCTGAAGCACATACAAACCCTGAAGCACGTACAAACTCCAAAACACGTAAAAACACGTAAAAACTCAGAAGCACATAAAAACTCAAAACACGTACAAAAGACAACAGAAGTGCTCCAGGATGCTGGGCGCAGTGTGTAGCGTTTGTTATCTTGTGGCTACACAAGCCAGCAAGTACCAACGACTGGATTTGGTGTGTGGTAATAACAGGTAAATGAACTTTTTTTAAAATTATTTGAATATATATGAGTGCCTGTGTATAAATACACAAACAAAATACACACATGCTTTCAATTGTGTAATTTAAGTGATCTAGTAGCTCTGCTTTGGAAGTTCAGTTCATGCTAGAAATGTGTTTTATATTTATATATAAACATATATAAATAAAACCACTTTTTTTTTACGTTAGTAATTCCTTTTGTGCACAGTTTTATAGTATTGTTAATAATAAATTAATTAAAGCAACAAAACAACCTGAAGAGCCGGTTCGGAGCTCTTTTTAGTGAGCCGAACCGAAAGAGCCGGATCTCTAAAAAGAGCCGGAAATCCCATCACTAATTTATTTCCTTCAAAGACCTGCAGTTAAAAAAAAAGCGCCCCTCGACAGCCAAACCCATCTGTTCTCTGATTGGATTGTTACATTTGTGATTGACATGACATTGACCAATCAGATGAAAGGAAGAAAAATAGGGTCAAAATTCGTGGTTGTAACTTGCAGGGGTTTTTTTCTAAGTCCACACACAAATCTTTTTTACGCACACACAAATGTTTTTTACACATACAAATCTTTTTTACACACACAAATCTTTTTTTACGCACGCACAAATCTTTTTTACACACACAAATCTTTTTTACACATACAAATTTTTTTTTTACACATACAAATCTTTTTTACGCACGCACAAATCTTTTTTTACGCAGGCACAAATCTTTTTTTACACATACAAATCTTTTTTACAAGTACAAAACCGATTTACAAGTACAAAATATTTATGACCACATTTTGAGCCCATACATTTTTGCATAGACTTTTGTGGAATATGGAGACACTCCTGGCATTATATGAGCAAAGTGAGACTCATTTTTTAGGGTTGGTGCAGATGAGTGTGAAGATCCAAACAATCCCTGTCAGTGATGGAGAAGCTTTGATGAAAATATTTGGTAAAAAGTTCACCAGCATGAAGGAAATGAAGTTTCAAACTTTCCTTAGGAGGAGCCCAGCACGCCTGCTTAAAGAATAGTAAGTGTGGCGATGTGGATGCTTGCAGCGAATGCTGTTTAAAGGCCATCCTGCTACACATGAAACACATCAGAGTCATAGGCTACGTTCACACTGCAGGTCTTAATGCTCAATTCCGATTTTTTGATCAAATCCGATTTTTATGTGGGCTTGTTCACACTACAAATAAAATGCGACTTCAAACGTGCTGTAGTGTGAACGGTTCACGGCCCTCAAAGCGACCCGCATGCGCAAAAGAAGACATCACGCACAACACGCTCTGTTTACGGAAGTAAAAATGGCGGCTACAGAGCGAGTAGGTGTTGTTGCAGCAGTTTATCAATTTATGCACAGTCATAACCGACAAAATCTTGACAAATTAATCAGAGAAAGGAGGACACTGAGAAAAAAGAGAGTCCGTGCTTTAACAATGGCCTTGTTTGGAGCAGTGGCTGCTACCTCCGTGCAGAGGTATATATGGACACGGAGTCGGAACCAGGAGTGGTGGGATTGGGATGTGAGAGGCTTCACTGACACGGAGTTCATCCACAATTTCAGGATGTCAAGACAAACACTTGAATACCTCTGTCAGCGCCTTTCAGCTAGAATGCTTAGACAGGATACTCATCTCCGCCAATCCATACCTGTGAGCAAGCGCGTTGGAATCGGGCTGTATTGGCTGGCAACAGGCGCATGTTATCGGACCATGTCAAACCTGTTCGGAGTTGCCAAATCTACAGTTTGTTCCATCGTCCATGAATTCTGCTTTGCGGTCCGCTATGTCCTCATGCCTGAGTACATTAAATGGCCTCGAGGAGATGACCTGATACAAGTTATTGAAGGCTTCAGACAGCGATGGGGGTTCCCACAGTGTGCCGGAGCAATAGATGGGAGTCACATTCCCATCACTGCTCCTGAGGACAATCACTGTGATTATTTTAACCGCAAAGGCTGGCACTCTGTCCTCCTTCAGGGCGTCGTCGACCATCAATTCTGGTAAGCATACTATGATCTACTAATTATGAAAAAATTGAAAGGGAAAAAAAACATGCATTTGAATGGCTCAAACATATATACAGAGCTGGACAAAAAGTAGTCACCTAAAGAATTATGCAAGTAACTGTTTGATCAGAAGTGTGATGAACATTTTGTGTTTTCCTTCAGTCTCTCTGTTTTCTCCTAATTACCCACATCTTTCCTGCTTCCAGTAATTGGTATCCCTATGCATTTTAACTCACTTTACTTGTATTGTTTTTTATGTAACATATTTTTAAATGATTACTATTAAACAAATGAGTGATCCTTTATAAATTGTCATAAGTAATCAACTGTGGCTCAATATAGTAGTGAACTGTTACTTTTACAAGTAAAACTACTCTTAAAAGGTAAAACTTATACTACCCACCTCACAGATTTCATATATTTTATTAAAATATATTGCATTTTCTGTCACCCATACCCAGACCAAAAAGTATTGTTTGACTGATGGCCCGTAATATAAAGACTTGTTTTGGACTTTACGTTTCGCAATTTTGCCTTAAGTTATGAATTTATTTTGCTGTTTACATATCTCCTGATAATTATCCTTATTGCTGTTTTAGAGAAGATCAGTGCTTCAAAGGATAGTTGCAGACATCTGTCAGAATCTGCAGATTTACAGTAGAAATAAAATGTTCACGTTTCCCAAACGTTGTCTTCCCAACAGTTTCACTAACATCTACACTGGATGGCCAGGAAGCGTCCACGATGCCAGGGTTCTCAAGAATTCTGAGATATACACAATGGCAGAGAGAGGGGAGCTATTTCCACCAGTCAGTATCTTTGAACACAGTGAATTGTAATTAAAATTGTTTTACCATTCTTCCTTGTTGATATATGTCACCTTGTATTCACATAATCTTTAGGTTACAGAAGAAATCATGGGTGTTGAAGTTCCAGTCATGCTGCTCGGTGACCCTGCATATCCCCTGCGAAGCTGGCTGCTGAAGGGATATGCAGATACAGGAACCCTAACTGAAGAACAACAATACTTCAACCAGAGACACAGCAGAGCCAGGATGACAGTGGAGTGTGCATTTGGCCGACTTAAGGGTCGGTGGAGGTGCCTTGGGAAACGTCTTGATGTGGACATCCACACTGTTCCCACAATAATAGCTGCATGCTGCACACTCCACAATGTGTGTGAAAAACATGGTGAAGCTTACAATGAAACTGATAAAACTGATCTGCGTGATTCTAGAGGTACCGAAGGAGGCATCTTACCAGATGTTCAGCCAATAAGAATCAGAGAGGTGCTGACCCAATTTTTTCATAGTCAACGTTAAGGCACAAAAGCCATGGGTTCATCTCATTGTCAATAAATTTGAGCTTGATGTTTAAGTGATGCATTCACAAAATTTAAAGTAAAGCATTCAAAGTTTTTTTTTTTATGGAAAATATTTATTTTGACGTGTGTAACATGTACACTTCTTCCTCTGAGTACTGAAATTGCAATGTTGTTTGTCTCAAAACATATAAGTTTGCATATGAAAAGCACAAATTAAATCTGAAAGAACCACTGTCCTTCAGCAGTACTGAAAATCTCTAACAACAAACAAAGCATTTTTGGATGCAACGATAAATAACCAACACTTTGCATTGAAAGTAAAGCCCCTCCAAAACAATATTAACATAACATTAACTGAAATATTTTTGGAGTATCCATTTAAAATACATTAAGTGAACCATGTGCAAAACTTGCTTTTCATAACATTTAAACTAATGCCTTAAAGTAGTTTAATCCTGTTCATCTGGAGGAGGGTAGGATGACATAAAGGCCTGGTTAAAGGATGCATGCTGAGCCTGGTCTCGAGGGTTTGGTCGTTCTGGTCTAAAGGGCTGACCCGGATTGTGAGATGGTGAAAGGGCATTACCAAAAGGAAGAGGTTGAGCTAAATCTTGTTGGAAAGACAGAGACTGATTGGACATCTCAAATAGTGGAGACTGAGATGAAGCCATGGGGTATGGAGGGGAATGGATGACTGAAGACTGTGTTGGGCAGTAAAGATGTGGAGCCTGTACTGCCTGCTGGTAGAAAGGTGGTTGTTGGCGTGTGATGAGCTGGGTCAACATGGACAGCACTTTAAGATCATGCTCATGCTGAGCTGCTTGCATCTTCAACAGAAGCTCCGACTCATCATTCTTCAAGGCGCTTGTAATCTTGTCCGCAAATATTTCCAAAGTTGACTCCATCTTTGACTTTCTCTTCCTGCTCTTGGCAGATGTATCTGTAAAGGGAATAGTTGTTTGTGTTATTTCAACAAAAGGATAATTTTTATGTTTGAAGGACAGAGGGAATTTCCATATGCAGTTCTGGTACACACCTTGGAGAAATTAGAACATCACCATATCAGTACAGGTCAGAAATTAAGACTGGGGTATTTGATCATTTGAGTCAACTCGTGGTTTTTATTTAAAAAACATTGTACAATCTACAGCATGTCTTACATTACAATCTCACCCTTCCCTCTCATTGACAAAATGAGTAGTATTAATTAAAAGATATGTGTGCTTTATCCATGCTTAGACATCTAGAGTAAAATTTAACTCATTATTTTGCCTTGTGAGGTCTCGACATGACACCTTACTTAGAAAAAACGTTTTTATTCAATGTGATGATGAAAAGTTTGCAACAACAATGTTCTATTTGATATATGGGTTACTTACTTCTGGTTTGTGCATTCTTCTTTATGGAATTATCTGCACTCACTGCAGATGAAGAACTTTCCTCTGATGCAGAATCAAATGTCAGTGACACAGGAGTATCCTCACCCAGTGTACAGGCGCCTTTCGAAAATACAACCATACAACCTATTAAAAAGTTATATACATGGTTACAGCTGATGTAGTTCAGCCTTCATTTAGAATTACGCTATTGCTGTCATATAGAATGTTTTCAATTTTTGTTCAGTAATTTATTCAGTTCTGTTATGTGTTTAGACATGTGTTATACAGTACGTTTAATGTAACGTTACTTGTACTTAGTTTTATTCTCCACACATGACTACAACAAGTTAGCCTAACTTTTTCACTGTTGAGGCTGGGAGCTGGACTGGCGCTAGCCCCTGGACTTTCAGGCTCCTCTTCAGCTGTTTCAATGGAGCTATCGATCAGCTCTATTGGCTGACAGCTGGGTTTGTCCCCCAAAATACGGTCAAGCTCATCATAAAACGGGCAGGTGACTCGACCACGTCCGCTTCGTTTGTTTATATCTTTAGCTTCTTTAAACTTGGCTCTGAGGCTCTTGACTTTCCTCTGACACTGTAGCCACGTTCGCCTGTGCCCTCGTCCAATCATTTCTTTGGCAATGCACTCGAACACAGCCCGGTTGCGATACGACCCTTCAAGTTTAGCTTGGATAGAATTGTCTCCCCATATGCTAATCAATTCCGCAACCTCAGTTTCGGTCCACTGACCCGCTCCGTCTCCAGTTTCCGCCGCCATGCTTTTTTGGTTTGTCTTCTCCGGCGCTGATAATTGGCGTCTGTCTCGTGTCAGTGACGTAAAAGAGGGATTTAATGCGACCTGACCGTTCACACAGCAGTCGCTTTCTAAAACATCGGATATGTATCGGATTCAGTACCACATACGAAAGTGACCCAGATCGGATTTGAAAATATCCGATTTGTGCCGTTCACACTGTCAGACCATGATCGGATATGGGTCGCATAGGGTCAAAAAAATCGGATTTGATGCGCTTTCGCCTGCAGTGTGAACGTAGCCATAATTGTGTGGATGCTTTAAGCATCCACACTATTGAGTTCCTCTTGGGACTTCCGTACACTTTTTGGCACTTAACTACTTCCGCAATTTTCAGCCGATTTTCACCGTTCAAATTTTAAACTATTCTGCTATTTCTGCTAATGTGTGCTATGTCTTTTGGTATTTTTCACTATTATACTTTTTAAAATATTAAGCTTAATTTGTCCCATTGAAATGAATGGGAAACTTCTGCAATTCTGCTAAAATTTGCTTGTTTCTGAAACTTAACTACTTCCTCATATTTTCACGTAGAACAACCATTCAAACTTTAAAATGTTCTCAAATTATTGGGCTATTCAGGTATAAATCAGCTTTTTCAAATCTTTTACCGTTTTACTTTTATGCCTCTTAAAGTTTTCAGTTGCACAATTGTGATTTTTCACAAAATACATGCGTTGTTATGGTTGCTATGCACTTGGCTTCCAGTGTGCCACTGAAGGTTTTGCAGTCTTCTCTTCATGTCCGAACAACTTCTTGCTACTTGCTCAATTTTCACTCAACTTTCACAAATTATACATCAAAACGTAGGTATTTTTGCTGGCTTTCCGAAAATGTCACTATCATTGTTGTGAGATTTATAGAATTTTGGCAAATCTCCTCAGACCAACACAAGTCGCAAAGCTCTCCATAGAAAGTCAATGGAGAGCTTGTTCAAAATCACCGCTTGATTTCTGTAATGAGAGGCATATTCGAATCGTCATATCTCCTTAACGAAGCAAAGTTAAGACATAAGGCTTGTCCCAGTATATCTTCAGTGTGTGTGTGTGTGTGTGTGTGTGTGTGTGTGACAGAGAGCGAGAGAGAGAGAGAGAGAGAGAGAGAGAGAGAAAGCCTTTTTATGGGATGATCTCATTGTAAGATTTAAATTCAATATATTTGGACTGGTTGACTGAATTGGATTGTGTGTGTGTGTGTGTGTGCGTGTGTGTGTGTGTGTGTGTGTGTGTGTGTGTGTGTGACAGAGAGAGAGAGAGAGAGAGAGAGAGAGAGAGAGAGAGAGAGAAAGCCTTTTTATGGGATGATCTCATTGTAAGATTCAAATTCAATATATTTAGACTGGTTGACTGAATTGGATCTTGTGTGTGTCTCTCTCTGTGCATGTGTGTTTCCATATGTGTCCATATTTGTGATTGCGTGGCTGTTATATATATATTTTTTTTGCCGATTTTTTTCATTTAACAAGTATACCTTGGCATGTTCAGCATTTTTTCAGCTGTCCATTTTGCTTTTCCAATTTTTCTGTTTAAGTTATTACTATTGCGCTAAATCATAGCATTGCTGCTGTTTTATAAGATTTGTGCTAAATATAGTATTTCTGATTAATTATAGTTTTTCTACCAAATCATAGTACAGTATTTTTGCTTTTTATAGGATTTTTATAGGATATTTATATTGCTTAATATAGTACTTCTGCTTATTATAGGATTTGTGCTTAATATAGTATTTCTGCTAAATGTAGTATTTATGCTTAATCATAGTATTTCTATATATTTCTGCCAGGTCCCCAGGCAGCCAATCCTCTGTGAGGACTGAGGCATTCAAATTTACATATCAGGGCCTGCACGGCTTCCCAGCCAGCCAATCATATCTGAGGGATGAGACATTCAAATTTACAAATCAGGGCCTGGACGGCTTCCCAGCCAGCCAATCATATATGTGGGCTGAGGCATTCAAATTTGCATATTGGGGCCTTTGTGGCTTCTAAGCCAACAAGTCATCGATGTCATATATCTCTAAAAATTCATATTTTAATGATAAATTGTCAACACTTGACGATTCCCCCATCTCTTCTGAACAAAACGGTGTAAGAATGACCGTTCTGGCCAATACAGTTAGGAAATTATGGTCATTTGTTTGAGGGGAATCCCCACTATGAGAAATAGGTCGTGTCCAAATTCATGGGCTGCATCCTCCTGAGGCCGCATTTGTAGATCGATTATTTCACAGCGACGCGCCAAAGGCTGTCCAAATTCGTAGACTCCTCCGAATGCAGCCGACAAATGCGTCCTCCTTTTCCCCGAATTTGAAGGATGGGTCGGGTGTGTCCTTCGTGGCCTACCATATCCCAGAATTCATAGCGCGGCCCAGCCAAACTCCAGTTTCCAACAATGGTGGCTGCTACTAAGTTTTAAAATTACTCATACTAATCTTTCTGGGTCACAAAAGAAACTTTTAATATATTTTCAGGCGAGAAAGTAGCTGTGTAAACATCAAATATCTGCTCGGTTTATCAAGATATCGCATATTTGCAAAAGTGCTTCGATGTTTTCGGAGACGTCTGCTACCCACCAGCTCGATAGCTAGCCGGGAGCTCGAGGGTTACTGATGCGGCCGAGAACGGCACAACTCCCGGCACATCATTTTCAGATCACCGCGGACTTTCGCTGCTCGAGTTAAACGTAATATATAAGTCACTTAGACAACCTAAAAATGTTATTGTTGGGCTTTTTTTCAGTGTTTTGTTTGTTCGTGAGTAAATCGGTTTGGCTGAGATTAAAGTTATTGGATTAGATTAGATAAAATAAAACTTTATTAATCCCCCGGGTGGGTTCCTCCTTGGTTTTTACACAGCTGACTAAACGTGAAACAGAAAACTGATTAAACAGAAGTGTGAGACGGTCGAGAATTTACACCAGTGTCCTGTTATATTTTAGATAGCAAGGAGCAGACGGCTGAGTTTATTAAACTCCATCGAGACAGCGGTGACGCTAATCAGAAGGCTAGACCGTCCAATTTCATGGCCGTTTACTTCCGGCCTACCCGACCTTCTGAGGACCCGGCCCACGTAGACCACGAAGGCCGGGTCCTCAGGAGGATGCGGCCCATGAATTTGGACACGACCATAGACTACAAAAATCCTGTCTCTGTGCTGCGTGTGTGCACCTGTTTTGGCGGGAAAAAGTACACAGCCTCTGTGAATTCAAATTTAGCAGCTCCCAGGCTGCTTGACTGAAAACATGCTTCTCTCTCCATGTGTGTGTGTGTGTGTGTGCGTGAGAGAGAGAGAGAGACCCTCTTTAGGACAGCATCTCATTGTTGGAAAAAATTATAATATATTCAGACTGGTTGACTGGCATAGACCCTCCGTGTGTGTCTCTCTCTGTGCATTTGTGTATACATATTTGATTTTGTGTGTATCTGTTGGCTGTTCCTTCTTGTTTTTTAAATTTATTTTTATTTCTTTATTTTTTTTCACAGGTGAACAACAATTAGTTTTGAGGGAACTTAACCATGTTCCGTTTTTTTTTTTTTTCAGCTTGTCATCTTGCTTTTCCAGTATTTTCTCTTAAGTTATAACTATTCTGCTCAATCATAGTATTTGTTCTAAATCATTGTTATTATGCTATATTGTAGTATTTCTGCTAAATCATACTATTTCTACTATATTATATTTTTCTTTCTAAATATAGCATTTCTGCTATATAATTGTATTTCGGCTATGTTATAATATTTGTGCTAAACCAGAGTATTTGTGCTGAAACATAGTATTTCTGCCAAATGATAGTATTTCTGTCAAATCATAGTATTTGTGCTAAAACATAGTCTTAATTTAAAATTACAATATTCATAGTTCATCACAGTGTCTCTGGTAAATCACAGTATTTTTGCTATGTTGTACTATTTTTCTAAATCATAGTGTTTCTGTAATGCTTAAGTATTTTTGGCTAAATATATTCTTTCTGTTATCTTATACTATTTCTCCTAAATTCTTGTATTTTTGTACGTTTTGCATACAGCTTCAGCTTTAAAGCATCCACACTGCATTTTCGCAGGAAATGCAAATTTTTCTAGTTATCCTTATTGTTTTATCTGGGACTGTTTGCAGACATCTCAGAGAGAGGAGACACCAGCATCTGAACAGAGACTCAAACCAGCAACCTGCAGCTCCCTGCTTGGCTGCTCCAGTTTTCTCCTCACTCATGTTGCCCACCATTGATTTCTAGCTGCCCACCCACACAGCAGGCTAGAATGTGCGCTGAGCCTCGGCACCCAATACTTGGACATGTTTTCTTTATTAATTAATGAACCAGACCCCAAAAAGTAAACAGCTGTTATTGCTAGGCAACGGGAGCAGCATTTGGAGATGCAGCACCTGACATTCCTGACCATGTGGGCGGAGCATGCATGAATGGAATGTTCAGTAGAACTGTGCAACACAAGCACTTAGTTACAGCATGTTTCATTGTATCCAGACACAGACACATCTACAGCAGCATCTCTGTGCAGGACAAACGATAGTTGACGAAAAAACATCGAAAACTTCACTTCACTCCTCTACAAAACGTTGGTTCCATTGTTTAAAAGGCCAAAATGAATCGAAGGAGATCGAGAAGAGGCTCGGCGAGTGCTTCACCATACAATACAGTACAGCTGATTAACCTGCAAGAAGAATTTCAAATGATACAGGCTGAAAATGTCAAATTAAAAGAAGAGGCAGAAAAATCAAGAGGAGAAGCTAAAAATTCAAAGTTTGAAACTGAAGTAGTATTGCAGGAATTACTGCATGTGGGTCTCAAACTTAAAGGAGAGAAAATGGGAAAACAACAGGCAGAAAACGAGAATGAAAACACGAAGAAAGAACTGTTGGAAGCTCAAAAAGCATTGGAGGAAGAGAAAAGCACAGCACAAGAAGCCAAAAATAAATATCAAACTGCAAAGAAGGAGGCAGGAAATGTGATTCAGGAATTACAGAAGGTGCAGGAAGCTTTTGAAGAGGAAAAAAGGAAAATGAAGTTGGCAACACAAGAGGCTGCAAATGTAATGGCTGAAGCTGAAAAACTAAGGAAGGAATTACTGCATGTAAAGCAACAACTTGAAGAGGAGAAAAAACGTAAACACGAGGCAGAAAATGAGATTGAAAATATGAAGAAAGAATTGTTGGAAGCTCAAAAAGTGTTGGAGGAAGAGAAAATTAAAATACAGGAAGCAAAGAAAGAAATGGAAGATACAAAGAGTTACACTGAAAACATGAAGAAGGAACTGATGAAAGTGCAAGAGGAACTTGCAGAAGAGAAAATTGAGGTGAAGGCATTCAAGAAAGAAGTGAGCGGCTCTGCGGTGACCAAGAAAGACTGCAAAGACACACTTAAAGAAATACGAAAGCACAAAAAGGAAGCTAAAGAGCTCCTCAAACAGGAAGTGAAACTGGCCAAACAGCAGCTGAAAGAAAGATTTAAAGATGCCGAGGAGCAGCTCAACAAAACCTTAAAAGAGCTGAAGGCAAAAGAAAAGAAAGCCGAGGACAGGAGGGGATTCTGGAGCAGAAAGAACTGACCCAGCAGCATCAAGTTTGAGGAGATCAATAGTTTCTTCCTCCTCTCTCCACCTTTCTTTCACCCCATCCTTCTTCTTGGGACGTTTGTTTGTTTTTTAAAAACTCTAATCTAAATACCATCCATCCATCCATCTTCATCCGCTTTATCCGAGGCCGGGTCGCGGGGCCAGCAGCCTAAGCAAAGAGGCCCAGACCTCCCTCTCCCCAGCCACCTCCTCCAGCTTATCCGGGGGAATACTAAGGCGTTCCCAGGCCAGCCAAGAGATATAATCTCTCCAGCGTGTCCTGGGTCTGCCCCGGGGCCTCCTCCCGGTGGGACATGCCTGGAACACCTCACCCAGGAGGCGCCCAGGGGGCATCCTTGTCAGATGCCCGAACCACCTCAGCTGGCTCCTTTCGATGTGGAGCAGCAGCTGCTCTACTCTGAGCCCCTCCCGGATGGCCGAACTTCTCACCCTATCTCTAAGGGAGAGGCCAGCCACCCTTCGGAGGAAGCTCATTTCTGCCGCTTGTATCCGCGATCTCGTTCTTTCGGTCACTACCCACAGCTCGTGGCCATAGGTGAGGGTAGGGACGTAGATCGACCGGTAAATTGAGAGCTTCGCTTTTACACTCAGCTCCCTCTTCACCACGACGGACCGGTGCAGCGTCCGCATTACTGCAGCTGCAGCCCCAATCCGTCTGTCGATCTCCGGCTCCCTTCTCCCATCACTCGCGAACAAGACCCTGAGATACTTGAACTCCTCCACTTGGGGCAGGAACTCATTCCCGACCCGGAGTGGGCACTCCACCCTTTTCCGGCTGAGAACCATGGCCTCAGATTTGGAGGTGCTGATCCTCATTCCCGCTGCTTCACACTCGGCTGCGAACAGTTCCAGTGCGAGCTGGAGGCCCTCACCCGATGAAGCCAACAGAACCACATCCTCCGCAAAAATCAGAGATGAGATTCTGAGGCCACCAAAGCAAAAGCCCTCCGCCACTTGGCTGCGCCTAGAAATCCTGTCCATAAAAATTATGAACAGAACCGGAGACAAAGGGCAGCCCTGGCGGAGCCCATCACCCACCGGGAACAAGTCCGACTTATTGCCGGCAATGCGAACCAAGCTCTTGCAACGGTTGTATAGGGATCGAATGGCCCATAGCAATGGGCCAGACACTCTAAATACATGTACTGAAATACACAAATAAAATTGCCATAACTTGACCTCATGTTGCCTGCTTCTTTTCTTGTGTGTCTGTGGATGTAAAACAGTAACACACTTTCTGCTCTGTGTGTCTTTAACTGTAAATAAATGCAATATGTTTTCATTTTAAAATGCAGTGCAAAAAACTTCTGCTCTAAATCTTTTTTTTTTTTAGCAAAAAGCTTCTTTTTTTTTTGCCTGTTGTGGAAGTTTTCCATTTAAATAAAGCCTGCAGACGAGCGGTGAGCGGTAGCTAACATTCTTTAATCAAACACACAAAGAACAGACAAGCAAGCTTGATGAAGTCCCTGCATGACCGCGGGACAGACGGTCAGCAGAGTCTCCCTGAGCCTAGCATGGCTCTCAGTTAATACTTGACAAAAGAAATCTGCCACCACAATTGTTAATGTTTACCTAACTGGGCTAAGACAAGTATAGACAATGACAAATAATTGCCATTACTGATCCCTTTATCTCAGGGGTGCTCACACTTTTTCCGCATGTGAGCTACTTATAAAATGACCAAGTCAAAATGATCTACCCACTACAAAAATCCAAAACATATACTTATTTATAAATATATTGAGGATTCTTTATATCTACAATGTATATACATGCATAACCGCAATATCCAATATTTCACAACACAATTAACTATGTAAATTTTTTGTCATTACCTGAGTTTACTCTGATGACTTGCACTGAATTGAATCAGCCAGGGATGCATAGTCCGGACAGTAGCTGCTGACGGCCAGGTTTAAGAGGAAAAAACCGAGAGCTAAAAATTGGAGTTAACTCGCTGACTAGCTTGTCAGTTTTACTACACTTCGCGCCGCTGTTTGCGCATGCGCAGCGACCTAAGCGTCAGAAAAAATCTGATGTCATCTGACTGGCTTCCCTGTATCAATCAAGTGACGGGATGGATGATAGGCTGGCATCTATTTTTTTAATACCATGCGATCTACCAATACTACCTTTGCGATCGACCTTTATTTCTAACCATGAAGTCCCTTTGAGGTTACAGCCTCCTGGTTAGGTTTAGGCTGTTATTGTGCTTCAGGCTGAAATATGAGGAGTAAGGAGTGGGGCTGGTTAGCCCTCATGACCCTCACCATAATACATACGTCACAGGACAGTGTTTACCACAGAAACTCCATGAAATGATCAATGAGAACTTTAGAAACCCATCAGTGTGATGCTTCCAGTACAACAGCACCTCTGAGTGTGTGTGTTTGCCTCTCAGACTAACTCCACCCTGACATCAAGAAGATGGAGGAAAAGGATGGAGCAGGATCTGCAGCATCCAGCTGTGTGTCTGTGAGGAGTGACCGGTCCAAAGGATTACTTCCAGACTTCAGTAATGAACCTGCAGCAATAATGTAAGAGAGCTGCTGACTCATTTATTCAGTGTAAATAATGATTTTTGATGCAATGGGAGAATAAAAATGACAAAAACAGTTTTAAAAATAAGGATTAAAATATTAAAAACTATGTTTTTGAGTTTCCTGATGTAGTACAAAAATATATGAACATAACTGTATATAGGCTCTCAGTTAATACTTGACAAAAGAAATCTGCCACCACAATTGTTAATGTTTACCTAACTGGGCTAAGACAAGTAAGACAATGACAGATAATTGCCATTACTGATCCCTTTATCTGTTTGCTTTAAACACAATTAATTTCTTTTACTGAATAGACATGTATATGAGATTCCTTTTGTCAGGTAATCCTATCTTTGTTGTAGATGACTCAGTCTGCATTATTTTAATTAAACAGAAAATTTCAAAGAAAAACTACTAGCAACAGCCAGTAGTGTCCCTCAGCCTCCCAGCAGATGTACCTATGTAATGAATTTCTATATCCTAACTTCTCAAGTTATCAACTTACAAGATTTTCATAAAGATTTGACCTCAAGGTCAAGGTTACTGATTTTAAACCAATTATAGATACACCTGTGGTATCAGTTTGAAACTCCTACGTCCCTTCGTTTTCATGTTATTGCATTCACAACTTGGGTGGACAAGTTGCTGTTTATGTTTAAGGGTTATTGATATAAATTCTGTGTTTCTGTGAAAAATCTGATGTTAAATATTTATATATCCATTTTTTAAAAGAGTGTATGATAACTAGTTTTTAGTTAACTATCTGTTACTCTCAAATGTAAAGGGTAATTAATCAAATTTAAAAAAAAAAAAAAAAGTTGTGAATCTACTTCATGTTTCATGCTGCCTCCTGACTTCTTAGTGACAAAAAATACAGAGAAATTCAGGAAAACAAATTAAGGGAAACTACACCTCCTGCTGTCCAAATTTCTTTGTCAGCATCAAATATCTGCCTCCAGAATACACAGAGTTTAGGGCAGAGCCACAATATATGAGTATGGTTGGCAGAGTGTGTCCCACAGTTACTCCAGCATGAACTCAGATGTGTTGGACCCATCTTAGCAGTTATTTCTGGTGTTCTGTAGAATCTGGTACATTAATTCCCCCTTTATTTTGGGCAACTTCAGGGTTTTGAGTCTATTTCTAGGCCGCTGTTTAGTCTACATGAAGTTAGAAATTCATCAATACAGCAATACAGATGTGTTGGACCCATCTTAGCAGTTATTTCTGGTGTTCTGTAGAATCTGGTGATATTGTTCCATTTAAACTCTCCATGTGTTTGAACTTGTGCTTCAGTACATATCCGATTGTTCAGTCTAACGTCACTAGCTGTGTCTGGGCCTAAACTCCGCTGCAGGTCCATATATCAAACGATCACTATGGCATTACTGAGAGTTGAAAAACTGTCTAAAGTCTTTCATCTTTAATAAAATGATCAGCGTTCTGCTCTACCAGGTGTAACAATTGAGTTTAACATCCAGGCAGAAATGGACGCATTACTGTAATCCGATTACTTTTTTCGAGTAACGAGTAAAGTAAGGGATTACTATTGCAAAAACGGTAATTAGATTACCGTTACTTTCCCGTAGGAACGCTGCGTTACTGCGTTACTAAAACCGTGATTTTTTTTGCGAGAATGTCTCATGACAGTGAGGTAAGCAAGGGCGACGTTTGTGACAACAGCTGTGTGCAGATCAACAGTGGATCATATATCGAGTACTGGAGAGAGTATGAGCGTGCAGCGTTTAAAGCGTGGAAGTACTGACCTTACTTTGAGTTTGATTCCATAAAAAGTGACAAAAACATTAGTGTCCGTTGTGCGTGGGAAGAAAACTTCTTTTTACAGCGAAAAAAACCCCTAAACTTCCAAGCAAGCACCGAGTGCACAACGATGTAATGGGAAATTCACAGAGCTGCCATATCCTTCCACTGACCGCTGCGGCACACCTGCACCAGGGTAAACCTCCGCCTACCCTGCTCCTGCTTTACAGGTGAAAATAGAGCAAAAGGACCGCTAGTCTTTGACTTTATTTATTTTCTGCTGTGTTTTACTTGCATCTATTTGAAAGACTGAGTGTAAACACACACAAAAAAAAAATTTATGTGCTGGAAAAATAGGTTTAAATATTAAACAAATTTCTTCCAGTCAGTGAATGTTGCATATAATTACATTTTTGCTTGATGCATAAAGTTAAAAGATTAAAACTAATAAAACAAGTTTTAAAAAGGGACTTTTCCATTTAATTACATTTTGTATGATGGATTATGCAGAAAAAGTAGAATTGGGCTGAGAGATCTATCGCTTTATCACCTATTCAGGTTGTAAATCGTGTTTTTAAAAAGTAACTAAGTAACTAAGTAATTAATTACTTTTGAAAAATAAGTAATCAGTAAAGTAACGGGATTACTTTTTGGGGAAGTAATCAGTAATTAGTTACTGATTACTTTTTTCAAGTAACTTGACCAACACTGAATCCAGGCATCCATGAAAACGGAATTTATGACATTTAACGGAGTTAGAAGTTAGCAGGGAGTTAGCTCGCTAGCTTCTATCTAAATACAATATAGCATGTCCTGACTGTGGGGTTTTGGAAACAAATTAAAACGTACAGCTCTGTTATGACTTCCAACATAAATGAAGACAGAAAACTAAACAGCAGTGACATTTGTAGGGTTACTGAAGTTTGGCTAGCTGGTATATAATGATGTGCTACGTGACCGCTAGCGACACAGCTATGTTAGCATAATATAAACAAGCTAACGTTTTTTCCACTCGATAAAAGTTAGCGTGAGTGTTCTCGGTGGTCAGGAACAAATGTAATCGCATGGCAGGATGCTGTAAAAGGACCAAACTTCAGCCAGGAGAACAACTGAGATAATCCATCCACAATACGAGGTTAGTCATTCATATACTGCTGCATGGGCTGGGCTGTAGTTACATCCTAAGGTTTTAAAAACTGAGCTTAAATAAATGATTAGCGGTAATAAAAGCCGAGGGAGGTCAACAGTGATCACTGACTGTTTTAGGAGCTTTTTGAGATCAAATATAAGAAAATACATAACATTAAACATGTTAACAACACAAAAGCCATATTAAACGCAGACTACTTTAGGCCCGGAAGTAGGATTCGTCGCGTCATCACTGAACAACCGGATTTCCCACCAGGTGTCATCAGGTATTTTTTTCATTTATTTCTGCCTCCACCTTTCCCTCATCCTCAGGGAATTATGCTTAATCATTGATGAGACTGCGTTATAGTTTTTACTAATAGTCTTCTTGTCTCTGTTTCTGATTTGTTTACTTTTTAGAAATTCTTTATTTGGTGTGGGTTTGGCAATGTTTCCCCAGCTTTTGAGTACCATCAAGAAGGACCTTAGTTGAAGAGATCTATAAAAATCTGTCCTGAGGAGTTTGGGAGAGACTAACAGCCTCGGCAGCAGAGGGGAGAAAGGCTGTAACACCACCACTTTACTCTGTTCTACCTGTCACATCATTTTATCAGGAAACAAATATGCTCATGTTTTTACTATGTTTGTCTTGAAGATGTAAGAAGATCACATGGTGCTTTTTATTATTGTGTTGGTTTGTTTGCTGTCTCTTGGATGGAGCCCAGCTGTGCGTGGCCCCTGGGCCTGTGGTCAGAGTGTGTGCTGGATAATCCGGCCCAGGATGAGGCCAAACTGACATGGGATGAAATGTCTGTCACATAATTGAGCTTAGTGTAGTTTCATTTCTGCACAATTTAAAAACAACCAAAACTTTGTTCTGTCTTTTCTATGTTATACTGTAGACTTTCTTTGATACTGTGTCCAAAAGGAGCAGCTTTTACTTTGAAGGGGACCGTCTCTGTTTCCTCTTCAGGTTGGATGATGGAAGCAAATGAGTGTGTGATGTTCTTTCAGTGTTGCACTTTGTAGACGCTCCCTGAGCACTGGTCTCACAGCCAGCTGCACATAGAGACCAGTGTTGTTAGTCCAGGTCAGAAGATGACTTGTTGGAATGAAAATGAGCTTGTAGTTTGTCTGCTTTAATAATGTGACTGGAAAAAGGTGTTGGACTTCAAATATGTCCATTTCTTTCACACTTCACCTTTAAAAGTGAAGCCTTGTGGTTCCTGGAAGGAAAAACACGACTTTTTCAAGTCTTTGTCCTGTTTTTATGATAAATGTACGACTTTAATGTGAAACATTCAGAGTTTTTTCTCTTGTTGTGTTTGTTTGAAGCTGCTTCCTGTTGGCTTCAGCTGTTTGGAGTTTCCATTTTCTAAACTTCTACATTCTGAACCTTCTTCAGCTCTGAACAGATGATGAAACACTGAATGATTTCAAGCTCACACTTTGTCTAATAAACTTACATCTTTCATTCTTTATACAGATTGAGGGACTGTGGTTTGTCAGAGATCAGCTGTGATTATCTGGCAGCAGCACTGAAGTCCAACCCCTCCCATCTGAGAGAGCTGGACCTGAGCTCCAACAACAAGCTGCAGGATTCAGGAGTGAAGCATCTGTGTGGTTTCCTGGAGAGTCCAGGATGTGGACTTGAAACTCTGGGGTCAGTCAGCATGTTTTAGTTGTGCTGAGATGAATATGATGTGAAAGTTGTGCTGACACTAAACTGCAGACATCAGGCTGATATTATACTGATCCACACTGAGGATCTTCATGGTAAAGTCTGTTTTCTTCTTCTCTGGTTTAGTCCATTGACTGCAGCAGAACAATGTTCACATTTCAAACAGTGAGACTCAACGTATGGCCCGCGGCCCACACGCGGCCTGCCCACCTTCCCTGATTCAGAGAGAGGGGACCCTGATTAACTGTGTAGTGTTCTTCCTCACAGTTCTAAGTATCAGACACAACAATGAATAATCCACAGCTGACTGTCTTTAGCAGGTCAAAGGTCATGGCACACAGCAGACAGTGGGAAATATTATAATTCTGATCATTTATCAGCACATATCCATATGTATAAAAACAAAGCTGACACTGTGAGACTTGATCAGAGGTGTGATCATCACAGCAGAGGCCTTTGTGTCAAAGTCACTGAGGATCAAACAGAAACACATGAAGCAGATTTTCCTGTTCTGGCTTTTTATAGCAGATAACCTTCAAAATATTCTGCAGTCCATCAAAAACTGAAGCAAACCATGAATCAACATGTGAACATGAGCTGATGCTGCTGAAGTGAAGCAAAGTTACAGAGGTTTGATTACAGACACAGCTGAGAGTTTGTAATCTGTCATCATTTTAAAAGGTTTACATTTCTTCAGTATATCCACATTTGCAGCTGCTACCTCAACCTCCACTTGTCCAACACAACTGCTGTCCACTGCCTCCATGACATTGTGATTTTGCTGTTGGTCTTCTGTCAGATCTTCATCAATCACTTCTGCACGGGGCACACCTTCAGACTCTGCAGCTGCATAACGAAAGCCTGTAAGATAAAATTAGACATAAGGTAAATGTACACCAATATTCCAATGACAGGTGTGTGATTCATCTGGAAGTTATGTGCGGATTAGTGTACAGTGATAGCAATTTAGTATGTTTTTAGAGGTGGGGGGGGGGGGGGGGGGGGGGGGTTGTTTACCTCCGATGGGTGCTCTTTTTCGCTTCCGTTGCGTACGCCTTGAGTGCCGGTCCGAGTCTGATACAGGTATGTCGTCATGCCCCATGTGCAGTGTTGGTGCCCAGTCTGGATTTGTTACATCCATTTCATATGCTGGTTTGCCTGCAATAATGCCAAATCATAAGCTACTCAGTCGACATGATGTGGTTCTGCAGCATCACACATTAGCATGTTTTATCTCATTATCTATGACCTCAGCACATTGAAAATCACACTAAAAGCCTTTCAAGAGTGATATGAATTAATTTAGAACTCACCGGAAAGAAAATGCCGTGAGCAAACCAACAAAAAGCTGGGGATTGCAGAGAACTCGATATCCGCTCGTCTCACCGCTGCAATCCAAGCCTGACGTCTTTGTTTAGTAATATCGGATACATGGGATCCCTCACGTTGCCTCCAGGATGGAAAACGATGAAAAGAGAGCCCGTTATCCAGCTTCTTGCCTTCACGATCGTGTGATCTAACGTTGCAACCGACAACACAACACGTACGATCCATAGCTGAAATGGTATCCTTTGGCTGGCCTACTGTCATGGCGGAAGGGGGCGTGGCCCATCTCCCGTGACATCACGCTCCAAAGCCCTATAGGTGGGAAAATGTACCATGTCGACCAATCAAAAATGATATGGAAACATGACATTTGGTTGTTTAGCAAAAGGGGGAAGTTTTAGGAGTGACCGGCAAGAGAGAGCGAGTGAGCGAAAGAGAGAGAGAGTTTTGATACGTGAGAGATTTGTGACGTTTACCGTGTTTGGTCTCAAGTTAGTTTGTTGTCTTGTGTATTTAGTGTGTAGCTGTTGTTTTGTTTTGTGTGTCAGTTCTACTAGTGATCGTCACAGTTGCTGCCTTAAAGCCAACAAAGGCAGATTGCAGTGTAAACGCTGAGTGACACACCTGCTGTCAGACCTGCAGGTTTATCCCTGTGCTGTTCTCATATGTGTTAGAGTGACACAAACTATTGTTTGACACCTGATTGTTCTGTAAATAGTTTGAAATGATTATATGAAAAACGTCTGAGCCTTGGCTGCATTTTTTGGTAAATAGTACCATATAACTTTGTTGTTTGCAAAACGTGTGCGTATTTTTAAAAGTGTACAATCTCTATTTGCATTTCAAGTTATGAAGATGATTCGTTAAACATGTGTGTGGTTTTTACAGTCAAAATATCACTTTCTACTTGTATTTTAAATTTTGTCTGAATTTAGATAAATTGTGCTGATACAGTTGGTCAAAATGAGAAAATAACAGATTGGCAAGATAAACTGTTTTTAAAGGTAAAATATAGAGGCCACATCAAAAGTAGTCAAGAAGGGTTAAAGGCTAAAAGCAAAGTTGTCACCAAGTACTGTTTATATTTGTGTGTATTGCTGCAGCTTTTTTGAGTATTAATTTGGTGCCTTTGTGTGAAATAATGGTATTGTGAGTGATCCATATAGTCACAAAGAATAGCCACTTGTTTCTGTGCTACCAAAGTTCCCCGGCTTTCATTCAAAATGTGTTTATCGTCAGCACCTGCACATTAAACTACTTAAACATTATAAATGTCTTCAAGCTCACACTGAGGCCTGTGGGGTACTATCAGCCACTGAGACAGTACACACATTTATATGTGTTTGTATATGAATATTTCATACTTTAAGACTGCCTGTTTATTTAAGGGAGATGAACAAAATACATTGGAATTGTACAAAATAATATCATGGATGATAAATTAAATAGATTTTAAGTAGATGCTTGTGCATTCTTAAAGTCTTATATGTTGAACTGAACTATGTGATCTGTTCAAAGCCTTAATCTTAATTTGAAGTGAAATGTGCATTTTGAGTTTATACACTATGTATATAAGGCGACCGTTTCCTTTTGCAGTATTTTTGTGTGGTGTACTTTTCTATGTCTTAACAAAAGGGGAACAAAGGTGTTTAAGTTCACCTAGGATGATGTGTTTTAATTTTCACATGGTCTTGCTTGAATTTGACCCTGACAAAGGCGTATGAACTCTGTCAGCTGTTTGGAGTTTCCATTTTCTAAACTTCTACATTCTGAACCTTCTTCAGCTCTGAACAGATGATGAAACACTGAATGATTTCAAGCTCACACTTTGTCTAATAAACTTACATCTTTCATTCTTTATACAGATTGATGAGCTGTGGTTTGTCAGAGATCAGCTGTGATTATCTGGCAGCAGCACTGAAGTCCAACCCCTCCCATCTGAGACAGCTGCACCTGTGGAGAAACAACCTGAAGGATCCAGATGTGAAGCAGCTGTCTGATCTTCAGCATAGTCCAGACTACAGACTGGAGACTCTGGGGTCAGTAGAGTGATGGAGTGAGTGGGTGGTGCTGTCAGCAGTATTGTACTAAACACAGTCAGTATGAAACAAAGATCCAGTGTTTCCTGTAAAGCTGCAGCTTCTCAGTGAAGCTGTGAGAGGAGAATGGTGACAGGCTTCAGGATTGGACACAAACACTTCCTGTTTCTGACCTTTACGGTCACCATAGTAACGGCTGACACGCTCTGATCAAACACTGTCAACAGCCAATCAGCTCTCTGAACAAAGCAGCACGCAGACCAATGACTGCATTCATTTCCAAGTTTAAAGCAGTGAAGAACACAGTCTGTAGGTGAGGAAGAATTTAGTGAGAGCAGATGTTTGGATGGAATTCCTCCAGTTAACAGCTGGAACCGTCCATCTGGATTGTTGGGCTTGTTGTTGGGGTTCCTACAGAGCTCAGAGTGGACACACCAAGGTTCTTCTAATGAATGAAAGTCCAAACTCAAACTAGGAGGGAAAAACATTTTCATCAACTTCAATAAAAATCCAAAGATTAGAAAAAGTGAAGCAACAATGAGTCCTAGTACAGTCCCAGCACTGAAGTCCCTGCTGCTCTTTATACTGGATGTGCTGCATCACTGACTGACAGCTGATGAAGAGTCTCTGGAAACACTCGTTTATCTCCTCTGCTCTTCCTTCTTCTCTCTGCAGGTGGAGCTGATGATGGTAAACAGGACGGTGTGTGTGCTGAGAGAGGAGGAGCTGTGTCCTGATGATCCAGAGAGGTTGAAGCAGCAGCAGCTTGTGTGTAGAGACGCTCTGACTGGGCCATGTTACTGGGAGGTGGAGAGGAGAGCTTCATCCAGCAGTGACTGACAGAGGAATGAGAAGAAGTGCAGATGACTGTCAGTGCTGCAGAGTGAACTGCTCTGAGAACAGCTCCACTGTCAGACACAATGTAGAGTCCAGCATCATCCCTGTGTGTCCCTCTGGATCTGACAGAGGATCATCAGTGTATCTGGACTGCTCTGCTGCTGCTCTGTCCTTCTACAGTCTCTGCACAGTCTCTGTCTGACTCTGGCTACATTTTTGGCATTTATATTCTTGGTTGCTCTCTTTATATTTTTCACATGCAAAATGTGCCCATCTTTGGCAAGATTCACACTGCACCTGGAAAGGAAAAATAAATGGCTCATATTCTGTTTGGTGAATACTATTACTCAACATTTTAATTATGATTGGCAAGTAATGATACTAAGACTTATGTGTTTCTTTTGTTTTGTTTTGTTTTACCATTTCAATCATGCTGCGGTCAGCGTTAGCATCTAACATGGAGCAAACAATGCAGTAGTCCTCAGCGTTCCCTGAAACACAATCATAGTTAGGTTTTAATCAAACATTATTTATTGAATAATTAAAAAATAATAGTACATTTTTTCCAAATATACTTCCTGGAAAATTAGTCTAAATTAGACTTTGAGAAGGGTCTTATCTGAAAGTGTTTGAAGAGCACTATTTGTACTGTGCTGTTTGAAAAGCACTATTTAAATTGGAAGTACGCACTAACGTGATAAGGACTTTACTGGACTTACCTCGATTTTCAAGTAGGGTGCAAGCTATCTGCATTCGCTCCAGCACAACTGGCTCTGTAGTGGTTGACACCTCACTGACCTCTCCAAAATCAAGGTAGTGTTCTGCAAACTGTGAGATTGATCATAATTAGAATGTAAAGTCTTAATTAGGTAAAGGATAGGATAATTATAAGCCACAAGGCTTCAGCCTATTCCTTTTTCAGTTACTGTATGATTAAGTACTTCTATGTAAAATGATCATCTTTGTTGTTGTTGACCGAAATAACTTTCACTTCACTTAAATTCACTTAAAGTCTTAATTCTAGCTAACAAGAAACTGAATCATTTGAATACGGGTTACCTTTAACAGTAAAACTCCACAACTGCTGGAATCCTGTCGCTTGTTGTGTTGCATAGTCTGTAACTGCCACTCCATGGTGTCTTCATGCCCTCTCATCCTCAGAAAATTCCTAGTTGAACAAAAGTGTTTGTAATGAAACAAGATTTTTTTTTTTTAATCTAAGAATAACACCTCAGTATCATACATACCTCCAGTTGCGCAGAATTTTCCTGTCATAAACACCTTCATTCCCATGGGGTCTATGAGCAGTATTTTCTGTGCAGAAATGTTGACAATCTAAAGAAAAAGTTAAATTAAAAATTACAATTGTTTGTGCCACTGAAAACTTATTTAAAAATAACACTTTGTGCAAGAAACTGCTTCACAACAAATTATGCAAATTAATAACAAAATGAACACATACCACAAGAATCCAGTGTGTACCAAAGTTCACAGGGCACAGCCACGTCTTCAACTGGGAACTTCATCTGTGGGATTGGAAGTGCAGAGTAATTTGGATTTACTTAGGTACCATGCGTCTCAGGGTGTTTTCAAATATAGTCTTCTTTAAAGGAACCGAACTCTTTCCTCAGCAACAGAAAGGAGTCAACTGTTTGGACCACTTCTGAGCTTTCAACATACCAGTTGAGGCATCTGAACTGCCCAGAAAACAACGAGCTTGCAACTACTGAACAGAGCAGGTGTGCAGCATTCTGCACAAGTATACAAAAATGTTAGAGAACAGTAAATAGGTTTTTTTTTATTTAATTTTAAAATTAGTAGGTAAATGACATTTCTTACTTACCTTTCGTCTGTCAATAACACGGTGCAGATATGCATCAATGACCTGTTTTGAAAAATCTGAGTTTATACAACAGCAACAATTTTTGAAGTAACTGCTTGAGTGCTGTACACAAAAACATCTAAAGGAATAGAATTGCTGATAAAGGTTCTTTCTGCATATACTGAAACTGGGTATTATGATGTCACAGATGTCACAACATCTGTGTTGTGGTTGATAACATTTTTTCCTGTTGAAGTGAATGGGTGAAACCTCATCAGAGTTTTGCAATATAACCCCCCCCACCTACCCGCACATTTTAAACTATTAATGGTCTCTGCATTGCAAATGCTTCAGAAGGAGCAGAACCTCGAAATCAGACTCAATAATGATAAGTTCTCTTACCTCATCAGAAAGCCACCGTGACCCCTGCAGTGTTCGAAAAGAGGAATCCAATAACTTGTATGGTCCAACAGCTGCCTCCAAGCGCCCAGTATCCTTTGCACGCCATAGCCTCTTTACTAAAAGAAAAATATGATAAGTTAGCTCAGGCATGCATGAGATTTGTAGTGGATAAGCTTGGTAAAGGCCAACGGGCCACAACAGGAAAAAGTCAATACAATAGGCATGCATTTACACGCAGAGAAATAGGAAAGGTACAGCGGGTGGGCAAAATAGAAAATTACTGACAGGCAGATCCATTTCCAGACTTCCACAAGCTCAGTGCACGTTTCTTTACATCCAATATGAGTTGAAGACTGCAAAATGCAAACAAAGTCATGCAACAGTTAATTAAGTTGCAACGCCAAACTGGCAACAAATGACCAACTGGTCAAAAAGAGTTGTTCACTATGTCACCTTCATTTTCTAAGCTTTGTTTCCGGGAGGGAAGTTCTTGTTCACGCGTTTCTGGTCCTGGAACACAATTAAACTCCTTGTGTCAGCCGTTTTGGGTGCATAATGAATCCTCTGGACTTTGCTGGCACTGAGGGTTAGCAGTAGGATGGCAGGGAGGCATCTTCAGGTCTGTGCTGCTGTTCACCGTCTGACTGCGAGTTGGGTATTTTTAATTGTCACTGATATTTACATGGTGGCTTCTTCTGTATGGCTTGATATGGTCAATGCTGTAGTGATTTCTTAAAGTTGCTCCTTCTGTGTTTTTTAATCTCACACATTTGCCAGCGATGTCTTGAATGGTGTAGGGTCCTGAAAAATCTGGATCAAGTCTTCCTCCCTTCCTTCCATGTTTCATGTTCAAGAGAAGAACTTCATCTCCAACGCTGTACACAAGGTTTCTGTACTTCTGGACTCGTCTAGCATAAGCTTATGCATAAGCATAAGATTGTACTTAAACTGAAATATGACACCTACTCAGTGATTTACAACATAGAGGTAGGTTGTTTCCTCTTAAACATTTTAACTGCTTTCCTTACAAAATGAACTGGAAACCTATAAGTTCAGTCTCTGAGGTGCTCTGCGATTTCTCTCAGGGTAACGTCTGCCTGTTTGGTCAGAGTCCATAGTGCTCTGTGTGGAAAGTTCAGGTGTTTGAACATTGGTGGTTTCACGTAAACCCTGAACCTCAGGTGGTGAAGCGAGGGCAAACTCTTCTGAATCTTGAAGTGTAGATGTGTCCTCTCAGGTTGCTCTGGAACTACGTGACATTCTGCATCTAGAATCTGATCAACATGTCTACACCAGACTAAGTTGGCTCCAACATTTATGGTGTATATCAGCGGTCCGGTCCGTGAACGAATCGTGCCAGAATGCCATTTCTGACTTGGGTCTCTGTAGTCTCTGGCGAGAACTCTTTGCCCAACATTGAAGAACCTGGTTTTGTTTCTTGTTGCTTCCACCATGGAAGACTGTTTATCTTGGACATCCTTGCGAATGTCTGGTTTCAGCAAATCTAGATGTGATCTCAGATCTCATCCCATGAAGAGCATTGCAGGTGTGTGTCCAGTTGTTGCATGAGTGGTAAGACAGTAAAAAAATTGTCAATTTTCTGTTGTAGCGGTTTCCCCTCTGTGCGACTGGCTGGTTCAGCTTTGTTGCAGGATGATGGTGAGCTGAAGTGATATGTCGTATGCCGTTACTCCCAAGGAAACACTGGAACTCCTCTCCAGTAAACTGATGACCATTGTCACTTACGAGCTGTTGTGGCAGACCTGTGCGTGCAAACGGTGACCAAAGACTATTGATCGTGCTTGCAGCTGTTGCTTGCTTTACGGGGAAGATTTCTGGCCACTTTGAGTGGGCATCAACCACAACCTGGAACATTTAGTCCATAAATGGGCCAGCATAGTCTATATGAATGCGTTGCCATGGAGCGGATGGCCACTCCCACGCGTGTACAGGTGCTGTTTGAGGCTGGCGCAGCGTCTGCTGGCAAACAATGCAGGATTTAGCCATATTCTCCATTTCACAATCAGTGCCTGGCCACCAAACATAGCTTCTAGCAAGACCTTTCATCTTAACACCCAAATGTCCATCGTGCAGTGAGTCCAGTACCTTTGTACGTAGTTTGGGTGGCAGGATGACACGAGTTCCCCACATGACACATCCTTGGCAAACGGATAGTTGGTCTTTGCGGGTGGAGTACGCAGAGAACTGAGTGTCACTACAGGACGGCCAACCATTCACAGTAAGATCGTTTGACAAGATTGTGTTTTGGCTCGTTTCTCTTTTCACCTGAGCACTTGTGACAGGTAGGGGTTCCATTTGTGTAACATGAAACACAGTAGCTGGATCAGTCATTTCTTCGGTGGGTTGCATGTGTGGAAGACGTGAAAGTCCATCTGCATTTCCATGTAGCTTTGTCCCTTTGAACTCAATGGTGTAGGTGTGTGCACCCAGGAACAAAGCCCAAGCAAGCGTACGCAAGCCATGGTTGGAATACCTTTCTGAGGGTTAAAGATGGACACCAGTGGTCGGTGGTCTGTGATCAGGGTGAAGTGTCGTCCATATAAATACTGATTAAACTTCTTCACTCCCCACACTAGACTGAGTGTTTCTCTGTCTATCTGCGTATAGTTGTGCTCGGCTGCATTTAGGGACCTTGAGGCAAAGGCAAGTAGTCGTTCGGATCTATCAGGCATTTTGTGAGATAGCACGGCACCAATGCCATATGGTGAGGCATCACAGGCAAGGCGAAGTGGTAGATTGGGGTCAAAGTGTGTCAGAACCTCCTCTGATGTAATGAGCTGCTTAACTTAACTAAATTAAATGCCTCTTCATAGTTTTTTGTCCATTTCCATTTGACATTTTGTTGCAGCAGAGAGTTCAGCGGGTGCAGGACTGTTGAAAGGTTTGGTAGAAACTTGTGGTAATAATTAATTAAGCCCAAGAATGAACGTAGCTGACTCACATTTTTAGTGTCTGGTGCCTTCAGGACTGCTTCAACTTTGTCCTCGGTTTTGTGGAGCCCATGTCTGTCGATCTTGTGTCCACAATACTCAATGGCATCCTTGAAGAACTCACATTTGTTTTTGTTTGCTCTCAATCCATATTTTTCTAGCCTGGCCAGGACTGCTGTTAGGTTAGCCAGATGAGTCTCCTCATCAACACCAGTGACTATTATGTCATCCAGAAAACACTGTTCCTGGAATGCCTTGTAGGACCTGATCCCTTGCACGTTGCCATACTGCTGGGACACTGGCGATACCAAATACCAGCCTGTTGTACTGATATAGGCCTTTGTGAGTGTTTATCACCACATATTTCCTGGATGTCTCTTCTACTTCCAACTGGAGATAAGCCTGGGCAAGGTCAGTTTTTGAAAAGTGTTTGCCACCTGCGACTGCTGTGAATATGTCTTCTATCTGCGGAAGTGGGTACTGATCTATGTGGAGAACTGGGTTCACTGAAACCTTAAAATCACCACAGATCTGCACTCTGTCACTTGCTTTCTTGCTTACTGACACTATTGGTGTAGCCCAATCTGACCATTCCACCTTGGTGAGTATTCCTTGCTCTTCCAAGCGCTGGAGCTCTGCTTCGACTTTGGGGCATAAAGCATAAGGTACAGGACGTGCCTTGTGAAATCTTGGTTTTGCATTGTCCTCCAGTATGATCTGTGCTTTAATATTTTCAGAGTGCTGATTCCATCTTTGATCACCTGGGCACGGTTATTAAGTTTCTGTTTCAGTCTTTCATCCACAGAATGTGCACTCGGGCCTCGTTCCAGTCTCATTGACATAAAGTTCCAGGTTGCGTTTCTTTTTCTCATATTCCACTTTCACTTTTCCCAGAGGAGTTATTCTTTCACCTGTGTATGTTTTCAGTTTCACCGAGGTGTGTTTCAGTTTCAGATTGGGGAATTTGTCTCTGTAATCTTCATATAAGATCAGTGAGAGGGCAGACCCAGTGTCCAGTTCCATCTGTAACTCAACCTCTTGTATTTTTGGTGTGAGCCATATTGCATCATTGTCTTTCTCTTGCATTGTGTACAGCTCCAGGCATGCCAAATCCTCCTGAGAATCATTTGAGTCTTTCTCAGTTACTTCATGCAGCTTTCGGTCTCTTTTGCACATTTAGTTTTTGTTTGATGCTGCGCAACAAGTTGTATGTTTTTCCTCCCATGACACTCAGGAACACAGCAACTTTCTTCTCATCCTCTATTTTGTTAGCCAGACAATATTGTTCATCTCTCACCACATATGTTGTTCAATCCTCTTTGCCATTATCAAAAATGTCCATTTGTCCAACGCCTCCTGACATTTTCTCAGTATTTTCAAAAACATCCTTCACTTAAAAGAACTGATGTTACTCACGTCCTCTCTGCAGCGCACTAGCCAGGCGAGTGAGTTAGTATCCACACGGATGATTAGTTGTTTTTGCCGTAACCTTTTTCGTGTCTTTTGGCCACTTTCACAAGGATTTCCCCCTCCTGTCGTCCAGTGCACATTGGAGATCCGTTTTAATGCCATTTTTCGGCTAAATTATCCACACCCACTGCCGCGCTATGCATTCTGGGATATGTTGGGCCACGAAGTCTACACTGCCACAGCCTTAAAATTCAGGGAAATGAAGGACGCATTTCACGGCCGCATTTGGAGCAGCCTTTGAATTGGGACAGCCTTCGGCGCGCCGCTGTGACGTAATCGGCCTTGAAATGCGTACTTTAAGGCTGCAGACCCTGAATTGGGATACAGCCACTGACATGAGACAACCCTTCACAATAAAACAGGAAACAAGAAACAGCCGCAGACTTGACACTGAACCTATACTAAACACGAGACACAACCTAAGAACTAATCCCTCACTAAGAATAACAGAAACATGGAATACCAATAAACAAAAGCATCGGGATACAAACCATAATACAAAGTAATATAAGAACTGAAAATGCTGGGTCAAAATGACCCAGAACCGTGACAAAAGCCCAGAGTTCAGTTTGGTCTTGAATTCTTTTAGTTTCTTCTCCACGTTCAACGACCGATTTACTTTTTGGTCCTTTGTGAGATGAATTTCCAAATATCTTATTTCTGATTTAACAGGAATCTTACAGTTTATCATTTATGGCAAAGAGTTCACAGTTATTAGGATTTAACGTTAATCCAGATGTCTTGGAGAGTTTTTACATTTTTCACTAGTTATTGGAGCTTGATTTGTTTTATCTTGAAGATGGCTGTTAGAAAGTGTGTGTGTGTGTGTGTGTGTGTGTGTGTGTGTGTGTGTGTGTGTGTGTGTGTGTGTGTGTGTGAGTGAGTGAGTGAGTGAGTGAGTGAGTGAGTGAGTGAGTGAGTGAGAGAGAGAGAGAGAGAGAGAGAGAGAGAGAGAGCGCGAGAGGTTGCGTCTTGATTTAAATCGAGTAGTTAATAGTCAGTAAGTGTCCGGCTGCTCCTGTATGCGATTAGAATGATGCCACCTTATCCCATAGTCCAGCCAATGATGCGATTCACATTCGTGTATATACGCAGCTAATCAACATGGTTGACAGGCTATGACAGCGTCCTTCTGTGTTTTAGCTAGCAAAGCGGCGTGGCTGATGTGGAGTGATACATCTGCTGTTGTCAGGCCTGCAGGTATCAGGCTGTTGTTCTCCTTTATCTCATAGTGGATAGAAATTATTTTTTGCAGTGGCACAAATAATTTGTGTGGCATCAGATTTGATGCCGAACAGCTGATTGTTCTGTAAATAGTTTGAAATGTTTATTTTAAAAACGCCTTGGCTGCATTTTTAGGTAAACAGCTGCAAAAAACTTTGTTGTTTGCATAACTCACATAACTCATAACTCAAACATTACAAAATCCAAACGCTGAACTGCACCTATGCTTCATTCCAACACATCAAATTAATGACGTTCCTTTCAATAAACCTTGGACACACACAATTAACAGGAGTAACATCCCCACTAATCTGCCTGTTAAACCTAGCTAACCCAGCCTAGTCTTCCGTACATACTGGCGATGGGTATTTATGTACCTCCATACCGTCAGCTGTGAGGAAGACAAACTGTCTTAAACACAAACTGCGGCGGTACTCCCAAGCCAATGGCTTCAGCCGCCTGATGCACAATAGAAAGCAAATCAGTACAACGCCTAATGCAGGTGAAACTGCTGAAACCTAACAGGGGAATAAGACTCCTGATTGAAACAGCTGTGTGAAGCCACAGGCTTACTCTAAAAGGCAACAGCGAACCATAAAACTCTCACCAATCAAACTATATATAAATAATCTAATAAAACCTACAAACTCTTCTGTTGACAAGTTGTTGTGGCTCCTCCAGCAAATGGCCGCAGCAGGCTAAACATGAGGACGCTGATGACGACAACAACAAACACATAAGATGCACTTCTGCAGTATTTGCTCCTTTAATTCCACATGTTACTGTCCACTATACAAATCAGCACATCGAACTATTAAACAAATGCACAGACTGCACAAACACAATGACTGCATCTCACAAGAATTACACCAATTACTACACCAAACTACAACATCGGCCTATGGCATCAATTAGTGCATAAAACATACATCAAGTTACAGCCAAAAATGCATCAAAATGACTCAAGCTGGGGTCAACAGGTTTCCCCTCATGCTCACCCGACCTTTCTGCTCATCAGGTGCGGTGAACAGGTGAGTGCAACCACATTTATCACCTAACACGCCCACGAGTCACGCCTCACACCCGTGCACCAATACAAGGTGTGCATTTAAACCAACCCTCTTAATCCAAAACAAAAAGGAACAACTCATATGGCTCCTACACTTGTGCTCAAGAACTCAGTCCTATATTTTAGGTTATTCTGAATAAATCGTTCATGCCCTCTCTTGGGAAAGAAGCTGTCGTGGTTCCTGGTCCTAAATCTAGTCGTCCAAAAGTTCTAAACGACTTCAGGCCTGCTGCCCTCACCTCAGTCTTTGAACAAATCATCAGAAATGTGAATATGGAAGACACTGAACTTCAGCTTGATTCAATGCAGATTGCACATGAGCCCAATAGAGGAGTGGAGGACGCGCTTTTGATTCTACTTCACCTGATTGTCAAACATGTAGAGAGTAAAGGACTTCAGTTCATCGATTTCTCTGCTGCTTTCAATAACACAGCCCCAGATTTCAATCAAAAGACTTTTAGAACAGTTTGAAATCCGGACAAACCTGAGCAAGTGCAGTCATATAAATATCTTGGGGCCATTGAGTCTGTTTTATCATGAGAATGATGCAGGACAAAGTCTTATAAAAGCAGCTTTGTCCCTGCTGCCGTCACTAAACTTAATAACTAATAACTGTTTTTCTGATTTGATTCATCGCGTCTACTTTCCAAATATGTGTCTGTCAGGTTTAAATCGATGTGTGTGTTTGTGAAGGGATGACAAATGCTATTATTTTTCTGTAAAGCAAATTTACGTAAAAGTAAAGTAACCTTGATATGTCAGGATGTAGATGTCCCACCCAAAAACGTCATCAGCCCTGAAACATCGGTACTGTTCCAGGCAGCATTGCTGTCCACACGTCCATCAGAGTGTTAGAGGAGGCTGTCACAGATGTTGCAGTCTGCTCTCTGTTTCCATGAAACAACCACACTTGAAATGATCATTAAAGCTACCTGTACTAAAGGAAGCTGAGAACATGGCAGACGTGGGACTGACTGTGATCAGACTGTGACGATTGTTCTTGAGCAGATCTACAGGTCAGCTGTTCCACATCATGTTTCTAGGATGGAGCTGTTTGGAATAATGCCGCCCTCTGCTGGACAGATATCGTGTTGTCCCTGAGTCCTTCTGATCCTCAGCACTTTCTATCAGGAGACAACGCACTCAGGTCCCATCTGATGTTGTTCACTTGATGTTCTGAAGCCCAGTACGGACCTTAACACGGGCTCCATGTGGACATATTAGATTAAATGTTTTTTAAGACCAGTTTCTTGAATTACATGACGGTGTGATTTTTATTTTGTGCTTTTAGTGCAGAGAGAGTCTCTGTGGAGGTTGGATGTTCTCCCCGTGTTTGTGTGGGTCCTCTCAGGGGACTCTGGCTTCCTCCCACAGTTCACACACATTCAGGTAGTGGGGTTAGGTTAACTGGTGAATAAGTGTGAGCGTGAACGGTGGTCTGTCTCCTCACCCTGTGTTAGCTGGGATCCACTCCAGCTCGTACATGCCCGTCAGGCACCGTCCTCATACCTGTTCTGGTAAATCCAGTCCTGGAAGACACAGCTCACCTGGAATCTGTGTTCATGTTATAAAATGTTACATTTCATTAGAAGTTGGTTGTATTCCAGTTTTATGTTGCAGTTTTCACTTTTGAAAGGGAAGGTTAGTCCAGCTCAGTCAGATGCTGAATGCTCTCTTTCAGTACGTTGTTGTATTAAACGATGACTCAGCAGACGACACATTGTAGCCATGTTAAAAATCATGCAACAGACCCTTGGTCACGATGTCGTTGTGGGGATGTCTAAAGGCTGGCTTCCTTCTAATAACTGTAACAAGTGTTTATGGCGCTCCTTGTGATGCTGGGTCAAAGTTCAGCCTCTGAAGACCTCGACGTGTTTGAAGTTATCCACAGGGTGCGAGGTCCACTTCAAAGGTGTTCTATGTTAGATGTTGGTCAGGTTAATCAAAATGGAAACTGTGGAACGTTTCAGAAGTTTACACATTAACCAACATGGTCCAGCACTAAACATCGTAACGCCTTTAGTTTTTGGAGAGAGGATGCTGCCATCAAATTCAAAATGGGCTAATATTTTTCTTTAAATGTTTCATTTTCTCACTTTGTTTAAAATACTGGTTTATAGGATTTTCAAATGATTGAATTCTGTTCTTAATCATATTTAACACAGCGGATCAAACGTGGGGAAGTGGGTGTTATATTCAGATTGTGGGATACATTTAGGAAATGTAAAACTTTTGATGTTAATGTTGTTTATTTGCAGGGTTTAAAAATAAATGTGTTTATTGTTTGAAACTCATACTTGGCCTTCTACTCTTCATGGCTGCTTAACGAAGCTAACAGGGTGGACAGTCTGAGGAGCTGGGAAAGAAAAGCGTCTGAACTGCTTTAAATTTCTTGAAGACATTTTATCCAAGAAGTTTCTTCAGTTCTGAGAGAACGGCGCGGCGGTGGGTGTGGATAATGTTGCCGAAAGAAAACGGCGGAAGAGGGGCGGCTGAAGAGTAAACTTTCAGAAGTAAGTACTGAATATTATGTCACTTATTTATGTGCAGATGTTTAATAATGAAGAACATTAAAACATTCCTGTTGGCCACATGTTGGCAAAGTTATGTGACATTAGTGATGTTTGTACTTTCAGCGTTTACTTGGTTTTAAAGCCTTTACTTTAAAATATACGCTGTTCAATAGTCGACCTTAATCCTACAGAGAATGTGATGATTTTGTGGATAATTAAAGTCAGTCATATATCCACAAACACAACAAGCTGAAAGTCAGTGATGCTGCTCGGTTTGCAGTCCTGAATATCACGGCACAAGCAGGATTCACTGCACCGTTAATGTTAGCTATGTTATATTGCTGCCTCTGTTCGGTGGTGTCGAGCCAAACGGACTTTAACGTGTGTTTGAACGAGCTGACGGTTCACTCGTTAAGCTGAAAGAAAGATGCTTTAATCACAGCAGTCACACATGTGTCCACTGCACCATCTGGGAACTCTTCTTGTTTAGCACTCGTAATAACACAAACACTAAATCCTCCTTCTCTGGTGCTGTTGTGTAGCAGTGTGTACACCTGAGACTGTCACCTGTCTGTCTGTCCTGCACAGGGCTGAACTGGGACAAAAAATCGGCCCGGGCATTTTGACTAGAGACCGGCCCACCAAAAATGTGACGTCATTCAGGGGTAAAAACCGCAAAGGATTCTGGGAACTTGTGGCAAGAGGTACTAGCGCATGCAGGCTTTCAATTGAACTCAGCTACAGAGCGATAAAAAGAAACACAAAAAATAGCCGGTGTTGTGCCAAAAAGTGATTGTCTGCCAAAAAGTGATTGCTCGTATTTAAATTGCTATAAGTAACTTGTTGGGCTATAATATGTGAAACATATGTCAAATGCATCCCTCATGGATGACATAAAGTCATCTCTCCATCTCCATCTCCTGCTCTTTTATTTCTCTCTCTTGCTCCATCTCTCTCTGCTGCTCTTCTGTCTCCTCTGTCACAGACTTCTCCACTTTTGATGATAAATCAGCCTGGTGCAACATGTAAGGATTGGCACAATTTGTTAAGATTTTGAGGAGTTTGAGAAACTAACCTTAAGCATAAAATAAAATTTACTATCAGTAACTTCATAGCACCCGCCCAGCAGTATATAAACTCCGTCATGCTAGCTAGTACCAGTTATTCTAAGCGACTGTAAAAAGTCAGCACAACGAAAACAAACTACAACTAAACTTGGTTTATATCTGACACAGATAGACAGCAGGTCATAACTTCTTACCTGAAGTTCAGTTCCTCTGCCACTATGACCGGTGGCGGCCTCGGGTCTCTCCTCCTCTTGCCTCCCCTTTCCCTTATCCACCTGCTGGCCTCCACCACTTGCTGATGTTGCTAAATCTGTGGAAGCTATGCCACAGCTACCGCCAAACAATTCAGTTATTTTTACACATTTGGCAGCGTCTGCCTGAAGGGCTTGTTTCTTTTTGGCCCTAATTTTTTCTGCACCTTCTTTCCTTTTTTTGTTCTCCATTTTCTTTAGTTCATTTATAAGATTGCTAAACAAGGGGGAGGGTGCATCCGACCTCCTCGGCTGTAATTGGTCCAGCCCAGAGTCGATCATGACCAATTGGCCAATCCAACACCTTTCATTATTTATACCCTTCCAAAAAAAAAAAAAAATTGATCGGCCCATAAAAGCAAAAAATCGCCAGCGGCCCACCGGGCAAATGCCCGGTATGCCCGATGGCGAGTCCAGCTATGGTCCTGCACTCTCTCTCTGTTTCTTTCTCTCTGATTGTGGAATAAAAGTATGAACATGTGTTTATAAGTCACACTTGTGTTTGAATCCTGCAGCTTATCACACATTTGATTTCCATGTGTGACGACTGCAAGTGTCCAGAGTGAGGACAGACTGAGGGACCCACTGCTGCACATCATCTGTGAGGCTTTGCAGCCCTGATGATCCACCAGGACAAACTCAGCAGTGTGTGAGGAAGAGGAGGAGGAAGAGCCAGCAGCAGCTGACAGATGGAGAGAATAGACAGACTGTTCCCTGTTTGTGAAGGACTGCTAGGAAAGTTTAACATAACTGTCTGTGCTGAATCAGTCTTATTAGGTAATGTTCAAATAATGTTGTCATTCCAGTGTTTTCAGTGTGGGAGAAAGTACTCAGGGCCTTCAAGTTACACACTATGAAAGGCAGCAACAAGTTTAATGTTCAGAAACCTAAAGTCTGTATCAGCAGCAGAATGGAGCTAAAAATAAATGTTTGTTTCAGTTCTATGAAGCTTTGAGTGTTTTGGATCAGTAGCACTGCTGTGTTTGTTGCATCATATTGCTGTGATTGTTTATTTGCTTTATATATTCTGAGCTAAGTTGATCTATAGTGTTACATCATATTCTATAAGGATGTTATGTGTTTGTAGACTTTCTGCCCAGTTTGACCCATTTAGCAGAAGTCAGCCTGTTTAAGGCTCTGATGTCTATTCTGTATGACTTAAAGCAGTTATGACATGGTCTGATTTTCTCACCCAATAAAGGAATATTTCATTTATCAGTCTACTCTTCATTCTATCAGACACAGTTATCACAGCTCGTACATTTGCTTTTTACACATATATGTAAGCACTGAGCCACATTTAGTAATGCCAACATATTAAAAGAACAATATTTCTCTCTTATATATGATACATCTATATACACACTGTCACAGATACTTGAGTGTCTTTGAGTGAAGATTTAAGGTGATAGGAAATATAAATAACTGCAACTTGAATCTTTGACACAGAGTTCATGCTTCAGAGTTCAGATGTTCAGAGTTCATGGACCGTTGAGGCTGCGAACTTTAAGGCTGCAGACCCTGAATTGGGATACAGCCATCGACTGTGGAAACCTTGCAAGTGGATCGTAAAGGTTGTTACAGAGTCTTTCATGTCTAAATTTGCCGTTAATAATTATATAATTGTAGGAATCATCTAGTTTGCTTACACTGATTACGTTGGCACTTTGTTAGCGCTACAACAACGGTCAGACCCCCGAGGCATCTAAACTTTAGTAAGAATGTGCACTTTTGACACCTCTGGTTAGCATTTAGTGGTCAGTTTCAAACGTATTTGATTTTTGCTTGTTATGAACAAATTCACTTCACTACTTTTCACGATCTGTAACATCAATGCACATTGTTCCATTTACTGCATATTGCACTTTATTCATGTCTCTCATTCCACCTGCAAAAACATTGTAAAGGTCGTCACAGAGAGTTTTATATATGTATAAATACTAATATTCTCTATTTATTCTGTTTTATTGCCAAGATGTTAGTTAGCCTTTGTTCAGTTGTCTTTTATATGTCAATAGATACGTATGTCACAAATAAAAGTTTCTTGTAAATTATGTTTTTGTAAAGAATTTTCTCCCAAATCTCTTACATGCTAACTGTAACGTGTTATTTCTGCTAAAACCTGAACTTAAATGTGTATATGGTGTTTATCTGTTTTTCTCTCTGTTTTAGATGCAAATATCAAATTGGAGTTCTGCCTCCAGGCCAGAGTTGCAGGAATGCACCACGTGTTGGCTGTTTCACTGCCCTCTGTGCCCCACTTTCAGCCCTGCTGTCAGGGCAAAGATTGAGCAGCATATAAATGGACACATTCAAAGTGCTTTGCCTTTCAAAGGTATGTTGGTATTAAATATACCTCATAGTTAAAGTCATAAATATGCACTTCTTTTCAGCACCTCTGCAGGTCTTTGTTGACTTAAAAGTTATTTTTCACATTGTACAGTTCAGTTCATTCATCAGCGAGAGAAAAAAGTGTTTTCATTAAATATTTTTCCTGTTCACCACATTTCCTGACAGCTCTTGTGATCCACACCATTTTGCTTTCATTATTGAGGACGGCTTGGATATTTTTGTTAATATGTACAATCTGATTGTTAGATAAACTGACTGCATTCTATACAACTACATTTAAATTACATGTTTTTTCTTTTTTTCTCTCTTACAGACAAAATGATGTGCCGGTGCACTTTCACTGTCCTTCTGTAACATGACAGTCATACAGCGTGGGGATATGGCAAGGCAATTATTGTCATGTCAGCATTCAGGACTGCTCCCCACTGAACTCTCCGTGGAGCCTCGTCTCCCTCTCCATGTCTCGTCTCCAGCATCTAAACCATTTCCTGAATCTTGGGTAGAACATTCATGTGCTCCACCCTCTGTGCTAAATGAAACTGGGGCTTGTGGAAAGTCCATGAAAATGAAACGTCCTCACTGTGGTCTTAGTCTTCTTACAAAAAACTTCAAGGCTCACATGATGAGGAGGCATTCAAACAGGTCAATAGATGTTTGCCTGGCCTGTCATCCACAGTGTTTTTGTGTAGAGGGACTTCTTCCTCTTTGTTTTTCAGTTTGCAGAGGACATGGAGCTCTTTTTAAAAGCATGTGCTGACGAGCAGAGACTACAGGTCAAAGCGATGTTTGACATTTAATGGACAGATGAAGGCACTGGCTGTTTGTTTGTGTTTTTTATCTGTTGTTTGTTTTTCAGTGTACAGAATTCCAGTTAAACTTATTATAAAATGCTGTTCACTTGTTTCCATACTTATAGTAAAAAATGTAAGTGTAAATGCAACAGCATTGTTTATACTTGTAACTTCAGAGTAAAAAGCTTATTGTTGATATTAACATTAATGTATTATCCTGTAATCAATAATATTTTTATGCATTTTACGCATTAACCCTCTGATCTCTATCCTGGCCATTTGGGGCCACTTCACTTCTCCTTGTTTGACTGCTACACTGCAGTGGACCAAAAGAATGACGCAGGTTTGATCTTAAGGCTCTAATAGTTGTGTGTGTTGTGCATGACATTGCAACGCAAACATGTATTTGGAAGATAGACTGGAATAAATTATGATGCATCAAATATTACACAGGCTGCAGTGAATTGTTGTTGATACAGGTTATTGAGCTTTGAGTTTCCCAGTCAAACGTAGCTTTGACACACATGCTAACACTCTTACTCTTGTACATTTCATAACAAGACACCATAGCCAAAATATTAGCTCTCAAAAGAAATTCAAAGCTGCAGCTGCAGCACACACAGCAACAAACACTGTTAGTAAATGTGTCCTGGAGTTTCTGCAGGTGCAGAAAGTGCTGCTGCTGTAAGTCAGCCTAACAGCTTCCAGATCACTGATATTTCTGGAAAGATGGCAAGAAGGGCATCACAGCTCATTTCTACAATCTCCCAGATCTTGGAATACAAGCCCCTGTCCCATGAAAACCACTTCACAGTAGTAGGAGTCCACTAAAACCTACAAATGAAGAGTGATCCTGGAAGAAATAGGGCGCACACTAGTGACCTCAACAGTTGCAAGACAGCCTTGTCCCCGATGCTTATATGAAAAAAAATATGAAGATTTATGAAACCATTAGGACTTTATTACTGTTTTATCTGAAAAGCTACTGGTAATATTTAACCTAACTGGGATTTAAAGTGTAAAAAACAGAATGTAGATAAAATTTTGGTTTTGATGAAAAGGAGTGGAGCTTGTGAGCCACAATGTAAGCAGTGTTGCTTTGCTGACATGCACTCGATGCTGGCAGTACAAGCATTGTAGTGGTTCTTATATTTTTGTAAACTAACTGTATAATATATTGAGCCATTCAACAGTACACAAATGTTTGTAGGCTCCTTTTTGTATGCAACCTGCATGTCTTTCTGAATTAATTGTTTGTTTATATCATGTTTTTCAGGAAAAAGAAGAAGTTAAAGTCAAGTGGAAGCCTTGCTCAACATGGTATGTAGTAACAACTTTGTTGGACGGGAACAGACATTCATACTGTTGATAAATAGTTATCACCTCAATTTGAATTCATGTATTTGGACTAAAGTAAATTGGGAGCTGTTAGCTGTCAAGCTGCTCCTCTGTGAGGAGCTTGATAGCTGTCCACCTCCAAAGTCCATTATGAGTTTTGGAGGTGGACATGGTCAAGACTTTTAAGAGTTGGCATAAGACTTTACTTCTTTATAGAGCTTATAGTTGGGGCTGGTTCAGGTCAGCCCTTAGTTATGCTGTCATAGCACCAGACTGCTGGGGGTTAGTGTCTACTCGTGTCATTGTATATATCCAGGAATATGTGCCTGAGGATAGTTGTCATGAAATCAATATTAAATCAAAGTTTTCCTTAATGACCACAGCTGGCATGAGTTCTCCAAAGCTGCCTGCTGTCTCAGGATCTGTCTCCAAAAAGAACCAGGGAGCGCTAACATGTTATGTTCTAGACTGATGAAGAAAATGCACATTAAACATAGTATAAACTCACTATGTTAAGTAATGTGAAGAGGATGCCTTTAGCTCCTATTGGGTTGGTTCCTTGATCAGTGCAATACAGAATCATTCATCTGGTTTGACGTAATGTCCTTCAAACACGTCAAAATGAGGCTCTGTAGTCTGTGTGGCCTCCACATGCCTGTATGACCTCACTACAACACCTGGGCATGCTCCTGATGAAGTGGCAGATGGTCTCCTGATGGATCTCCTCCCAGACTCCAGGACTAAAGCATCTGCCAACTCCTGGACAGTCTGTGGTGCAGTTGGTGGATGGAGTGAGACGTGATGTCCCAGATGTCCTCAAATGGATTCAGATCTGGGGAATGGGCGGGCCAGTCCACAGCATCAATGCCTTCGTCTTGCAGGAACTGCTGACACACTCCAGCCACATGAGGTCTAGCGCTGTCTTGCATTAGGAGGAACCCGGGGCCACCCGCACCAGCATTTAGTCTCACAAGGGGTCTGAGGATCTAATTTCAGCACCTAATGGCAGTCAGGCTACCTCTGCCGAGCACACGGGGGGCTGTGCGGTCCCCCAAAGAAATGCCACCCACACCATTAGTCACCCACTGCCCAACCATCATGCTGGTGGATGTTTCAGGCAGCAGAAGGTTCTCCAATATGTCTCCAGACTCTGTCACAAGTACTTAGTGTGAACTTGCTTTCATCTGTGAAGAGCACAGGGCGCCAGTGGCAAAGTTGCCAAGCTTGGTGTTCTCTGGCAAATGCCAAACATCCTGCACGATGTTGGGCTGTAAGCACAACCCCCACCTGTGGACGTCGAGCCCTCATACCACCCTCATGGAGTCAGTATCTGACCGTTTGAGCAGACGTGCATATTTGTGGCCTGCTGGAGGTCATTTTGCACAGCTCTGGCCTTTCTTTCCTACCCCACAGTACCTTTCCTTATCTTTTGTTTCCTACTCTTTTACTTAGTCTTTGATCACGGTTGTCTTTCTAGATAATTAATGTCATTTGTTCTGGGGCGAGTCACTGGCTCGGGTGCATTCTGGGACTGTCAGTTCACCAGTGTGCTGGCATGCTTCTTAACAAACACACCACTACAGCAAACATCTCAGTTGTACTTGTTGATTTCTTCAACAAAACACTGAACAAAACATGTCCTTGTGAGTGTGCTGCCTGGTGCTTTTACATTTTGTGGTAATTTGAGCAGCCCAGAAAGCATCCCATGAATTCAATGATGTTATTGTATCTGAACATGTACACGAGTCATTAAATTAGATGGGAAAGAATGATTCAGGGTAAACAACTGCACCAAGGGAATTACATTTTTCTTCTCAACATGTAAAATGTCTGTTGATAAGCAATTTCTAAAACAGACATTATAAAAATCACATTAAACAGATGTGATTAACTTTTTATTCTAGCAAACATAACATCAATGATGACACAATCAGTCTTCATCAGAAGTGCTCAAATCACTCTCATCGTCTGGAACGTCCTCCTCCTCCTCTGAGTCCATTTCCAGGAGTGGTTGGTGGCTGAGGATTCTCTTGTACACGTCCTTTACTTTGAGCGTTTCAGCTTTCAGTTCACTTTGTTTTTAAACCAGACTATGGAGTCCTTTCTGTGCATCCTCCGACATGCCAACAAGGGAGGCTGTAAAAACAACAAAACTATTAAATATAAGTAAAACAAACAAACAGACAAAAAAACTCACCTCATAAACACAAGGAGTTAGGATCATGTAATTAAACTTTTTTTAAGGGAGAAGGCAGTGTTAGCTAGCAACCCAAATATAGGTAAAAGATCCAGTAAGACTTTAGCATCTGCTATTATTTTCAATCAATTCATCACCAAATGTATAAATAAATAAAAGATGTGCTTACAGTCTGAGGAGATTGTCCCCAACACCACAGATCGCATTTGCAACACTGTCCAGTGATGCTGCATCTCCCTGCAAAGGATCATCTCCTCCTCTCTCAGGCGCCTCACAGCCATCACCTTCTCAAAGACCTTTCTCTTTGTCCGGAGGTCAGCAGCAGCTGCAGTTTAACAACATCAGATGGGAAAACATAGCAGCATATTATGATTCAAGAACAAAACATTCAACTGCTGCTCAGATACTGGGAGTTTGTTTAAAAAGGATATTTAGAAATCAAGAGCTTACGTTCACTTGTGCTCTGCCAGGGCCAAACGTCGCTCTGCATGAGGGCATCACTGGATACGATTTGCTTTGTTGCTTGTTTCCTTGTTGTAGTCGTCAACAGCAGCCGCCAAGCGTTTCTTCTCATCTAAGATGACCTTGTGAATTCTGTGTCGCCTCTTGTTGCTATCTGTAAATAATCATAAAAAGGAACACCTTCACATAATGCATATATTTACATTTTAATCTACACTCATCAATTCGTTTGCTAGAACAAATCACATCCAGCTTAAACAAACCTGGATCTGATTTTATTCTGTTTACAAAGTAGCTGTACAAGCTGTACAAACTGAGCATCAAACGGTCCGTTTCAAAGAAACTGTGACACCATTTTGTCTGTAAAGACTTTGTGTTCGCACTCTGATGATGACGACAAGCTCCTCTACTCGTGCCTGCAACGCTCCAAGGCTGCCATCAGTTTGATCCGTTTCTAAGTGAGAGGAATATTAATCAGAACACAGGATGAGTAACAGTCACCAAACTACAGTGGACTCTGTAATCACTGACTTGATGATATTCATTATAAGACATCTGGAGCCTTCATGTGCTGCATTATCATGAGATAACAAGTATGTTGGTGTTCAGCTTTATAAAACCAACTAGTACGACATCACTTCAACCCAGGTCCAATCCAATTTGATCAAACGCAACAACTCTGCCATCAATTCTGCTTTTACAAGCTTATTTTTCATTGTTTGTTGACACTGTCAGAAAGATCTTAACTCTAAGTTCTTTAATGAGGCCATGGTGGGTCCTGTTGTTATACACGAGTGCATTATATTGAGACTCACCTTCAGCCCATTGCTGCAGTGTGTCGTCATCCACACCCAGCTCATTTCTGCTCGCATTCAGGCTCTCCACTTGTTCTCTAAGGATCCTTATGATCTAAGAATACATTAATAAATGTCATTCATATGGACATTTTTAGAGTACTGGTGTTTTTGCCCCATTACCACACACATTAAAATGGGTGTTGAAAAAATGACCTTTAGATATCTCTGGCTCAAAGTGCGGCCCAGTTGTTCCACTTTCCTTTTGTTCCAGCCCAAAGCCAGGAGGCTCAGCATGTCTGTTCGCCCTGCATTTCAGTTAGTATACAAATAAGAATGAATGAGCAGGAGACTGAGTGGAATCTCACACACAGACACACACCTGCTTTAGACATGTACTTCGTTGTGATGGCCGCCCTAGACAGGAAACTGTTTACTTGTTCCACCTCTTCTCCAACTGTAGAACCGGCCCCATCCTGAAACGCACCTCCCCATTTGATCTATAGAAAGGAGGTCACAATACATGACTGCTGAATTCATTCAACCTTATAACAAAATGTCTTAAACGTATCCAAGCCTACAAGCTGCAGTATACCTCGCACATCCAAGTGTGAGCTACTCAAAATGAAGTACACATTAAGATAAAGTCAAGTAAATAGTATTACGACAACACCAAGAGAAAAACAAAATAAATATCCACCCATCCAAATATGTATCCACACACACACACGTATGAGTATATGGTTATGGCGTTAACGTCATTTTAACAAGATTAACGCTGACAGCACTGATATATATGTGTATCTTACATCATTTGTGTGTCTCTGGATGTATTTCACAAACTCAGCAACTTCCTCATCTTTCTCAATGAAGACACCTTCAAAGTTCCCCTGCTCTGAAGTGCTGAACGAACACGGTGACAGTTGTTTGAAAAGAAACATCAAAATACAATTTTTGTACAAATCCATATTTGATTTATGTACACAATGCATAACGTACCTTGCATTTGATTGAAAGCGATAAAGCTTGCAGTTTCCATCAACTGAGACGGCGAGCATGTCTGGAGTGCAGGCAGGGCAGCTAAAGCATGGCTCCTTGCACATCCTGTCCACCTCAAACTTTACAGCACTCCACTCCAAGAAACTTTTGCTGAAGGCATCAGCTGATATTCGGCCAGTCTTTTAAGTAGAGGACAAACAACAGAATATTCACGGACAGTCATCGTAAACATTGATTTGCACAATTTCCTTAAACTTGACAAATTTAGAAACTCACCCTTCCAAAATGGGCTGTTCGTTCATCCAGCACTTTGACAAAGGCCTTAAGTGACATCCCTGCTGCAGCTTCTTAATGTCATAGAAAGACTGAAAGACATCCATTGAAAACAGGGTGCAGAAATTTAAGGTGCCAGGCCAATATCCACCACCCTGGAAGTCCTTAACTGAGGGGGACCACATTAGGCCACAGCTGGTGCAGCTCACCACTGGCAGTGCAAGGTTATAACGGCCTTTAGGAAGGATAAGGAGAAATCCAGTCATGGCTCAACAAAGACATTCATTTTTTCCCATGTTGTTTTCAAAGCGGTCTGGTAAATCCAAATGACCTTTGACAGGTGCCCACATATACTGCGGGCCGAGGGTAATTCAAAACAATGTAGCAATGTACAATTTGCAATAAAACCTGCAAACACATCTATTGTGTATGTACTGTGTGACAAAAGAGCAACTTACCATTTATGGTTACAAGAGCCACAATTGCACCGGGTGAAACCTCAACGTTACCTGCTGGGCAGTCACACACAGTCTGGTCTTTGCACAGGCAACAGCCGAACTAACATTAAAAACACACAATATATATAAAAAGAATTGGAAATTAAATGATACACAATAAATATACAATAACAGCACACACTCATAGTACATAGCAATAAATGCATAAGACTTAAAAACCGTACCTATTGGATTGTGAAACTCTGATGAAGGCTGCAAAAACCCTCCTGTTACTGCCTCTCTGCTGTGCAGGACAAAGCGTGTGTGAACTGCAATATCACAGTCAGCACAAAGGAATGGAAGAGGCAGGCAGTCCAGACACCTCACAACTACTTGTTTGCCACACTGACACACACGGTGTGACTGTGGATCCAGAGTAGCTAACATATTGTCTATAAGACAAGGCCTGGCCTCTTTCCACTTTAGCAAGGACACCATGTTTCTGATCGCCCAGTGAGTAGCAGCTGACTCAGACAACGTCTCACAAGTCATGGCTGCGTCCTCTTCTCCATCCTCCAACAACTGAAGGAGCTCCTGACGAAGCACCTCAGTTCCACACACTAACAGAAAAAAAATAAAGAAACTCTTCCACAAAGTGAAAAACACTCTAGGCAGTATGTTTCTTAGGACTGAACAAAAGCCCTGCCTAACTCAACTATAACAACAAATATAAAAGTAAAGGAATCACAATATATACAAGAAGGTAAAGTACCTTTTGTTGGGTTGACACTGGCAACATAACTAGGTTCTTCACGTGGACACTGATGCTGATCTGCAGACACTGGGGGGAAAAAGAGATTGAAGAATATTTACTTACTGAAATTCTTTGGTGAAAACAAGTTGTGAGATAAAATCAATGGTTGTGAGAACACTGACCACGTGGCAACTAGTACTTCGACTGGATGATGGTCTTTGAGGAATAAAATCTCCCTGTCTGTCAAGGGCGGCATCACTTACATTTTGATTAGATACCTTGAGTTTGTAAATGATCAGATTACATAATTGGAATACAATGTATCCAATTCAGGGTTGCAGGAGGATGAAGCCTATCCCAGCTGATACAGGACAAAGACAGGCTGCCAGTTTATTGCAGGGCTAACACGATATGTGTAACAGAAAATCCACTTAAATGTTTGATATTTCTTATAATAATCATAATTATGACTATTATTTAAAGGTTTCTTTAAATAATACATTTTGATTTTTTATAACCTCTAAAATATAAACCTGAGCTGTTTCAGATTCTGACCTCTGACCTCACTGCAGCTCCCTCTTGGAAGTACGTCTGCTTCTTGTCTACCCCCAGTGATGACCGCCTGCCCTTGATATCACGTACTGTACCTGAGGAACAAAAAAGGACAAACACTTGCCTTCATTTAAGAAGTACATTCATACAGAGGTAATCTATGGAAACACACTAGTTCACCCTTTGGGAGAAATCAGTTCCTGTGAAACATTTCTGTAAATGAACATCATGTGGAGAATGAATGAAATGAGTTCTTCAGGTGACTCAGCAGTCCCACACTGACAAATGAAATCTAGTTAAACTATTAAGCATATTTGCTCTTCTGAAATCTGTGTTAAACAACAACAAACATAAATTAGTAACAAAAATACAGCTGAGTAGAGGCTTTACAAACCACCAGCAGCCATAATGCTAAATTTTAATCTTCAAATGTTTCTGAGCCGTCTTCAACCTGCTTTTAACACATTAAAGTCCCACAGTCAATGCAGCCTGACTCAATCCTAGATGTTCAGCACACAGAGACACAGAGGTGCCGTTTAAAGTTTAGTGATAACCTGAGTCACTGATCATTTGCAGTATTACAGAGTCTGGCAGTCTTTGCATGATGTCCACGTCACTGTGAGTTTCTAGCTGACTCTCAGGTGTGACAGGTGTGCCAGCAGGAAAGAGTAATAATAACCTGCATCCTGAGGTTTGTCATGCAGGATTAAAGCAGCCAGGCTTTGTTCACACAGCTAGGATTGTATTTTACACTGACCCTGGGTCAGTATAAGTATCATACAGTTTAAACGAAGCACTGAAACTTGCACATATTTATTACAGATGCACTGAAGCTAATCGAGATATTTGCTGTCAGTCTGTGGCTGCGATTAAACACTTTACTGGAAACTTTATTAACTAGTAACTTCATCAGTCATGACAGAAGCTAATATTTCTGTGCTAACATCGTTTAAACAGTAACAGCTTTCCTCCAATATAAGCTAACGTTTACACCGTAACTTTAAGCTAGCACCATAAAGACGGTAAAACACGTAATAACATCTACAAATGCATCTTAAAGCTGTTATATTAGCACTCGGTGTATTACTAACATAACCACATTAACATTACTGACACTCGCTGACTTTTAATAGTCATTCTATAAATGCTGTCCGTTTAAATGGTCTTACCTGGTGGTCCATATGGTCCATAAGTGAAGCAGAGGGAGCCTGACCATGCGTCACACGTTTGACGAGTTGGGAGTGAGAACGTGTTGGGCTATAAGGAACACACTCACTTCCTGAGCCCTGGGCAATAAGAGACGTTTTGTGTTTTATGATTTATTGATATGTTTGATCCTTTCTGAGCTGCGTTAATGAAGCAGTCATTAGAGCACCATGTCCGCTAGAATAGTTCTGTAGTTTGATGCTTGAGTCGTTGCAGACTTGTTGAAACTCCCTCACCCGTCAAAGCAGCGTCTTTGTTATTCGCGTCCAGCAGATGGCAGTGTTTCACTGTCTGACGGCTGTCTGAAGCTTCAGCTGGATTATCCGTTTGCTATGTTTGCCATGTTACAGTGGGGAGGAAAAACTCCTTTTTAACAGGAATATCTAGACATGAGTGATTACTGCAGTGGGGCACTATCTGTGCTATCTATAAGAAATGTTAGCAACAATAAAACTCTGAGGATCAGGGCTCCATTTCACTCCAGTGTTCAGTGGCATTTTAAAAGAGTGAATACCGACGCTGAATGTCTTTGTAAAGCAAAAGCACTTTGTTAGCCTTTACAGAGCAAAGCTATGGATCAATGTGCAGTGAAGAAAAATCGAGGTGGCCAGTCTGTCCTTTCCTAACCAATCACAGAGCTCCTTACATTGTTGCGCTGGAGAATAACTAAATATAATATAAAGATGATATTGAAAATAATCTTTTGTAGAGTCACTACTTAGTGGGCAGAGGACAGTTATCACTTTGCTGGATGCTTTAAAGTCGCATGTTCTGTATTTGCTGTATGCAGATTAGCAGGATATTAACAGATTAACAGCTTTTATTAGACTTCATATGATAATCAACAGTGAAGTGTTTCTCTTTCAGTGTTTATTCTTGCTCATTGAATGATCTCTGTTCAGATAATATGCTGCACTCATCTCATGTTTCTTTAAATACGGCATCACTTGTCCAGCTGTCAAACTCTGAAAGAGTTACAGTTTCACCACTGAGCACTTTGAATGGTTATTCTTTTATTTAAAAGCACTTATTCTAGCTGCATCATCAATACGACAAAAACAGTGACTTCAACAAAAATTTATCTAAAAATATTTAGGGGGAAATGTTCCTACACCCCTCATGTAAATGTTACATCTCCAAAAGGGAGAAATAATCAGAATAAGGCGTAATCATTGTCATGATAATAATGACCATGAAAATGAAACTAGGCCTACCTTTAGTTCAGCACACTCAGTGTTGCATAAAGACATGCGAACATGCCATCATCCATTCTGGAGCCTACTTTTAAAAAGAGCGAGCTGTTTATTCTGGCTGAGTAGCAAACAGAACCAACCATGAAAACCTAAACTGGGAAAACACTCGGAAACCTTGAACACTGGGAATATGGAGACACAGGGGTAGGTGAACAGACACTGACAAAGGACAGAGGAAAACAGAGACAATATATATAAGACAAGAAGTAACACAGACACCCTTTTCGGTGACAAAAATGAGAAAATATCCAGTGAAAGGCAGTTCTCTTGGAAAAACTGCCTTATTGATGTCAACGGTCAGAGAAAAATGTCTGATAGGAAGGCAACCGTAGCTCATACAACCATTTGTTGCAACCAAAGAATGCAGAAGAGCGTTTTGGTCAGCTAAGAACAGGAAATTGAAGCTACAGTTCTCAAAATTTGACATGAGAAGATTGGATAAATGTTGCCTGGTCTGATGAGTCTTGATTTCTGCTCTGACATGCAGATGGTCGGGTCAGAATTTGGCATAAATAGCATGAAAGGATGGATCCATGCTGCCTCATGTCAGCTGTGCAGACTAGTGGTGGTGGTGTCACTGTGGGGGGGAGGGGCGGTATTTTCTTGCTGAAACGTTACATAGTGTGTGTGTGTGTGTGTGTGTGTGTGTGTGTGTGTGTGTGTGTGTGTGAGAGAACAACTTGAAACAAACTGCAGCAATAAGGGCAAACTAGTGCACAGTTATGTTTACGTGAGCGTTATTTTGTATGCATTTGTACAGTTCCATAACTGTGAGAATACATTGATAGCATTTAACTCTAGTAACAGGCATTTGTACCAGTAAGCATGAAAAAGTAGGGAAAAGAACTAGTATGTAAGCACTGACTAGTACTGTAAAGTATATGTGTATATAGGCAATCGTGGCTCAAGAGTTCGCAGTTCATCCTGTAATTGGAAGGTTGCCAGATTGAGCCCCGCCTCCGACAGTCTCGGTCGTTGTGTCCCGGGGCAAGACACTTCACCCGTTGCCTACTGGTGGTGGTCAGAGGGCCCGGTGGCGCCAGTGTCCGGCAGCCTCGCCTCTGTCAGTGCGCCCCAGGGCAGCTGTGGCTACAATGTAGCTGCCATCACCAGTGTGTAAATGTGTGAATGACTGAATGTAGTGTAAAGCTCTTTGGGGTCCTTGGGGACTAAGTAAAGCGCTGTACAAATACAGGCCATTTACTGTGCGTGTGTTTATGCTCAAGTGTATGAATAAATTAGTCAGTTTTAAACAGTTGCAATTTAAACAGTAGAAGAGTGGCACTATATTTATATATTTATAAAGAATTTCAAACAACAATTAATTGATGCTCAAAGCAGGTTTATTTAATTAATATCCAGATTTCCAATTAGTTCCCAATTCATTCAGCAGCAAATCACATCACCACTCACTTCAAGGCTGTATGTATTATTGTAAGGTAGACCCTACAATAGTACATACAGAGAACCCAACAATCATATGACCCCCTATGAGCAAGCACTTTGGCGACAGTGGGAAGGAAAAACTCCCTTTTTACAGGAAGAAACCTCCAGGTCGGGGCGGCCATCTGCTGCGACCGGTTGGGGTGAGAGAAGGAAGACGTTTGTTGTAGGTCTGATTGAAGGACTGATGTGATGGTAAGTTGTCTGCTGTTCCGCTTTGAATATTGAGAGATTAGTTGATGGATTTCAAGCCAAATTGTGCCCAAGTTTAAGACCATATTCATTGGTTGTTTTTGTTGATGTTATTGTTTTGGGCTTTTTTTCCACAAGAATTTTCTAGCTCCCCTAGAATTCTGGCCACCCAAACGATGATTGCTGCTGAGAGAGCACAAGGAGTTCTCCCCCTGTACTATTCATGTCAGTGCAGGGGGTTCTCCTTGAGAGGCCAGGGTCGAAAAAGGGATGCTTCAGAACCTCCGAGGGTGTTATGCGCTGATTTGCATCCAAGGCCAACATTTCTTTGATTAGCCTTACAAATAATGTTTGGCCATTTTCCGGTCCTCGCCTAACCTTCAGCAGTTGTTCGAGGTCATCGAGACGCTTAAGTTTTATATATCGAGTTTCCTTGGATCGATAATCTGTCTCGTATTGAAATTGTTCTTGGGTCTTAAATGTCCAGCGCTGTTCGTTGTGGTTATCCTCGATGAAATAGCTGTCAGTGTACAAGCCAGACTCTAGAAGATGATCTGGTAGCTGACCCTGAGTTTCAATTATGAATTTCAAAACGTCATAATCGTCTTCCCCAGGATAGAGAGGCACCCCTGTAGCAAGCTCCACAGCTACCAGCCCCAGAGACCACATGTCGATTGCTTTGTCGTATGGAATGCCAAGCATAACCTCAGGTGCACAATAACCAATTGTCCCCACACGGTCACCAGGAATCACTGCAGAAGCAGGACATGCGAGGCCAAAGTCTATGAGTTTGACTTTGACGGGAGACTCACTGCGGTTCACAACCATGATGTTTCCAGGTTTGAGGTCAGCATGCACTATTCCCACAGAACCCAGGTGGAACAGAGCATTTGCGAGCTGATGCAAAATTGGCCTGATTTCTCTCATTGGGAGACCTTGGTTATTCCGGTCCCCAATGTAGTCCCACAGGCTTTGGTCGAGGAGTTCGAAATTCAAGCAAATGCGCTCTCCATCGAGGAAATAGCCGTTCCATTCGACAATGTTGCACCTGTCTGGATCCAAGCGTCGTAGCTGCTCCAGGATGAATGATGGTGTTTCGATGTGTTTAGTAAGCTGCTGCCGATCAGACGCTTTCCAGATGGTATTGCATGGTGCATCAAAGTCTGGTGGTACTTTTCATAATTCCATCAATTTTGACGAAATCCCCAACACCCTGGCTGAAATGCAGACCCAAACTATGGCAGAGCTGTACAGTAGTTTACAGGTGGTTGTAGACATATTACCACAATTTGAACCAGAACTGTCAAATTTTGGTTCATCACTCCATCAGACCTGCTGCTACTGATTTTCAGTCCAGTTCTTGTGTAATTTGGCATCCCTCAGCCTTTTCTCCCTGTTCCCTTCCTTAATAATGGCTTCTTGACAGCCACCCTTCACTGACACCATGAGATGAGGCTTTGGTGAACACTAGATGGATCAACTGAAGGACCAAGTGCATCTTTCAGGTCCTGTGTCAGGTGTTTGCTGAATTTTTTTTGACATGACTTTCAGGTACTGTTCCTCCACTGTAGATAGATTTTTCAGCTTGTCCCCTTTTTTTCTGTCTTCTACTTTCCCAATCCAAAGAAATTAAATAGTGTGTTTCCGTGACAGGTTGCTAGTAACAAAGTCCCTAAAGATAAAATTTAAAATTGGTTCTTTGCTAAGTTGTGTGTTTTGTATTGTATTTGACAACTCGGGTTTGTCCCCTTGAGTTAGGTTAAGTGGTTTAACCCCCCCAAAAAACAAAAATATCGCTCTGAAAGCGATCAGGTACAAGGACTGGACTGAAAATGGGTGAAAAAGCAGTTAATGTCCAAAGAAAAACTTTAAATGACCTTCAGAAAGTCTAAAGAAAGGAAGAAGAACAACATCTGGCTCAGTACAGGCAAAATATAAAGAACTGAGGAGAGGCTCAAGACTTATTCACAGATAATCAATCAAATTAATCAAGCGTCATCTGGAAGCATCCTCCTGGCTGTAAGAGCGTCTCGTTTTTGTCTCATTAACTGTCTGGTGGCGCTCACAGTAATCTGCTGTGACGGGGACCTCGAGGACTAATGTTACAGGGAAATCATTAGGAAAGTGCTTTGGACTGAGCTTTACTGAAATCTCAGTTTTCCCCCTGTCGGAGAGCTCCACCACCTCCACCCCTCCTCCTCCTATTCCTTCTTTTTAAACGTCAGTGCAGGTACCGTCTCCCTCCCTCCCATCCCTGTATTTTTGTTACATAGAACTTAGTGGCTGTGCTCACTGTTCAATTCAAGTTGGTTTAAGAGAGATGGTAGTTTAAAAAACACAAAAACAAGCTGTTTTGGTAAAGCAATATATATGATTATTAAAGATAAAATATAGTGTTAATTTGTTTGAGTTCCTTCCCTCTCTCTTTACTTCTCACTCTGTTTTGAAGCATCTGCCTTCCAGCAGATGGGGGAGACTGTATTGGCAGCTGCTTTCCAGGAGGATGTAGCTCATCTGTATCGCGAGGCCTGTTGGGCCATATACGTCCTAAGAGTAAGAGTAATTTCCTGCTCTCTCTTTTCCTCTCTAACTTTTCCCTGTGTGCATTAGGGCTGCCACAAACGATTATTTTGATAGTCGACTAGTCACCGATTATTTTTGCGATTAGTCGACTAATAGGATTAGGGCTGCACGATTAATCGTTAGAAAATCGCGATCTCGATTCAAACTTATTTGCGATCTCATTTCCAAATGACGATTTAAAAGAAAGAAAAAGAAAAAGACGACGACGATTGTACCGCATTTTGATCCGGGACGTACTCTGCATGAAACCAAGTGCTCACTCTTCCTGCTCAACAAATGACAAGGGCGGAGCCTTATACCAACCACGTGATACAGAAGCTGTGCCGTGTGATGCTAATATTAGCAGGGAAAAAACAACGGTAGACTGGTGGGTAATAAGCGCATGAATAATACAGAAAACAGAGATTGGAGACGGGAAACTGTTCTTGAAGTACAGAGAGAGATAGAGAGAGAGCTAGCTGTGCATGGAGTGTGATTTTAATAGTCGTGGAAGCAAAACAGCAAAATTAATGACATTGATCAAATGTGAAGCGCAGTTTGCTGCTTCTTTTGCTGCTGGCTCTGTGAATTTTGGTTGGAGAGACAAAACCTGCAGCTCAGAATCAGCGCAAGAAGACGTAATCGCAGCGCGGACCGGACGCATCAGGATCGCTAAGCTCCGACAGCGTGTCCGTCTACGAGCCGTCGAGTGAGAAAGCCGAGAAAGACAAAGTTGATTCTGATGCGTCGGTCCGTTCTGTGTTTACGTCTTTGTGTGGAATCAGTGTACCTGCTCTCATTTACACGGATTCGCATTTGCGACCAAATTGGTTGCACTCTAGAGCCCTGTTACTTGATGAAAGTTGGTTTTGCAGAGTTAATCTTGCAGCTCAGCCACAGCATAGCCCTCAGCAACCAGGAGCATGCTAGCGGGCCGTTGTTATTATGTTATTACTGTGCTTTTCGGAAAATAAGGCACTCTAAAAATCAGTCCTTTGATTTTTCTGGAAATCGACAGTGCTCCTTATAATCCGGTTTGCCTTATGTCTCTACCAGCTTTGCACATCTACAGACTGAAATCTTTGCCCATTCTTCTTTGCAAAACAGCTCCAGCTCAGTCAGATTAGATGGGCAGCGTTTGTGAACAGCAGTTTTCAGATTTTGCCACAGATTCTTGATTGGATTTAGATCTGGGCCCTATTTCAGGAAGCCGGTTTAGTGCAAACTCTGAGTAAGTATACCCTGAGTTAACGAAAACTCTGGGTTTTCGGTTTCACAAAGCGAGTTTAGATTAATCCTGAGTGAGTTACTATGACGACACACTCCGTGAAGCTAACCTGCTCCCTAGCAGGTTTACTTCAACTAACCCTGACGTTCTCCGCATCTGTGTCGGAAACCTGACTGTAGGAAGTGTCAGACATGGCGTGCTCCTTCCTTGAAGAGCCAGTAGATGTTGAAGCCCAAATTCTCCACAGAGCTCTCCGCCGGGAGAGAGTGATTAGAGCGCGTTCGGACATTTTATCATTTCCTGATGATTTCCTGTGTGAACGTTACCGGTTTTCAGCACAATCTATAATTTATTTGAATAACATCCTCAGGCCTAATATTGCTCATGTGACACATCGTGGACATTCTCTCAGTTCTGTACATATTATTTGTATTGCACTTCGGTTTTTTGCAAACGGGAGCTTTCTGTATAATATTGGTGACGCTGAGCACGTTTCCAAGGCTACCATCTGTCGGGCAGTCAGGAATGTTACAGTTGCACTGAAACGTCTCCTGTACTCGTTTGTGGTGTTCCCCGGTCATAGACCCACAAGATTTATCAAAGAGGGATGCCACAAAATTGCAGGTAGCAGGATGAACAAAATTTAATTCATGATGTGGTGATACTCGAACTACTACTTAAATTTTACATTTATTTTCAGGGTTCCCAGGCGTGATTGGCTGTATAGATGGCACTCACATTCCAATCATTGCTCCTTCAGTAAATGAAGGAGACTATGTGAACAGGAAGTCTTTCCACAGCATTAATGTACAGGTACATAGTTCCCTGTAGCATTTCAAACTAACAAATCATTTCATTATAGTAATGGATGCTAATTTGTGTTCTCTGCACTGTGAAGATCATATGTGATGCTGCCAACATTATCACAAATGTGGAAGCCAAGTGGCCAGGCTCTGTGAGTGGTGGTGGTGGAGGACCCCCACCTGTTTTTCGGGCCTCCTCTTTTTTTCTAGTGGCCATAACGGGTCACATTTGAGCATACAGAGTAAGCAAATATGTACTTGTAATGTGCTCAGATGATTTCAATAAGTGCTTACAGAAAGAAAATTAATGTAGCCTCTAACTGCAATTGATTTACATCGGACAAAGAGACCAAGCACTATGGCTCAATTACACCTTACCTGTTTGGTATTTGGTGAGTATTGAGTTGTATTTTTGTTATTGACCAAATACTTATTTTCCACCCTGATTTACGAATAAATTCTTTACAAATCCTACCATGTGAATTCATGGATTTTTTTTTCACATTCTGTCTCTCACAGTTGAAGTGTACCTCTGGTGCAAATTACTGACCTCTGTCATCATTTTAAGTGGGGGAACTTGCACAATCGGTGGCTGACTAAATACTTTTTTGCCCCACTGTATGATCCACCGGTGGTGATATTTTGGTATTTTGTGAGTTCCTGATTTAACAAATCAGCTCTTTAATCCAGGCCTGAGAGATTGAACTTTAAAGCGCTATAAAATATTCTTACTGAAAACAGTCGCAAAGTATTTTTCTCCATGATTATAATGAGCTTGGGAGAAATTCACTTATATGGGACACTGATCGAATGAGAAGTCCCGAGCCTAAAAGGATTGCAGCGAGTCAATCCAGTCCAAAAACAAGGAACTGTTTCCTTCAAAATGATGACGTCATCTTGCTGGTGATGGAGGCTCGAATAGGTTGCGCGTGAGACTCCATTATCAGCAATATCTGGTATGAATGTGTGTGGATGTATGCATGTGACTGGACTGTGATGGACTGACGACTAAAAGTTTAACTGACTTGATATTGAGACAAAAACGGTACCGACTTTAGGATTAGTGAATGTCCACAACAATTCACCCAGCCTGTAAAAGAAGGGTGGATGTTTTGTCTTGCTTTGTTTTGTTTTTGCAAGAACAGAAGGATGATAGAGACTAAGGGGGGAGGCTGTAGCTTCACATGAGTGTGAACTGCAGACTGAACCCTTTGGTTGCTAATTTTGAGTTACTGATGTTTGCATTAAGAAAATTGTGTTTTTAGTAGCTGTAGTTCGATTAATGTATCATATTATATGGTTGGGAATGTTAAATGCTAAAGTGAAGAAAAGGTTTGATTCCACTCATGACGGAGCAGGTTATTATTAACCATAGCAGGTCACTGTAAAGAGTCAATTAACTTTTATAGAGGTAAAAAAAACAAAAAAACAAAAACCTCCACTGAGGTCTATGAATAACAGGGGAATGATAGACTTGCCACACTCAAAATGGAGATATGTAATGATAAACACTGGTCCCCGTCTTTTGGGTGCTTTCTTGAAATAGTCAGCAATTTAAAAGTAAGATAGACACAATGTCCTCCTGAGACCCAGGGAGGAAGAAAAAAGAAAAAAAGGAAAAGCATTTTCCTTTTTTCTTTTTCTTTTTTTCTTTTTCAGATAAATCAAGTGTTGGGACGGTAAAAAAAACACATTACAAAAACAAAATTGTTTTTAACTAATTTTATTTAAATTTTACAACATGTGCACTACAGTGCACAAGGGGAGTTCATTGATCACGAATGTGAAACTAACAAAATTCAAGAGCTGTTTAAGAAAATTAAAAGCTCCACTGAATTTGTTGTAAGCAGGATATTAAAACTTATTTATATAACAATATAATAATAAAAATGTAGATCAGGGACCAACTTAGAAGTCACTGACACTTCACTAGCTGTAAGCCATTGGTTCAGGAACAAGTGATTGTACTGGGCTTTCTATTTCACAAAAATCAATTCATTTATGATATCTGAGGAAGTACTGTGATTTTTTTATTTGGAGACACAAAGCAACATTTGGCACTTCCCACATCTCACATATGTTTTACTGTTGCACCCAACTATTCTACAACTGAAATGCTTTGGACTGTTAACCATTTCAGGCAAGTGGAGGGAACCATATTTTGCTACACTCTCATCTGATTGGGGCCTCCTTTTCTTGATTTTTGGAGAGAACTCTTCATTACTGGTATTATTCAGGTCTTGTTCACATGTTTGTCCCTGGTTTCTCAGCCAAGAGGAGCTTGAACTCCAGATACTGGGAGTTCTTTTTGCACATTGAGATCATTGATAACTTTCAGCAAAGACGTGATCGTGTAGAAACAATCAGGTGTCATGGATTCAGCTATAAATGCGACTCTTATTTTTTACTATACTGGAAATCATTCCTGCATTTTACCCATATTTTATTTTTAACTCAAAGCAAAAATTCCAGATTCTCCTACATGTTGGTTTTGGACCAGATAGGACGACAGATTTCAGGTGGCCCTGTGTTTTTCTCTATCACATCTGCCACTGCATCTCGATAATCTTTGTGTGGCTCCTCCTGGGTTCTCACCCTCTCCTATCTGGCTCACATGACTCTCATCTTCTGAAAAATCTCTGTTTGAATCTCGCTCAATTATTCTGTTAAGAATTCTCTCTGCCTTTGTCAAAGAGTTGTCTACTAGGAAAAAGTGAAATAAATATAAGTACAAAGTCCCGACGTGCACTAGAGTACACATTAATAAATTAGTCATGTTCTCTGTGAAACTCAATAAGCCTAATTCTTAAAGACCCCTCAAATTATTTACTAGATGTTTATTTTTTGAAAATTAATAAAAATCTGAGTTTAACAAAACATTTTAAATGTAAATATCAAGCTTACCTTTCTTTCTTCCTTAAAATGTGCTGGTGGGCATGCCAGCCATTTTGAAAAGGTGGGAAAACAATTGGCAAGGCCACACCCCCACACATGTGATATAATTTTAAAGGTACTGTTGTCCTCTCTAAGAAACATCAGGACTTAGAGGAGTGGCAAGTAGAGTATGAGAGCTACAAGAAAAAAACTAAATGTGTACTACAGTGTGCAAAAATGAATTACTGGGTCATCAGGGGGTTATGAGGGACATTTATAAAACTAAAAATCCCACAAACCTTGAAGTGCACTTGAAAAGCTCACACAAGAAGGTTAACCTAGCTTACCTTGAAGAGCTCATCAGGGGGAGCACCCCCCCCCCCCCCTCCTTGAAGAGCTCCCCCACTTAACCAGCATCCCCAGAAAACAGCTAACCCCAGATAAGGCAGCGTGATGCGTCCTGAGACAACAGGACTGGGACATCTAAATAATTGTGTGAGTCAATCGCCTTCAAAAAGTTTATCAATTCACTTGAACCAAAATTAGGAACACCCGGTGCTGCAAGAGTTAATAGTCTCAATACCCAAGGATAAGCGGAAGAGCATGATTGATATGATGGAACTGGGATTTGGTTACACTTAATTTTTGCAAAACACAACTAAAACTATAACTGAAACTAATCAAAACTAAACTGAAATTAAGGATGTTCAGAAAATAAAAACTAGACTAAACTAGCGACTGATTGGTAAAAACTGATTACAACTGGTAAAAATTGAAAATCTGGAGTCGAAGCTCAATTCAATTATGTCTTTAAGCTAAGTTTTAAATAGTGGCAGTTAATTAAATGACATTCATTTAAGATTATATACTTGAGTCAGAGCATCGTACGCAGATCAACTTAACAATCTGGGAAACCTTGTAGCTGCCTAACCTTTTCTTTGAATGTTCTAGCTCCATTGATTTGACACATTGGAATGTGTCAAAAAAAAGGGGGGGGGGAAGTTGAGTTTTAACATCAAACAAGGATTATTTGAACATTTTTATAACTTCATTTGTGTCTTTAATAACTTAGGAATGGTAAAGCTTAAGCTAATAGCGGCCCGAGAAGTTTCCGGTCTTTTGTAGAGAATCAGTGAGAAGCATAAATCATTATTTCCATGTGTAAGCATCAATCATTGAAATGAACTGAATAGCGTTTAGAAGATTTGTTAATTTGTTTATCTTTTGTTAAAAAGAGTGGTTTCAATAAGTTTCAGACACACCTTGCAAATGTGCTTATGATGAGTTGGCACTCGGCCTTTTGAAGGTCATAAGCTTCGTTCGGCGTGATGGTCCGGACTGATAAAGTGTAGGAAATGCCTTGAGTGCAGAGGGCTAAATGCAAACACGCTTACACACACATAGGATATGATTAGAATAAGTCCCTGGGACATTCTGAATGTTTTAGACCAATTCTGAATCACTAGAAGGTCAGTAGATAACAACATTAGATTATTAGGGTTAGGAAGAGAGGTGTTTTGGTTTTCTGTCTCTTACAGAGAAAGGGACAGACACCAGACGAGGTCACAGATATGCGAGGATCCTCCGCAGCAGAGACAGACACAGTGACTGCCGAGACATCAACTGGGTCCAAGTGTCATGGCGTTTGGGCTCCAGCTAGTCACCACAAAAGGATGGATCCCATAAACACAGCAATAACCATGAAGGGGTTGGCGGAAATCCAGGAACACCAGACCAACGAAGTTCGAGAGGCTCTTGGGCAAAAAGGGGGACGCGTTCCTGATCTTTTTCTGGAGGATACACAGATCGTTGTTTGAAATCGGGGCAGAATAATCCCCTGATCTGTGCCACGACTGAAGGGTTGTCTAACCCCTGAGGTTGAAGAATGAAGAGCAGAGGATCACCCAACTGGAAGACACTGGTAGCTGCAGCAATAAAATAAAGGCTAAAAGCTCCTTGGACAGAGGTTCTAGTCTGAGTACGTCGGAAGGGTATAAGGTAGCACCAAAATAAAGCTGTGGGAGAACTGGGGAGTGTCATCTGTACCTGCTATTGTTGGAATAATAGTTTTTCTTGCATCTGAACTGCGCAAACACAGAGGTCATCTCACATATGGTTCGCCCCTCAGGGGGACAAAGGGCCTCAGGAGTGAGAAGAGATGAACCCGGCGACACTGGATTATAGGGTGTTGGTGAGCTCATTATTCTAACGAGCTCATCAGGGGGAATTGTTAGATTATAATATTATTTTATGCCATGTTATACCCCTAATTAAAGATTGTGAATTATTATGTAGTTTTAGTTTGCATCATTCTCCTGAATTAGAAGAAGATGATAACTATTGCATTTGTTAAACTGATTTGCATTACATTAGACTGCTGATTTATTGTGGATGAATGATATTGTTTTATGATGCATTATACTGCTGAGTTATAAGAAATACTGTTTGCAGAAAGTCATCACCTTATTGGTCTGATTAGAAGAGAACAGAACATACTGGAGTTTTCTGCCCCATCTCAGCAGGAGCAGATAAACGGGGAGCCAAGGTCGTAGCTTAGGCGCCGTGTGAGAGAAAGGATGTGAATGTTTAGGCTTTTATGATAAGGTGGAGGCACCAGAGGCTATAAGAGTTTGAGCAATGTGTAAAGGATACTGGCAAGTGGCTTTGGCACCAGAAGCGAGAGAGCTGACAGCCTTCAAAACTCCTTTTGGTATGTACCAATTTAAAGTCATGCCATTTGGGCTTCAAGGTGCACCAGCGACATTCCAACGATTAATGGACCATGTACTGAGAGATGTGTCAGCATTCTCTGCAGCATATCTGGATGACGTGGTGGTGAACAGCCAGTCCTGGGAAGAGCATGTCATTCACCTACAGAAGGTGCTACACTCCATCAGAATGGCTGGACTGACTATCAATCCCAAGAAGTGCTCCATAGCCAAGAGAGAAGTGGAGTACTTGGGCTTTGTAGTTGGCTCTGGGAAGATAAAGCCGCAGGTTGGAAAGATTGAAGCAATTCAGTCCTTCCCAGTTCCGACAACAAAAAGGAAGGTGAGAGGTTTTCTGGGTCTAGTAGGCTGGTACCGGAAATTCATACCTTCTTTTGCAGAGCGATCCACTGTACTGAATGACCTCACAAAAGGCTCAGCCCCCAACAAAGTGCGTTGGACAGAAGACTGTGAGCAAGCATTCAGAGACCTCAAGGAAGCAGTTTGCACACATCCAGTTCTACACAGTCCAGACTTCAACAAGCCATTCATCTTGCAAACTGATGCTTCAGGAGTTGGCCTTGGTGCTGTCCTTCAGCAAGAGGTGGATGGTGAAAGAAGGCCTGTGGTGTTTCTGAGTCGGAAACTACTCGACAGGAAGACGAGGTATTCGACGGTGGAGAAAGAGTGCTTGGCCATGAAATGGGCTATTGAGGCCTTGAGGTATTATCTTCTGGGACGTCACTTCACTCTGGAGACTGATCATCGTCCCCTCCAGTGGTTGAACCGCATGAGGGATGCAAATGCCCGCATTGCAGGATGGTACTTGTCTTTGCAGCTTTATGACTTTACGGTCCAGTATAGGCCAGGGAAGTCAAATGTGGTTGCTGATTGTTTATCTAGGATGACAGAGGACTGAAGCACTTCGCGCTCAAGAGAGGGAGGAGGAAATGTAAGGAAGAGGACTCCCTTACTGTATTTTTTTTTTTTTGTGCCTGTCCCGTTTGGCTCTTTTGCCATCAGAATTATTGTCTAAAGGCAAAGAAAGATGCCCAACGGATTTACTTTACCAAATTGACCATCCCAGCCTTGCCGTAATGGTCCATTTGATTCACCTTTTATTGTTCATTTCATTTTCACTTACTGAATACGGGACAGACTTGACTGTATTTATTTATATTATATGTATAGCACTTTAGAGCACACCTTTCACTTTATTAAAAGCACCTTATCAAGCAATTTATGAGCATTGCACTTTAAGCATGGATTTGCACACAAGAAGTTTAAATATTTATTGACTATTTATTGGGAATTTTAAAATCAGTTGGTAGCCTTATTTCAGATCCTGCACAGCTGCTCCTCATCAAGGAATGTGGTGGTTGTCTGTCAGGAGAGAAGAATGGTGATTGAGATTGTGATTAAGGTTTACCAGTAAGGAAAACTAATGCAAACGTGTGTGTGAAATCTAGGGATAAAAGTGGTGCAAATAAGTGTTTGTAAGTTAATGATTACTCACCTTTCTTGCCTGTGTCCTCTTCAAGGTGTTTGGGCAAATGTTTCCCCTGGGGTCCAGACACCATTTAAAGGTTCCGGGAGAGACCATTGGTAAAGAGAGTGTGGTGAATCTTTTTGTGCTTGGGTTTCTGGGTTTTTATAATATTGGGTTTGGTGTAACATTAAGTGTGAAATATTTATTAATATGTAAATGTGGAAATGTATTTATGTATTTATTTATTCTAATTAATATATTGTATACTGTGGTGGAAGGTTGGGATTTAAGAATTTACCTGAGAGTGGAATAATGGTTAAGTCTGTGACAGCTGAACATATTTAAGGCTGCCAGTTGTCATTAGAGGTGGATTTTTTGTGCTGTGAAGAAGCTCGACAAGTTAATTGTTGTAAGGAGAGCCATATAGCAAATAAATACTTTGTTCCACTACACTTGCCTTGGTCTGTCTCACTGTGTTTCCAGCCGCTAAGGGCCGCCCTGTTACAAGGACAAACAGCAGCACATGTTCTCTAAATGTTTGCAGTCATTTTTAAATGACGCTGATACTACATGAGACATTTTCCACATTTATTGTCTTTGAACAGAGAATAATAAAGCCATCAAACATACACAGGCTTCTGCAAATACAAACTTCTGTGGTGCATTTGATGACCTGCAGAGGAGAACAAGTCGGGCTTTTCAGCCCTAACACAACAAGAACAGCTGTGGAACCATTGGCCATTTGCCATAGTGTAGCTGAGTCAAAACAGCCCAAGTGCTGAGAGGGAAAACATGATGATTTATGTAAAGTCATAACTGGCTGCAGCAGCTGAGCTTTGACCTGTGAGCTGCAGCTTAAGCTTCTTTTATGGTTCAGTGTTTAATGTTTAAACTGTTTATGGCTGCACACACACCCACAGTCAGGTTGTATACATATTGAAATATTATATACAGTGTGGCAGCTGACCTTTGACCTGCGAGCTTCAGACTCATTGCTGGTGTGAGGTGTTTAATACTATTGAAGCTTGCAGACACACCCACATCCTCTGATTTGTTCTCAGGGTTGTTCAGTGTGTCGGAGTTGGAGCAGAAACCTGCTGCAGGTTAATTATTGATCAAACAATATCACACAAGGTGCAGCAGCTGACCTTTGACCTTTGAGCTTCAGACTCTTTGCTGGTGTGAAGTGTTTAATGTGACTTCAGCCTGCAGACACAGAGGACTGATGAAGCAGAAGATTGTCTCTGTTTCTACACAGACCTGGTCCAGACAGCAGAGCTGCAGAGGGAAGACGTTCATGGGAAGAAGCTGAGTAAGTGCAACGTCCTCTTTGAATCCTGGATCAGGAAGTGAAGCCGGGGAATATTTGGTGTTTCAATAAGGTTTCTGTCTTTGACTCAGTCTGCTGTCACTTTGTTTCAGAGAGAAAAAGAGATTTCAGATTAACTGCATTATATGCTGAGTAACTAAATGCTGCTAGTCTGTGGTGTCACTCCCAGCAGCATCACGTCATTTCTTTACTCTGACCTTTAACATCAGTTAACTTAGCTAGCAGAGCAGCTAGCAGTTAGAGTATGAACTCTGTGTCAGCAGTCAGCTTGGTCCTGGTGGTCACCTGGTTTCATGTTTGCTGATGATCCAGATGTGTCCACATAATTATTTATTTCTGTAAATGTAAAGACTTTACAGATAAACAACAGCAGCCCTCTGGCTGGACTCTAACCTGTGAGTTTCCTGTGACTGAAACCACAAGCTGACATTTTCCTTCTGAAGCAGCTGAATGGATGTTTAAGTTTACCTGCATACATGGTGCAAATAAACCCGCTTTGGATGGTTTGGAGGCGGAGCCCAAAGCAGGACAGGATTCTAATGTGATTGGTCACTTTGATGAGGTGGCTGGAACTCAGGTGGTCGAGCAGGTCACCTGCTAACCAGAAGGTTGGTGGTTTAATGCCAGTCTGCATGGTGTCCTGGTGAATGTTCGACAGGAAACACTTAGACACATGGAAAAAGTGCTTGTGTGAACGTACAAGTTGTGTAAAGCTTGTGTTTGAAAAATAAAGTTTATTTCTTATTATTTATTTTATAATAAAGTTTTTTCCTGTGCAGCAGTGGAAATATGACAACTATAGCTGGATTATTTATTTGAACTCTTTTAAACCAGAGGCTTCAGACGCAGGTTCTGCAGCCTTTAATGGTAATAGTCAAAGTGTGATCGGTGAATTGTGAGCAGCAGAAAGGAGGAAAGCACTAATGCTGGCACAAGGGGCCACAAGCCAGTGTACTCCAAGTGCCAGCCTGGGTAAATGGGGAGTGTTGCATTAGTAAGGGCCTTCTGAACTAAAGCTTTACCAAATAAAATGCGTGGATCATAATGAATAAGACTGTCATGCTACTGATGGCTGAAAGAAAAGGAAGAGGAGGAAGGAGGCATGTTAGGAGTAGGGATGGGTATCGTTTAGGTTTTATCCGATACCGGTGCCAAACCGGTACTTTTGAAACAGTGCCTGTGCTTAATCGGTGCTCGAATCAGTGATTAAAGAATGGAGAACACAAACTTTGTCCAAAAACCTCTCATGTTTTTATTTTTAGCAGTCTCTTTTTTTCTGCAAAATGATAACCAAGTTAGCCTTTTCTGTTGATACAAGATACCTCCTTTGGTTGGAACCGGTGCTTAAAGAATGGAGAACACAAACTTTGTCCTGAAACCGCTCATGTTTTGTTGTTTTTTTTGTAAAAAGATAACAATGTTAGCCTTTTGTGCAGCTATAGGGCATATATGGTATCACTCTATCAAACAAGAAGACAGCAGCATGTAACTACAACGGTGTTTGCTTGTTCACCTTACATTAATGTAATAACGTGGTTAGCCTACTCAACGTAAATTACACACAAACAACATTAAGCTACACACGCAGAGAAGAACGGCTGCTGCTGCCGTCATCATCCTCATCATTTCTGCTCCTCTGGCAGGGCTAGGGGCCAGGACTCTCCTCTTCAGGTTCTTGGGGGATGTTGCTAACTCCGTGTCCGATAACAGGCATCACACCCGCAGTAGTTGTGCTCGGTGTGAGGTCTTGCAGGAAGCTATCAAATACGGTGCATTTCTCGGCTTTAAAAAAAAAACACTATGCGTCGCCGGGTGTTTCATGGTAAACAGACTGATTCTTATATAGCGCTTTTCTACTCTCCCAGAGTACTCAACATGCCACATTCACCCAATCACACCAGCACTTTATCTGTACTCAGTGCTTTCTAAGTACATTCACACTCCGAATGTGGAGAGCAAGTTGGGGTTAGTATCTTGCCCAAGGATACTTGGCACGAGGAGCCTGGGATCGAACCATCAGCCTTCCGACCAGTAGGTGACCAGCTCTACCTCCTGAGCTACAGCCTCCCTGTTTCACCAGATTCGAGGTGCTACCTCCTTTGCACAGTATCAGCTTAAAGCACTTGTTGCAGGCTGCTGAGTTTGCATCTTTTGCTGTGAAGTACAGCCAGACTTTGACCGCTTAGCCTTGGGCATTTTTAATCTGTCGCTCTGCTCTAAAAGAACATACGTACCGGGGCCCGCCTACTATCCTTGGAAAGGTAAAATGATTGGCTAGAATCCAAAGTGTATGACATCTCAGGAAAAAAAGCACCAAAATGTGCACTGCTTTTCAGTCTGGTTACTACCGTTTATGTCAGACCCGGTGCCATAATGACATCAGATACCGGTGCCCATCCGCAGTTAGGAGGCAATGGTAGAGAAGGAAAGACAGGAGGGTCTGTGCTGACGGACGTGGGTTACTGACCTGGTAGCCTGGCTGGCCCTGGGTGGGTCCGGGATGGGCGTGAGGTTCTGGGGGCGCTCCGTCTCTGGGCTGGGACCCGGACTGGGCCTCGGGGGCTTGGGTCCTGGTCTGTGTGTTGCCGGGGTTGTGGGCGGGTGGGTGCATGGGGGCCCAGCCCTGGAGCAGGGTGCCGCCGGTGCGTCGAGCCACCTGGGGGGCTCTTCAACTGGTGGGGGAGATTGTCACATCTTGCAGGAGCTTTCCTCTCCTCAGGAGCTCCCTCTGCAGGAGGGGGAGATACAGGAGAGGTGGAGGAAGATCTCAGCCTGGGTGTTTATTGTCTTATGTAGTCTGGAAGATGAGTGGATGGTGGGGTGGGTGCAGTTTTCTCTGTGGTGGGGTTGGGTGGACTGTCCCGGGCTCTGTGGGGCCGGGCGGCGCTGCTGCACTGGGCCCGGTCTGGATGGGCCTGGGCCCCCTTTCCCTGGCGGGTCGCGGAGTATGGGGGTGCCTACTGGGGTCAGCGGGGGAGCTGGCCCCAGGGAGGGGTCACTTGCCCCTCCCTTCCTTCCCTCCCCATCTCCAGCTGCCTCCCTCTTCCCGCTCCACCACAACCACCCACACATGCAGGGCCTTGGAGTAGGGGTATGTCACCAGGGTGCAGAGGAGGCTACCCCCCCCTGTCCCCTTCTGGCTGCCTCTGCCTCAATTTTATCCCACAACTTAGACATTCACATTACTCACACCCTCATTGCACATACATATAGGATCTTGGGGGTGGGCACGATACACGGAGTCCAAAGTACCATCAGGGTGTACACCCCACCCCTGGCATCGTTGCCCACCTCTCAATTTTAAATACACGTAGACATTGAGGGCTAGCAGGAGGGACCATGCGCTTACCTGCTGCTCTCTGGCAGGTAGCTCCAAGCCCTCCTGGGTTTTAAATGCACCTTAGAACACACATGCATCAACATTACAATGAGCGGGTGGAGGGAGGTTTGGAGTCTTCTCTCACCCCCGTTCTCTGCGACCTGCTGGAGCAGGGGGGCTAGGAGGAGGAGTTGGCCGTCCGACTGCGGTCTGGAGTGTGGAGCCTTCCTGCTGCTGCGGAGTCGGGGCGGTCTGCCTCCCCCCACCGCAGGGAAAAGGGAAACACCACCTGGGTCTGGGTGCAGTTCCCCCCTCCAGGGGGGGGAGGGCACCTAGACCCGGTTTGTAGAGTACGCTTGGGGAGTGTGATCGTGTGTACAACGTCTCTTTATGTCTGTCTCCACGTTGGTTGAGTGTGGAGTAAGTGCATATGAGAGCATGAGGGTGGGAATGGATGTTTGTATCTGTGTGTGCCTGTATGTCTGTGTCTATATGTCAGGTTGGGTGTCAGGCGCCACCTCTCTGGGGACATCTCAGGCCCTCCAAGGTTTGGAGGCCTATCTCCCCCTACCACCACTTCCCCTGCCAGTGGCGGACCCCCTCAGACATCGGTGCGTTGGTGGTTCTTTGTGTCTGGGGGTGGGCGTCCAGGTACACACCGGCTCACTCCTTGGCGGCCGCTTATCGGGGCCTGGAGCCTGGGGCTCGCTCGGGCCACTTCGGAGGTGGGGTGCCCCCGGCCTCTCGGCCTGGGGCTCGGTCACTCAGGCGCAGCTGGCTGCCGGCGGAGCTCACGGGCGCGTCACTGCAACTCCCCCTGGCTTCTGCTCCGCGGCTGCTGAGTGAGCCCTCATCTGGGACTCTCCTCAGCTCTTTCCGGGACAGTGGCGCAGCTGCCCCTCTGTTGGTCTTCCTTGGTCTCTTGTGTTCTGGGGGCCTCTGGATGTCTGGAGTTTTGATCTCCTCCACACCTGCTTCACGCCCTGGAGGACGGGGCTGTGGCCCCCCCACACCCTCTAGCAGATTATTACATGAAGGAACCTTTTAAAAAAACAAAAAACAAGCGCGTCCATGCTCACAGGTGTACACACGGGTGATCACACCCACAAACTACACCCTTTTTGGCTCCTACCTCAAAGCACACTGTGTTCTGTTGATCTTATGTGCTGCACAATAATGTTTAACATTTAGTATTTACTGTCATATTCCCATATATCATTGTGATGTTGTTTATTCTATTACTCTTGTTCTCTTCTGCTTGCTTTCTTTTTTCTTTCTCAGCAGGTGATCCAGGTGATCGATATATGCATTTTTTTTCTCTGCCCGTTCTGTTGGTTTTTGTCTTTTGCCCTTCTCCCCCGTCCCTCTTCTCAGCTGTTTCTCTTTCCCTCTTTCTTTCTCCCCTTCTTTCCCCCAGTCAAGTCTGTCCCGTATTCAGTAAGTGAAAATAAAATAAACAATAAAAGGTGAATCAAATGGACCATTACGGCAAGGCTGGGATGGTCAGTTTGGTAAAGTAAATCCGTTGGGCATCTTTCTTTGCCTTTAGACAACAATTCTGATGGCAAAAGAGCCAAACGGGACAGGCCAAAAAAAAAAAAAAAAGAGAAGTAAAGACAGGAGATGGTAAATGGCCTGCATTTGTATAGCGCTTTTCTAGTCCATAGGACCCCAAAGCGCTTTACACTACATTCAGTCATCCACCCATTCATTCACACACTGGCAATAGCAAGCTACATTGTAGCCACAGCTGCCCTAGGGCGCACTGACAGAGGCGAGGCTGCCAGACACAGGCGCCACCGGGCCCTCTGACCACCACCAGTAGGCAAACACGGGGTTAGTATCTTGCCCAAGGATATTTGGCATGCAGCCAGGGTGCAGCCTGGGATCAAACCACCGACCTTCTGATTAGTGGCTGACCTGCTCTGCCACCTGAGCTACAGCCACCCAGAGTGGAGGTGATGTATCTAAATGCATCTGAACAAAGCAGAAGTGCACACCAAACTCAACGGATAGTCAAATGTAGAATCACAGAACAGAACTGCAGGCTGAGTTTGGATGTTTGTCTTTCACACCTCTCTGTGTCTCACACACACAGTGACGTCAGACACAGTCACACTCACTGTTCCATCTGCTTTGTGCACAAATTCATTACTTTCTTCCTTCAATGATCTACATACTACGTGCTGCCCAGTGAATACTTTGCAATGTATTCCATCCCCTTTCAAGGCAGAATTACCCAGTTTATTCCCCATTACAAGACAACAATCAGTCACACTCACACAGACCACGTCTGGCCCGCACTCGCTCACACGTGCGTTTACCCACCAATGAGAGCTCTATCCTCCTTACATATTGGTGGATAAACCAAACACTCAACGCCCTCAGCGGCAGAGGAAAAACCTCCTTTCGGTGGAGCAACCATCCTTAACCCTCCTTAAAAACTGGCGAAGAAACCAGACCTCCTTAGAATAATTAAAAAACTGGTGGGGAAACCAGACCTCCTTAAAAAAAATAAAGAAAAACCGGTGGAGAAACCAGGTAGCTTCTAAAACACCATCTGTTTTAGAAAACAAAACAGATGGTGAATTCTTTAGAGAATTTTCTAGAAATCTTTTTCTTTCAAAACAGAATTCAGAATATTGATCTTTGACATGGAAGCTGTTTCTACAGGATCCTGATGGACACTCAAAGCTTTCATAAAATGTTCTCATTGTTTGCAGCAGAATATCACCTGATGTGAACCAAAACAACAAAAGTGCTCTGCACATGTGTGTGAGACTACAGATTCTAGAATCAGAACTGCTGATTTCATTACTCTGAACTTTTAATAATAATAATAATAATAATAATACATTTTATTTAAATAGCGCCTTTCAAAGCACCCAAGGACACTGTACAACAGATAAAAACTGGAAATATACACAATGGTAAAAATAGAAGATAAAAGTTAAAACATACAGAAATTTAAGAATAGGCAATTTTAAACAGATGAGTTTTGAGGGTGGACTTAAAAAGAGAGAATGAACTAATATTTCTGAGGTCCGGGGGTAGGGAATTCCAAAGTCGAGGGGCAGAGCAGCTAAAGGCCCTCCCTCCCATTGTGATCAGACGAGCAGAGGGAACAGAGAGAGAAAGAGAAGATGAAGATCTGAGGCAGCGGGATGGGAGCTTCATCTGTAATAAGTCAGAGAGGTACGGTGGAGAGAGAGAATGAATAGCCTTGAATGTATACAGAATTATTTTAAAATGGATGCGAAATTTGACCGGGAGCCAGTGAAGTTGCTTCAGGATTGGGGAGATGTGGTGGGTAGAAGAAGTCCTAGTAATAATACGGGCAGCAGAGTTCTGGACACGTTGGAGCTTGTTGATAGATTTTTGTGTGAGGCCAAATAATAATGAGTTGCAGTAGTCAATTCTAGAGATAACAAGATTATGGATGAGAATGGCAGTGGCGTGAGGTGTGAGGAAGGGGCGGAGGCGATTAATGTTACGGAGTTGGAAATATGCTGCACGTGTAATATTATTGATATGTGAGTTAAAGGATAATGTGCTATCGAGAATGACACCCAAGCTTTTCACAGAGGGAGAGATAGGGACCAGCGAGTTATTGATGGTGAGAGAGAAATTGTTAATTCTGGATAGCAGTCGTTTAGTGCCAACCAGAAGAAGTTCCGATTTATTGCTGTTGAGTTTAAGAAAGTTGGAGGAGAACCAAGAATTAAGTTCAGCTAGACAGAGGATGAGGGAGGGTGGAGGAAGAGTAGAGTCAGGTTTGGTAGAGAGATAGAGCTGGGTGTCATCGGCGTAGCAGTGGAACTGAATATTATATTTACGAAAAATATGTCCGAGTGGAAGAAGGTAGATGATGAAAAGAAGGGGCCCGAGGACAGATCCCTGGGGCACCCCAGTGGATAAAGGAGAAAGCTGAGAAGTGAAGGATTTTAATTGAATGAACTGAGTGCGGTCAGATAGGTATGATTTAAACCAGGCTAGTGGAGTGTGAGAGAGACCAATAGAAGCTAATCTGCTAAGGAGAATGGGATGAGAGATGGTGTCAAAAGCTGCACTCAGATCAAGAAGGATAAGGATGGAGGAGGAGACCAGAATCAGCTGCTATAAGAAGGTCGTTTGTTATTTTTATAAGAGCAGTTTCAGTGCTATGTAGAGGACGAAAGCCAGACTGGAACTGTTCATAAAGGTTATTATCAGTTAGGTGAAGATGGACTTGTGAAGCAACTATTTTTTCAAGGATTTTTGAGAGAAATGGTAGATTGGAGATTAAAGGCAGGTTTTGTATCTGAGAGCAGGGACACTTGCTGTGTTCAGTGTGACTCGTCTCTGCAGAAGGTCAGGGCTCTGATAGTTGCAGTTAGCGGGTGACTTACTGGGCAGGTGGATCCTGAGTGTCTGTGGGAGTCAGGGTTCATTATGGTCCTGGTTGCTACTGGAAATAAAGAAACAAAAGGAGGGTGTGTTGTTCAGGAAGTACAGACTGTAGCTCAGCAGGTAGAATTACTAACTGGAAGGTTGGAGGTTTGATCCCTGGCTGCTCCAGTCTGCACGCCACGGTATCCTTGGGCAAGATGTGGAACCCCGACTTGCTCTCCGATGCATCCATCATAGTGTCATTGTTAGAAAAAGAAGTGCTTGTGTGAATGAAGCACGCTGTATAAAATGCTGTGACTGCTCATACAGAAAAGCAGCTCATAAGAACTGGTTCATTTTCCAGATAATTCCACTATTAAGACAACAGACATTTGGGAGGCTTTCTCTGAGAGTAACACTGAAAGTCTTGCTGCTCCTCCACAAAATGAACTTCAGATTAAAGACACAGCTCAGCTAAACACAACTCAAACTAATCTACACTATTTTTCTTTATTACGCAGCGTTTTTATAACTATTTCCAGATGTTTCTAAAGATGAAAACAGAATTAAACTCCAGCCTGATGCGTTTCTGAGGTTCCTGACTCTGACCGTCCCTCAAACGCCTCTCTGGGCGTTTCCTTCCGTCGCTTTGATTGATTGATTGATTGATTGATTGATTGGTAATTTATTTCAACATGTGAACAATATACAAGTACATTTAGAAAAGAAATGAGAGAAAAAAATATATATACTATACAAATTACATACAAAAAAAACATTCTGATTAATTTACATGTTGAAAGGGAGTGGGAAGAAGTATACACTTATTTAATCCCACCCCTGTCCCATAAATTATCAGTGAATATTTAGTCAGCTTCCTTACTGATATAATTTGTAATAAAAATAGTGAACAGATTTCTGATATACTATATACTATAATATCACATCATGAATTTTTTGTTTGTTTGTTTTTAAATAGAGACATTCACTTAATTTAAATATTTTCCTTTTCTTTATAGATCGAGAAGATCATATTTTTATAACTCTTTTTGAACAGTTTTATGTTTGGACATTGCTTTAATTCCATATTCAGTTTGTTCCATAGTTTCACTCCTTGAACAGAAACACAAAAGCCTTTTCTTGTAGTACGTACCTTCATTGCTTTTACTTTCGCTTTCGTGAATGTTGTGGCGCAGTTGATCGTCTTATTAAATTCAGTTCTTTGCATTCTTTTGGCGGCGAAGAAAAACTGGGCTCAAAGTGGTCAAACTCAAAAAATGATCTTTATTTTACATTCCCGGGAACGGAGAACTGTTAGGCGCTATCATGCACCCACAGCTCTGAAAAAAAAATCACAAGCTGCATGTGTATATATATTTCTGCTACGTCACATATAGTTTCGATCAAAACAACTCCTTACATAGTAGCAGTTGATGACAATGACAGCTGCAGAGTTTGTGTCTGATGTATTAAGTATGAAACACTGTTGGGTTAAAATCTGGTCAGAATGAATCCAGGTGCAGGTGTGTCAGTTTAGGACCACTGGACTAACATCCAAGTGCTCACAATATAAAGTGTATTCTGTAGTAACATCCTGGTGTTGCAGCAACAGTCCCACATGGAAACGTCAACAGTCAAACTCAAAATCTCTTTTTGTCAACAATAAAATGACAGCAGACCAATTTGATCAAAGTTGGTAAAAAGCTTCAGAAATTAGTAAAATATTAAAAAGTGTCTGGATGCTCAATCATCCAGGTAAGGGTTAGGTTAGTAATGCTGTGATTGCAGACATTCCCCAACTCTCTGTGAATGGGACTCATGGCCATTGATCAGTGGTTGTTGATCAATGGTCATGACCTCCCAGCCATTGTGCAAATGTCCTGTTTATAAGGTTGGAAACCTGCAGTCAGCTGAGACTGAAGGAGTCACCTGGATGAGTCATGAAACGTTTCTCCCACTGAAAACATCCAGATGAACAGAATCAACTTTTGGGGATTAAAACGTGTCTGAATTAATCAGTGGGTGCTGAGTGGGTCAGTCAGTGTGTCGCTGGGCTGATTTGTGTTTCCTCTGCAGGTGAAGGTAGAAAGTGTGTGTGAGCTGATGTGAATTGAGCAGCATGGATCAGTGTGAGGACAGAGAGGAGGGAGTCCCTCCCTCTAAAAGCACTCTGTGTGGGGAACATGAGAGCCAGACCAAAGCTCAGAGGTGAGATGACCATCTCTAACTGTCCATGACTCTTCTCCATGTCACAGCTCAACACTCACATCACTGCTCCATCATTATTCACAGGAACCAGCCTGGACCTCCACCCAGCTCTGTGTCCTCTAAGAGCAAACGGGTGAAGCATTTCTTTCGTAATTTAGGGCGAAAAAAGTCATCTGACAAAAAGTAAGTTCATGTCAGTATTAAAATGTTTGAAATTTTAATCAGCTTTTTACTATTTAACGATTTAAATAATATACTATTTAATACTTTATTTATACTTTTTATGTAATGTATTGGACACATTGGATGTGACACATGTTTCATGTTCACTTATTTTTAGCGTCAATCAGAAACCATCCAGCTCTGTGTCCTTAAAGAGTGACCGGTCCAATCATCGAGGCATTGATTTTAAATCCCAGCCTGTGTCCGCTGCAGAGAGGTGAGCTGTTAGTAACAAGAACTCTCTGATTTAAATGATTTTGATGTTTCCTGGTTTCTAAAATGCATCTCTGTAGCAGAGCAGTGTCTCCAAGGACACACAGGCTCAGCTGTAACTGTCAGTTTATCTGGTTTAAGACACATTTGGACTCAATTGGCTGTTTTTAACTATGTATTTTAATCAGAGGTGTAAATCTAGACCTCACACATCTGGATCCTAAACTATGATAGAAACAGCTGCTAGCAGTGGGTAGTTTGACTTTGATACGCTGCTCTAGAAAGCAAACAAAGGTTTGTGCAGCTCCTCTTCAGAAAAGTGTTCAGAGAGCAGCTGCTGTATTAGACAAAGGCTCGTCGTGTGAGCCCAGATGTGTGTAACAGCTGGATGAAGGAGAACCATCACAGTCGCGTCTCCATCCCGCCTTTATTAATGAACTTCCTGTTGCTTGCAGATGACAGGAACACAAAGTGTTTGTGCCACGTGATGCTGCAGGATTTGTTAACGTGTCCATGATGGTAACATCTCCTCGTCTAACTGCAAACACATGAGCGCTCCTAACGGCAGCTATCACAGCCACACAGGCAGACTGTGTCTCACTGTTGCATTCAGGGACATTTGTTTTCCTGTAAAAAGCTGAACTCTAATCTAAGAGGACTGTTACTGACAGGAAACAGCTGCATTATCTGCAGTCTGTGTGATCACAGCTGCTTCAATCACTTTATCAGAGAATTGATCATTGAATAAAACATGTTTGTGTCTGCAGAGGTCAGAGGTCACAGTCTGCAGGATCCAGCTGTCCGTCTGTGAGGAGTGACTGGTCCAAAGTTTACCCTCCAGACTTCAGTGCTGAACCTGAACCAACGAGGTCAGAGACCTGTGATGACTCCTTTACATGTTTGTGTTTTCCTGGATAAATATGACCAAAGATTCATTAAAAAGGTAAAAATCTTAGACTTTGTCCTGTAGCGCTGTGTGGCAGGCAGGATTGGACCCAAACACAACAGGATTGAAGTCAAAGAGGCAGCTTTATTTCAGCTGTGAACATGCAAACAGCAGAAATAAGGAAACATAACTGTAGGTTTGCAGTGAATGAAGCCTCAGCTCGACGCTCCACTTTGTCCCTCTTTTCCTTCTCCAAACAGCCACATCAGGAGTCTCTGATGGAGTTTTAAAATATTTAATTACAAATGTCCAAAGATAGGTTCAGGATACCTGAATCCACAATTATTAAAGCTCAAATAGTTCACAGGGTTTGGACTTTGTTAGGTGACGAGAGAACATCAAAGTGTTTTTTATCTTTAAACAGTATTTTTATCACTTCAGTTGCTCTCACAGCCCTGTTTGTTATTTTACCAGAGCTCTTATGTTTCACTCAGTGCTCCCACCAAACACCTTGGAGGACACATTACAGGGAGTGCAGAATTATTAGGCAAGTTGTATTTTTGAGGAATAATGTTATTATTGAACAACAACCATGTTCTCAATGAACCCAAAAAACTCATTAATGTCAAAGCTGAATGTTTTTGGAAGTAGTTTTTAGTTTGTTTTTAGTTTTAGCTATTCTAGGAGGATATCTGTGTGTGCAGGTGACTATTACTGTGCATAATTATTAGGCAACTTAACAAAAAACAAATATATACCCATTTCAATTATTTATTTTTACCAGTGAAACCAATATAACATCTCCACATTCACAAATATACATTTCTGACATTCAAAAACAAAACAAAAACAAATCAGCGACCAATATAGCCACCTTTCTTTGCAAGGACACTCAAAAGCCTGCCATCCATGGATTCTGTCAGTGTTTTGATCTGTTCACCATCAACATTGCGTGCAGCAGCAACCACAGCCTCCCAGACACTGTTCAGAGAGGTGTACTGTTTTCCCTCCTTGTAAATCTCACATTTGATGATGGACCACAGGTTCTCAATGGGGTTCAGATCAGGTGAACAAGGTGGCCATGTCATTAGTTTTTCTTCTTTTATACCCTTTCTTGCCAGCCACGCTGTGGAGTACTTGGACGCGTGTGATGGAGCATTGTCCTGCATGAAAATCATGTTTTTCTTGAAGGATGCAGACTTCTTCCTGTACCACTGCTTGAAGAAGGTGTTTTCCAGAAACTGGCAGTAGGACTGGGAGTTGAGCTTGACTCCATCCTCAACCCGAAAAGGCCCCACAAGCTCATCTTTGATGATACCAGCCCAAACCAGTACTCCACCTCCACCTTGCTGGCATCTGAGTCGGACTGGAGCTCTCTGCCCTTTACCAATCCAGCCACGGGCCCATCCATCTGGCCCATCAAGACTCACTCTCATTTCATCAGTCCATAAAACCTTAGAAAAACCAGTCTTGAGATATTTCTTGGCCCAGTCTTGACGTTTCAGCTTGTGTGTCTTGTTCAGTGGTGGTCGTCTTTCAGCCTTTCTTACCTTGGCCATGTCTCTGAGTATTGCACACCTTGTGCTTTTGGGCACTCCAGTGATGTTGCAGCTCTGAAATATGGCCAAACTGGTGGCAAGTGGCATCTTGGCAGCTGCACGCTTGACTTTTCTCAGTTCATGGGCAGTTATTTTGCACCTTGGTTTTTCCACACGCTTCTTGCGACCCTGTTGACTATTTTGAATGAAACGCTTGATTGTTCGATGATCACGCTTCAGAAGCTTTGCAATTTTGAGACTGCTGCATCCCTCTGCAAGATATCTCACTATTTTTGACTTTTCTGAGCCTGTCAAGTCCTTCTTTTGACCCATTTTGCCAAAGGAAAGGACGTTGCCTAATAATTATGCACACCTGATATAGGGTGTTGATGTCATTAGACCACACCCCTTCTCATTACAGAGATGCACATCGCCTAATATGCTTAATTGGTAGTAGGCTTTCGAGCCTATACAGCTTGGAGTAAGACAACATGCATGAAGAGGATGATGTGGACAAAATACTCATTTGCCTAATAATTCTGCACTCCCTGTAGTGTGATTTAGATTTCATTGGTGTAAACACCAGTCACACAAGCTAACCCATGGAGGCAGCAGCAGGCTTTGTGTTTGGTCTGTTGGCTTAAACTAAGAGAGTTTAGTTTGTTAGCACAAAGAGCTGTCAGCTAAAGCCCCGAATGCACTTTGAATACAGACGAACTGAGAAAAACACTTTAAATACAGCAAACAGTCAAACTGACCACATGTTTTTCTGCTGATCATCCACAGCAGTACGTTTAGCATTCATGCTAGCAGCAGGCTATGACTGTCCACTCAGCACCAACACAGGTAGGAGTGAGCAGTGATGAAGCAGGACTGTGGGCAAGTTTGAGCTACAATCCTATTGGCTTCTCAGTTTCTCCAAAGAAAAGGGGGAAAATTCTTGGTGTTGTGAAGATGTGAGTTGGTCTTGTTGTCGTGGGGCTGGAAGGATGCTGGCAGTGAGAGGCTTTTCATACAGTGTTCAGTAACAGAATGAGAAGAAAGCCACTGCACATGAAACAAGGTGCTCGTAGTGTTTGTTTACTGTGTTTGTGCCACAATGTCAGATCAGTTGTAGATTCACATGCAGACTTGTCCAGTGAAACCAGTGCAAGTACTGCAGTACAGAGCAAAGACTAAGCAAGGGTGTTATTGTAAACTTTAACAAAAGACTGTTATGTGACAAAGAGTAAGTACATTATTTTTATGAGATTGTTCATCATGTCTTTAATTTAATATTTCCAGTTTTTCCTTCCTGTCTCATGAAGCTGTTACATTTATTGTTTTTCTCTTAGGATCAATAAGAGGCCAGAATCTCCTGGACCTGAACCCAGCTGTGTTTCCTTAAAGAGCAACGAGTCGAAGGATGTTGTTATAGACTTTAAAGGCTGTTCTTCTGCTGCTGAGAGGTAATGTGTGTCTAGATGTTGTTCCTGACTCTGTATTTTTGAATAAATCCTCATGTTTAATATCAGCTCAGCTCTTTTTCACACACATTTCTATGTTGGTATGTGAAGCGGTGTGTGTTGGAGTGTTTCCACAAACACAGCAGTCAGAGTGGAAAGAGTGGATGTTGTAGGAGGTGTTTGTGTAGTGAAGAGGCTGAGTGTCTGTAGGACTCCAGCTGCTCCAGCAGGTGTCTCCTTTGTGCTTTGCTTCAAACACAGTGTAGGGAGGAGCTTCCACTCAGGTGTTTCAGGTGTTGCTGGATGGAGGAGGACAAATAGTTTTTCCCTTCAGTGACACTTCAGCAGCTCAATGTTCTGGGAGATGTTTGTCTTTATGAAGGTTTATGGATTCTTGTTCTTACTTTGGTTAAACTGAGCAATACATTTTCCATCTAACATTTAAAGTAAATTTCCAGGTGAATAAAAGATCTGCAGCTGCAGCCTCTGTGATGTTTCACAGTCTGAAAGTAACAAATTCAACCAGAGTTCAAACAAAGGCTTAATATACGTGTGTGTTTGATATAATGCCAACAAGTACAAACAGGTGTTCTTACAGGTCTTAATCACAGAGCTCTGATAAGTCTGGTGACTTTCACACTCAGTAATTTTGCTGCCTTTTATTTTATATTGGCCTTTTTAAAGCCCTTCAAAGTCTCCCACATTCATACAGAGCTTTTAACACCAAACTCCTTTACAGTCCTTCTCCTCTCACACACGATCACACGACTGATTTGTCTGCAGCAGCTGTGTTACTGCTAGTATTTTATTATGTGTGTAATCTCCTCATATTGTTCCTGTGGTTTAGTTTGACTTCCTTCTGCAAACTCAGCTGCTCTGTTGCTGATACACGTCTCCATGAATATGATTGATCAGATGCTGCCAACACCATGTGTTTCATGTGAGCGTTCAGCTGAAACCCTGGGTTGACTTATCGAGTTAATAACAAGCTTCACGTGACTGTGAATGCTAAAGTGAATCAGATAAAGGAAAGAGACCCTGCTAATGTTGGACTCACTTCTTAGTGTAGATCCCAGGAGGAAGTTCAACATAGCCATTCTTTGTGCTAGCTCGACCAAACCTGAGAGCACAGTGCAGGATAATGATCATCATCTGTCTCTGTCAAGGACATTTAAACTCCACAAATAACAAACATAATTATATTTGATCATTAAAAATGATGATTAAACAAAGTGTCAAACGTACTTAAGTAGAAGGACTGATGTTTGTGTTAAAATACCCTCTTAAAGCTGAAATAATGATTCAGCTTCTTTACTCAAGTAAAGGTAAAAGAGTCCAGGCTCTGAAATGTACAGTATTAAAGTAAAAGCTCCATCTTTGAAGGAAATTTCTGCCAGTTTTTGTGCAAAGTTCCCTGAATTTCTACCTCCAACATTAATATGAGAAAATTATCTGAACTTTTATTCTAATGAATTTAATCAGCTTGAACATTTTGTAGCACAAAAGTAGAAAAAACCCAAAGGGAATCAAAAATAGCTCCGTTTGCTGTTGCCTGCATTGTAGATGGGCGGCTTTGCCTCAACACCTAAACAGGAAAATGAGTTTAGTCAAGTATTAAAGTGGGATTGAAGAGGTGAGGAAACCAGAGATCAGGTGTTGTGGTGCAGCATTAAGATAAGATGGGGCCTGATTATTTAAGACCTTGTATGTGAGGAGCAGCCAATGAAGGGAAGCCAAAACAGGAGAAATCTGCTCTCTCTTTCTAGTCCCTGTCAGGACTCTTGCTGCAGCATTTTGGATCAGCTGAAGGCTTTTCAGGGAGTTTTTAGGACATCCTGATAATAATGAATTACAGTCGTCCAGCCTGGAAGTAATAAATGCATGAACTAGTTTTTCAGCGTCACTCTTTTTAGCATTTTTTAACAACAAGCTTCTATCTATTAGGGCTCTTGTTTCGCCGACTGCTGCCTCAGATCAGAGTCTTTCTCCTGTGTGCTCAGCTGTCTTAGAGCAGTTTGATCCCGTCTCCCTTAATGACTTGACTGCGGTAGTTCGTAACCTAAGATCATCACACTGCCCCTCTGATTGACTCCCCCCAACTACTCTTTCAAGGATTGTCAGGTTGGAGATCGGCCTATAATTAGCTAAGACAGCTGGGTCTAGGGATGCTTTTTAAGTAAAGGTTTAACTACAGCCAGCTAGGGATGGGTACCGTTTAGATTTGAAAACCTGCTAAATCAGAATCAGTTGCTGATGATGGCTTTTTTCTTTTCCATCAATCACGTATAATCTTAACTCAAAGTGAACATAGACTTGATTGAAGTAACTCAGATCAGCCAATTCAAAATGCTAATTCAATCAACTCTGAGTTCATGGCTAGACTCAGTTTGTTGGCCCTGCACCTTAAAACTATTCCCTCTTTGTCTCTCGTGTTTTTTGGATATTGTTTTCACATCTTATGTCACGGCTAGCGGGGCGAGCCATGTTGAATTTAATAAAGGACCCAAGATGCCGACACTGCTGTGAAGTGAGTGAGCTTTATTGAAACGGTGAAGTGCAGTGGAGATGGCCTGTGCAGAAGCTAAGATAACCTCTACTGAAAAAACTACAAAACTAACCTGAAACCTTAAACGGAGACACGGGGAGACAACACAGACGAACCAGCAACAAGCAGGAGAAAACAAAGGGCTCATATACACAAAAGAGCCATCAGGGAATGAGAAAAGGGAGACACAGCAGGATTCATTGGACATAACCAGACAAGGGGAAGCAAAAGTAGACACACTAACATAGGACATGGCACTGTCAAAATAAAACAGGAAGTGAACACAGAGACACAATACTAACACAGTACAGAGGGAACACAGAAACCAAAACCTCAGAACTAGAAAATCTTAATCAGAATGAAATTGTAACAAAAGACAATAACAATTAAAACAAAACCACTGAGTCCACAGACTCGGGACATACATCGGCTCAAACTGTGGTCATAAATATTTTGTACTTGTAAATCAGACTGTGGAGTTGTGAACTGAGTTTTGTAACATTGTAAAACAAAATATCTGGAAAGTTCATGTTTTTGCGTTCATTGATTTGTGTGTGTAAAAATGTAAAAAAATGTAATAAATGTAAGAAACATTAGAACTACTTTTGCTGACACAAAGTTTGGCGAGTTGTCACTTTAAACCAGTCACTGATATAAAGAGAGCACCTTGTTCCAGGGCATCTGAGCATGGAGGGAAAGCTTTATGCAGGAGATGGTAAGAGCTGTTGGGACTAAAGAAACTGAGCAGAAAACTACAGACATCTGGAAACTGACTTGTTAATTCTCAGTGGGATCAGCAGGACTAGCAAAGCTTCACCATGACAGTCATCTGATTGACTGAACCCATCCAAACATCACTTCATGGACCTTTAGCTTGTGTCTGTGTGTGGACAGACATAACATGAGCTAATTATACATTACTCCTCCACAGAGTGGACCAGCAGAGAGCAGAGGTTTCCACTGGTCAGTCTGCACAGCAACATCAAACACACCTGGACTCTGTGGTTATGGTTTGTAGTACTACGTTTACATTTGTTCTTTTCAGTCACCTCTATGCTGCACTTTGTGGACCAGAGGATTGTCAGTGTGTCCAACATAAGTCAGAGTTTGGGCTCCATGATTTCAGTCAGATTGGGGTGACTGTAGCTCAGGAGGGGAGCAGGTCAGCTACTAGTTAGGTTTGTGAATCAAACCCTGGCTGGCAAATGTACTGGGTAACGTACTAAACCCAAGCTGCCCTCTGATGCATCCATCAGAGTGTGAAAGAAAGTATTTAAGCATAGAACAATGTGCTTGGTTGAATGAGGCATGTTGTATAAATGCTTTGTGTGCACAGAGTATCAAAGAGAGCTATATAAGAACCAGTCCATTTACCACTGGGTAATTCATATAGTCTTCTTTTCCAGCGGCTGGAGGACAACATCACCATGTTTGTGAAGAACGAGCTGAAGAAGATCCAGAAGCTTCTGAGTCCAGATCACCCAGAAACTTTAAAGAGCCAGATGGAGGATGAGGAGATGTTTGAAGGAGAGGATGAAGATGAAAGAAAGAGCTGCAGAGAAGCATTTCTGAAGATCACACTCCACTTCTTGAGGAGACTTAAGCAGCATGAGATGGCTGACCATCTGCAGAGCAGTAAGAGAATTTCTCTAAAGACTGAATATTGATCTTTCCTAATAGCTCAAGAAATGGACCAATAGACATTCATCCTTTCAGGGTACTGAAAGGCTATGATATTTATTATATAATATTTTTTTCTGAATTTCTTACCTTCAGAAATATTTGCTCCACTCTGTAAACGTGAACTTAAAGCCCAACTGAAGAAGAAGTTCCAGTGTGTGTTTGAGGGCATCGCTAAAGCAGGAAGCCCAACCCTCCTGAATCAGATCTACACAGAGCTCTACATCACAGAGGGAGGGACTGCAGAGGTCAATGAGGAACATGAGGTCAGACAGATTGAAACAGCATCCAGGAAACCAGACAGACCAGAAACAACAATCAGACAAGAAGACATCTTTAAAGCCTCACCAGGAAGAGACGAACCAATCAGAACAGTGCTGACAAAGGGAGTGGCTGGCATTGGGAAAACAGTCTTAACACAGAAATACAGCCTGGACTGGGCTGAAGACAAAGCCAACCAGGACATCCAGTTCATATTTCCATTCACTTTCAGAGAGCTGAATGTGCTGAAAGAGGAAAAGTTCAGCTTGGTGGAGCTTGTTCATCACTTCTTTAATCAAACTAACGAATCAGGAATCTGCAGGCTTGAAGACTTCCAGGTTGTGTTCATACTTGATGGTCTGGATGAGTGTCGACTTAATTTGGACTTCAACAAAACTAAAATCCTGACTGAAACAAGAAAGTCCACCTCATTGGATGAGCTGCTGACAAACCTCATCAGAGGGAACCTGCTCCCTTCTGCTCGCCTTTGGATAACAACACGACCTGCAGCAGCCAATCAGATCCCTCCTCAGTGTGTCGACATGGTGACAGAGGTCAGAGGGTTCACTGACCCACAGAAGGAGGAGTACTTCAGGAAGAGATTCAGAGATGAGGAGCAGGCCAGCAGGATCATCTCCCACATCAAGAAAGCTCGAAGCCTCCACATCATGTGTCACATCCCAGTCTTCTGCTGGATCACTGCTACAGTTCTGGAGGATGTGCTGGAAACCAGAGAGGGAGGAGAGCTGCCCAACACCCTGACTGAGATGTACATCCACTTCCTGGTGGTTCAGGCCAAAGTGAAGAAGGTCAAATATGATGGAGGAGCTGAGACAGATCCACACTGGAGTCCAGAGAGCAGGAAGATGATTGAGTCACTGGGAAAACTGGCTTTTGATCAGCTGCAGAAAGGAAACCTGATCTTCTATGAACCAGACCTGACAGAGTGTGGCATCGATATCAGAGCAGCCTCAGTGTACTCAGGAGTGTTCACACAGATCTTTAAAGAGGAGAAACAACTGTACCAGAACAAGGTGTTCTGCTTTGTTCATCTCAGTGTTCAGGAGTTTCTGGCTGCTCTTCATGTCCACCTGACCTTCATCAACTCTGGACTCAATCTGCTGGAAAAACAACAAACAAGCTCTCAGACAGAGAAATACTTCTACCAGTGTGCTGTGGACAAGGCCTTACAGAGCCCCAATGGACACCTGGACTTGTTCCTCCGTTTTCTCTTGGGTCTGAAGACTAATCAAACTCGTTTGCAAGGCCTCATGACACAAACAGGAAGTAGCTCAAAGACCAATCAAGAAGCAGTTCAGTACATCAAGAAGAAGCTCAGTGAAAATCTGTCTGCAGAGAAAAGCATCAATCTGTTTCACTGTCTGAATGAACTGAATGATCGTTCTCTAGTGGAGGAGATCCAACAGTCCCTGAGTTCAGGACGTCTCTCCACAGATAAACTGTCTCCTGCTCAGTGGTCAGCTCTGGTCTTCATCTTACTGTCATCAGAAAAAGATCTGGATGAGTTTGACCTGCAGAAATACTTTGCTTCAGAGGAGGCTCTTCTGAGGCTGCTGCCAGTGGTCAAAGTCTCTAAAAAAGCTCTGTAAGTTATAAAGTTTTTATTATTTAATTTGGTTGGTATGTTATGGAAAACACACTGCCATGAACCTCTGTTTTGTTTTTGTCAAAATCACTGTAATATAATCACTGTACCTTTATATACATGTGACTTGTATTAATGCTGCTGCCCTCTTGTGGCTAAAGTGTAATTATGTTCTTGTTATTAGGGAGGATTTGAGAGTAACATGCCAAGTGAGTCAGCACCTTCGCTTTAGCTTAAAAAATCCAAATTCTTATGTCATCAGTTATAGTTGCATGTATTCATTATCATAATTTAACCTTTAATATTGATGTCTTAAAATTATTTTGAGTAAACTAATGTTAAGGTTCAAATATTGGGGAAGGAGAGTACAAACAACCATGGTCCAGAACTTGGTCAAACAATTGATTTTAATGAAATACACGCGTGGGAAGACCAGCTCCGTTCGCAGACCGGGCTGATCTCCGACTTAATCAAAGCATAAACAGATATTTTATACCATCAGGGCTTGAATTTAATGACGCCCTCTCATACGTCACAAACAGAATATATGCATACGTCAAATCAAAACCACAATGACTTTTAACACAGTTTAAAAGAACATTATCTCCTATCTTCATGGCAGGTACTTCCTGTCACTGCCGGATGCTCGCTTATCATCGTGACACATCAGCAGCAGTTCTGCGACAAACTGCTCTTTTGCAACCCCGAGCAAAACATGATTAAACTTCCACCTATAAATGATTCTCTTTAACTAAGTGTGTGTCTCGTCCTTAAAGGCTCCTCAAAATAACCTGCACTTAGACTCTGCTTTCGGTTTCAGTTCTGCAAAAGGCACACTCTTCAAACCTGCAACTTCCTGTCAGCCTGCAACTTAGTCTTTCTGAAAGACACACACTGTTTAAACATCTGAATGCAATATCAATTCTGTAGATTATATTATTAATGCAATGGTAATGATGATGATTATTAACAATAGCAGCAAAATATCTCTCCAATCTCATTACTCCCTCTCTCGACCTCTGGAACACCAGAGGTCACAATACATTGTGTTGGGTCACTCCTCGGCCCACTCAGCTGCTTCCATGTCCATCCATGGCATCATGGACATCGGGGTCACCACTCCCGCTCTGACCCTCTCTAGCCGTCCTCTGGCTCAGCAAATCAGACAACCTCATGTCATCTAAGTGGTCCAGTAATAAACACCAGCTCCCCCTCGAGAACACTCCATGCGTAAGATTAGGTTTTTTCTGCGTCCCTCTCTTGTGGTCCATCATGCCTCGGGCCTCCAGGATCCTCACCCCCCTGTGGTCGCCGAGATCTTCTGCAAAGCAAACCAAACACCTTTTCCTGCACCTCCCTAACTTATCATCTTTGGGACTCTTTAATCAAAAGCCTGATCCTAATTATCTTCTTGACTTATTGACTTGTATTTATATATATTCTTCAACGTTACTCATCATTTTAAAACTCTTAAAACGCTGCTTTCACGTCCCTGCATGCGTTTCCTGTCGCTTGCCTTATCTAATCATCAACATCCTGTACACAGAAGTCTCGCTGCTGCAAGGCCTCCACTCTGACCTAGAATCTCCTTTCACAAGAAAATCATTATAAGCGCCTATTCTACTAAAAGATCCAAAAAAAAAACAACCACTTTAATCAATTAAGTTTAAACATATAAGCAATTACTCCTGCATACATTTTATCACAGCTAAACGCTGCCTTGAAACAACTCCTGTGTGTTAACACTAACTTCATTTTAAAACTTACATTTCCTATGTTATAACCTGTTTTTGGTACAGCCTTTTTATTTCATCTTGCTCCTTTGATGTAACAATACCTTCTCATTCTAGTTTATCAGACTTAACCAAAATATATGCTTTCCTTCCTTTGGTCCTTCTCTAAAGCAAGAAACTCCTATTCAGTTCCTCTTTTCTGTCACTTGTTACAGGGCCAGCTCAAGTTCAGTTAAACGCTAAATTAATTTGAGGCCTTTTGCCTGGAATCAATACTGTCATGTGTGTTTATGGACTCTATATGTCTGTGAGCGTGTGCAATCCTTCAATAACTCATATCATCCTCACAGTAGATTGGCTAATCATAGCGCTAGCCAAAGGCTCGTGACCCACAAGAGACGAATTGAGCCACAACTCCCTTAAAGGCACAAAATGCAATATGTATAAAAAGTCATTTCTACGTATAAGCTCTCCCCTTTATCCTAAAAATAAATCTATGTAATATCTGTATGTGTGTCTTCTATTCATTAATGTAATTGTCAGTTATTTTCTCTCTTTATTTTACCTTCTTTTTGTTTACCTCTTTGTTTGTGACGTGGACATCCCTAAACCATCCTGAGTTCCGGCTTCAATTTCAACCCAATTGTACCCTCTATTCTCGCAGTCGAACTCGTCTGGGCTTCACCTTCCCACTGGCCCCTGTGCCCTTCTCTTAGTGTCCTTTGTTGTCTTGTGATCCCCAGCAAACACAGTCTGTTTCTTCTCTGTTTCTTCTCCGTTGCTCTTTTCAGTATTTTCCTTTTAGATTAAATCCCAGCCTGGCAAAATATCCCATTCAGTGTCTTTAAACAGTTATGTCACACTGTTCTTACCAGCCTGCAGTTCACCGTGCATTTTCCATCACGTGCTTTTCTTCCATGCTGCTGCTGGTATCGTCAGTGTAGTTTCAGTTGCACTGTCTTTTGCCTGCTGTTAATTCTTGAAGTCCACGATGTTCTGTCGGTCTTCATCAGGAGATTAACTGTCCTATGAGCTTCTTCTCAGGATCGGGACAAGTGGGAGGTCAAGCTGTAAAATTTTAAGCCAAAATCTGGCCTGTTTTCCTCCCAATTCTGTTAATCAATGGTTTTGTACTCAAGATTCTAGGTTGAAAGAAGTCCACCTGTATTGACACACTAAAGCATACAATTAATATCCTTTTCATTTCTTTTCTTAAAACCTCCATTTGCTTCATCTGCCTGGAGTTTACCTCGTATGTTTCTCTCTCTGTGTGCTCACTTGTCACAGTCAGTTCCTTTTATGGGCATGCAAAGTTCCTGTCACACACACCATTTCCTGTCAACCTTGCAGCTGCTCAGAACCATATTTTCTGTTTCTATCTCTCCTGTTTTGTTTTTTTTACAGGCTAATAAAACTCTTGTTTTACTAAGTCTTGATCTAAAACAATTCACCCTTATTTCACGCACACACTTCTAAATATACTAAATTCTTTGCGTTTGTCAGATCGTCTCACACACACACCGCCTTTTCTCTCACACTTCCACTTCTGCACTCACTCTACTATCAACTTTCATAGTGTTATTATTATTTATTATTTTGTACAAATCACACCCAATCACTCAAAACCTGCTACTCACAGCATTCACACACTTAAACTGTGACAAGAGTTGAGGAATATACTCACAACACGCTTTCCTAAGAGTATTTCAGACATGCCTTTCATAATCAGAAAGAGCAAGTCAAAGAAAACAATTGAAACCTCTATTAATTCTCACAGCACACACATAGAATAGAAAAAATAAAACACACCAGCATTTATTGCTGATGAGAGGTTACTCCTAAAAGTAATATGTTAGTCTTAAATATATACAGTGCACTCACTATATTTATATATCAAAACTCAGTCAATTACTATACATTCACTACGGCAACTCAAAACTTTATTTATAGCCCTCTAATGAACATAAATGGCGTCTTAAACACACACTCAACAATGTTTGCAGCAGTATTTGTAAAACCAACTGTGGTTTAAACAGTTCACTGCTGACTAATTTGCATTTTCACACTCACACACACACAGTCTAAAAATAGCTCCAGCACTGCCTCAGACTCCTTTCACACAGAGATCTCTTATTTTATATTACAAAGACGTCTTATATTTACAACCACTGTCACATCTGTCAGCTTTAGCGCCTAAACAATTTCAACAAATTTAAGTTAACGGTCCAACCGATAAAGTCCAACTTTTTTGTGATCAATTAACCAGTATCTGTCCAACAGTTTCTGGCCTCATCTCTAAAATCCCTAACTCAATTTAAAAGCGTCAACCAACCCAAACTTTGCCTGAAGCTCTATTTTTGGCATTTCACAGCCAAGGCTTACCCCGAAGTTTTAAGTTAAAGTTACACGCCCGAAGTCCAACTTCTGCTGGCCAAAAAAGCGCAGACTACCGTTCCAAACGGTAAGGAGACTCTAACTCCTAGTTATTCTGGAGTGCCCCAAGCTCCACAGTGACCAACTGACTATCCCTCTTCGAGGACAATGCCTAAGCGTCCTTGGCATTGGCAAGCGTTACCTCTGAGCACTGTGCTTCCTATCAGTCCAACTGACGTTCTTGAATAATTTATAATACTTTGGAACAACAGTAAAACAGCCAAAAAAGTGTAAGACTGAAGCAGGTCCAACCTTATAACCAATACGGGCTCCACCCCAAACAATAAGCAAATTCCCTAATATACTAAAATCACTCAGCAGTCCAACTGCTTTCCACGGTCCAACCGTATTAAATCCTTTAGCGGTCCAACCGCATTCAATCATTTTTAGCAGTCCAACCGCATTAAATCCTCAGTACTGTCATGAGATTCTCATCAAAATCAAAGCAGACATTCCCCAGTAATTTCAGTGAGTAGACTTTAATTTGTAATGTCCAATTTGGCACACTTTGGAAATAATTCAACAGGTAGTGCCTTACCTTTGGATAAGCGGCTTAGAACAACAATGAGAAAAAGAGAGCTGATTATTAGCTCATCAAAACACAAAACAAAATCACAATGAATTATCGGTTAATTTCATTTAAAATAATTCATTAAGTATTTATGTACAATTCAAATTAGTTAATTACATATTTTGTTGGTTTGTTTTCTATTTTAATTATTTTACTGACACATTTAATGAATTATTTAATGATCTATTTATTTAATTCACGTTGCTACTCCTGGCCCTGCATCGCTGTTCATAAATACATTTTATTTGTCAGCTTCACCCATCAAAGTCAGGGGGCGGGGTTAATGCTGATCAAGTCAACACCATTGCTTTGGTCTGGTGGGCGTTCTTTTAGTGGGCTTTTCTCAATACTAAGTAGGCCTACACACCAGGGTTTGGACATGTGTGGACCCAAACTATACTTTTACCCTTTTTTGTGTGTCACCAAATACACTTTAATATTTTCTAGACAAGAATGTAGTGGCGTAATCTTTAAGCTCTTTTGGCTCCAAACAGAAGTGACAGACTTGAGCAGGGTTCATTTAAAGGCTGACAGAAGTGGAGTGGTGACGGGGAGATGTTTGACAGGACAGTGTTTCAGCCTCCACAGGTTCATGTTGTGCTCCATCAGTCAGTGAAGATGAAGTCAGTGCTGATGAGGCTGTAGAGTGTGTGAGGGATGTGAATGAGGATGATGAAGATCTGATGATAGCAGATAAAAACAGGCTGCAGAGACTTTGAGCCATACAGGGCACACAGTGTGTGTACAGAACAGCTGAAATCATTATGGAGGCCTCACTGGAATATGGAAGCATCACAGTACAGCTTCAGTGAAGCATTAAAGTCTCTGATATGAGATGAGAAATGAAGCAGCCAGAGCTTTTTCACGAGTGGAAATCCACTGTGACTGTGAGCTGCTGCTACAGCCTCCAGATTAGCCAGCAGCTCATCCTGCTCAACATGGACCTGTGGTCAGAGTGTGTGCTGGATAATCCGGCCCAGGATGAGGCCAAACTGACATGGGATGAAATGTCTGTCACATAATTGAGCTTAGTGTAGTTTCATTTCTGCACAATTTAAAAACAACCAAAACTTTGTTCTGTCTTTTCTATGTTATACTGTAGACTTTCTTTGATACTGTGTCCAAAACGAGCAGCTTTTACTTTGAAGGGGAGGCGTCTCTGTTTCCTCTTCAGGTTGGATGATGGAAGCAAATTAGTAGCTGTGTCCCAAAACGTCGGCTGCATCCTCCAGAGGCTGCATTTGAAGGCCGATTACATCACAGCCAGGCGATGAAGGCTGTCCGTATTTGTCGACTCCTTCAAATGTGCCCGACAAATGCGTCCTTCATTTCCCCGAATTTGAAGGATTCGTCGGGTGTGTCCTTCGTGGCCCACCATATCCCAGAATTCATAGCGCGGCCCAGCCAAATTTCAGCTGCCAACAATGGCGGCTGCTACTAAGTTTTCAAATTACTCTTATTAATCTTTCTGGGTCACAAAATAAACTTTTAACATATTTTCAGGCGAGAAAGTAGCTGTGTAAACTTCAAATATCTGCTTGGTTTATCAAGACATCGCATATTTGCAAAAGTGTGCCGACGTTTTCGGAGACGTCTGTTCCCCACCCGCTCGCTAGCAAGCCGGGGGGTTCAATGGTCACTCCAGCCGGCGAGAGCAGCGGACGCCCGGCTTCATCGTTTTCAGACCCCGCTCTTTCGCTACTCAGGTGAAACACGATATATAAGTCACTCGGATAACTTAAAAATGTAATTGTTTGCCTTTTTTCTGTGTTTTATTTGTTCCGGAGTAAATCGGTTTGGCTGAGATCAAAGTTCCTCCGGGATTTTCACACAGCTGAATAAACGTTAAACAGGAAACTGATTAAACAGAAGTGTGAGACGGTCGAGAGTTTACGCCAGTGTCCTGTTATATTTTAGATAGCAAGGAGCAGACGGCCGAGTTTATTAAACTCCACCAACACAGCGGTGACACAAATCTGAAGGCTAGACCGTCCCATTTCACAGCCTCGCACTTCCAGCCTTTTCGGTCTTTGAAGGACCCGGCCCACGTAGACCGCGAATACCGGGTCCTCCGAAGGATGCAGCCGACGTTTTGGGACACAGCTAGTGTGTGATGTTCTTTCAGTGTTGCACTTTGTAGACGCTCCCTGAGCACTGGTCTCACAGCCAGCTGCACATAGAGACCAGTGTTGTTAGTCCAGGTCAGAAGATGACTTGTTGGAATGAAAATGAGCTTGTAGTTTGTCTGCTTTAATAATGTGACTGGAAAAAGGTGTTGGACTTCAAATATGTCCATTTCTTTCACACTTCACCTTTAAAAGTGAAGCCTTGTGGTTCCTGGAAGGAAAAACACGACTTTTTCAAGTCTTTGTCCTGTTTTTATGAGAAATGTACGACTTTAATGTGAAACATTCAGAGTTTTTTCTCTTGTTGTGTTTGTTTGAAGCTGCTTCCTGTTGGCTTCAGCTGTTTGGAGTTTCCATTTTCTAAACTTCTACATTCTGAACCTTCTTCAGCTCTGAACAGATGATGAAACACTGAATGATTTCAAGCTCACACTTTGTCTAATAAACTTACATCTTTCATTCTTTATACAGATTGATGGACTGTGGTTTGTCAGAGATCAGCTGTGATTATCTGGCAGCAGCACTGAAGTCCAACCCCTCCCATCTGAGACAGCTGGACCTGAGCTGGAACAACAAGCTGCAGGATTCAGGAGTGAAGCATCTGTGTGGTTTCCTGGAGAGTCCAGGATGTGGACTTGAAACTCTGAGGTCAGTCAGCATGTTTTAGTTGTGCTGAGATGAATATGATGTGAAAGTTGTGCTGACACTAAACTGCAGACATCAGGCTGATATTATACTGATCCACACTGAGGATCTTCATGGTAAAGTCTGTTTTCTTCTTCTCTGGTTTAGTCCATTGACTGCAGCAGAACAATGTTCACATTTCAAACAGTGAGACTCAACGTATGGCCCGCGGCCCACACGCGGCCTGCCCACCTTTCCTGATTCAGAGAGAGGGGACCCTGATTAACTGTGTAGTGTTCTTCCTCACAGTTCTAAGTATCAGACACAACAATGAATAATCCACAGCTGACTGTCTTTAGCAGGTCAAAGGTCACGGCACACAGCAGGCAGTGGGAAATATTATAACTCTGATCATTTATCAGCACATATCCATATGTATAAAAACAAAGCTGACACTGTGAGACTTGATCAGAGGTGTGATCATCACAGCAGAGGCCTTTGTGTCAAAGTCACTGAGGATCAAACAGAAACACATGAAGCAGATTTTCCTGTTCTGGCTTTTTATAGCAGATAACCTTCAAAATATTCTGCAGTCCATCAAAAACTGAAGCAAACCATGAATCAACATGTGAACATGAGCTGATGCTGCTGAAGTGAAGCAAAGTTACAGAGGTTTGATTACAGACACAGCTGAGAGTTTGTAATCTGTCATCATTTTAAAAGGTTTACATTTCTTCAGTATATCCACATTTGCAGCTGCTACCTCAACCTCCACTTGTCCAACACAACTGCTGTCCACTGCCTCCATGACATTGTGATTTTGCTGTTGGTCTTCTGTCAGATCTTCATCAATCACTTCTGCACGGGGCACACCTTCAGACTCTGCAGCTGCATAACGAAAGCCTGTAAGATAAAATTAGACATAAGGTAAATGTACACCAATATTCCAATGACAGGTGTGTGATTCATCTGGAAGTTATGTGCGGATTAGTGTACAGTGATAGCAATTTAGTATGTTTTTAGAGGGGGGGGGGGTTGTTTACCTCCGATGGGTGCTCTTTTTCGCTTCCGTTGCGTACGCCTTGAGTGCCGGTCCGAGTCTGATACAGGTATGTCGTCATGCCCCATGTGCAGTGTTGGTGCCCAGTCTGGATTTGTTACATCCATTTCATATGCTGGTTTGCCTGCAATGATGCCAAATCATAAGCTACTCAGTCGACATGATGTGGTTCTGCAGCATCACACATTAGCATGTTTTATCTCATTATCTATGACCTCAGCACGTTGAAAATAACACTAAAAGCCTTTCAAGAGTGATATGAATTAATTTAGAACTCACCGGAAAGAAAATGCCGTGAGCAAACCAACAAAAAGCTGGGGATTGCAGAGAACTCGATATCCGCTCGTCTCACCGCTGCAATCCAAGCCTGACGTCTTTGTTTAGTAATATCGGATACATGGGATCCCTCACGTTGCCTCCAGGACGGAAAACGATGAAAAGAGAGCCCGTTATCCAGCTTCTTGCCTTCACGATCGTGTGATCTAACGTTGCAACCGACAACACAACACGTACGATCCATAGCTGAAATGGTATCCTTTGGCTGGCCTACTGTCATGGCGGAAGGGGGCGTGGCCCATCTCCCGTGACATCACGCTCCAAAGCCCTATAGGTGGGAAAATGTACCATGTCGACCAATCAAAAATGATATGGAAACATGACATTTGGTTGTTTAGCAAAAGGGGGAAGTTTTAGGAGTGACCGGCAAGAGAGAGCGAGTGAGCGAAAGAGAGAGAGAGTTTTGATACGTGAGAGATTTGTGACGTTTACCGTGTTTGGTCTCAAGTTAGTTTGTTGTCTTGTGTATTTAGTGTGTAGCTGTTGTTTTGTTTTGTGTGTCAGTTCTACTAGTGATCGTCACAGTTGCTGCCTTAAAGCCAACAAAGGCAGATTGCAGTGTAAACGCTGAGTGACACACCTGCTGTCAGACCTGCAGGTTTATCCCTGTGCTGTTCTCATATGTGTTAGAGTGACACAAACTATTGTTTGACACCTGATTGTTCTGTAAATAGTTTGAAATGATTATATGAAAAACGTCTGAGCCTTGGCTGCATTTTTTGGTAAATAGTACCATATAACTTTGTTGTTTGCAAAACGTGTGCGTATTTTTAAAAGTGTACAATCTCTATTTGCATTTCAAGTTATGAAGATGATTCGTTAAACATGTGTGTGGTTTTTACAGTCAAAATATCACTTTCTACTTGTAATTTAAATTTTGTCTGAATTTAGATAAATTGTGCTGATACAGTTGGTCAAAATGAGAAAATAACAGATAAACTGTTTTTAAAGGTAAAATATAGAGGCCACATCAAAAGTAGTCAAGAAGGGTTAAAGGCTAAAAGCAAAGTTGTCACCAAGTACTGTTTATATTTGTGTGTATTGCTGCAGCTTTTTTGAGTATTAATTTGGTGCCTTTGTGTGAAATAATGGTATTGTGAGTGATCCATATAGTCACAAAGAATAGCCACTTGTTTCTGTGCTACCAAAGTTCCCCGGCTTTCATTCAAAATGTGTTTATCGTCAGCACCTGCACATTAAACTACTTAAACATTATAAATGTCTTCAAGCTCACACTGAGGCCTGTGGGGTACTATCAGCCACTGAGACAGTACACACATTTATATGTGTTTGTATATGAATATTTCATACTTTAAGACTGCCTGTTTATTTAAGGGAGATGAACAAAATACATTGGAATTGTACAAAATAATATCATGGATGATAAATTAAATAGATTTTAAGTAGATGCTTGTGCATTCTTAAAGTCTTATATGTTGAACTGAACTATGTGATCTGTTCAAAGCCTTAATCTTAATTTGAAGTGAAATGTGCATTTTGAGTTTATACACTATGTATATAAGGCGACCGTTTCCTTTTGCAGTATTTTTGTGTGGTGTACTTTTCTATGTCTTAACAAAAGGGGAACAAAGGTGTTTAAGTTCACCTAGGATGATGTGTTTTAATTTTCACATGGTCTTGCTTGAATTTGACCCTGACAAAGGCGTATGAACTCTGTCAGCTGTTTGGAGTTTCCATTTTCTAAACTTCTACATTCTGAACCTTCTTCAGCTCTGAACAGATGATGAAACACTGAATGATTTCAAGCTCACACTTTGTCTAATAAACTTACATCTTTCATTCTTTATACAGATTGAGGGGCTGTGGTTTGTCAGAGATCAGCTGTGATTATCTGGCAGCAGCACTGAAGTCCAACCCCTCCCATCTGAGACAGCTGGACCTGAGCTACAACAACAACCTGCAGGATTCAGGAGTGAAGCATCTGTGTGGTTTCCTGGAGAGTCCAGGATGTGGACTTGAAACTCTGGGGTCAGTCAGCATGTTTTAGTTGTGCTGAGATGAATATGATGTGAAAGTTGTGCTGACACTAAACTGCAGACATCAGGCTGATATTATACTGATCCACACTGAGGATCTTCATGGTAAAGTCTGTTTTCTTCTTCTCTGGTTTAGTCCATTGACTGCAGCAGAACAATGTTCACATTTCAAACCTTCAAAGAAGAAGAAAAATCCTCCACTGGATAATTCACTGTGAAACTCTCCAACTCTTCATTCCACCTTAAAGTCTGTCTGACACTGAAATCCAAAGCAAAATGTGCGTTTGCTTTACAGACAGCAGTCCAACACAAACATACACACATCATCCAAAACACAGTCCAACATCCAAATCTCCTCCACTGCCAGCATGAATGATGGGAAAGAGAAGGAGGAACACTCTGACATTCAGGGTTAGAATGAGTTTCATGAAGCAGACTGTGAAGATCAAAGCTGCATTAGAAAGCTTACATGAATGAATGAGTGGACAGAAGTGGACAGAGATCATCTGAAGCACTTCAAAGGCTTTAAATCAGCACATTTCTCTTTATTCTTTATCAACTCTGTTAGTTTCTCTCAGTTTTCTGTGGAATGAAGCTAACAGCAGGCTAATAAGATGCTGACCAATAGGTTTCTATTAAAGGTTGTAATTTGTATATGAAAAAGTGCTTTGGCTCAGCAGGGATCAGCTTACAGGTAGAATACAGCTGCTGGATGGGATTAGCATGTCATAGCTATCTACCAAACTGCTAACTGGGGGATTTCAGGCCATCTATGGATCATTTTTGCTAACTGTTTATTCAGCTTAGGCTCACAGGGCTGCAGCCTGTGCCCTAGCTGTCATAGGGCAAGAGGCGTGGTCCACCTGCACAGGTGAGCAGTCCATCACAGGGCCAACAGAGAGAGACAGAGAAGCACTCTCTCACATCCACACCTACAGCCAATTTAGAAGCACCAATGAACCTAAGCAGCATTTCATTGGACTGTGGGAGAACATCCAACCTCCACAGAAAGGCCAACAAGCTTCAACCTACAACCTTCTTGCTTTAAGGCACTAGTGCGAACCACTTTTCCCCATTTCAGCCCAAATCCTGCATCTTCCTGTTTCTGACTCCAGGCCAGCTCCACTAACACTTTCTCATCAGACACTGCCACCTAGTGGAGGAAGTCTTAGTTCCATTTGAAGCTTCAGATGACAGTTAGTTCCTTTACGTGGAGGTGGTGGGGCCACAGCACCATCATCACTGAGTGCCATAGGACACTTAACCTTTGTTTCCATATGCTGGGAACTTCCTGTTGTTCCAAGGAGGACTGGAAAATGTGTGAAAATCTCCCAGTCAGTTCCTCACAGCACACTTCAATCATTTCCCTCCCACAGCATCAGGACCAGGGCTTTTTCTCTCTTTGGTCCCACTAAGAGATTTCCACACAAACACCTCATCAGTGGGACTCTCAGAGCTACCAGCCCTTTGCTACAATCACAAAGCTCTTCATTGAAATCAATGATATCAAAGCTGGAATCAAATGAGTCCAAGTCTTCTGCTGATTCAGCATCACATTCATCTTTGCTCCTTGTTCTGCATCCCCACCATGGACTTCATTCCTTTCCAAGCCAGCCTTGAGTGTCCTTTATTCAGCTCATCCTCTGCTTTACTTTTACACCTGATTTTAGCTGCTTTATCTCTCTTTCAACAAGTTTCTGTGCCTCAATCTTTTTCTTCTCTCCCTCATAACAAGACAGCTTCTTCTGCCTGAGAACATGTTGGAGTGATTTACTAATCCAGGGCTGCTTATTGGGGAAAATGCTTCCTGTTTCCAAAGTAATCCCCATTTTTCCCAGAAAGAAATGTAAGTAGAAATCGATGATCTAAGTGAGAACATGAGCCTTTAAAAAGTCCCAGTGGGTGAAGTCAAAGCAGTCCCTCAGTCCCAGTATAGAGTCTTTGGTCCAGACTGGAACAACTGTGTGCCCAGTTTGAGCTCTCTTCAGTCCTGTGACCTGACAGACCCAGAGGGGCCATCACATCACATTTAGAAGCTCCCCTAATGGAGCCACAACACATGTCCAACACTTAGTCTGTCTTGTTGGACCAACTGGAAGAAATGATTCAAGGACTTAGTCACAGAACAGAGTTTCAAATCTCCAAAATCCAACTGGCTGCATCAGGACATATAGTCTGAAACTCTGCACAGTTTCCTGTTTGAAGCTGCTTCCTGTTGGCTTCAGCTGTTTGGAGTTTCCATTTTCTAAACTTCTACATTCTGAACCTTCTTCAGCTCTGAACAGATGATGAAACACTGAATGATTTCAAGCTCACACTTTGTCTAATAAACTTACATCTTTCATTCTTTATACAGATTGAGTTACTGTGGTTTGTCAGAGATCAACTGTGATTATCTGGCAGCAGCACTGAAGTCCAACCCCTCCCATCTGAGAGAGCTGGAGCTGTGGGGAAACAACCTGAAGGATCCAGATGTGAAGCAGCTGTCTGATCTTCAGCAGAGTCCAGACTACAGACTGGAGACTCTGGAGTAAGTAGAGTGATGGAGTGAGTGGGTGGTGCTGTCAGCAGTATTGTACTAAACACAGTCAGTATGAAACAAAGATCCAGTGTTTCCTGTAAAGCTGCAGCTTCTCAGTGAAGCTGTGAGAGGAGAATGGTGACAGGCTTCAGGATTGGACACAAACACTTCCTGTTTCTGACCTTTATGGTCACCATGGTAACGGCTGACACGCTCAGATCAAACACTGTCAACAGCCAATCAGCTCTCTGAACAAAGCAGCACGCAGACCAATGACTGCATTCATTTCCAAGTTTAAAGCAGTGAAGAACACAGTCTGTAGGTGAGGAAGAATTTAGTGAGAGCAGATGTTTGGATGGAATTCCTCCAGTTAACAGCTGGAACCGTCCATCTGGATTGTTGGGCTTGTTGTTGGGGTTCCTACAGAGCTCAGAGTGGACACACCAAGGTTCTTCTAATGAATGAAAGTCCAAACTCAAACTAGGAGGGAAAAACATTTTCATCAACTTCAATAAAAATCCAAAGATTAGAAAAAGTGAAGCAACAATGAGTCCTAGTACAGTCCCAGCACTGAAGTCCCTGCTGCTCTTTATACTGGATGTGCTGCATCACTGACTGACAGCTGATGAAGAGTCTCTGGAAACACTCGTTTATCTCCTCTGCTCTTCCTTCTTCTCTCTGCAGGTGGAGGATATGATGGTAAACAGGACGGTGTGTGTGCTGAGAAAGGAGGAGCTGTGTCCTGATGATCCAGAGAGGTTGAAGCAGCAGCAGCTTGTGTGTAGAGACGCTCTGACTGGGCCATGTTACTGGGAGGTGGAGAGGAGAGCTTCATCCAGCAGTGACTGACAGAGGAATGAGAAGAAGTGCAGATGACTGTCAGTGCTGCAGAGTGAACTGCTCTGAGAACAGCTCCACTGTCAGACACAATGTAGAGTCCAGCATCATCCCTGTGTGTCCCTCTGGATCTGACAGAGGATCATCAGTGTATCTGGACTGCTCTGCTGCTGCTCTGTCCTTCTACAGTCTCTGCACAGTCTCTGTCTGACTCTGGCTTCAGACCCTCCTGGATCAAACTCACCTGGAAAGACTTTCAAACATCACTCAATAGATTTGAATACAGAATATATTTGATATATACTGTAGATGTACTGTAGAGTTGCAGTTTGTCACTTGTAAATACAGTCTGTGAGCAGCTATGAGCTGAAAGATCTTTCTAGAAACAGGAAATGTTTTCACTCTTCTGTTGCTTTTTCATATATTTCCACAACATTAATATTGATCCCACCTGTCTCACCTGTTTCATGCTTTTATACATAATAACAGGACACGTGTGATCTGAGCGCTGCTGTGGTTGCTGTGCTGCACGTCTTCATTTAGATAACAGAGACATCTAGTGGTTCAGAGGGAGAACTGCAGGAGGTGGAGCTGTGTTTTAGCATGGAAAACTTTTTATCTTTTAGGCGCAGATACAAATATGACAAGTATCAGTGTGAGATACAAAAGGTCACATCAGTCAGCAGAGGGAACAGTGATCACACAGCAATGTAAGAATAGAAACATAACAGTGAATCTGGACATGTATACAGATGGAAGCAAACAAACAGGATGTAACACTACATTAAAGCCACAAATGGGAAGAAAACAAACACAAAGGAAAATATATTTGATCTCAGGAATCCAAATCAGATGCTTTAGAGCAGGGGTCGGCAACCCTGGGCACGCGTGTCACAGCTGCCACGTGAAGGGTTAACTGATGGCACGACCATAGCTGGACTGGCCATCGGGCATACTGATGGTGATTTTTCATTTTTATGGGCTGATGATGTTTTTTAATTTTTTTGTAACGGTATAAACAATGAAAGATGGCGGATTGGCCGGATGCTGGTCGATGTGTAAAAATAAGTCAGTTGTTTGGTGGTGGCTATGGCGGAGCTTCCACAGAGGCAGCAGGTGGATGTGGGAAAGGGGAGGCAGGAGGAGCAGAGACCCGAGGCGGCCGCCGGTCCGAGTGTCAGGTGAACTGAACTTCAGGTAAGAAGTTATGACCTGCAGTCTGTCTGGGTCAGATATAAACCAAGTTTAGGTGCAGTTTATTTTCCTTGTGCTGACTTTTTACAGTCAGTTACAATAACTCATACTGTGTACTAGCTAGCATGACGGAGTTTCTATACAGCTGGGTGGTGCTATGATGTTACTGATAGTGAACTTTACAGTGGCTTGCAAAAGTATTCGGCCCCCTTGAACTTTCCCACATTTTGTCACATTACAGCCACAAACATGAATCAGTTTTATTGGAATTCCACGTGAAAGACCAACACAAAGTGGAACGGAAATCATACATGATTCCAAACATTTTTTACAATAAATAACTGCAAAGTGGGGTGTGCGTAATTATTCTGTCATGGAAAAACACACTGCCATCAACTGTTTTGTTTTTGTCAAAATCACTGTAATATAATCACTGTACCTTTATATACACGTGACTTGTATTAATGCTGCTGCCCTCTTGTGGCTAAAGTGTAATTATGTTCTTGTTATTAGGGAAAACATTTGAGAGTAACATGAAAAATGAGTCAGCACTTTGGCTTTAGCTTAAGAAATCCTCATTTTTATGTCATCAGTTATAGTTGCATGTATTCATTATCATAATTTAACCTTTAATATTGATGTTTTAAATAGATTTTGAGTAAATTAGCAATTTTATGGTATTTTATGGTTGTATTAAATAAAGACATCACTAATGAATTAATTATTTCAGTAATTAATTTAAAAATGTACATAGTCAATTAAAGAAATATATTAATAATGAATTATCAGTTAATTTCATTTAAAATGTTTCATTATTTGTTTATATACAATTCAAATTAGTTAATTACATATTTAATCAATTATTGGTTTGTTTTCTATTTTAATTATTTTACTGACACATTTAATTATTTAATGATGTATTTATTTAATTCACGTTGCCCTGCATCGCTGTTCATAAATACATTTTATTTGTCAGCTTCACCCATCAAAGTCAGGGGGCGGGGTTAATGCTGATCAAGTCAAAACCATTGCTTTGGTCTGGTGGGCGTTCTTTTAGTGGGCTTTTCTGTCACGGCCTGCGTGGCAGACTATGATGAGGGGAAGGACGACCCAAATGCTGGACCCTTTGATGAGGTCAGTGTGTTTATTTACAGTGATGCAAAATAATCCAAACAACAATAAATCCCCAGTGCGTTCCCGACTCTGACATGTCCTCTTGCCAGTGTTAGTGTTCTTTGTCTCCGCTCCTCAGTGTCTGAGCACCCCGTGCTCGCTGCCCTCTCGTCTCCACACTCCTCCTGGGGAATAACAAAGAGGCAGCCGTCAGCAACACCACAATGCAGCAGACTAACCTTAACTAACTCGCCAAGAGACTAACGTGAAGTTACGCAATGATCCAGCATCGGAGAGCGCTCCACCACACTCCTAAGTAGCTCCTCTGACGAGGCTTGATCAGCTGCAGGTGTGAGTAATTCTCCTCCGCAGGTGTGGCCAGGCTCCTGGCTGACACACACACACACACACCTAGATACACAAACATGGAAACAGGAGACAGCAGCACCAAAAACACACATGTCCATAACTTCTTACAGGCCCTGGGTCACCCAGACCCCGGTCCCATGACAATTCCTCAAAACTAAGTAGGCCTACACACCAGGGTTTGGACATGTGTGGACCCAAACTATACTTAAACTTTACCCTTTTTTGTGTCACCAAATACACTTTAATATCTTCTAGACAAGAATGTAGTGGCACAATCTTTAACCTCCTAAGACCCAAACTCCTCCGTGGCATTCATTTTTAATTTCTCTTTGATATTTGGGCTGATTGGGACCTGATGAATGTAAAAACAAAGAATTACCACATTTTTTGTTTCTGAGAAAAATGAGAGCCACATATGAGGATATTTGTCTAAAATTTTGATAGCACAGTGGCAGTATAACGTCCTTGTGAGTGGATATCAGGCCCTTGTAGAGCAAAATGTAGTATTTTGGTCTAAACAACCCAAAATGTGATGTCTACATATGTGGACGCCAGGTCCTAGGAGGTTAAATATCTGCTCACATTGTCAAAATGAACCTAATCATCTCTGATGAGTTCAGTGATGTCTGCCAGCTCACCTTGCAAGTGGTCGAGCTTATACCGCCGACAACGCGGCCACAACTTGTAAACCCCTGCTGACTATCAGCTCTGGAGTTATTTGTTTATGTTAGTTTCAACTGTTCCTGCAGAAAGTAAGCACGTGTTACTGATAAAAAGTCCAATAGAAGCAAAGTCTAAACTTTGAAAACAGAAACCTGTCTGATTAAGATCTGATCTTTGGGGGGTTTCAATAAGCAGTGTGACCCGTGTATATGCATCAGGGGTGGTTTTGATTATCGATTTATTGATTAAAATCGATTCTGGCTTGGATAACGTGATATCGATTCATTAAAATCCTGAATCGATTTTTAATATAAATTTATTTTGGCCAAAACGCCAGAATCTCAGGTTAAACCTCCCAAAGTTTCAACAACCACCAAACAGCTAAAACAGTAAATGAGAGCAGGAACACGGATTCTGCACAAAGACGTAAACACAAAGCGCGGAGCCGCCGACGCATCAGAATCAGTGAGATGTGACTTTCTCACCTGACTGCAGGGACACGAGCTGAAAGCCGACAGCTCGCTGATTCTGATGTTTCGGCGGCTCCGCGCTTTGTGTTTACGCCCTTTTTGCGCTGATTCTGAAGCTGCAGGTTTGATGTCTCTCCAAACAATATTGAGTAAACCAGCAGCAAAAGAAGCTCCAAACTACGCTTCACATAAACATCGTCATGAATTCCCTCTGATTGTTTTGCTGCCACCAGGATAAAATCACACTTCATGCACAGCTCTCTCTCTCTCTCTCTCTCTCTCTCTCTCTCTCTCTCTGTACTTCAAGAACAGTTTCCCGTCTAAAAATCTGTTTTCTGCATTATTCGCTTGCTTGTTACGCACAAGTCTACCGTTCTTACAGCCTGTCGGCCGCTGTTTTTTTTTCTTTTACTTACTTCTGAAAACAAAGCCTCGTTTCTGCCGTTCAATACTGAACAAATTTAAACTTTTTAAAATGATGCAAAATTGCAAAATGCTCAGCTGTGTCTGTAATCAAACCTCTGTAACTTTGCTCTGCTTCACGTCAGCAGCATCAGGTAATGTTCATATGTTCATTAATGGTTTTCTTTTGTTTTTGATGTACTGCAGAATATTTGTATAAAATCCCAGGCCAGGAAAACCTTCATGTTTTTCTGTTTGATCCTCAGCTACTTTGACACAAATGCATCTGCTGTGACGCTCACAGCTTTGATAAAGTCTGGCAAGTGTCAGATTTATTTTTATAGATATAAAAATATAGAAATGTACTGATGCATGACCTGAATTATAATATTTCTGACTGTCTGAGGCAAAATTTCCCCGATTCAAATTGAATCAAATTGAATCAAATTGAATCGAATCGATTCTAGACATGAGTGACGATGCCAGCCCTAATATGCATGTTTTAATAAAAGAGATAATGTTGGTGTTTCAGTCATGTAGTAACTGTTAGCTTTAACTGTACAAGGCTTGTTAGACATAATGAAACACATCGTGCAGATTTCTGGATGTTAGACTATAATTTTTATTATGATTATTAATCTTGAGTCTAAAAAGTCAGTCGAGTATATCCAGGATGTCTTTCTGTTAACTGGATTCACTGACCCTAACACTGGGACCAGGATAAGCGGTCGCATGAAGCTGGTTATCAGCTGACAATCTTATGATTTAATTAATTTAATTAAGTTATTTAATTTTTCTAATTTTTCCTCCACATTTCCCCTGAAATGAAGGGATTGTGTTGAACATGCTTTAGTTCCTCACATTCTTCTGCATCTCTTTGTTCAACCCCCTGAATTAAAGCTGAAAGTCTGCAATTCAAACACATCTGAGTTGTTGCATTTAAAATAGATTTTAGTGTATGTACAGAACCAAAATCAGAAACTAAGTTCTCTCTGTCCAGATATTTATGGACCTAACTGTATAATCTATACAGCACGTAAAAAATGCTGTAAATAAAGAAGTCTGTGAAAATGTGGCACTTAAGGTCAATTTAAACTGAAGTGATATAATCTTCTCCCCACAGTTTGAGTTTGTATTGTCTCAGCTGCAGACAGACTATGATATTAATATTATTAGTTATTAATATTATTAGTTATAAAGGACACCTTCCTGCCTTTAGTCTTATTCATGATGATTATTAGTCGTCTTCTAATGTCCACAAGTCTGTATGATGTGTTTCATAGTTTCTAACAAGCCTTTTAAAGTTAAGTTACTGCATTGCTGAAACACCAACATCTGCTTATTGAACAAAACAAAAACAACCAAAAGACCACACATCTGATTTTATTTTATTTTAATAGACTTCCAAAGATTATACCAGATAACTGGCCTCAGAATATAATTGAATAAACATTTTTGAAAACGATAACCTAATCCTGTCTTGACAGGCTGAGCTCTTCAGTATCCACCAACAGCATCGTCATGCTGAGTCAGACGTTTCTGCTCCTGCTGGAAATACTCTTCCTCTTTCCACATTGTACCAAATGTTTTTAAATGTTAGTTTCAATTTAAAATTAAAGATTAAAAAAGTCTAACACATGATGCAAATGTAAACAAAAGCCCCTCTGCAGTATCAAGTCTGCATGGCACAGTGACACACTTTAGGTGATCTCCATCCTTGGGAAAAGTGCTGTCAGCTATTTCCCAGTCCCCTGGCGTCTGTGCTGTTCACAGAATCACAATTCCATCGCTGAACTTCCTCTCTGCACCGTCGATTAGAGCTTGGCACGCTCCCTTCATCCTTCTGCTTCTGTTCCAACGCCGCTGAAGAATTAGGGCAGAGCACATCGTACACCCTAGTTGTCTTCCTCAACGTCAACGTTGAATCTCTTTCACTCCTTCTGGTTGTTTGCTGTTCAAAGTCTCCTCTCGACGATCTTCTGGAAGCTCAGTAGCACAGCTCACTGTGGGATGTCTGCTGTGCTGAAGGTGATCTCTGCTCCTCTATGATCCTCCTGAAGCCTCTCTCCAGGCCTCAGCTTCCATCTTGTGGATGATCTCCTTCAGTCACTCCTTCTCAGGGCACGTCACAACATCTGCAAGTTAAAATATTGACACTCCTCTTTTGCCACACGGCTCTCGCCATGTGTCAACTCCACACAATGAGACATGCACAAGAATGTTGCACATTCTCTCTGAAAAATTCTCCAGGGTTTCTCTTGGAGCAGCTCCACTCCAAACCTGTAACCCTGTGTCAAAGAAACATTAGTCAGTGGTTAAATGTTAAGATTGTTCAACTCCCAGCTCCACCCGGAGCCTGTATCCTTGCCTGTAGACAAAACCCTGTAAGTTAAAACAAACTTCACATTTGCAAACAACTGTAGCTCATAAGAGTAATAAAGTATTCAGCATCACAGAGACAAGTATCATTGCAGGTTTATTCTAAATCATTAAACTCCTGCTTTTTGCCATAATTTGCTCCAAATCATCAATCATCTCAACTTCATCCCACATTGTAATCAGTGACTTTCCTTAAGTTTGTCACTCACTTATTTCATCACTATGAGCTCAATAGTGGTCAGATAATGAGCCCCATTTTAACTATTCTATAACCCTGCACATCTGCTCAGTTGTCACTTGTCTGTCTGTGCTGAATCCTTTACATGCACATTAGAGAAACATTAGCAGTAGCATCCTAGGTCAGGCCTGGGTCACCAGACTCCAGAGGTGCTGTAAAAGGTCATAAAGTTAAAACTCTGCTGTAAAAGAAGTAACACTGGCTTCAACACAGTATGTCTCTCACACTGTATTCACATCTCCACTGTAATATTCACGTTCCTCAACAACACAGTGTAATTTCATCACCAACATACAGCCTGTCAACACAGTTTCCTTCACACAAGAACTCAGTAATCCTGTGGTAGAAAAACATTATTAAGTTGTGTCCTGCTGTAAATCACATGATCAAATCACATGATTAACCCTCTGCTGTAGAAAAGTAATGTAAATGTTAGCTGCGCAGGTGTGTACACACTTTCTCACAGTGACGTCTGCATTGTGAGTAATACAGGATCATGAATAACACACTGCTGGTAAATTCACAGACACACAGAAAAATTACAGCTAAAAGCTTAAATTTGCAGAGTTCACACAGTCATGTGACCCAAAGTTTCCTCCTCTGGTCTCCTGCTGCTCCTGCAACAAAAGACACACACAGAGATACATCCACCCCTTTGTCACATCTGGGTGGGGGTTAACCTTTGCATAGTGGTGTTAAGTCAGTCAACTCTTGTCAGCTTTCAGCAGTCCAGTCAGTTCCCCATTTTTACTCATTTTTTATTCATTTATTCATTCAGTGCTGATAGTGGAATCTATCGTCGTATTTCGTTTCCACCCTCAGCAATATGACGCCATTTCAAAAAAAGAAAAAGAATTTAGACTGGATTACCGCTGAATCCTTTCAGACAGCGACTCGCTTCCTAATTGTCCCAATAAGTGGCTTTCTCCTGAGCCCATTTTAATTTCGGAGAAACTCACTTTGCAACCGTTCCCGACAACATGTTGTGTAGTTCTTCCTGTTCAAATGTTCAGATGTGCTTTAAATGACAGAGATTTAGCAACAAACTTTCAGTGCACTGTGAAAGTAACAGAATAAAAAGGAAAAAAGAAAGAAAGGCCTTGTTAAGTCATGACACGTGTTCTTCATCCCAGGAGGGGAAATCATACCAAACCTAACTGGCAGGTTCAACTTTGCAACAAAAGACAAATCATCAGCCAGATTAATCTCAAACATTCATCCACTCAGCCACACACCTCACACCACACAACATAACCCTGTTGTCTCATCACATAACGACTTTCTTCTCATGTAACCCAATGTGTGCCATGTTAAAACTTCTTCACACATCAGAAACTCAACAATCAGCTCACTCATTCAAGACCCCTCATCAGCATCCTGTTTTCTCCTCTATGATGCAACCATCTGTCCTCCAAAATAATATTCGTCCACTAGTCTATGTATCACTTTCATCTTACTAGTGACTTGGACAAGATGACAAACAGAATCTCATGCTTCATGAGTCAAATTGTTGTCGTGTTGAACAGATTCATGTACTGATCGTCTCCAGAATGTTAGAAGAGCTTCAATAAATCATTAGAAACAACTTACAGCTGCACAGTTGTGTCAAACCAATCTTTGTGTCATTGTGGGGTTTTTGTGTTTCTACATGTGACACACGTCTAAAACATGCACACAATTTGAACACAAAACAGGGACATTTGTTACCACAGCCAGATGCTGAGAGCCATTTACTTGTAGTCCTGTGTCTATATATATGTACCATTAGATGTTATTGGAATGATTGTCAGCTTTGATAGTTTCATGTATGTATGACGGTGAAAAAGCCGTCGGCCTCTGGAAGGAAACAGAAGACATTTCAGAGGCTGCAGCAGATTTCTTTGATTTGGGGCCTTTTTCAGCTTTATTGGACAGAGCAGTGAAGATAAGTGACAGCAAAGCAGAGGGAGAGAGAAAGGGGGCGTGGCCCGGGTCAGAATCAAACCAGGCCAGCTGCTCTCCACCTCGTGGCACATGGTCACCTGCTCATCCTAGTGAGCTCCACCAGCAGCCCTTTCACACACTTTACACTGTCAAACACTGTGTGTGGACCTCAGCTAACAACAGGCTACATTTAAGTCTGGACTACATGCTTTTATATTGAGGAGATTTTTCACTGTTTTTATTCCATCAGCAGCTCAACATCATGAGCAGCTTTGACATAAAGACATCAAACTCAAGCTGACTTTAAACTACTTTTAATACAGGGGCTCAAAAACAACAACATCTTCATTATATATCAGGACAGAAAGTCGTTTCATCTCAAAGGGAAACAGCTTTATTTGGAACAATCAGCACTATCAACTGGTTTGGGATCTCCACCAGTTTCATGTCTTTGCAGCTTCTCCAACAAAGTTCCTGTAAAATCAGCATGTTTGTCTTTATTGGTTTGATAGTGATTGATTATTCAGTCCCAATCTGCTGTCATCTAAAGAACAAAATGATGTTTCTATGAGTCAAAAAGCTCCAGATGTTGTCGGCTTCACAAAGAAAACAAAGAACTTAAACACAAAGTGTTTGGAGCCAAAATGTTCCCAAGCTGCTCTTTTTGAAATGGCAGAGGTACAGTGGTGTCTAACAGCACACTGTGGAAGGCAAACATGTTATTGTTGGATGAAACTTCATGAATCCTTTGTAGATTTGAGCTGTTGGAGCCTTTCTTTTCTCTTCAGGTGTACAGATGCTGAGGAGGCAGGTGAAGCAGGTGGAGCTGTTGTGATGCTGGCAGAGGGTGTGTCTTAGTAACTCTGTGAGGCAGAACTGGATCCAACATTGTGGATGTGTTGATGTTGGAGCCATTAAGAGTCTCTGGCCACACTGTAGGATTTCCCTTTGATCCACTGTGGGGGCATTTTGGAGTCTGTCAGTGAAACTCTTCATATTGGTGTTTGACTCCAGTTTATAGAAACAGAGAAATGTGTCATGCTTTTGTTCGGCCTCCACAAATACACACATTTGTTCATTGGTTGGACTTTTTGTAAGGAGACACATTGCAAACCATGTTAATAAGATCTTGTTGTTTCCTGTGGATCCGACACAGAGAGTGGACTTCAGACAGAAACCGTGGAAGAGATTTTAGAGGCCGTGTGTGGCAACAGGAAGTTTCTGTATGTTTGCTGATCTTACATGTGGAAAACAACACGTGATGTTTGTGGAGTTCTACAATGATTGCAGCTGCCCAGCCAGGCAAGATAAACTTTACTTGTCACAATGAGACTTCTTCCCCATCTCTGTCAGTCCCTGCATCCCTAAATGCCTCCAGTTGTCCCGAGTTCTCTCTGACTGTCTCCTTGGTGCATGTAAACCCCTGTTCCTCCCTGTCCTCATCGTCTGTTGTCTTCGTCTCTGTTATCAGTCATCATAATTTTACCATCTCTGTGCAAGTCTGCAAATTTCTTTATTAAATCATAAGATTCTTAAATTCATCAAGTCTCTCTGTGCCTGGGTCCTCGTCACAAAACATGACATCACTGTTTTGTACATTTTAACACAATTTAATCCCAACATTTGTGAAAGAAAAGCAAAACACTATTTTTGAAAAGTCTGTAACAAAACCATCAAATCTGATCAAGGTTATTTAAATGCTGCAAAAGAAGAATGGATTAGAATAAAAGAAATACATATCCTAACCTTAATTACTGCGGGAGAATAATGAATGATGCTCACAGTGAGTAAAAAGTAAACTGAGTGCATTTTTTGGACAGAGATTCACTTTTAATGTGTGTGTATAATATAATACAGATGCATAAAAAACACTCCCGAAACAGAATAAATTATTACAAATAAATGATTACAAAATATTTAAAAAATATATATAAAAATGGAGGCAGCTTTGCCTGTGGTAGAATGTATACAACGTATGAAAAAATCTTTACTGCAGATGCTAATTTTACTAATTTAATAATACTAATTTTGTGTTGTAAGATTTATGAGTTTCATGCTTTCATAGTGGTCCTTAGGAGAGCTTGACATTTTTATCAGGTGGTCCACACTGTAAAAAGTGTGAGAAACACTGATAAGTGTCTGTGTGCTTTTGGAAAACATTTAAAGCTGCTGTACAGAATCTTTGAAACAAGCTTAAAACATTTTTAGAAACAGAGCTTCTGCTTCTCTTTACAGCTCCTCACTCCACCAGGGCTGTTTGGTGCTTTCTGATAGTGTGCAAATGTGGTGCACGTATTGCGGCAGTCATACAGACAACTGGACGGTCCAAAAGTTAGCCGACCTATTACTGGCTGAGGTTTTAGTAGAGTTGTGGCTGAACCACATAAAAATATATAATTAATTTTAATCTCCCCGATCAATGATCATGTTATGTTGGAATGTTGTTAAAGAGGGTCAAAAATGTTTCAACCCAGTTTGTTTTGCAGATTCTGTACAGCAGCTTTAATATAGGGAGGACACAACTTCCTGATTGTGAGTAAAATCAGGTTTTTTTTTCTTTGTCAGTTTAACAGTTTCTGTTGTGCCTGTCACTGCTCCCTGTCTGTTTGCTTACCTGCTTCTTCCTGACCTTGTGCTTCTCCTCACGTTCCTCTCTTTCCTCTCTCCCTCTTTGACTGACAATCATACACAAATAGATTGTATTCAATTAGATGAAAAATTACATTAACATGAAAAAAATACTATAGGGCTTTGGAGCGTGATGTCACGGGGGTGGGTGTGGAAAGGATTTTGGCCCGATCTGCCATTTTGGGGGTCTAGCGCAAGTGAAAAGGGAGCGAAGGCACACACAACAGCCATGGTTCGTATTTGCTGTGTGGTCAGCTGCAATGTTCGATCACACGACCGGCAAGAGAATAAGCTTGAAAATGGTTTATCTTTTCATTCTTTCCCAACCTGGAAGCAACATGAGGCAGCTCGTGTATCGATGTTACCAAACGAAGGCGTCCAGCCTGGATAGCAGCTGTGAGACGAGCTGACGTGCAGCTCTCTTCCATCTCCAAATATCTGTTGGTGCTCCAGACATTTTCATTCCGGTAAGTTCTAAATATGTTCATATCTCTCTTTATAGCCTATTAGTTTTATTTTCTATGCGCTCTGAGCTCATAGCAAATTAGAACAAACATCCTACTGAGTGATTTTGCAGAACTACCTTCTATTTATAGAGTTGCTAATTATTTGGCATTATTGCAGCAAACCAGCCTATGAAATGGATGAAACACATCGTGACTCAGTTCCAGCGCTACAAAAGGGACCTGCTTCAAACATACCACCATGCCAATCTAATTACTACTTCCATGTGAGGGTGAAGAGGTGACCCTTCTGGATAAGATGGTGAAGGTTTGCTGCGTTTTGGTGAACAGTGTGGTAGTAAAACCAGGGAAAAATGAAACTTGCTCCTGTTAAATGTTCTTAAGTCTTGTGCTGTATAAATAGCGGTAATTTTTCATAAGATAAATTGAAGTAATTGATAGTAAATAAAGTAATGTTAGTAGTGGGTGATATCATGTAAACACTCATGATTTTGTGTAAACATTTTGTCATTTGTAAACTATAAATGACATGGATTCTACATTGGAACTGATGTGATGTTCTATAAGGTGGTTTTAATAAAATAAAAAAAGAGGCAAAAATTAGTTTGTTTCTTTATTCAACTTTTGAACAGTGGGACTCAGTCAGTAGATATTCAGTAAATGCAAATTATTTACACGGCAGTGCACTACAGGCATAAATCTAGACCCCTAGATAAAACATTATGGGTCATTCCCACAACCCACAGCTTTACTGTGTTCCAGCAAAGTATCCAATAGCAGTGACAACTCCTCCACAGTAGCAGGTGGGATTTTTCTGTTTTGAGGACGGCTCCTTTTACCTGTCAATACAGATGGTCTGTTTATGTTTTGATCAAGAGCCTTTTTTTGGGCAGCTGAAGAGGAGAAGTCCATCTTATGGCCAACCTCTGGCTGTATCTTGGTCACATTACCCAGCAAAACCCAGTATGCAGGTTCATCTGTAACAGTCCTTGTGCCACAGATCAACACTGTTGCTACTATATTAAACAGAAGAGCAGCGACATGGCTGCAGGTCTCTGCGACTCCGGCCATACAGGTGCAGTGGGCGGCTTCAACCTTCCCTGTGATGCTCACAGTGAGCCATGGCTGCAATGCTGGTTCATTCAGTCTTTGAGAGTGCAGTACCTGAAACACACACAGACAAAGTTCATTTAAAGACAAGAACTATGAGCCAAGGCCGACGTAAATGTGTTTTATCTACTTTAACATAAATGTAACAAAGTGTTTAGAAAGTTAGCACATACATGTAATTATGCATTTCTTTATGTGTCCATCTATAGAACGCTGCATGTTATAGTCTAAATCTGCCTGTTCTGTCAGAAACCTGCCTGCAGAAAATGAACCTAAAGCATGTAATGCAAGGATGTCATCACTTTCAAGATGGAGAAAGCATAAAGTGACAATTATGAATCACTTAATATGATAAGGAGATTATGCAGGTCATTAATCAATGTATAAAACTAAAATAAAATGTATTTTTAGTGACACAGGATACAAACATGGAAGCAAGATGTATAATTAGAATTATTTATAATAAATGTGAATTAATTAGTGCAATTTCTTTAACCATAGAGAATAACTAAATCCTTCAGGACAGTGTCTCATCAATGCACTGAACTCACTATGTTATCCACCTAACAGTCTCCACATGTTCTCACTGTAATTTCCCCTCATGAATGAATTTATGCTGCACTAATGTGAATGTTTGCAGGGAAATCAAACGCATTTCACACGCAGTACTCGAGCTGACTTACCTTTGTTTGAATGACGACTTGTACGCGTTGACTCCACAGACAAGGTACGAAAATATGTCAGGCTACGTCAGGCTACGTCAGTAGCGCTTGGTCTTCAGGGTTTCTACTCCACGGCCGTATTTCATACGGGTGCGCATTTCCAATGCACGCTATTTTCTGCAAGTACCGCTGCTTCGCCTCTGGACGCAATCGGTCTCTATACAGTCCATTCTCTTTTGAGAGGCTCTTAAGCATCTTTCTTGTAGTCGTCGTTCCAACACAGTGTGTTTGTTTTGATTCGTAGACCCCGAAAATGGCGCTGCGCTCCCACAATGCATTGCGGCGTGACGTCAACTCCAATACTTCCAATATTTGTCACATCTGCGGCAGATTTACTGCAGACTCTGATCAGGAAAGTGAGACGCCGAAAGAGAGGAAAGCGAGCCGGCGCACTCGTGCGTCTGAGGAGACGCGGACTGCGAACTGCTCTTCCTGGGATCTTCCTTTCCAATGTACGCTCACTCAGGAATAAGATAGACGAGCTGGCCCTGATGAGAAGCATGAACAGAGACTTTGCCTCCTCCTGTGTCTTATGTTTTATGGAGTCGTGGCTCTGTGAGGACATCCCGGACTGCGCGCTCAAGCTGGAGGGCTTCCATCTGCTGCGCGCGGACCGGCAGGCCTCTCTCTCTGGACTCCCCAGGAACCTACGCCAGGATCCTGTTTGTGGACTTCAGCTCTGCCTTCAACACCATCCTTCCAGACCATCTCCGAGGCAAGCTTTCCCAGATGAATGTGCCTGATCCCATCTGCCGGTGGATCACTGACTTCCTGTCGGAAAGGAAGCAGCATGTGAGGCTGGGAAAGAATGTCTCGGACTCCCGGACCATCAGCACCGGCTCCCCTCAGGGCTGTGTTCTTTCTCCTCTACTCTTCTCCCTGTATACCAACTGCTGCACCTCCACCCACCAGTCTGTCAAGCTAATCAAGTTTGCAGATGACACCACCGTTATTGGACTCATCTCGGACGGGGATGAGTCTGCCTACAGGAGGGAGGTTGAACGTCTGGTGTCCTGGTGCAGCCACAACAACCTGGTGCTGAATGCCCAAAAGACAGTGGAGATTATTGTGGACTTCAGGAAGCACACAGCTCCACTCCCCCCCATCATCCTGACTGACACCCCCATCACCTCTGTGGACTCATTCCGCTTCCTGGGTACCACCATCACCCAGGACCTGAAGTGGGAGCCCACCATCACCTCCGTCATTAAGAAAGCCCAGCAGAGGATGTACTTCCTGAGGCAGCTGAAGAAATTCAACCTGCCAACACGGACGATGATGCAATTCTACACCGCTATCATCGAGTCCATCCTCACCTCCTCCATCACCGTGTGGTACGCTGGAGCCACTATCAGGGACAAACAGAGACTGCAGCGTGTTGTGCGCTCTGCTGAGAAGGTGATTGGCTGCAGACTCCCATCTCTGCAGGACCTGTACACCTCCAGGACACTGGGGCGTGCAGCTCAGTCACAGCTGACCCTTCTCACCCTGGACACAGTCTGTTTGACCTGCTCCCCTCAGGCAGGAGGCTCCGGTCCATTCGCACCAGAACCTCTCGCCATAAGAACAGTTTCTTCCCCTCTGCTGTTGGACACATGAACAATAACCGTATGACTGTTCCCACCACTAACACGTGACCCTACGCTGTGTTCACTGCATCATTCCATGTTTGCACTGATCACCACCTGCACTCATGTATATATCTATCTACGTAGCACTTTTAATTCTTATTCTTATTTTTTCATGTCTATTTAAGCGTAATTTATGACAGTATGTTTGCACTGAAGCACCGCAGCAATTTCCTAATGTTGTAAACCTGCTCAACATTTGGCAATAAAACCCTTTCTGATTCTGATCCAGTCAGTTAGCTCGTAAGTATCCATTTCAAACAGGACAGTGGTAACAACAGCAGGCTACGGACAATTTTAAGTTTTAGATTTTAAATAGGCTGTATGCATTTCAATGGGAGCAACAGGACGGTCATGCTGATTTTACTACAGAGCAGGACGGATTGTTGGGTAGCAAACATCGTCGGAAAACACATTTTCAACACTGCAGGTTACCTGGTGTAATGTTTTTCAGCTAAAAAGAAACATGGCCTGACTCCTACCTAACTATATAAAGAGTAACTGAAGGTTAAATGTAGCTAATATGTCCTGTTTTAAGCCAGGCACTTACACCTCCGCTCCGCTGCGTCTCAGCCACCATCGCTCTGGCAGAAAGGGCGCTAGAGCCAGAGTAGAGGAGAGGCGAGCTGGAACAAACCATTATGGGAGGGGGGTATCTATACTTTTGTTGTTAAAATGTTACGTCTCAACCAAATACTGTATGCTTTTTATATTTTTAGTAGTGTGTCACACAAACAGCAAATATTGTCAAAAAAGTAAGAAATCTTTGGGGGTGCTTTGATTCATTTCAGCACCCCCAAAAATGGGCTAAAATCGCCCCTGAGTTGAAATATTAAGAAATAAATAGTAATTCATGTTTGTTGATTAGATTTATATGTTTAAATGTGTTATTTGTGCTAATTGTGCAATTAGATAGGAACCTTTTCTAAAGTTGTGTTGTGGCTAAGAGGGCATTTTTTGGCTGTCACACTCAGCAAGCTAATTAAGAGACGAGCCACGAGGTTTGCACGTGTGCAGAAAGATAAATAAAGAGTGCCTTTTTTTGGACCTCCCCACCACGTAAAAATGAAAGTTTATTCCCTTTGAGTGAGGCCAATGAGGTAAATGTTTTATTTATTATCATTGTATGTAAATGCGCGACTGTTGCGTGGTATTCAAGTGCAATAGCCGCAGTGTGAGGTGTAATGTGTACTTTATTGATCATTTTGTTGGAATGTTTCGTTGTATATAATGCTTAAGGACTTTAGTAAGACTATTCATTTAAGTTTGTATTTCCTTTTAGTTCTGACGGCATTGTATCGGCTGTGGTTGGACATCATTACATGTTAAGATGTGGAAGAATCCTCCTGTCCGAAATAAATGTCAGTTTAAACACAAAGAACAAGTTGAGCTTTATTAAGACTCGAGGGGAGTAACAATGATCATTGTTCTGACAGCATTTTGAGTGGGAACAGTTCAAAGTTATTTACTGATTGAAACAAGCTGAATGTTTCTGTGCACGATGAAGAAGATCAGCAGCAGGAGCTCAGCTGATCAATGAATTGACATCTATCAGTCGTTTCATGAGATCAAGTCATCAGCAGACATTTGTTTTAACTGTGTGATGAATGTCAGAACGTCAGGGCTCTGCTTTAGTCACTACTTGATGATCATTGGCTCATTGTTGAATCCAGTGGCCCAGTCTGACCTCTGACCCTTTGCTGCATGTCTTCTGTGTTATTTCCACTTTCATGTCTGATCTTCTGCTGTATCGTCCAAAATAAACATCTGAATCATTTCCAACACTTCAGCAGATCTTTAGTTTGGGCAGTACAGTACAAAATAACACATATTGTACTATACTGCCCACTTCCTGATCTTATTGGATCTGTGTGTGAGGTTGGTGAAGGAAACACATGTTTACTGAGTGAATCGCTGCCATTAGGAACTAGTTTTTATATCACAGCCTAGAAATCACACAGGACCATTTCTGCAAGTGAAAATTGGAGGAAAATAATTGTATAGTTTGTGCGTGTGAAGTAGTCAGACTCGAACGTCAAGGAAGGTGGTAGGGAAGCAGACATTTCAGATTTCCAAGGTGAGCAACTTATTTACAGTGAAGTTAATTTAATGTAACTTAACAAAACTTCCTCCCCAAATAAACTCTATTAACAAAACTCAACATACCATGGATCTGGTGACACAGCTCACCTCTCCTCTCTCCTGCATCTGGTAGAGACTGGCTTTAAATAGGGCCACCAATTTCCCTCCAATTGCCCAGCCAGTACCACTCACTCAACTGAGGGATCTAAAACGCTACACAGATTATCCAAAAAACACAAAACCTCTACACACTTCTAACATGCACATTTACACAACTAAATGGCAGTATTAACGAAAGGAAAAACATTCAACAAATCCCTTTAAACCTTAACACAAACAAAAGGAAGCATCTCTATGGAAAAAGAAACCCCTCCACTTTGTTTGACCTGCTGATGTCATATGTGACATCATCAGGACTTTAAAATGAGGAAATCCCAGGCGGGCATTTCCCCACACCTGACCCTTAGGACGACTGAAAAGACAAACAAAGTAAGTATGAACAAATGACTTAATCTGTAACATAATAAAATATAAAGAAACATAACTTAGTATTTGTCTTAATTTGCAGAATGTTTGATTTGCCGGCAACACAACGCTTACACAAACAAACCCGGGATAGTGAGTGAAGCAATGTTACTTGACAAATAGCAAATCATAGCAAATACATAGAAACAGAATAATGTGTACAATGTGCAAGAAAAGGTAAACACATATGGGACAAATGGAGAGCGTTGCAACTGCTCCTCCACTTTGTCACAGTGCGACTGTTGTTTGTAAATGAAAACTTATCCCAACTACATGTGCTGCTGACCTTTGACCTTTTCTTTAGGTGCACAGAGGCCAGAGGAGTCTGTGGAAACATCCAGAACTGAGGCAGTGCTACAGATGTCTTCAAATAAAGTGGTGTATTATCCATGGATGCGTTCCATTCCTGTTTAGACCTGCTGGCTGTCAATGGGCTTCATTCCATTTCAGACTGCCGGTGGTCGGCTGTGATCTAAACTCAACATGGCTCCTGTGTTAGAAGAGCCTCTGATTTTAAAATATGCACATTGAATAGTTTCTTTCCAGCACTATGGAGCTACCAGCCCAGTATATGTAGCCCACAGTAGATGGAGTTTTCAAGCTGCACTGACAAACATCAGGACTCATGTGATCCCTACATGTGGACCTTTCACAGATGATCCAAGTGCAGATTCAACTCTGCATTACATTTGACTTCAGCTGTTACACACTTTCATTTTCTAGCTGTGTCACTTCCTGCTTTTTGGATCAGATAGTTTATCCATGTCCACAAATGTTTGGCTGCATATTTTTATCATCTATATTTTCCAGTCTTCATGCAGCCGATATTTCATGTGAACTCCAATCTGCCACCTGCCATCACGTTTTCAGGGTTAGTTCAGTGTTGGACATGTAGGACAAACAGCAGCACATGTTCTCTAAATGTTTGCAGTCATTTTTAAATGACGCTGATACTACAGGAGACATTTTCCACATTTATTGTCTTTGAACAGAGAATAATAAAGCCATCAAACATATACAGGCTTCTGCAAATACAAACTTCTGTGGTGCATTTGATGACCTGCAGAGGAGAACAAGTCGGGCTTTTCAGCCCTAACACAACCTCTTTGTTCTCAATACTACAAAACCTTAAAAGGCTGATATGCAAGTTTGCATGAATCACCAACACAGTTGTGTTTGTTTCTAGTATAGTTATAAATAAGGTGATCAAATATCTGCTGACTGATTAGATCCAGTATCTATTACAGATGAACTGGATATCACAGCATGTTGTTAATCCGTCATATCAAACTAAACATTGTTGCTGGTGTAAATATCCTCCAATAAAGTCAGATGAGGGCTGCTGTTGCCAGGTAACGATGATGTCACACTGGATCTTCTGATCTTGAGCATCGTAGCGCTCGGAGTCTGATGTTGGCTCATGTGTTGTCATACACCAACATGATGTTCTACTAGTCAAGGCCTCACCTTCACCCACTGATGCTGATCACACAGACCCACTAATAGAACTGTTTTATCAGGTTTATGCAGCGTCACCATTAATGTCACATTTAATCAGACCACATTTACATTACAAGCCCACAACAACCATTATCAACATGTTAAATTACATTATACATCTGCAGTGGTTTAAAGCACCACTATTTTAACCTTCATTTCTTCACCTTAACAGTTCATTCCTCAAATGAAGCAAAAAAAATGTACCAACAAATAATTAAATATTTATTTTCCAACTTTTACACGTGAAATCAAACAAGTGTATTTAACAGTGAAACCAGAGTGGAAGCTGCTCATATAGAGTCCAACCCAGGATAAAAGTAAGCTGAGTAGACCAGCACCATCAAAGTGTTGGCTCTCTGAACACGGTGCAAGATCGCCATCTGCAGGACAAAACTAATTTTTCTCGCCCTCCTCGTCAACCTCAAGATGATGTCATCGTACAACAAAACATGCAGATCAGGTGACATGACTGTCTGAGAGGCGGAGTTAAACTGTGGCAGGTAAGCATGTGGAGGAGGAGCAACAACTGCAGCATGACGCTGGAACATCATCATTGCACTATACAGTTTCCTCTCTAACTGGATGATGCTGTGAACAAGAACAGCTGTGGAACCATTGGCCATTTGCCATAGTGTAGCTGAGTCAAAACAGCCCAAGTGCTGAGAGGGAAAACATGATGATTTATGTAAAGTCATAACTGGCTGCAGCAGCTGAGCTTTGACCTGTGAGCTGCAGCTTAAGCTTCTTTTATGGTTCAGTGTTTAATGTTTAAACTGTTTATGGCTGCACACACACCCACAGTCAGGTTGTATACATATTGAAATATTATATACAGTGTGGCAGCTGACCTTTGACCTTTGACCTGCGAGCTTCAGACTCATTGCTGGTGTGAGGTGTTTAATACTATTGAAGCTTGCAGACACGCCCACATCCTCTGATTTGTTCTCAGGGTTGTTCAGTGTGTCGGAGTTGGAGCAGAAACCTGCTGCAGGTTAATTATTGATCAAACAATATCACACAAGGTGCAGCAGCTGACCTTTGACCTTTGAGCTTCAGACTCTTTGCTGGTGTGAAGTGTTTAATGTGACTTCAGCCTGCAGACACAGAGGACTGATGAAGCAGAAGATTGTCTCTGTTTCTACACAGACCTGGTCCAGACAGCAGAGCTGCAGAGGGAAGACGTTCATGGGAAGAAGCTGAGTAAGTGCAACGTCCTCTTTGAATCCTGGATCAGGAAGTGAAGCCGGGGAATATTTGGTGTTTCAATAAGGTTTCTGTCTTTGACTCAGTCTGCTGTCACTTTGTTTCAGAGAGAAAAAGAGATTTCAGATTAACTGCATTATATGCTGAGTAACTAAATGCTGCTAGTCTGTGGTGTCACTCCCAGCAGCATCACGTCATTTCTTTACTCTGACCTTTAACATCAGTTAACTTAGCTAGCAGAGCAGCTAGCAGTTAGAATATGAACTCTGTGTCAGCAGTCAGCTTGGTCCTGGTGGTCACCTGGTTTCATGTTTGCTGATGATCCAGATGTGTCCACATAATTATTTATTTCTGTAAATGTAAAGACTTTACAGATAAACAACAGCAGCCCTCTGGCTGGACTCTAACCTGTGAGTTTCCTGTGACTGAAACCACAAGCTGACATTTTCCTTCTGAAGCAGCTGAATGGATGTTTGAGTTTACCTGCATACATGGTGCAAATAAACCCGCTTTGGATGGTTTGGAGGCGGAGCCCAAAGCAGGACAGGATTCTAATGTGATTGGTCACTTTGATGAGATGGCTGGAACTCAGGTGGTCGAGCAGGTCACCTGCTAACCAGAAGGTTGGTGGTTTAATGCCAGTCTGCATGATGTCCTTGGGTAAGATACTAACCCCATGTTGCTCTCCGATGCAGACGCAGGTTCTGCAGCCTCTGCAGCCTCTGCACTGCTGTGCCATCAGTCTGTTGGACAGTATTTGATAGATTTCAGGGAAAAATGAAGGAACATGAACAACTGGTCAGAAACACTTATACTTTATACATCATGCTTTTCTTATGCAACATCCACACGTGAATCATGAAACTTTAACATTTAAAGTATCGTAGCTCTGTTGCTAAATTTTCTGACTCTTGTTTTAATGGTAATAGTCAAAGTGTGATCGGTGAATTGTGAGCAGCAGAAAGGAGGAAAGCACCAATGCTGGCACAAGGGGCCACAAGCCAGTGTACTCCAAGTGCCAGCCTGGGTAAATGGGGAGTGTTGCATTAGTAAGGGCCTTCTGAACTAAAGCTTTACCAAATAAAATGTGTGGATCATAATGAATAAGACTGTCATGCTATTGATGGCTGAAAGAAAAGGAAGAGGAGGAAGGAGGCATGTTAGGAGTAGGGATGGGTATCGTTTAGGTTTTATCCGATACCGGTTCCCAACCGGTACTTTTGAAACGGTGCCTGTGCTTAATCGGTGCTCGAATCAGTGATTAAAGAATGGAGAACACAAACTTTGTCCTAAAACCTCTCATGTTTAGTTGTTTTTTTTGGAAAAAGATAACAATGTTAGCCTTTTTTGCAGCTATAGGACATCTATGGTATCACTCTATCAAACAAGAAGACAACAATGTGACGGCGTTTGCTTGTTCACCTTACATTAATGTAATAACGTGGTTAGCCTACTCAATGTAAATTACACACGAACAACATTAAGCTACTCACCCAGAGAAGAACAGCTGCTGCTGCCATCATCATCCGTCAATATTTCTGCTACACTGGCAGGGCTAGGGGCCAGGACTCTCCTCTTCGGGTTCTTGGGGGATGTTGCTAACTCTGGGTCCAATAACAGGCACCACACCCGCAGTAGATGTGCTCGGTGTGAGGTCTCGCAGCAAGCTATCAGATACGGTGCATTTCTCGGCTTTTACAAAATGCTATTCGTCGCCGGGTGTTTCATGATAAATGGACTGATTCTTATATAGCGCTTTTCTACTGTCCCGGAGTACTCAAAGCGTTCTATAAAACATGTCACATTCACCCAATCACACCCATTCTCACAAGAACTTTATCTGTACTCAGTGTTTTCTAAGTGCATTCACACTCCGATGGATCCATCAGAGAGCAAGTTGGGGTTAGTATCTTGCCTAAGATACTTGACACACAGGTTGGAGGAGCCTGGGATCGAACCATCAACCTTCAAATCAGTAGGTGACCAGCTCTACCTCCTGCATCTGAACAAAGCAGAAGTGCACACCAAACTCAATGGACAGTCAAATGTAGAATCACAGAACAGAACTGCAGGCTGTAGTGATGGGTCGTTCCCGAACGCAATGGCTCTTAGAGCCGACTCTTTGACGTGAACGACGCGAGCCGGCTCCTTATCGCGAGCCGTCACGTGGGTTTTTTTTTTCTTTCTCTCAACCTCTCTCTCGCACTTTTTTTCCGCTTCACTCAGCACGCGAGCCTTGTGCTTTACGCTGGGAAGAGGGGGGGAGGGGCGGTAGTTACACTCAGTAGCACAGGAACAAAGCCAGAGAGAGAGAAAGAGAGGCAGGGACAACAACATTAGGAAGGTATAGTAATCATCCACAACTATTTTCGGTTGCAGATGATAAAGGATTCAGAAAGTTTATTCATGCAGGCCCATATGACAGAGAATGTGCATCTTCTGTTTGTTTTCATATTATAATTTATATTTAATTGTGTTGTGGTTTGCAGTCTGACACATGACACACATGCACATGACAGTCTGTGTTTTGTGTTCTTTTCACTTTAAATTTGTAAAAGGAAAAAGCTGAAAATTTAAATAGTTAAAAGTTGAAATGTGAATAGTTGATTTTTGTATTATATGATTTATTTATTACATTTTATGTGGAGTGAATAAATAAAAGTATATTTACGGTGGCCCCTAGAGACAAAGCACATACAAACTTCAAATCACGTACGAACTCTGAAGCATGTACAAACTCCAAAACACGTAAAAACACGTACAAACTCCAAAACATGTAAAAACTCCAAAACACGTAAAAACACGTACAAACTCCAAAACATGTAAAAACTCCAAAACACGTAAAAACACGTACAAACTCCGAAGCACGTAAAAACTCAGAAGCACATAAAAACTCAAAACACGTACAAAAGACAACAGAAGTGCTCCAGGATGCTAGGCGCAGTGTTGAGCCTTTGTTATCTTGTGGCTACACAAGCCAGTAAGTACCAATGACCGGATTTCGTGTGTGTTAGTAACAGGTAAATGAACTTTTTTTTTAAATTATTTGAATATATATATGAGTGCCTGTGTATAAATACACAAACAATACACACATGCTTTCAATTGTGTAATTTAAGTGATCTAGTAGCTCTGCTTTGGAAGTTCAGTTCATGCTAGAAATGTGTTTTGGAGTTTGTACGTGTTTTGTCTCTAGGGGCCACCGCATATATTTATATATAAACATATATAAATAAAACCACTTTTTTTACGTTAGTAATTCCTTTTGTGCATAATTTTATATTATTGTTAATAATAAATTAATTAAAGCAACAAAACAACCTGAAGAGCCGGTTCGGAGCCGAAAGAGTCGGCTCTTTTTAGTGAGCCGAGCCGAAAGAGCCGGATCTCTAAAAAGAGCCGGAAATCCCATCACTAGCAGGCTGAGTTTGGATGTTTGTCTTTCACACCTCTCTGTGGCTCACACACACAGTGACGTCAGACACAGTCACACACACTGTTTCATCTGCTTTGTGCACAAATTCATTACTTTCTTCCTTCAATGATCTACATACGACGTGCTGCCCAGTGAGTACTTTGCAATGTATTCAGTGGGCAGATATTGATTATATTGGTAAACAGGCTGTAGCATAAACATCAGGTCTGTTCTGAAACCTGGCTTTATTTTTTCAAAGTAAGAGAATATCTGTGGTCTGATACCGCGGGCTCATGGGCTAAGGACTTGGATTGACAAGTCAAGCGCAGATGATTGTGTTGTTTCTTATAAAGGCTTGTGTGTGTGTGCCTTCCTGTGTGTGTCCTTGTGTCAGTGGAACTGAATCAGTGTGTTAGAGAAAGTGCTCCTCTGCTGTGCCGTCATCGTGTGGATGCTTCTTTTAAAGTTGGAACTCATGTTTTTATGATCTGCTTCATTTCATTGAACCTTTATTTCTAACCATGAAGTCCCTTTGAGGTTACAGCCTCCTGGTTAGGTTTAGGCTGTTATTGTGCTTCAGGCTGAAATATGAGGAGTAAGGAGTGGGGCTGGTTAGCCCTCATGACCCTCACCATAACACATACGTCACAGGACAGTGTTTACCACAGAAACTCCATGAAATGATCAATGAGAACTTTAGAAACCCGTCAGTGTGATGCTTCCAGTACAACAGCACCTCTGAGTGTGTGTGTTTGCCTCTCAGACTAACTCCACCCTGACATCAAGAAGATGGAGGAAGAGGATGGAGCAGGATCTGCAGCATCCAGCTGTGTGTCTGTGAGGAGTGACCGGTCCAAAGGAGAACCTCCATTCTTCAGTAATGAACCTGCAGCAACAATGTAAGAGAGCTGCTGACTCATTTATTCAGTGTAAATAATGATTTTTGATGCAATGGGAGAAGAAAAATGACAAAAACAGTTTTAAAAATAAGGATTAAAATATTACAAACTATGTTTTTGAGTTTCCTGATGTAGTACAAAAATATATGAACATAACTGTATATAGGACAGATATTTTACGGTTCTTTTAGGCAGCACCAAAAAACAAAAAGACTATTTTTAAGCTGTCTGAGGTAGTGAGTCAACATGTCACACTGGGTCAAAGGTCAGGGAGTAAAAGTGTGTTTTAAAGGAGGTTTAAAAGCAGCGAGTGAAGGAGCCTGTCGAGGTAAATCGTTCCATAACTGATCAAATTCAGTTGGTGGACCTCTGTGTGAAATCAAGCATCTGGTTCGCAGAGAGGATAACCCTCACATGGGCTGTACAACATTATATAGGGAGACAAAAACAGAGATTATCGTAGCCATCGCTCTCTCGCATGGACGTGGCAGTCTTGCTGTCTGCTGCGAATCCTCCCCATACCTCCGTGACCTCGTCTGGTATCTGCTCCCTCCTCTGTAAGAGACAGTAAAGGAAAACACGTCTCTGTCTAGTCTTGAAAATCTAATCTTATCATCCATTGTTCTTCTAGGGCCTCTTCTTCTTGTGGCCTCAGCTAACTGCTAATATTTAAATGGCTAACATTAACATGTGTGCCAGCCAGGTTCACATTTATGATGACCTATGATTAATTAACTGATGTTGAACCTGGAGCTTTACTGACCTCTGAAATTCCTCCTAAAGTGTTATTCAGTGTTGTGACAGTCAGCTGCTTCAGCTGCTGCTGGGATGGGCTGTGGCAAAGAGAACAGAGAAAATCCATGTTAGGTATTTTAGTACCATGGTAGCATTTACTGGATATTGTTTTATAGTGACATTATGCAGGAAAACTCTGTCATTCAATAAGGCCCCTTTGTTTTAGTTATTTTTCTCTCTGACCCAAGAATTGATGTGTAAGACTCACAGGCTGGTACCCCAAGGTCGAAAATACCACAGAGATGAGACCACTTCCTTACTCCTATCCTCCCTTTTTCTTTATCTCCTGGAAAAGGCTCGTTAAAGGCTAGGTGGTTCGTTTCAGAATTCACTGATGAAAGAACTCTGTATTCTATGTCTAGGAGTGTATTTTGCTGGGATGATCATAAATTGTAGCTGAGCTGATAAACTACACACAGGATACTTCTTTGCTCACAAGGCAGGAAGACGTTTCCTTATTTGGTCTGTACCGGTTTGAACTGGGAAAGCTGACACACGAACCTTTTTTTTCATCTATATAAACTGCTGTGTATCAAATAAACCTTTGAGTCGATTGGGAAGGCAACCTAAAGCAGTCTCTGTTTTCTTGTTCTCCCAAGCTGCTCCCGAGCTCGTACTAACACGCTGAATGGCATACCTGAGTGTTACTTTAAATAATTAGGAATCTTAGAAGGAAAGGACAAAACTCTGCTTATCGCTCACGCCACGGAGGAAACCCGGGACGGCAATTTCCTTCAATTTTGGCGTCAGAAGTGGGATCCGCTGACAGAAGGTAAATACACGTCTTTAATATTTATATGAGACCGTGTTATGCCTCTCTCAGTGATCGATCCATAAAAAAAACGGGATATGCTGACGAAGTTTCACTTAGTGATCCAGAGAGATACACTGACGACTTCCTCAGTCCCCGAATAAAGTAAATTAACCCTTGTGTGGTGTTGGTGGACACAGGAAGTTGCCTGTTGTCTTGAATATTTTAATTTTGTTTAAAAAAAATAATAATAATAATAATTAATTGTTTAATTAAACATACGTTAAAAAGTGAGAAGTTGCTCACTCAGAAAGAGTGACACAGGAAGTTGCCTGTTGTCTTAAATACTTCTCGTTAAGTGAGAAGTTGCTCACCAAAGAGTGACACAGGAAGTTGCCTGTTGTCTTAAATACTTCTCGTTAAGTGAGAAGTTGCTCACCAAAGAGTGACACAGGAAGTTGCCTGTTGTCTTGAAACGTACGTTAAAAAGTGAGAAGTTGCTCACTCACAGAAAGCTAGTAAATAATTAAATTAAATTTTGTTAAAAAAACAAAAAACGAAAGAAAACTGAAAACGGGTCTCACAGACCCGATTACCATACAAGGGTTAAAAGCAGTAAATTAAAAGCAGAAAGACACAGGAAGTTGCCTGTTGTTTTACGAGAAGTTGCTCGTTAAGCGAGAAGTTGCTCGCTAAGTGAGAGTTGCTCACACAAACAAAAAATTGCTAGCAATAAATTTAAAGTGACCTCAGCTGTGCCGCAGCGAAAATACTAACCTAAATCCTCCTAGCGTGTAAACCCCTCTGGAAATCACTGAACATGGGTCAGAATAATTCAAAGACCACAGACAGGTCCGATAAAAAATCTAAAGTACCTGTAAAACCAAAAAATTAATAAAATACAAAATAAAGTCTCAAATAACGGCTCAGTATAACTCCCATTTCCGGTTACGTGTAACCTACGTCCGCGAATCGGTGAAGACGTCCATGATCACGTATCCAGAACATGCGGGAGTGCTTATGTGACTGACTTTGTTTACAACTTACGGACTGTGAGTACAATGCATTCTAATTTCTTTTCGGAGCCTTATCCCGAACGATTATCGCCAGAAAACAGGTCAGTAGAAATGTTGAATATCATTTGTGATAAGAAAAGTAGTCTGCTTAAAAAGTCCTGTAGAAAATATATGATAGAATGCCGCGACGTGATGCATCAAATGTTACCGCTATGGACAAAAGGAGGGTAAATAATGACAAAGTCGCCGATTTCTTTAAGAATCTAAAGAAATTCCTGCTAACAATGTCCAGAGACAAAATTGACTTAAATGCAGTAACTATGTGTAAACAGAAGCCTGATGAATCTATCCTAGTATTCATAAAACGCTTTATGCACTGTTGGACAAGCTAGAGGTGCAAATTTAGCTCAGTTTTCCAGCAGCCGCAGACACCCAGAGCAAAAATGAATTTGTGTATTTCATTTAACATAAAGGGTGAAATGTTTGCTGACACTGATAACAGCTTATGTTTTCTCTGCCCTATGTACCGACATGATGGAGAAGGAACATCCTCTGTGTCAGCTGGACCCTCAGCAGAGAATGAACTCAACATCCTTTTTGTCCGGTACTCTATGTCACACACTGTGCCAAAAAAAAACGTGTACAGACGCAACTAACAGGTAATCCCATGACTGGGAGCCACACTTTTGTTTCTCTCACAATGTTCAACAACATGATAACTGCTCACACAAGTGAAGGTCAAACAGTGATTTTGTCACATAACTCAGACATAGTTTATGACATAACTACACCATGTCGTCACATAGATCTAACCTACCCTATCGACTGTACTATTTCTGCACTTACGTTGCCAGCTGAATACCAGAATATGACATTGTGGTCTAAAAGTGAGAATGATATAGGATTTATTGACTGTACACTTTATCACGCACACCTATTAAAACACAACAAGCCAGTATATGTCAAGCAACATCCCATTTCCACGGAAAAAGCCGCAGCCCTAGATGTCATGATAGGAGATTTATTGACTACAGGAGTAATAAAGCCCACACTCCTGTCAATCCTGTGCCAAAGCCTAACAAACCTGGCGTATGGCGTTTCATACAAGACTTGAGGCAAATTAATGCAGTCAACATTCCTCTGCCACCTCTCGTTTCAGATGTTCACAGCATATTGACATGCATTGCATACACATTTTACCGTGGTGGATTTATGCTCCGCTCCTTTTTCTCAGTACCTGTGACACACAGCCGTTATTTGCATTCACACATAGAAATAAGCAGTACACTTGGACTCGTTTGCCCCAAGGCATGATAGACAGCTCTGCTGCTTTCTCAATGGTGCTTCACTCCTCCAGGGCTGCACCCTGATCCACATGTGGATGACCTCCTCCTCTGTGCTGAAAGTGAAAAAACTATGTCAAACTGCTACACACATGCTTCTCCAGCACCTCCAAAAGACTGGCCACAAAGCATCAGCAAAGAAAATGCAGTACTGTCAGACTTCTGTTCAATATTTCGGATTCACACTGTCTCACGGAAAACGTTCCATGACTGCAGACAGGGTCAAAGCTGTGACCTCCGTCCCTCGTCCCACTACACAGAAGGAAATGTTGTCCTTCCTGGGCATGGTGAACTATTGCAGACAGTGGATACCAGACTGTTCTTTTCATGACCACATTCTGCGTGACTGTTGTAAAAAAGAGAAGCCTCCTCGAATACTGTGGTCCACAGAAATGACTGCCTCTTTCAATGCATTACAGGGAGTGCTGACCTCCGCCACTCAAAGGTGCTGCCTGAATTGTTCAGGAATGCCGGCCTGCCTGAGGGCAGTAGCAGCTTGCTCTATCATGATAAGGGACTGCGAGAAGCTTACACTCTCACATGACACTATTCTACACACCAATCACCAGGTCACGACCATTCTAGCAAACATAACTAAACAACATATGCAAATCTCACATTTATTGATCCTATGCTGTGTTCTTCTGACCGACAGGATGGCTCAGACAGGCTTGACGTTCATGACTGCATGACACGTATACAGGAATCCACAGCACCACGTCCAGATTTAGAGCAAACACCTATCCCAGACTCAGCCACGGTTTATGTGGACGGGTCCTGTTCAAGGCCGAGTGACAACTCATTTCTTTGTGGCTATTCAGTGGTAACAGTGCCTGACATCATACTAGAGGCTCACTCATTACCATTTCACTCAGCACAAAAAGCAGAGCTCATGGCTTTAATACGCGCCTGTGAGCTACATTTGGATAAGCATGTGACGATTTACACAGACAGCCGCTATGCATTTGGCGTTGTGCATGACTTTGGCACATTGTGGAGACAGAGATGATTTAGATCTGCTGATGGAAAATAAATTGCTAAATTCTGATTTTGTTCGAAGACTTTTTCAGGCTATACAGCTGCCATCGGCCGTTGCAGTTGTAAAAACGAAAGGACACAGTACAGCTGACACAGACGAAGCAACAGGTAATGCCTTAGCAGACGTGACAGCCAAGGCTGCAGCTGCATCACAGCTCCCACCGCCGCAGGAAGTATTATCTGTGCCCCTACAGCTGCCACTTGTTACACTCCCAGACTATTTAGACACAAATGTTGATTTAAAATTCATACAAGAGCAAGCCTCTGCATAGAATAATGACTGTACCTTAGAAGACAGAGATGGCCTATACAAAATCTTAAGGGTTTGATTGCCCTCCCATATTCCCTGATGCCAGTCCTTGCCCGACATTTTTCACTGTGTGAGTCATGTCGGACAAAGAGGGGTAATAGGGGCAATAAAATCAAGATTTGTAATTGAGAAAACATCACATGCAGTAAAAAGCATATTAGCAACCTGTCTAACATGTGCGCGAACTAATGTAGGTAGCTCAAAAGCAAAACATCAGCATTTACCACAACCAGATTTTCCATTTCATACATTACAAATTGATTTTACACATATGCCAGCGCAAGGAAGCATCAAGTACTTACTGGTAATAGTGGATCAATTTAGTAAATGAGTAGAAGCTTATCCAACCTCAAAAGAAACTGCAGAAGTAGTCTGTCAAAAGTTGAGCAATGAAATAATACCCAGATTCGGAATACCTCACCAGATTAACAGTGATAGAGGATCTTCATTCACATCAGAAGTAATTCAAAAGTGTGCTAAAACTTTAATGACCTGGGTCAAATTACTTACTCAAGTCCTGTGTGAGATTAGAATGACTCAATCTACAGTAACCAAATTATTTCCATTTGAAATAAGACTATTTCCAACACCATGGTCAGCTTCCAGAGGGGCACCGCTAGTAGAAGGTGATGTATATTGCATTGTCCACTGATGTTCACAACCTGGTAGAAAAACTGAATAATAACTATCAGAAAGTTTGTCTCTCTCAGCCTTTCCCCTCCACAGTTCCACCAGTGGAGACAAGGAGACGCATGTTGGAGAAGCCACTAAAACCAAGGACTCTCTGGGAGGCCGCGCGTGTTCCAGCCCCAGACTGTACTGGCAGTGACGAAGAACCAGCATCCTCACAGACGGACAACCTCAGTGGATTCATGCCAGCAGGGTTAAGACCAGCCCAATCGGACCATCTCAGGCGTCGGATCAAGCAGACGACATCTCCGGCGAGCCAGCGCCCGGAACTAGAGCAAATAAACACACGGGTAGACGACATCTCAGGCGAGCCAGCGCCCGGATCCAATGTACACACACACACAATCACTGATTAACACACAACGCCTGAAAGAGCCAAGACTCAGAGAGCTCTTTGATGCTTCACCTGAACAACAACAAGGTACTCAAACATCCAGCAGGAACAGAAAGCCAAAAGTACCACATGATGTCTAACCTGATAAAGCCAGACTCATTCCATCCTGATAATGGAGAAAATGAAATGCCCATTGTCATCATACGACGCTTATTCTGTGTCTCTCGAACCTGGGACCAGGCCAGAAGACGACTGAAGAACTGTCTTTTTTATATATTTAGGTTATTAATCATATCTACTGCATTAACCTTAGGATTTTTATTTACTATTTCATATTGTAAAGTGCAACCCTGTTCACATTTCTGCAAGCCACATTTTCAATGATAACCCATATAGCTACCAGTACAGCTACTTCAATGTATTTGCAATTAGCACAAATTGATCCTGAGGATGTGCCAGATGTTACCAATGATGTTCCTGATGTGTATATTGAACATTAGGTTGTGAACTATTACATTTTATGATTTGCTTTTTATATTATGTTATTACATTTGTGATTTTTCCTTTCTATTTGAGTTATTATTTTTAAAAATAATAAAAGAGGGGAACTGTTAGGTATTTTAGTACCATGGTAGCATTTACTGGATATTGTTTTATAGTGACATTATGCAGGAAAACTCTGTCATTCAATAAGGCCCCTTTGTTTTAGTTATTTTTCTCTCTGACCCAAGAATTGATGTGTAAGACTCACAGGCTGGTACCCCAAGGTCGAAAATACCACAGAGATGAGACCACTTCCTTACTCCTATCCTCCCTTTTTCTTTATCTCCTGGAAAAGGCTCGTTAAAGGCTAGGTGGTTCGTTTCAGAATTCACTGATGAAAGAACTCTGTATTCTATGTCTAGGAGTGTATTTTGCTGGGATGATCATAAATTGTAGCTGAGCTGATAAACTACACACAGGATACTTCTTTGCTCACAAGGCAGGAAGACGTTTCCTTATTTGGTCTGTACCGGTTTGAACTGGGAAAGCTGACACACGAACCTTTTTTTTCATCTATATAAACTGCTGTGTATCAAATAAACCTTTGAGTCGATTGGGAAGGCAACCTAAAGCAGTCTCTGTTTTCTTGTTCTCCCAAGCTGCTCCCGAGCTCGTACTAACACGCTGAATGGCATACCTGAGTGTTACTTTAAATAATTAGGAATCTTAGAAGGAAAGGACAAAACTCTGCTTATCGCTCACGCCACGGAGGAAACCCGGGACGGCAATTTCCTTCAATCCAAATCAGAGTTTTTCTCTGAATTAAAAGCAAGGAAACAACAATATATTCTACATGGTGAAACTGATGGTTTCTGGTGTTTGGGTCTGTTTTTCTGTATTCATGCAGATAAAGTGTAAACTCAGATGAATTATACCATCAAATGTTAAAGGAAAATATCAGGATGAGTGTCTGTGAGCTGAGAAGGACGTGAAGCGAGCAGTTTATCCCAGAGCTGAAGCTGCTCTGTGTGCAGAGATGAGCTCAGATTCCTGCTGTGATTGATCAACAGTCACAGAAATGTAGACTTGTAGTTATTACTGCAGTATGGTCACAGCAGATACTGATAAACATGTATTATGAGGATGGATGATCAAGTTTCTCACTCTCTCCTTTAAATCTCAGTTTTTTCTTCTTCACAGTTTATCTGTTAATTTATTAATGAATAACACTGAAAGAGTTTCTGTTATATTTCCCCTTGAACATCAGCTTATTAGGGCGGCATTAGGAAATAGCCCCCCTCCAAAGAATGAATAAATGAATGATGATAATAATAAAATGATTCAAAAGCAGAGCTCAGAGTGGTAGAATGGTCAAACATGGATCCACGGGTGGTTCAACTGCATTTGGTGACGTGACTAAAGCAAATCTTTCAAATAATCCCACCATCAACGGGATGTTGTCTCCTTTACTACGGTTACTTTACTTGGTCGCCGTGTGAATTTCTTTGAAATGAACCAAATTCTTTTATTTGTCGGTTGTTGCATATTTAACCTCTACAGTCAGGAAAGGAGGAGATGAGGCCTCAACAATGTTGGGTTGTAGCTGTGCTTCAGGTTAGAGTGAGTGTCCATGGAATAAATGTAAGTCAGTGAACTGGAAACATGACTGTGTTCAAACTTTGTTTTCCTTTTTATAATGAGTCTAATCAAAGGTGGACAGAAGTATCTCCACTGTGACTTTTCTGTGTCACCATCAGAGCTTCTGCACAGTGTGGAGAAAGATCCAGAAGCAGAGCTGGACTGCAGACAGCCAGTCAGAGCAGCTGTGTACAAAGTAAGACTGAACATCTGTCTGCTGATGGACTCATTTCTGAAAACTGGACTTCTTGTGTTGTTCAGACATTGAAGAGTTTTCTTTCTCTTTAGTCTCATTGTTTTTCTTTCTTTCAGCAGATGTTGGTCTGCAGGAGGTTTTAGATGAACATAAGATCAGTCTGAGGAGGAGATGTGAACGTGTGACTGAAGGAAGTGATGAAACAGGAAGTAGAACCCTCCTCAACAGGATCTACACTGAGCTCTACATCACAGAGGGACAGAGTGAAGAGGTTCATACCCAACATGAGGTGAGGCAGCTGGAGACAGCTTCCAAGATGGACGCCCTCCATGACGCTCCAATCAGGTGCCAGGACATCTTTAAAGCCTTACCTGACCAACAGAGACCCATCAGAGTGGTTCTGACCAACGGCGTGGCTGGTGTTGGAAAAACCTTCTCAGTGCAGAAGTTCACTCTGGACTGGGCAGAGGGCTTGGAGAACCAACATGTCAGTGTGGTGGTTCTGCTTTCATTCAGGGAGCTGAACCTGATCAGAGATGAGCAGTACAGTCTTCTGGAGCTGCTCCATGTTTTCCATCCAACATTACAGAAGGTCACAGCAGAGAAGCTGGCTGTCTCTCAGCTTTTGTTCATCTTTGACGGCCTGGATGAAAGCAGACTTTCATTGGATTTCACCAACAGGAAGCTGCTGTCTGATGTCACACAGAAGTCATCAGTCAGCCAGCTGCTGACAAACCTCATCCAGGGGAATCTGCTTCCCTCGGCTCTCGTCTGGATAACTTCCCGACCCGCAGCAGCCAATCAGATCCCTCCTACATGTGTTGACAGGCTAACAGAAGTACGAGGCTTCACTGACGCCCAGAAGGAGGAGTACTTCAGGAGGAGATTCAGTGATGAAGAGCTGTCCAGCAGAATCATCTCCCACATGAAGACATCCAGGAACCTCCACATCATGTGTAGTATCCCAGTCTTCTGCTGGATCACTGCTACAGTTCTGGAGCACATGTTGACTACAGAGCAGAGAGGAGAGCTGCCCAAGACCCTGACTGACATGTACTCACACTTCCTGCTGGTTCAGACAAAGAGGAAGAAGAACAAGTACCATGAGGGACGTGAGACGAGTCCACAGGAGCTGACGGAGGCTGACAGGGAAGTTCTTCTGAAGCTGGGGAGGCTGGCGTTTGAACATCTGGAGAAAGGAAACATCATGTTCTACCAAGAAGACCTGGAGCAGTGTGGTCTGGATGTGACAGAGGCCTCGGTGTACTCAGGAGTTTGTACAGAGATCTTCAAAAGAGAGTGTGTGATCTTCCAGAAACCAGTCTACTGCTTTGTTCATCTGAGCATTCAGGAGTTTCTGGCTGCAGTCTACATGTTCCAATGTCACACCAACAGGAAGACAAAGGTGCTGAAGAACTTCCTTAAACCAAAATCTTTAATCAAGATGATTTCCAGTCTTTTTGATGACGATGATCTCCAATCACTTGATGTATTTCTGAGGAGAGCCATGGAGAAATCCCTCCAGAGTAAAAATGGCCACCTGGACCTATTTGTTCGCTTCCTTCATGGCCTCTGTCTGGAGTCCAACCAGAGACTCTTAGTAGGTCTGCTGGGTCAGACAGAGATCAGTCCAGGAACCATCCAGAGAGTCATCAACAACCTGAAGGAGATGAACAGTTATGGAATCTCTCCTGACAGAAGCATCAACATCTTCCACTGTCTGATGGAGATGAACCACCTCTCAGTACATCAGGAGATCCAAGAGTTCCTGAAGTCAGAGAACAGATCAGAGAAGGAACTCTCTGAGATCCAGTGCTCAGCTCTGTCCTTCTTGCTGCAGATGTCAGAGGAGGTTCTGGATGAGTTGGACCTGCAGAAGTACAACACATCAGAGCGGGGACGACAGAGACTGATTCCAGCTGTGAGGAACTGCAGAAAGGCTGGGTGAGTCCAGATGTGATCATTAACATCATTGATCAGTGTAGGTTAGTAGTTTAATTTTGAAAATAAAATCAGATTGTAAGCACAAAGTGTTTGTGTCCGTACGCTGCAACCTTCCACACCATTCCTTTATTGTACAGACTCAGCAGCAGCTCCATGGATCCCAAATCCAAGAGTGGAGAACAGATTTGAAGTGTGTCACATCCATGCAGTCACAGCTGTTTCCACCATGTTTCCACTGATATTAATCCTGTTCAATGACACGTTTCATATCAGTGAATATGTTCTTTAGGACGTCCACTGACATGTTTAAGTGTCCTGCTGGAAATCACTCAAATCATCCATGAAATCCATGAAAAATCCTTTTAGTGTTTCTAACTTCACCCTCTGTCCTCTCTCTCTCTCCATCCTCCTCACTGCTTCTTTCACTGATAATCACACAAACATCGTATTCAGCTACAAAATAACACAATAATATCATCTGATGATCATTATTATAAGAGCAGGATCCATATTTGATATCAGAGTAACACACTGCTTGGTTATGTGCAGTCATCATCAGTGACTGTGGGTCAAACAGAAGCTCTCTGATTGGTTGCTGACCTTGGTCACCTGTCCACTCTCACCTGTTTGTGTTTGCTCTCTCTTTGCTGTCTCCATCCTCTCTCTCCTTTCTCTCCCTCTCTGTCTTTGTACGTCACTCAGGTCCAATGGAAACAGTGACATTTACAAACCAATCAAAGACAAACTGATCCATGTCAGGTTATAACAATATTCAAAGTGAATACAGGCTGCTGCTGGACACAGACAGGTAACATCATTTTGACTTGCTGTCACCTGGATCTGGACTCATAAACACTGAAGCCCTGAACAGGAATACAAATCATTTTCTGCCAACTAGCGACACAGCAGCAGATAATGGCTCAGAAAGCTAAAATGAGCCAATCATTTCTGTGTTTAGTTCCCCTGAAATCAGATCTGATATCAGCAGCTCTGAGTTCATTCATCATTATTGTCCAGTGATGAGATTTCTGCTCCGTTTGGTAACAGTCAGCAGGTTTTTCCTGCGTGTGGACGTGAACAGTCGTACCTGACAGCAGGTAGCAAACAGAGATCATCTTTCCAGCTGGAACTCTTCACTGAGCTGAACTCATTCAAAATGTTCTGGAGTCAAAACAGGAAACAGTCCAAATGTGTGTCTTCACTCTGACTCTGGATCAGATCTCAGTGACAGACTGTGGACATTATGGAAGCCTAAATGTGACACCATCTTCCTCCTTCATCTGCAGATTAAAGCCAAACAAAGATTCTCATTAAAAGTCTGCAGGTCTGAGAGAGACTCAATCGTTGTGTCATGTCAAACACAGTAAGAGGAGCTGAAGCACAGATGTGAAGAGCAGATTCATCAGATTATGACCTCACTCTGTTTTGTCTTCATATACATTCAGTCTGTGTTTATAATGCAGATTTTCTGCTTTTATAATAACACATTTTATATTTTCTATCATCACAGACTGACTCACTGTCGACTCTCAGAGTCTCACTGTGAAGTTGTGGCCTCAGCTCTGAAGTCCAGCCCCTCCCATCTGACACAGCTGGACATGACTTGGAACAAGCTGCAGGATTCAGGTGTGAAGCTTCTGTGTGCTGGACTGGAGAGTCCAAACCGTCGACTGGAGACTCTGAGGTGAGTTCACTGACTGCGGCTGTTGTTGTTTTTCTATATTTCAGGTCTTTGATGTTTGAAACTTTCTTTAGTTCCTAAATGTTCAGGATGTGTCTGAAGACAAATGTGAAGAAGTTTGAGTGCTTTCAGAAATGTTGTCTTTCCAAACGACTGAACAACAGTTTTTCCTTTTGGCTCCAAACAGAAGTGACAGACTTGAGCAGGGTTCATTTAAAGGCTGACAGAAGTGGAGTGGTGACGGGGAGATGTTTGACAGGACAGTGTTTCAGCCTCCACAGGTTCATGTTGTGCTCCATCAGTCAGTGAAGATGAAGTCGGTGCTGATGAGGCTGTAGAGTGTGTGAGGGATGTGAATGAGGATGATGAAGATCTGATGATAGCAGATAAAAACAGGCTGCAGAGACTTTGAGCCATACAGGGCACACAGTGTGTGTACAGAACAGCTGAAATCATTATGGAGGCCTCACTGGAATATGGAAGCATCACAGTACAGCTTCAGTGAAGCATTAAAGTCTCTGATATGAAATGAGAAATGAAGCAGCCAGAGCTTTTTCATGAGTGGAAATCCACTGTGACTGTGAGCTGCTGCTACAGCCTCCAGATTAGCCAGCAGCTCATCCTGCTCAACATTTCCTCACCAACTTTAATGGAAGTGTGATGTTTTCAGCTGGAGTGATGGTCAGGGTGGCCTCCCTCTCCTCTTCTTCTCCTCTTCCTCTTTCATTTGTAAAGCCACTTCTGCTGCTTTCATTCATTTGGAAGTCCTGTAGCTGAGTTTGGGAGAGACTAACAGCCTCGGCAGCAGAGGGGAGAAAGGCTGTAACACCACCACTTTACGCTGTTCTACCTGTCACATCATTTTATCAGGAAACAAATATCATGTTTTTACTATGTTTGTCTTGAAGATGTAAGAAGATCACATGGTGCTTTTTATTATTGTGTTGGTTTGTTTCCTGTCTCTTGGATGGAGCCCAGCTGTGCGTGGCCCCTGGGCCTGTGGTCAGAGTGTGTGCTGGATAATCCGGCCCAGGATGAGGCCAAACTGACAAGGGATGAAATGTCTGTCACATAATTGAGCTTAGTGTAGTTTCATTTCTGCACAATTTAAAAACAACCAAAACTTTGTTCTGTCTTTTCTATGTTATACTGTAGACTTTCTTTGATACTGTGTCCAAAAGGAGCAGCTTTTACTTTGAAGGGGAGCCGTCTCTGTTTCCTCTTCAGGTTGGATGATGGAAGCAAATGAGTGTGTGATGTTCTTTCAGTGTTGCACTTTGTAGACGCTCCCTGAGCACTGGTCTCACAGCCAGCTGCACATAGAGACCAGTGTTGTTAGTCCAGGTCAGAAGATGACTTGTTGGAATGAAAATGAGCTTGTAGTTTGTCTGCTTTAATAATGTGACTGGAAAAAGGTGTTGGACTTCAAATATGTCCATTTCTTTCACACTTCACCTTTAAAAGTGAAGCCTTGTGGTTCCTGGAAGGAAAAACACGACTTTTTCAAGTCTTTGTCCTGTTTTTATGAGAAATGTACGACTTTAATGTGAAACGTTCAGAGTTTTTTCTCTTGTTATGTTTGTTTGAAGCTGCTTCCTGTTGGCTTCAGCTGTTTGGAGTTTCCATTTTCTAAACTTCTACATTCTGAACCTTCTTCAGCTCTGAACAGATGATGAAACACTGAATGATTTAAAGCTCACACTTTGTCTAATAAACTTACATCTTTCATTCTTTATACAGATTGTGGGACTGTGGTTTGTCAGAGATCAGCTGTGATTATCTGGCAGCAGCACTGAAGTCCAACCCCTCCCATCTGAGACAGCTGGACCTGAGCTCCAACAACAAGCTGCAGGATTCAGGAGTGAAGCATCTGTGTGGTTTCCTGGAGAGTCCAGGATGTGGACTTGAAACTCTGAGGTCAGTCAGCATGTTTTAGTTGTGCTGAGATGAATATGATGTGAAAGTTGTGCTGACACTAAACTGCAGACATCAGGCTGATATTATACTGATCCACACTGAGGATCTTCATGGTAAAGTCTGTTTTCTTCTTCTCTGGTTTAGTCCATTGACTGCAGCAGAACAATGTTCACATTTCAAACCTTCAAAGAAGAAGAAAAATCCTCCACTGGATAATTCACTGTGAAACTCTCCAAGTCTTCATTCCACCTTAAAGTCTGTCTGACACTGAAATCCAAAGCAAAATGTGCGTTTGCTTTACAGACAGCAGTCCAACACAAACATACACACATCATCCAAAACACAGTCCAACATCCAAATCTCCTCCACTGCCAGCATGAATGATGGGAAAGAGAAGGAGGAACACTCTGACATTCAGGGTTAGAATGAGTTTCATGAAGCAGACTGTGAAGATCAAAGCTGCATTAGAAAGCTTACATGAATGAATGAGTGGACAGAAGTGGACAGAGATCATCTGAAGCACTTCAAAGGCTTTAAATCAGCACATTTCTCTTTATTCTTTATCAACTCTGTTAGTTTCTCTCAGTTTTCTGTGGAATGAAGCTAACAGCAGGCTAATAAGATGCTGACCAATAGGTTTCTATTAAAGGTTGTAATTTGTATATGAAAAAGTGCTTTGGCTCAGCAGGGATCAGCTTACAGGTAGAATACAGCTGCTGGATGGGATTAGCATGTCATAGCTATCTACCAAACTGCTAACTGGGGGATTTCAGGCCATCTATGGATCATTTTTGCTAACTGTTTATTCAGCTTAGGCTCACAGGGCTGCAGCCTGTGCCCTAGCTGTCATAGGGCAAGAGGCGTGGTCCACCTGCACAGGTGAGCAGTCCATCACAGGGCCAACAGAGAGAGACAGAGAAGCACTCTCTCACATCCACACCTACAGCCAATTTAGAAGCACCAATGAACCTAAGCAGCATTTCATTGGACTGTGGGAGAACATCCAACCTCCACAGAAAGGCCAACAAGCTTCAACCTACAACCTTCTTGCTTTAAGGCACTAGTGCGAACCACTTTTCCCCATTTCAGCCCAAATCCTGCATCTTCCTGTTTCTGACTCCAGGCCAGCTCCACTAACACTTTCTCATCAGACACTGCCACCTAGTGGAGGAAGTCTTAGTTCCATTTGAAGCTTCAGATTACAGTTAGTTCCTTTACAAAGAGGTGGAGGTGGTGGGGCCACAGCACCATCATCACTGAGTGCCATAGGACACTTAACCTTTGTTTCCATATGCTGGGAACTTCCTGTTGTTCCAAGGAGGACTGGAAAATGTGTGAAAATCTCCCAGTCAGTTCCTCACAGCACACTTCAATCATTTCCCTCCCACAGCATCAGAACCAGGGCTTTTTCTCTCTTTGCTCCCACTAAGAGATTTCCACACAAACACCTCATCAGTGGGACTCTCAGAGCTACCAGCCCTTTGCTACAATCACAAAGCTCTTCATTGAAATCAATGATATCAAAGCTGGAATCAAATGAGTCCAAGTCTTCTGCTGATTCAGCATCACATTCATCTTTGCTCCTTGTTCTGCATCCCCACCATGGACTTCATTCCTTTCCAAGCCAGCCTTGAGTGTCCTTTATTCAGCTCATCCTCTGCTTTACTTTTACACCTGATTTTAGCTGCTTTATCTCTCTTTTAACAAGTTTCTGTGCCTCCATCTTTTTCTTCTCTCCCTCATAACAAGACAGCTTCTTCTGCCTGAGAACATGTTGGAGTGATTTACTAATCCAGGGCTGCTTATTGGGGAAAATACTTCCTGTTTCCAAAATAATCCCCATTTTTCCCAGAAAGAAATGTAAGTAGAAATCGATGATCTCAGTGAGAACATGAGCCTTTAAAAAGTCCCAGTGGGTGCAGTCAAAGCAGTCCCTCAGTCCCAGTATAGAGTCTTTGGTCCAGACTGGAACTGGAACAACTGTGTGCCCAGTTTGAGCTCTCTTCAGTGCTGTGACCTGACAGACCCAGAGGGGCCATCACATCACATTTAGAAGCTCCCCTAATGGAGCCACAACACATGTCCAACACTTAGTCTGTCTTGTTGGACCAACTGGAAGAAATGATTCAAGGACTTAGTCACAGAACAGAGATTCAAATCTCCAAAATCCAACTGGCTGCATCAGGACATATAGTCTGAAACTCTGCACAGTTTCCTGTTTGAAGCTGCTTCCTGTTGGCTTCAGCTGTTTGGAGTTTCCATTTTCTAAACTTCTACATTCTGAACCTTCTTCAGCTCTGAACAGATGATGAAACACTGAATGATTTCAAGCTCACACTTTGTCTAATAAACTTACATCTTTCATTCTTTATACAGATTGAGTGTCTGTGGTTTGTCAGAGATCAGCTGTGATTATCTGGCAGCAGCACTGAAGTCCAACCCCTCCCATCTGAGACAGCTGGAGCTGAGCTTCAACAACAAGCTGCAGGATTCAGGAGTGAAGCATCTGTGTGGTTTCCTGGAGAGTCCAGGATGTGGACTTGAAACTCTGAGGTCAGTCAGCATGTTTTAGTTGTGCTGAGATGAATATGATGTGAAAGTTGTGCTGACACTAAACTGCAGACATCAGGCTGATATTATACTGATCCACACTGAGGATCTTCATGGTAAAGTCTGTTTTCTTCTTCTCTGGTTTAGTCCATTGACTGCAGCAGAACAATGTTCACATTTCAAACCTTCAAAGAAGAAGAAAAATCCTCCACTGGATAATTCACTGTGAAACTCTCCAACTCTTCATTCCACCTTAAAGTCTGTCTGACACTGAAATCCAAAGCAAAATGTGCGTTTGCTTTACAGACAGCAGTCCAACACAAACATACACACATCATCCAAAGCACAGTCCAACATCCAAATCTCCTCCACTGCCAGCATGAATGATGGGAAAGAGAAGGAGGAACACTCTGACATTCAGGGTTAGAATGAGTTTCATGAAGCAGACTGTGAAGATCAAAGCTGCATTAGAAAGCTTACATGAATGAATGAGTGGACAGAAGTGGACAGAGATCATCTGAAGCACTTCAAAGGCTTTAAATCAGCACATTTCTCTTTATTCTTTATCAACTCTGTTAGTTTCTCTCAGTTTTCTGTGGAATGAAGCTAACAGCAGGCTAATAAGATGCTGACCAATAGGTTTCTATTAAAGGTTGTAATTTGTATATGAAAAAGTGCTTTGGCTCAGCAGGGATCAGCTTACAGGTAGAATACAGCTGCTGGATGGGATTAGCATGTCATAGCTATCTACCAAACTGCTAACTGAGGGATTTCAGGCCATCTATGGATCAATTTTGCTAACTGTTTATTCAGCTTAGGCTCACAGGGCTGCAGCCTGTGCCCTAGCTGTCATAGGGCAAGAGGCGTGGTCCACCTGCACAGGTGAGCAGTCCATCACAGGGCCAACAGAGAGAGACAGAGAAGCACTCTCTCACATCCACACCTACAGCCAATTTAGAAGCACCAATGAACCTAAGCAGCATTTCATTGGACTGTGGGAGAACATCCAACCTCCACAGAAAGGCCAACAAGCTTCAACCTACAACCTTCTTGCTTTAAGGCACTAGTGCGAACCACTTTTCCCCATTTCAGCCCAAATCCTGCATCTTCCTGTTTCTGACTCCAGGCCAGCTCCACTAACACTTTCTCATCAGACACTGCCACCTAGTGGAGGAAGTCTTAGTTCCACTTGAAGCTTCAGATGACAGTTAGTTCCTTTACAAAGAGGTGGAGGTGGTGGGGCCACAGCACCATCATCACTGAGTGCCATAGGACACTTAACCTTTGTTTCCATATGCTGGGAACTTCCTGTTGTTCCAAGGAGGACTGGAAAATGTGTGAAGATCTCCCAGTCAGTTCCTCACAGCACACTTCAATCATTTCCCTCCCACAGCATCAGAACCAGGGCTTTTTCTCTCTTTGGTCCCACTAAGAGATTTCCACACAAACACCTCATCAGTGGGACTCTCAGAGCTACCAGCCCTTTGCTACAATCACAAAGCTCTTCATTGAAATCAATGATATCAAAGCTGGAATCCAATGAGTCCAAGTCTTCTGCTGATTCAGCATCACATTCATCTTTGCTCCTTGTTCTGCATCCCCACCATGGACTTCATTCCTTTCCAAGCCAGCCTTGAGTGTCCTTTATTCAGCTCATCCTCTGCTTTACTTTTACACCTGATTTTAGCTGCTTTATCTCTCTTTCAACAAGTTTCTGTGCCTCCATCTTTTTCTTCTCTCCCTCATAACAAGACAGCTTCTTCTGCCTGAGAACATGTTGGAGTGATTTACTAATCCAGGGCTGCTTATTGGGGAAAATACTTCCTGTTTCCAAAGTAATCCCCATTTTTCCCAGAAAGAAATGTAAGTAGAAATCGATGATCTAAGTGAGAACATGAGCCTTTAAAAAGTCCCAGTGGGTGCAGTCAAAGCAGTCCCTCAGTCCCAGTATAGAGTCTTTGGTCCAGACTGGAACAACTGTGTGCCCAGTTTGAGCTCTCTTCAGTGCTGTGACCTGACAGACCCAGAGGGGCCATCACATCACATTTAGAAGCTCCCCTAATGGAGCCACAACACATGTCCAACACTTAGTCTGTCTTGTTGGACCAACTGGAAGAAATGATTCAAGGACTTAGTCACAGAACAAAGATTCAAATCTCCAAAATCCAACTGGCTGCATCAGGACATATAGTCTGAAACTCTGCACAGTTTCCTGTTTGAAGCTGCTTCCTGTTGGCTTCAGCTGTTTGGAGTTTCCATTTTCTAAACTTCTACATTCTGAACCTTCTTCAGCTCTGAACAGATGATGAAACACTGAATGATTTCAAGCTCACACTTTGTCTAATAAACTTACATCTTTCATTCTTTATACAGATTGGAGAGCTGTGGTTTGTCAGAGATCAGCTGTGATTATCTGGCAGCAGCACTGAAGTCCAACCCCTCCCATCTGAGAGAGCTGGACCTGAGCTGGAACAACCTGAAGTATCCAGATGTGAAGCAGCTGTCTGATCTTCAGCAGAGTCCAGACTACAGACTGGAGACTCTGGTGTAAGTAGAGTGATGGAGTGAGTGGGTGGTGCTGTCAGCAGTATTGTACTAAACACAGTCAGTATGAAACAAAGATCCAGTGTTTCCTGTAAAGCTGCAGCTTCTCAGTGAAGCTGTGAGAGGAGAATGGTGACAGGCTTCAGGATTGGACACAAACACTTCCTGTTTCTGACCTTTATGGTCACCATGGTAACGGCTGACACGCTCTGATCAAACGCTGTCAACAGCCAATCAGCTCTCTGAACAAAGCAGCACGCAGACCAATGACTGCATTCATTTCCAAGTTTAAAGCAGTGAAGAACACAGTCTGTAGGTGAGGAAGAATTTAGTGAGAGCAGATGTTTGGATGGAATTCCTCCAGTTAACAGCTGGAACCGTCCATCTGGATTGTTGGGCTTGTTGTTGGGGTTCCTACAGAGCTCAGAGTGGACACACCAAGGTTCTTCTAATGAATGAAAGTCCAAACTCAAACTAGGAGGGAAAAACATTTTCAGCAACTTCAATAAAAATCCAAAGATTAGAAAAAGTGAAGCAACAATGAGTCCTAGTACAGTCCCAGCACTGAAGTCCCTGCTGCTCTTTATACTGGATGTGCTGCATCACTGACTGACAGCTGATGAAGAGTCTCTGGAAACACTCGTTTATCTCCTCTGCTCTTCCTTCTTCTCTCTGCAGGTGGTGGTGATGATGGTAAACAGGACGGTGTGTGTGCTGAGAGAGGAGGAGCTGTGTCCTGATGATCCAGAGAGGTTGAAGCAGCAGCAGCTTGTGTGTAGAGATGCTCTGACTGGGCCATGTTACTGGGAGGTGGAGAGGAGAGCTTCATCCAGCAGTGACTGACAGAGGAATGAGAAGAAGTGCAGATGACTGTCAGTGCTGCAGAGTGAACTGCTCTGAGAACAGCTGCACTGTCAGACACAATGTAGAGTCCAGCATCATCCCTGTGTGTCCCTCTGGATCTGACAGAGGATCATCAGTGTATCTGGACTGCTCTGCTGCTGCTCTGTCCTTCTACAGTCTCTGCACAGTCTCTGTCTGACTCTGGCTTCAGACCCTCCTGGATCAAACTCACCTGGAAAGACTTTCAAACATCACTCAATAGATTTGAATACAGAATATATTTGATATATACTGTAGATGTACTGTAGAGTTGCAGTTTGTCACTTGTAAATACAGTCTGTGAGCAGCTGTGAGCTGAAAGATCTTTCTAGAAACACGAAATGTTTTCACTCTTCTGTTGCTTTTTCATATATTTCCACAACATTAATATTGATCCCACCTGTCTCACCTGTTTCATGCTTTTATACATAATAACAGGACACGTGTGATCTGAGCGCTGCTGTGGTTGCTGTGCTGCACGTCTTCATTTAGATAACAGAGACATCTAGTGGTTCAGAGGGAGAACTGCAGGAGGTGGAGCTGTGTTTTAGCATGGAAAACTTTTTATCTTTTAGGCGCAGATACAAATATGACAAGTATCAGTGTGAGATACAAAAGGTCACATCAGTCAGCAGAGGGAACAGTGATCACACAGCAATGTAAGAATAGAAACATAACAGTGAATCTGGACATGTATACAGATGGAAGCAAACAAACAGGATGTAACACTACATTAAAGCCACAAATGGGAAGAAAACAAAGCCAAAGGAAAATATATTTGATCTCAGGAATCCAAATCAGATGCTTTAGAGCAGGGGTCGGCAACCCTGGGCACGCGTGTCACAGCTGGCACGTGAAGGGTTAACTGATGGCACGACCATAGCTGGACTGGCCATCGGGCATACTGATGGTGATTTTTCGTTTTTAATGGGCCGATGATGTTTTTTTATGATTTTTTTTTTTTGTAACGGTATAAACGATGGAAGGTGGTGGATTGGCCGGATGCTGGTCGATGTGTAGAAATAACTCAGTTGTTTGGTGGTGGCTATGGCGGAGCTTCCACAGAGGCAGCAGGTGGATGAGGGAAAGGGGAGGCAGGAGGAGCAGAGACCCGAGGCGGCCGCCGGTCCGAGTGTTGGCCCCCTTGAACTTTCCCACATTTTGTCACATTACAGCACAAACATGAATCAGTTTTATTGGAATTCCACGTGAAAGACCAACACAAAGTGGAACGGAAATCATACATGATTCCAAACATTTTTTACAAATAAATAACTGCAAAGTGGGGTGTGCGTAATTATTCTGTCATGGAAAAACACACTGCCATCAACTGTTTTGTTTTTGTCAAAATCACTGTAATATAATCACTGTACCTTTATATACATGTGACTTATATTAATGCTGCTGCCCTCTTGTGGCTAAAGTGTAATTATGTTCTTGTTATTAGGGAAAACATTTGAGAGTAACATGACAAATGAGTCAGCACTTTGGCTTCAGCTTAAGAAATCCTCATTTTTATGTCATCAGTTATAGTTGCATGTATTCATTATCATAAGTTAACCTTTAATATTGATGTCTTAAATTGATTTTACTTAAACTAGCAATAATTTTATGGTTGCATTAAATAAATGCATCACTAATGAATGAACTATTTCAGTAATTAATTTAAAAAATCTACATAATCAATTAAAGATATATATTAATAATGAATTATCCATTAATTTCATTTAAAATTTTTCAATATTTGTTTATATACAATTCAAATTAGTTAATTACATATTTAATCAATTATTGGTTTGTTTTCGATTTTAATTATTTTACTGACACATTTAATGAATTATTTAATGATGTATTTATTTAATTCACGTTGCTACTCCTGGCCCTGCATTGCTGTTCATAAATACATTTTATTTGTCAGCTTCACCCATCAAAGTCAGGGGGCGGGGTTAATGCTGATCAAGTCAAAACCATTGCTTTGGTCTGGTGGGCGTTCTTTTAGTGGGCTTTTCTGTCACGGCCTGCGTGGCAGACTATGATGAGGGGAAGGAGGACCCAAATGCCAACACGTTCTCACTCCTGTATGGAGGACCACAAGAGCCACGCGCATCGAAATAAAGAATTCTGTGCTTAAGTAATGAATTATAGAATAAATTCTGCATTTGTAAATTCATTTTTGAATTCCCATTTAATAAACTGATTTTTGAAATGCTTTTAAAAACTGCATTTCAAAATCCTTTTTCCAATTGCACTTTAATAAACTGCATAAATTGCATGAATGAAGGGATCCTGCAGCGAAACGGAGAGCCCAACCTCTGACTTAGTGCCTGTTTACTCAGTCTGACCACCTGTGAAGTTAACGCGCTAACGTGGCTAACGCTAGCATCACCACACGTAGCCCCGTTATTTTAAGGTCATCTTAGCTCATGAAAGTTTAACGTCGCAGCTGTACGAGCTAGCTACGTGTTTTGTAAGCTGCTGTGCTCTTCACAAATAAAGCTGGAAGCAGCTCAGACTATTAGAACCAGTGCCGTAGCTCCGCAAACGCACATAACGCACACTGCGTAGGGCACCAAATGGCCGGTAGGGCACCAAAAAAATCAGGGTCGTAAAAAAAAAAGTAAACCATATTAATACTATAAATATCATATGCATTAATATGGTTAAACAATACAAAAGCAACATAAAACAATTTTCCCGAGAAAAGGGGTGAATCTGCTTTGTGCCCTGTCTCCAGTCTCCTCCTGGTGCCCCCCCACTCCCAGTGGTCTGTTCTATAATTGGTAAACACCTGTTTGAACATGGCCTCGAAACGGCAACAGGAGTCGGGAGCGGAGAAAAGAAAGAAGAAGAGGAAGCGTGATGAAACTCAGGCGTCGCTTGCCAGTAAGGCAATGTTTAAATAATAATAATAAAAAAAGTTCATTATTGTAGCCCTTGCTTGCACGCTCATGTCCGTCAACTCTGTGATAGCTCCTGTTAGCAGTGTTCATACTGTGTTAACAAATGTTGCAAATGATTGATGTTGGGTAGTTTGTTTACGTTGTGGATATGAATATAGAATGGACTACTAAAAGCAACTCATCATGGTCACTCAATTGACGGTTTTCAGATAACGTTAGCAATCGTGACTCACGATTGCTAACGTTATCGTGATTCGTGAGACTAGCATTTCCCTCCTCAGGTTGCTAGCTGGCTAACGTCATGCATGCTACTGATTAACCTTAACTTTGGGATAGGTCAGTGATGCAGTCAAGTATTATTATCAGATTAGACAAGATTACTTTGTATGTTGCTGCATTTCAGGATATCTATAAAGACGCATATCTTATTTATGCCATTGACGTCTGAACACATAAATAGTTCTCGTCTTTCTTTAGGTTCATAGATCAAGGGCGACACCTGTTGGTGAAACTGTAATATGAAACCTATATCTTCCAGTAATATAGATTTCCTACTTGCGCATTTATATCAAATTATGTACAGCATGTTTATATTGCCATTTGCCATTATGAAAATCTATACATGTAAAATATAGTTAGTAATTTTTAAATGTACCAGTGACTTACTTAATTTATTAGTCTTATAATGCAATCTTTCGTAGGCCTACTGTAGATTCAAAATTGTATTTCTGTAAAATCCCTGAATATTTTCTCTTGTATGCAGGGTCAATGCTTAAATATGTTCAAGGAGGATCTCAAGGACAGGATGAACCATCCAGTAGTAGTGCCATCCCTGGACATCAACCACCAGCCATTGTAGACCCTGCAACAATCCCTAGCCAAGAAGAACAAGAACCATCAACCACCAGTTCAGGTACAGTTCCATACACAAGTACCACTGAGAGTCCTGTCACTGAGAGACTATCAGAAAGTGACACTGTGGAGACATGTGTGCCCCCTTCAACCGATCCTGCTCTTTGGCCAGCTCACATTGTAGATGCTGATCGTGTTGAAATTGTGCGGAGAGGTCCTTTTAATGTCAGCTCTGATTTTAATTTTCCAAAGGGGCCTGATGGAAGAGCATTTCACACTAGCCTTAAGTTCAAAATTCTTCCCAATGGAGAAAAGGTTCACCGGAGCTGGTTAGTGTACTCACCGCAGAACAATGCTGTGTTCTGCTTTGCATGTAAGCTTTTCAGTGTGAAGGATATAAAGCTGAGTACAGAGGGCTTCAGTGACTGGTCGAACATCAACATCCGTTTGAGGGGTCATGAGTGTAGCCAAGACCACATACAGTGCATGCTTAAGTGGAGAGAACTGGACACACGGCTAAAGAAAAGCATGGCAATAGATCAACAGGAGTTGACCTTACTAGAGGCAGAAAGGAAAAAGTGGCGAGAGATTCTCAAACGATTACTCTCAATAACTCTCTCACTGGCTTCCAGAAATTTGTCTTTTAGGGGCTCTTCTGACTGTCTTTATGAGCCGGACAATGGCAACTTCTTGAAGGAAGTAGAGCTTATGGCAACATATGACCTTGTAATGGCAAATCACTTGGCCAACATAAAAGATGAAGGTTCCCACACACATTACCTCAGCCCTGAGACACAGAACGAACTAATTCAGATTATCTCTTCAGAAACATTTCGCGCCATTGTGAAGCAAATCCAGTTGGCAAAATACTTCTCCATCATTCTTGACTGTACTCCAGATGTGAGTCACACTGAACAAATGTCAGTCATAGTACGCATTGTTTGTTTCCAAGCACAACCAGATATTAAAGAATACTTTCTTGGCTATATAAATGTGGAGCAAACAACTGGCCTTAACCTGTCCAATGTTGTCCTTGACAAGTTGAAGGAGCTTGGCATTCCATTTGAAAACTGTCGAGGACAGGCCTATGACAATGGGGCCAACATGAAGGGGAAGAAGCAAGGTGTTCAGGCCAGACTGCTACAATTAAACCCGAGAGCATTGTTTGTGCCTTGTGGAGCTCACACGATGAATCTGGTCATAGCTGATGCTGCCAAGTCCTCTCCAGATGCAACTGGCTACTTTGGGTATTTGCAGAAGTTGTTCAATTTCTTTTCCAGTGCCACCCAGCGATGGGCCATTTTAACAAAACATGTGAAATTGACACTTAAATCTTGGAGTGACGTTAGATGGGAAAGCAGGCTTCAAAGTGTAACTGCTGTCCGGAGTCAGACAAAAGAAGTGAGGGATGCTCCCCTGGAGGCCAGAGAAGCTGTAAGTGATGCAGTCGCAAAGGTGGAGGCTCAAGTGCTTGCTGAGGAAGTAGCCTCATTTCGATTTTTGATTTGCTCCATCGTGTGGTGTGAACTTCTTACAATCACAAACCAGGTGAACAAGTTACTACAGTCCAGCTCCATGCAGCTCGATGTTGCTGTCAGGCTCATTGACACTGCCAAAAGTAACCTCTCTAAATACAGACAGTCTGGGTTTGATGAGGCTGTGTCAGCTGCCAAAGAACTCTGTGAGGCCCTGAACATAGAACCACAGTTGAAGGAGAAAAGGCTCAGGAGCACAAAAAGGCAGTTTGCATATGAAGCTGTTGATGAGCCCCTCCATGATGCCCTTAAAAAGCTTGAGGTCACATTTTTCAATTGTGTTGTGGACTCTGCTTTAATCTCCCTACAGGAGAGGTTTGAGACCATGAATCAAGTGAAGGAGAAATATGGAGTGCTGCTTGATTTCAGCAAAGTGAATGGGATGTCCAAGGAGGATTTAAAAAAACACTGCACTGAAGTACAGAAGACACTGACAGATAAGGGAGTAGCTGACATTGATGGACCTGAGATGATGCAGGAAATCATCAACCTTCCTCAGCTGCCACCACAGACGTCTGCTTTGGAAATGCTGTCATTTTTACATGACAATCAGCTTCAAGAGGTATATCCCAATCTGTGGATTGTTCTGCGTATTGCACTGACCCTGCCTGTCACAGTTGCCTCTGCTGAGCGAAGCTTTTCAAAGCTCAAACTCATTAAAACGTACCTGCGTTCATCAATGGGGCAGGAACGTTTAAGTGGTCTGGCTGTTATCAGCATCAATGGTGACGTGGCTCAGAAGCTATCATATGATGACCTTATAGCTGATTTTGCAACCAGAAAATGCAGGCGTGTGCCTCTCTAGGCCCTAGAGAGGCACACGCCTGCATTTTCTGGTTGTCAGAGTATGCCCTAGAGTCTAGGGCATACTCTGACAACGAATTGTAAAAATGTTTAACATAGTTACTTAAGGAATGTGGCTTTTGTGTTCAAATTCTTATTTTTCTTATTTAAGTTTCTTATTTAAATTCTATTGTGAAACTATTTGTAAATATATTAATAATAATACTATTATATTATATATATTATTTTTTTATAAAAAAAATTACACATTATTGCCAGGCTCTTTGTTCTTGTTCCAATGTTCAATTTTTGTTCCAGTATTTATTTGTAACAGTATTTTTAACCTCCTTTAACCTTATTTATTTGTTTAACTGTCATGTTTGTTGTTATTTAATTAAACAAATTCCACTGAGAAATTCAAAAGTATTAATGTTTTGTTTTTTTTTTCAGTGGCGGGGGGGCACCATAAAGCATTTGTGCTTAGGGCACCCAAATGGCTAGCAACGGCCCTGATTAGAACCAGCACTGAGGCCTGTTACATTTATGTTAGAGCAACAGCTGCAGCCTTTAAACTAGCGATTAAAATGCTGACAGTAATCAGAATCAAAAACGGTTTTATTGCCAAATGTTGAGCAGGTTTACAACATTAGGAAATTGCTGCGGTGCTTCAGTGCAAACATACTGTCATATAACACTTAAATAAAAATAAAAATAAGGATTAAAAGTGCTAAGTAGATAGATATATACATGAGTGCAGGTGGTGATCAGGGCCAAACATGGAATGATGCAGTGAACACAGCGTAGGGTCACGTGGTAGTGGTGGGAACAGTCATACGGTTATTGTTCATGTGTCCAACAGCAGAGGGGAAGAAACTGTTCTTATGGCGAGAGGTTCTGGTGCGAATGGACCGGAGCCTCCTGCCTGAGGGGAGCAGGTCAAACAGACTGTGTCCAGGGTGAGAAGGGTCAGCTGTGACTGAGCTGCACGCCCCAGTGTCCTGGAGGCGTACAGGTCCTGCAGAGATGGGAGTCTGCAGCCAATCACCTTCTCAGCAGAGCGCACAACATGCTGCAGTCTCTGTTTGTCCCTGATAGTGGCTCCAGCGTACCACACGGTGATGGAGGAGGTGAGGATGGACTCGATGATTGCAGTGTAGAATTGCATCATCGATCATATAATCCATTGTTTCAAATTAGACCTAAAACTCCCCCTTTTGACACATCTTCATGTGTCAAACAAAACCACAACTAGAAAATTCAAAGAAAAAGGTTCATCAGATCATTTCTCAGGAAACCTCAGCGATTCTCCTCTCGAGTATATTTGCTCCGGGCCTGCAAACCTGTGTTTAAATAATAAAATCAGTTTAATTATCATGTTCGATCTTTTCAGCTCCTGGCTCCACCCAGAGCCTGCATCCCCAGAACGACCTAGAAACAAAACCTGTATATTAGCATCAACTTCACATTTAAACTCAGTTCCCCCCCTGTCCTTCCCTCACTGTGATCCACTCTGTGCTATAAGAAACTAAACTTAAAACACAACAGTTATCAGTCATGTGCTTCATACAAAATGTGCGTATGTTTTAGTTTCACGTTGATCCTCTGAGTGTCATGGTACTTCTTTTAATCTGACTTTATCAAATCGAACCAAAATAGGTTTGCTGTCTTTACTTTGCTCGTTTCCCTCCAGCACCACCTCGTATCACCTGCCCTTTCCCTTGGACCAGTGTTTGTTGTTCCATAACTGGATTTGGAATGTGACAAGTCCACCAATCCCCTATATAACTCATACATTTGGCTTTGGTTCTGTTTTCCTTCTATAAAATGTCATTGACTTCTACAGTGGCCTGCTTTGGTTAATGGTAACATCAAACATTTTCTCCCCTTCAGCATTTGGCATTTTCCCAACAATATAATGTGACACCATCATCTAAACCCAGTCAATAAAACAACATTTTCTTAAAGCAAACATCAGCAACCCAAAATTAGCCGCCCAAGGGTGGAGTCTGCAGCTCCACTCTCATGTGAACCTTTCGGTCTCCCTCTCTCTCTCTTGTGCTCCTGCCAAAAGCAAAGCAAAGCATCCACCCTTTTCTTACCGGCGTCGTGAATTGTTTGTCAACATCTACTCATCCTAACGCTGGTCCAGTCTTTGTCACGGCTGCACAGCAGACAAGTGGAGCCTCACGCGCAAAGCATCAGAGTCTCCACCCTCATCAATATGAGCTCATTTATTTGTTGTTTCTTTTGTTTTTAGAAAAAGAGTTCTTTATGATCTTGGACTGGATTGACTCGCTGCAATCCTTTAGACAGGAACTCGCAGGTTCCCACAGGTGACCTTTTCCTCAGCCCATTGTAATCTGGAAAAGCTCACCTTATATTTGCTCTCACAACAATGTTTTACAGCGCTGTTAATTCAATCTTGCAGGCCTGCTTAGAACAAAGAAGGAGGAAAAGAGAGCTGATTATTAGCTCATCAGAGCACAAAACATCATCACCAAAGGGGGCGACACCTGACAGTTTTCTCTAAGTGCACTGTTACAGAAATAATGAGCCGCTCCTCGACATGTCCATGTTTAGTAAAACTCCCTCTATTGAAATAAGAAAACAAGCCAAAGCTAACTGACAGAATGAACCCATCACTAAAACAACGACCCCAAAAATCTTCATCACAGAAAAGTTTTGCTTATTAATCCAACAATATGTTGTGGGAATTAGAACTTTCCGGGCCATAAAGCTTTTGCCGACTCTTGGCTTAACTAATACTGACATAGTCTGAAATCAGACTTAAAATCACTCCCTCTGTTCATTTAGGATAAATGTATCTATATCTGATTTAGGCTAAGTGCCTTTTGTTTAGATGAACTGCTGGACTTCCAGACCAGCAGGTTTAGGGAAGTCTTTATGGGGTCACACAACAGCACATCAGCTCAGTTTACATACTGTTGACATCTTCATCAGAGGATCAGCAGGGAGCGCTGCTGAGCTGCAGTGGTCTCCACCAGAGTGACGGAGCAGGAATCACAAACAGCACAAACCCACCGTGTTGTTTCCACCCTGTTCAGGAGATCTGAGCCCCCATCCCTTTTTTTCATGTTGCAGCTCTGCACTGCAGGCCCTGAACGCCTCCCGGTTACCCTCAGTGTGCTTAGAGTTTAATTTACAACCGACGAGCTCACAGATCATCTGCAGGCAGGTGAACGAACCCTTAATGTGAGGATAATAGCAGAGCTGAGCTGAGGTCAGAAATAGTCAGGAACGGTGTCGACACAGTGAAGTCAGCTGTTTGGGAATTTGTCTGATTATCAGTTTGGGGGGGTCGGTGTTAAATAACAAAGGCGGTGTAGGATGGAGAGAGGAGGAGGGAGGGAGCAGTGATGATATGAAGTCAGAATACACATGTGGCAGACATAAGGGGGTCAGACAGGAGCAGCATCAGTCTCTGCTCTGTTTTGTTAATAACGTAGAAAAATAATTTTGTACAATCAAGCTACATCGACGGACGCTTTACCTCACGTACCCTAAAATGAAAAAGTAGTGACAGTAAGACGGAGGCTGCACATGACACCATGACTGAGTTCACAGCTGTTGCTTTGATTCTAACGTTTAAGACTTTTGGCATCGACTCCGTTTTAATAAATGAGTGCTGGGAGGCGTCGTTTGACTTCAGGAGCTCCTGCGATGCTCCTGCGATGCTCCTGCGATGCTCTTACTCTGCGGGAGAAAACCAAAAACCAAAAGTAGCAAACATGGAGCGATATGACTCGTTTAGATTTTGGGAAACGTGCATCGACAGGTACAGTGTCCTTTTCCCCGCGTCTTTAAAAATAATTCATGCATAGATCCCCCACTGAGAAAACCCTTTTATATACTTTCTCCTTTGTACACATTTTATATAGAACTATATATAATATCATTTCTCTATATCTATATTTTCAGAAAAATTCTTTCCACACAATAAAAAACAACAATTAAACAAATGCTTCAAACAAAACAACAAAAAGAGAGAAGATGGAAGAAAGAAAATCACGACTGAGGCCAGTTTGGCACTTTGTCATGAGAACATGACAGAACTCTGTTAGTTGACGGTAAATAGCGATACTCTATTTTTCTTTGGTTTTTCTTCTCCCTCGATGAGAAATGAAACACAGCAGTACTTACTTGGCACCTAAAAATGCTGGTCGAATGAAAGATATCAGTGTTTTCATAGTTATATGTTTAGTGTACGCCTCCCCCCTCCAGACTGCTCAGCAGATCGGGAATTTTTAGAGAAGAGCAGGAGGGAGGCGTGTCAAATGAGAGGAAGAGAGCAGTAATAAAACACGGATGTAGAAAAGAGAAGCATAATGTGCACATAACACACAGGAGATGGAAAAAGAGATGACGCCAACGTAAAAAAGAGAAAACAGCGAGGAGCATTCGTCCCTTTGACAAATGTTGGAGGTCTTGAGCCTGGAAACAGCAGACCGTCTTTGAAAACAGTATCTTTGAAAGATCTGAGTCACCCACCCCAAACTGCTCATCTGCTGCTGGACACTTCAGTTGCACCTCCACATGCCACCAGTGGAGGGAGCTGCCAAGTTTCACAGCACATGACGCAGCAGGTGTAGTTGCTTTTGGAGAAAGAAGAGAATAAGAGGACAGAACGAAGGCCCACGTCTAGAGGCCTCCCTTCCAGAGCGGAAGCAGAGCCAGTGTTCCTGGTCCCTAGGTGGCGCTGTGTCGGGCCTGTCCCTACTATACCCTGGTGGTGGAGTGGGGGTGGGGCAGGGTGTTGTTGTGGCCGGTGGAGGGGAATGTGTTGAAGGCGTGAAGAGGCTGCATGCTGGTGATGGTGCTGGGGATCACGGTGATGGTGTATGGCGTCATCAGCGGCACGTTGTCGGGGGCGCGGCGCAGCGCCAGGGTGTAGTCGGGAGGGCAGGCGGGCCGCAGGATGTCGTGGGGTCGCAGGGGCTCCATGTCATGGTGAGCGTCGTGCTCCCAGTCCTTCATCTGCAGGGACATGATCTCCTCCTCCTGGCTGTGAGCCAGGTCGTTGGCGGGGCCGCCCCGCTGAGGGGACAGCCGGTGCCGGCGCATCTCGTGCCGCTTGTCACGCTTGTAGTAAAGGGCGGCGAAGGCCAGGATGTTGAGGAAGAAGAGCGACGCTCCAACTGCAACTGTCACGCTCAGTTCGGTGGAGTAGTCGCGGGTGTGTCTGGGAAAGAGGTCCTGGGGCGGGCGCTCTGAGCCCTCGGGCTCAGGATCTGATGGGAAGGTAGGGTAAGGATGACGAGTGGTTCGAGGAACGTTGTTTCTGGGCCTCATGGTGCCGGGGTCACGGCCTGCGGGGGAGCGCGTAGTGGTGGGAAAGAGCACGTCGTGCAGGCTGTGAAGATGAGGGACTAATTCCAGCCAAAAGGCCACTTTGTTAGCTCTGTAGTTGTCTCTGACACGAGGTTTCAAACCGATGTGAAGGTACTGCTTGTCCTTCCAGTTGAACTTGGTCCAGATGACCTCCTCGAAGCGGTTGGGCTTGGTATGAATGAACTCGGTGTCCTGAGGGACGGGCAGGTTGGGGTCCCTGGTGGAGCATAAAGGTTAAACGTTTCAGTTCAAAGTTATATTCAGTCTCCATTATAAGTAACATGTGGAATCAATACACTGAATACAGACAGGAGGCCCATTCTCTGTGCAACCTTTAAACTATCTAAGACCAACCGGCTGCTCTGGGATCTGGATGCTTTTGGTGAACCAGTATGTTCAATTCTTCAAAGCCACACGGGAATTAAACTAGCAACCCAGATTCAAGTATTCAACATGACTAGAAGGCTATCAGTGAACATACAGTAACGTGTACAGTTTACACTACTGTGACATGAGGCCTACCCAGTCTTTGCGAAGTTAGTCCAGTAAGTCATGACCACAGCGCTCAGCATCACATCGTTCTTGGAGAAGTTGCACGGGAACAGGTCCGAGGCACCGATCATCGGTACGCCGAACACGTAAGGTATCTCATCTCCGTGCGCGGCGTCGGCCCACTCGGGCCGCGTCTCGGTGTGGCAGTGGTGGTAGAACGTGTAAAAGTAAACTGGGGACTGAAACTCAGCATGGAGTTTGGCAGTGGCCACAGCTGGTGCCACCCACTGGTGGTCCGTAAACAGGGCCAACAGAGTCTTCTGCCGCATGTCGCCGTTGTCCCTGTCCGCCCAGTCTGTGTACATGAACTTAATGGTCTCCCTCAGGATGTCTTTGCCTGGTGAAGAAGCACAGGAGGGGACAAAAGGAGGGGGAAGAAAGATAAAAGTGAAAACTGCTAAGAGTAAAGTAACAGCAGTGCAAGACATTTTTTAAGAGATCGGTCTGATCAACAGATATGAAACCAAAGCAAATGTTGGTGAGATGAACCAAGAGCCAGGAAGCGAGTGAGAAATCTAGAGAGGAAAAAAAAACTCTTTCTGATAACAGAAGGAGTGACAGGCAGCAGAGAGGAAGCATGACTGCATTATCCAAACATGTCTGTACTGTGACTGTGGTCCGGCTGTGAGGGGTTCGCAGGCCGATCTGTCAGAAACACCGACACTGAGATTGGGAGCCCACTACCTGGGGGATGATAGCATTACTGCCCACAGAGCCTCAAAGGTTAAGGCGCAGACACGCCGTGATGTGGATGAGTGGCTCTCTTTAGCACGCTTGTCTTGTTTGATGCACTTCACTGGGCTCACATGTTACTGATTCCATTCTTTACTCGCATGTTTTAAACGCTTAAAGCACTTTCACAGCTTTTTATATTCTTTTGAAAATTCATGTGAACTCAAGCTGTCAGAATTGTAATGTAAGCTTTGATAATTGTCCACATTTGTCATTTTGACGATTATCCGTTTATTTTAATGAATACAGCAAACAGAAAAAAACGAACAAATCAACAAACGCGGCTCCTAATAAGACAAAACCTGATGATGCTGCAAAATGCAGTTAAGTGAGAGGAGGCTGTAAAATGGAATAACTGAAAAAGTGGCAGTGTACAGAGGTGGCGTCCTCACCCTCTGGGTAGCCGTAGAGGTTGTCAACAAAGCTGGAGATGGTGTAGTCGAACGCCGCAGCTGAGATGCCGTCGTTGTCCTCACTGTCGTCCACAAACTTCAGCCCCTCTCCCTGGTTCACTCCTATCAAGATGTCATAGTTTAGGAGCTCCCCCTGGTGGAGCAAATAAGGAAGAACATGCTGAGTGCTGGAACAGAGCCTGTGTGCATCACAAGTCTACAACAGGAAGTGCAGCTGAAGCACAGCTTTGTGAATTGGCAGCATTTCATTTCCCAGTAAACAAAATAAAGATTAGCTGTTGCCATGAAATTCCTACTATAAAATGTAAATACTGCAATATATGCAGGGTTCATACACATTTTTAGGGTCAAATTCAAGCACTTTTTAAGCACATTCAAGGTCAATTTTCAAGCTTTTCCAGCACATTACCAAAAAAGAAGCATGTTTCACTTTGCATCACCTCAGTAAGACCTTGTAAAAATTTAAACAAATCATCTGAGGTCGATTTAAATGTCTTTTGTTCCCCTTTTGTTAAAAGAGCAGCACACAAAAATACAGAAAAAGGAAACGGTTGCCTTACATGCATATAGTGTACAAACTCAAAAAACACATTCCTCTTAAAAATGCGCAAATGTGAACAAATCAACTTGTTAGAGATCTTCATCTCCACTGTAAATAAACAACAAGCCAGAGAACAAGAAAACTGCACCAAACACCACAAACACCAACAAATTAATGTCTTCTCATCAGACATTGAAGCTTCTTTCCTGTGTGACATAAAAAATAAGAGACAGATGTTTGTTTGTTTTTTTAACTAGTTAAGCACCCACGTTCAGTCATCCACCCATTCACGCACACATTCACACACTAGTGATGTAGCTACAGCCACCCTGGGGCGCCACCAGGCCCTCTGACCACCACCAGTAGGCAACGGGTGAAGTGTCTTGCCGAGTGAAGTGTCTTGCCCAAGGACACAACGACCGAGACTGTCCAAGCCGGGGCTCGATTACAAGGCGAACTCCTAACTCTTGAGCCACGATCGCCCAGTGGGGACATGGGGACATTTCAATTTCCAGCAGGAAGCTCCCCCTTTTTGTTAAACCCTTTAGATCAGGGGTCGGCAACCTGCGGCTCTTTAGTCCTTATAGTGCGGCTCCGCGTGGTTTGGGGAAATAAATTAGCTGAAGTGTATTTTATTTATGTTAGTTCTTTTTTTAACTTGTAGTTCTAAATTGGAAGATTATTGTGATTTTGCAATATACAAATAAAATTATATTTTCTTATTTTTTCATTGCTCAAAATAAGCGTCACACTCGCGGAAGCCGGTGTACCCGGCGAAACGCCGTGCATTTATCGAGCCTTTCAACCCCAGATAGGCCAATTATGGCTCTTTGGCTCTTTGGGTCTTAAAGGTTGCTGACCCCTGCTTTAGATGAACAGAGTTTTTTAATTAAATACATAATCTTTAATAAATGTTCTCTTTTATAAAAAGTAGGATAATTAAAAAAACTTTTATTATACCGCTATTGAGTAGAAAAAAAACTTGTGTTTTCTGTCGTCTGTTATATAATATTAGTGATGTTTGTGACAATTAATTTCTTAATCGGCTGGACTAACCAATAGTCCACAACCAGGAAACACTGAAATTTTAAGTTAAGTTTGAAAACAGTTTAAAAAAAAATACCCCATTCCAAAATGTCTTGTGACAATCTCATTGGCTTAGGGAGTGATGATGTCATAGATCTTAAGAATCTTAAGTCCTTTGATGTTTTTCCTTAAGTAGGGGTGAGAAACAGCAAGTTTTAGTTCGTTTCAGCAGCATCTGTGTTTGCAGCCTACAAAACGTTCACCACAAGCTCTTCAAAGTCATCGTATAGAAACTCCAACATGTTTCCAAGAAAAAAACAACCAATTCAAAAAGATTACGCCGCCTCTCCTTCCTGGCGTGGCCGGCCAATTTCCCCAAATGGCTCCTCATCCTTCCAAAGGGCGTTAGAGGAGAGTAGGAAGGAAAACTACCTTCTCCAGAAAAAAATGCAACAAATTGAAGAAGAGAAACTTCAACTGGAGGACAAATGTAGACGAATGGAAGCCCAAAATAAAGAGCTGGAAGAAAGACAACAGTGCCAGCCGGACATAAAAATTATTAATGAGGGCTGGGGAATCAAGTTTGCTCAGACCCGAGAGCAGATTGTGCACCTCATTAAAGAAAACAGGCAAAAGAGTGCAGAACTAAAAGAAATGACCAACCAGCTCCAAGACAAGAAAACGATGACTGATAAGATACAACGGGATCTCCAATACATGGACCGAAAAAATCGGCTCCTCCAAAGACAGCTCCATGAAGCTGTGGAAGAAAAGAAAGAATTCCTCCAACAGAAGGAAGAGCAGGACAAAAAGCAACGAGACATGCAGCACGAACTGAAGAGCATGCAGGAAAAATACCGCATGCTGAAAGAAAGCCTGGATGAAACACTGCGCCAAAATAAAGACCTTCTTCAACAGAAAGAGCAACAGCAAGAAAGACTGAAAGAAGGAAAACGTATCGTCCAGGACTTTGAGTCTAAAAATCTAAAACTGCAAGAGTTTTGTAATCAGCTGGAGGACAAAGCAACTAAAGTGGAAGAAGAAAAGGACAAACTGGAGAAACGCTGCTCACAGATGCAGAGAAGGATCGCTCAGATAGCGAGAAACAACTCCGAGCTCGTTAAGGGGATTTTGGTGGAATTCAATAACTTGAAGCGTGAAAACACTCAAATGCAGGCGCAAAAACAACAAGAAGACAAAATACATGAAGACCTGCAGCTCACGCTCCAAGAAATCCAGAAAAGAAACGAGCAGTTAGAAGACAAGCACAAAGAGGTCCAACAGAGAAATGCAGACATGCACAAGGACAAGCTGATACAGGAGGCAACATCCAAACAACTCAAAGACAAGCTTGAAGAACAACAAGCAACATTGGAAGAGGTGGAACAAAGATGTGAGAAACTTGAAGAACAAAACGCAGAAACCATCGATGAGCTGAGAAATCTCATCCTGGAGAAAAAAGCGCTCGTGGAAAAGTGCATGAAAAAAAAGAGAAAATGGTTCCACTTGTTCCGGAGGAGAGACGCTACTGCTTCCTCACCTGATGTAGCCTCGTCTTGCTCCACCTCTGTTAACCCCCCCAACCAGTCCCGGCCGTTGACTGTCCCCTCCTGAGCCTGGTTCTGCCGGAGGTTCCTGCCCGTTTAAAGGCAGTTTTTCCTCCCCACTGTCGCCAACTGCTTGCTCAGAGGGGATTGTTGGGCTTTTCTCTCCTCTGCCTTGTTTCTTCATTTACTTGTTTAACTTTTTTCATTATTACTTCATTTTACCTTGTTTCTTCATTTACTTGCTTGTTTAACTTTTTTCAACTTATCTAAATAATAAACCAATTAAATTTATCCTTTGAGTATTTTTCATCTCATCTTTACAGAATCTTTCCAAAACATTTTCAAACATTCAGATCTGTCTTTTATTTTCTTCTTGAAGCCTCATAAATGGTGAACTAAAAACCCGGAACATGGTTTGAAACATAGTTTCAGCTGAAACTGGCATAACACGCTGTGTGTGTGTGTGTGTGTGTGTGTGTGTGTGTGTGTGTGTGTGTGTGTGTGTGTGTGTGTCAGGATATCACTAGTTAGGTCATCATGTTTAGACTCATTCACTCCAAAATTATTTAGGCCAAATCTTTAAAACAGTGTCATTTCATACACATTTTCAATTCACTTCAATCGCACAAATGCAGAAATAATTATTTGCAGTATCTTATTTATTATGAGAATGTCATGCCTGATCATTTGTACCTACACCACCAAAAATGGGGGCAAAAGGGAGGAGATCATGTTTAATCGGTTATAAGAAAAGGTCAGAAATATAAGTGCCGACATGAGCAGCGTCCACAGAAACCTCTGACTCTCAGCTCAAAGCTCATATAAACCATTTCTACAACCAGCAAACAAACAAAGACACCGAACAGTTAAAAGAGCAGTGACGTCACCACGAATCTGTGGTCAGGTAATATCCATGTTTTGATTGATGATTTTCTGGAGTTAAATGTGAACCGAAGCATATTTTGGGTGTTATATGCTATTAAATACTTTTTAATTTATTTAAAAGTATTTAATAGCATATAACACCCAAAACATGCTGGGTGTGGAAATAAAAAAATCAGAATTTCCTCTGTTTGAGTCACAGTAACTTTGACATAGTAACATTTGCAGTAAGTCCTAAATGTTCACCTTTAAAATCCCTCCCTCTGTTCATTTTGCCCACATCATGTTTCAGTGGTTGGCCTCAGGTTCTTCAGCTTCCTGACAGTCTGAAGTCAGCTGACAGAGTTTCACCTGCTAAATACACAGAAAATCTTGTTAAAGCCGCACAGTTTGCCCAACAGTAATATTCCCATTAAGCCCTTTCTAAACACTTTATAACAATGTGTCATCACTAAATTATAAACTTCTTCTCCAGATCTGCACGACTGCACTTAGTCACAGACTTTATTTAATTGTCCTGCGGCTGCTATCATATATTTTACCAAACAGTTCTTCTCACACAGTCACAGATATATTTCTCTCAATGCAAACTTCACTCATGTCTCAGACAGGAAACTTGAGTTTTTCTTTTTTTTCTGTCCCCACTCATTCAACTAATTTGCATATTGAGTCACATCTCGAGAAGTTGCCCTGACAACAGAAATGCATATTCAAAACATTGCTGCATAATTCAATTATTATTCTTTTATTTTTATTTCTACAGTCGTCACTTCTTTTGCTCAGTCAGCTGGAAACCACTTCTAATTCACTATTTTAAACCTGCTTTAAGCTTCTAATCACTGGTTGGTCCTCCCAGTCTCTTTTTCCTTGTCACAAAAGTCGCTCTATTGTCCTGCAACTTCCTGAGTTATTCCTCAGCTTCAGCCTTTAAGTGTGTTAAATCTACACCATTCAGCATTTATGTCATGTATTCACATTCATGAGTGTAAGCATGTCTTCATTGCGTGTATGTTGTGTGTTCATATTAATATTGAGTGTAAGCTGGTCTTCGTTGCCTCGATGTGTTTTTATAATCAGATTTAATTCCTGCATCTTTGCGCTGAACTGTGGATTCAAACTGTCTCACTTCTGATTCTCTCCAAAAACAATTTCACATGTGACAATTTCTACATGTGTGTTTTCTATTTTTCTATTCATTTATGTATTATTAGTTCATTTATTTCTTTATCTCTCTCTCTCTCTTACTTTTTTTATTTACCTTTCTGTTGCGATGCTCTGGATGTTTCTAAACCCACAAATGCAGTCTCACTGTTCAACCCAATTTTCCTATGCTGGCATCCTGGCAGCTGCACGCTTGACTTTTCTCAGTTCATGGGCAGTTATTTTGCGCCTTGGTTTTTCCACACGCTTCTTGCGACCCTGTTGACTATTTTGAATGAAACGCTTGATTGTTCGATGATCACGCTTCAGAAGCTTTGCAATTTTGAGACTGCTGCATCCCTATGCAAGATATCTCACTATTTTTGACTTTTCTGAGCCTGTCAAGTCCTTCTTTTGACCCATTTTGCCAAAGGAAAGGACGTTGCCTAATAATTATGCACACCTGATATAGGGTGTTGATGTCATTAGACCACACCCCTTCTCATTACAGAGATGCACATCACCTAATATGCTTAATTGGTAGTAGGCTTTCGAGCCTATACAGCTTGGAGTAAGACAACATGCATGAAGAGGATGATGTGGACAAAATACTCATTTGCCTAATAATTCTGCTCTCCCTGTAGACTTTTGTCTTATCGCCTTAACCTCCATGGTCTCAAATTCTTTAAGGATATAATTTCTTTTAACCGGATTAGGGCAAATTTCATTTATCAAAATATTCCTGATCACTTTGTTTGTAAACCTGCTGTCACCAAATTCAACTCCAGCTATGCAGAGCTGCCTCAGTCCAGGAGAAATTTTAGAGTGCACAATATCTTCTTTTATCATTGATCTCAAAGGGACTGGGATGGCTTTCACTGGGGATTTATATCTCTTAGCAGTACATCTTACATCAAATTTCTCACAAAACGTCTCATGTTTTAGTAAGACCCCATTATCATCCATAAAATGAGCTACAGCCCAAATCCCTTTAGATCTCCATTCATCCACGTACACAGATTTCCTACACAAACGGATATACCTGTTGTTCCATATAGGGGTGTTGTGAGGAGTAAAGCTATGTTTATAGATTAATTTCCAGTAGAGACGGACCTGCTGATGGAAAGCTGAGAGTTTAACAGGTAACGAACTGCAATCAAAGTCACAACGTAACAAAAAGTCTATTCCACCCATTTTGCCAAAAATCACATTGGGAATAATGTTCCAAAAGGAATTTTTGTTCCTAATGAAAGATCTTAACCATTTCAATTTTAGTACACCATTCATAACATCAAAGTCAGTGGCATTAGCCCCACCCTCTTCATAATTCTTAATCACATCATTTTTCTTTATATAATGACATTTGTTCCTCCATATGAACCTAAAATTAAGAGTATTTATAGATTTAATTAGTTTTGGAGGTATGGGCAGAGAAAAGGCTGGATAGATGAGTCTGGACAGACTGTCCATGTTGGTTAGCAAGATTCTCCCAAACAGAGTTATGTCCCTTTGCAGCCACATGTTTAAAATTGACTTACACTTTTCTATATTGGTACAGATATTCTTATTTTCTGTTGATGTCTTATCCTTGCAAATTACAATGCCCAGATACTTCACCTCTTTTTTGATCTGCATATTATTTATTGCTTGCAGGGGACACTCATGCAGAGCTAGAATTTTGCATTTATTAATATTCAGCTGTAGGCCAGAAGCTTTGGAGAAATGGTTGATCGCCTGCAAGGCTAAAGGAATCTGGTCCTCATTTTTTAGAAACAGGGTGGTATCATCTGCCAGCTGACTGATTATTATCTGTTCACCCATCACAGTTAACCCCTTAATGTGACTGTTTTTAATCAAAATAATTCCTCTGACACAGAAGACCTACATTCCTGGTTTAATTCTTGCTGTCAAAAAATCATGGACTCTGTGGCTCCTTTAAAAACCAGGCAGCTTAAGGCTAAACCTGAGCCTTGGTTTAATGAGAGCAGTCGTGCTGTTAAGAGGGAATGTCGTCGAGCAGAACGGAGGTGGAAAAAGGATAAACTGCATGTATCATTTCAAATTCTCAAAGACTGCTGGCATCGCTACCAGAACACTGTTAAAGAGGCAAAAAGGGAATATTTTGCAAATATTATTTCTTCCAACTGTCATAACCCACGTGTGTTATTTAGGACCATTGACACTGTTCTTAATACTCCTTTGAATGTCTGTTTGGAAGTTTCTCCTGAGATTTGCAATGATTTTCTGAACTTTTTTATTGAAAAGGTTGTCACCATCAGGGCTCTTATCACAGCTCCTGACTCTGACCCCTCTGTCTCTGTCCCTTGCGCTGCTGTTTTCACTCAGTTTGAGCTTGTGACGCTCTCCTCTTTAGAGGATGTGGTTCGCCATATTAAGCCCACAGGTTCCCCACGGGATCCTGTCCCTCCACAATTCTTTAAAGAAATTTTTCCTAGTATACAACAGTATGTCCTTGACATTATTAACAGCAGTCTGTCTTCTGGTGTGGTTCCTGCAAATTTCAAACATGCAGTAGTACAGCCACTGCTTAAGAAACCTGGCCTTGATCACACAGTTTTAGCGAACTATAGGCCTATTTCCAAGCTGCCTTTAGTCTCCAAGGTTTTAGAGAAAATTGTTTTTAGTCAACTGAAAGATTTTCTAGATGAAAATGGAATCTTTGAGGTTTTTCAGTCAGGTTTTAAAACCCTTCACAGCACAGAATCTGCATTACTAAGGGTTTTTAATGACATCCTTCTGGCATGTGATTCTGGTAACCATGTTGTTCTTGTCTTGCTTGACCTAACTGCTGCCTTTGACACAGTAGACCACAATATTTTAATTTCTCGATTACATGATGTAGTGGGTATTGGTGGCACTGCACTCAATTGGTTTAGGTCTTATTTGTCAGATAGAACTTTCTCTGTCAGCCTTCTCGGTTACGAATCGTCTTCTGCTCCTCTGTCATGTGGTGTCCCACAGGGCTCAATTTTAGGGCCACTGCTCTTTTCTCTGTATCTACTGCCTCTGGGTTCTATCCTTAGAAGGCATGGGATCTCATTTCACTGTTATGCCGATGACTGCCAAATTTATTTGACACTAAAACGCAAGGATGCCATCTCCATAAAACCTCTCTTGACATGTCTAGATGACATTAAAGCTTGGTTGGCTCGAAACTTTTTAAATTTTAATAAAAAGAAAACAGAAGTGTTGGTGTTTGGACCCAGTGGTCCCTGTGAGTCCTCCTCTGTTGTTTTAGGATCCCTGGAAGTCTATTTTAAATCTGTTGTTACTGACCTTGGTTTTAAGTTGGACAGTGATTTTAAATTGGACAACCAAATCAGAGCAGTGGTGAAGTCCAGTTTTTATCATTTAAGGCGACTGGCAAGACTAAAATCTTTTCTTTCGAGGCAGCACCTTGAAACAGTGATCCATGCTTTTATTTCTTCCCGCCTGGACTACTGTAACTCACTTTATGTGGGGGTCAGTCAGTCATTGCTCTCACGTCTGCAGCTGGTTCAAAATGCGGCTGCACGACTCCTAACAGGAACTCGAAAAAGAGAGCATATAACCCCCGTGCTGGCCTCTCTGCACTGGCTGCCTGTGTCTTTTAGAGTTAATTTTAAAATTCTTATGTTTGTTTTTAAATGTCTACACAGTCTTGCCCCGCCTTACCTCTCTGAGCTTCTTCATCCCCACATACCCTGTCGGTCTCTCAGGTCAGCTGACCAGCTGCTCCTGGAGGTACCGAGATCCAGGAGGAAGCTCAGAGGGGACAGGGCCTTCTCTATTGTGGCTCCAAAATTATGGAATAATTTGCCCATGCATGTTAGAGAGGCCCCTTCACTGTCCACTTTTAAATCACGTCTTAAAACCCACTTTTATTCCTTGGCTTTTAACCTCAGTGAGACTTAGTTTCTTTTTTAATGCAGTAGTTATTTAATTAATGATTTCACTCTTCTTTTATTTGTTTTTTATTTATATCTCATGTAATTTTATTTTACAGTTCCAATGTACAGCACTTTGTGTCAGCTGTGGTTGTTTTAAAGTGCTTTATAAATAAAGTTGATAATGATGATGATGAAAATAGACAACAGCTCAGCAACCATGATGAACAGAAGTGGTGAGCTGCTACATCCCTGCCTTATCCCTCTATTAACCTCAAACCTTGAACATGTACCATGTTCTAGCAAAACAGAGCTGTTAATGTCATTATATAGCATCTCTATAACATTGATAAATTCCTCTCCAAAACCAAAAGACTGCAGAGTTTTTAATATGAACGTATGTTCAACTGAGTCAAATGCTTTGTAAAAATCCAAGAACAGGATGTACCCTCTCTCTTGGATTAATTCACTGTATTCAAGGAGATCCAAAACCAGCCTAATATTGTTATGAATTAGTCTTCCTTTCAAAAAACCTGATTGTGTTTCACTGATAATGTTTGAGATGCCTTTCTTTAGCCTCTCAGCTACAGCTCCAGACAGGATCTTATAGTCAGTGTTTAGTAAGGTGATGGGTCTTAAATTGTCTAAAATTCTTTTATCCTTACCCGATTTAGGGATCAGGGTTATCAGCCCTTGTTTCGTGCTCGGCATCACTTCTTTTTTCTCTATCGATTCCTTTAATGCATCAAACAATAAAGTTCTTAGGTCCTTCCAGAAGAATTGATAAAAATTAGTAGTGAGTCCATCTGTCCCTGGGGACTTGTTTAATGCCATTTTCATGACCACCAAATCCAGTTCCTCAATTTTAAGCTCTGAATCACACAGATCTTTGAACGGCTTGTCAATACATGGGATGAGATTATGAATCTTATCAAAGAAACTATCAGAATAAGCTGCTGAATATTCTGAGGAGTACAATTTGGAATAAAAAGTGAAGACTTCTTTTCCAATCTTTCTGAAATCTTTACATTCAGTCCCATTTATCAACAAGCTTGAGATTAGATTTCTCTGCTGTCTGCACTTTTCCAGCTTACTAAAATATGATGAGTTCTTTTCACCTGCCTCAATCCACTTGGCTCTCGATCTTATAAAGGCACCCTGGGCTTTCTCTAGGTAAAGATCGTCTAATTTAGTTTGTAACTCCATCAATTTATTCTTTTCTTGCACGTTTAGTTTTTCTTTACTACAGCACTGAGTTATTTCACGAAGTAAATTACTTTCATATTCCCGTTTTTCCCTGTTCAGTTCTTTGCAGAATTTTATAGTGAATTCTCTGATTTTGAATTTAATAAGTTCCCATTTCTGTATATTACCCACTACTGAGTCATCATTTTTTATATCTGTAATTTTATGTCTAATTTTATCACAATACTTGTCCTTATTTAAAAGGCTGGCATTAAATTTCCAATATCCCCTGCTACTACGTTTCATCCTTGTTGGTTCTAAGACAAGATCAATGAAACAGTGATCAGATAGGGGTGCTTCGGAGATTTTAGATGGTGAAGTACACCTCAAAATGTCATCGCTCACTAACCAATAATCAATTCTTGACCTGCTTTCTCCATTAGGTTTAAACCATGAATAATTCTTAACTCCAGGATTCAAACTTCTCCAAATGTCTGTAAAATTATTATCACTAGAAAAGTTCTCAATAATGTTATTCTGTTGCCTCCTTCCTAAGCGAGGAGGCCATCTGTCCATCCATTCATCTGAGGTCATGTTCCAGTCTCCTCCTACTAGGATGTAATCTGTGGGGTACATAACTTTAAACTCTGAAATAACATTTGTTAGATTTTCCAATAGATGTTTATTTTGACCTTCGTTATTATGTCCATAAAGATTTGTAACAATTAGAAATATACCTTCGCTCGTCAAGCTGCAGTTGACCAATGGCCCTCACTATCAGCTTTATATGTTATAATCTCCCCTGGGAACTTATTAAAACAAATCGCCACACCTCCAGATCTGTTAGATCCACGACTGAAAAGAATCTTGTCTCCCCACTGATTAGCCCAAAAGGTAACATCGGCATCCACAGAGTGAGTCTCTTGTAAAAACAGACAGTGACATTTTTGCCCCTTGCAAAATAAAAAAAGTGCCTTTCTCTTAACAATTTCCTTCAAACCCCGAACGTTTAATGAACCAAAAGAAATTTTTGAGTGAACCATAATAAGAGTATGCTAAGAAAATAACTTTTTTTTTAAAAAAGAAAAGAAAAATATATAAACATGAGTTTAAATTGTAACACTTGTCACCAACTCAGTGACTAATAACCTTTAACTTTAAGTAGAACTCTTTTGTCCCATTAATAATATTCCACTGTATACAGTCTTACATCAAGTCTTTCATTCAACGTCGATGATCCTCCGTCCTTCGATGTATCCATGAGGACCCCGGAAAAAGGCCCGTTTCCCAGCCCGTCTGGCTTGTTCAATTTGCGGCCACAGCCGCCTCCTCTCTTCCCAGTCCTCCCGCGGCAGTACCTCAGCGAAGTGGAAACCGCCGTTCTTACAGACAGCCGAATCTTTGGTGCGACGCCAAATCTCCTCTTTCACGTGTCTCAGAGCAAACAGAATGATGATATGTCGGACCTTGTTCTCAATCTTCTTCCCAACTCTATGCACCACATCCACAGATTCTTCAAGCTTTGATATCATATCAGGTGCGATCTTGCCAAGAATTCCAATAACCAGCGATCTGACACCTTCATCTCTTTTCTCTTCTAATCCTTTAATCCGGAGGCACCACCTCATTTTGTACCTTTCTTGCTCTCACACTCTCTCCTTGAGATCGTAGTTATCTTTGGTCAACTGCTCGTTTCGTCTCTCCAACTCTTTAACCTTTTGTTTACATTCTTTCACCTCCTCCGAGTTGAACTGAACCGCTTTGGCTAGGCTGGCTAGCATCGTACTAGCTTGCTTGCATTGCACACTCAGGTCAGCTAGCTGCTCGTCCACTCTTTTTTCAAGGTTTTTTCTACGTAGTCATGATCCGTTCCTTCTCTGCTGTCTTCCTTTCCATCACATGGCGATGTTGTTTCTTGTTTTTTGAGGTCGAGTTTGAATTTAGCAGGTTTAACTATACTTGGGGCAGTCATTTTACTACTTTCGAGTGGAAACAATAACGAACACAAAGTAAATTCTGGGACAAGTTCAACGAGCTCCTAATTCGTGCGACTGCTCAACTCGCCATCTTGCGCCACCGTCTCACTACTAGATGAACTTGTGACACACATCTGCAGCAGAGGCTGAGTGGCTGCTCTCACACCTGGAGCATCCAAATCGACCCACAAACACGTTGAAAGATGCAATGCCATCAATGTGGATTGTCAAGACTGAGAGACCTCTTCCCTCTGACCCCTCCCCAAACCCTCAAACCCTCCTACCCACCTCGACATACAAACTCTGTGTGGCTTCACGTGTTCTGTTGATGTTTACATGATCGAAATAACTTGAACACAAACACAAACAAACAAAGAGGAAGACCGCACCGGAAGGAAACAACTACAAGTCCCAGCATCCTCTGTGTTTAGGGAGCCGCAGTGAAAGTGAAAGCAGGAGGAGGAAGGTGGAGCTGAGGCAGGTGAGTGTTAACATGAATATGTTTCTTCTTATGACATAAAATAATTCCACGCTGTTCGTGTCTGTGGGTGAAATGTGAGGCCGGTCGGCTCCTCTGAGCGCTGGTTTCCTGTAAGTAGAGAGGAAGTGAGTTTAGCTGAGCCTCCGTTTAGTGTGAGAGAGCAGGAGGAGAGTGAGAGCTGTGCTGAGGCAGGGTGAGTGTTAACACCGCTCTGACATTACTGTGTCTCTGTGGCGGGAACAACAGGCTCCGTCAGTGGAGGCAAAAATAATCAGACTTTGGTTTTTCAAAGGAAACAACTTTATGTCGGAAGTTCCCGCACGCTCATTGGATAACGATGTGTCAATCTCAAGCTATTAGCCAATGAGCGTGCGGATTCACAGAAAGACCCGCCTTTATCACGGGACTTTAAAAACTACAATGGCGACAGAAACTCCGTGAGTGGAGTTCAGGGTGACGTTATGAAACTGTGACGTTTGAGCCACTTCCCGTTGAACGTGAAACTGATGGTTTCTGGTGTTTGGGTCTGTTTTTCTGTATTTATGCAGATAAAGTGTAAACTCAGATGAATTATACCATCAAATGTTAAAGGAAAATATCAGGATGAGTGTCTGTGAGCTGAGAAGGACGTGAAGCGAGCAGTTTATCCCAGAGCTGAAGCTGCTCTGTGTGCAGAGATGAGCTCAGATTCCTGCTGTGATTGATCAACAGTCACAGAAATGTAGACTTGTAGTTATTACTGCAGTATGGTCACAGCAGATACTGATAAACATGTATTATGAGGATGGATGATCAAGTTTCTCACTCTCTCCTTTAAATCTCAGTTTTTTCTTCTTCACAGTTTATCTGTTAATTTATTAATGAATAACACTGAAAGAGTTTCTGTTATATTTCCCCTTGAACATCAGCTTATTAGGGCGGCATTAGGAAATAGCCCCCCTCCAAAGAATGAATCAATGAATGATGATAATAATAAAATGATTAAAAAGCAGAGCTCAGAGTGGTAGAATGGTCAAACATGGATCCACGGGTGGTTCAACTGCATTTGGTGACGTGACTAAAGCAAATCTTTCAAATAATCCCACCATCAACGGGATGTTGTCTCCTTTACTACGGTTACTTTACTTGGTCACCGTGTGAATTTCTTTGAAATGAACCAAATTCTTTTATTTGTTGGTTGTTGCATATTTAACCTCTACAGTCAGGAAAGGAGGAGATGAGGCCTCAACAATGTTGGGTTGTAGCTGTGCTTCAGGTTAGAGTGAGTGTCCATGGAATAAATGTAAGTCAGTGAACTGGAAACATGACTGTGTTCAAACTTTGTTTTCCTTTTTATAATGAGTCTAATCAAAGGTGGACAGAAGTATCTCCACTGTGACTTTTCTGTGTCACCATCAGAGCTTCTGCACAGTGTTTCTGGGGCAGATAACATTGCAGCATTATGGAGACATTATGGAGACAAAAAGAAAAGCGTCTGGACTTCTTTAAGTTAAACTTAAAGAAATCCAGACGCTTTTCTTGGACTGTTGGTTTCAGTGTTGAGTCTCATTCACACACTCCCTCAGACTCTTCACACACACTGATTTGCTGACATAAACACACTCCTGTGTGCTTCACACACACACTGAGGACCATCTACAGACTGTGAGCTCCGTCTTCTTTGTCTTTGGAGCCGAACTCTGACAAAGTTAGGAACAAAACTTTCTCCAGCGTGTGAACTTTCCTCCTAGACTCAGTCTGAGCAGTCAGACCACATATTTCTAAAGCAGCACATGAAGGTGTGGCTCACACACACACAGGTGAAGGAAACAGCTGCAGTATTAAAAACTGCTTCACTGTCTACAAATATATGAACTGAATGTTTCTTTCAGGCTGTAAAAACCTTATTTATCCTCCATTACAGTCCTGCATTCAGAGCATTACTTCTGTTATATTAGTACATGTATTTTATTCTGATGAACACATGAAACTCTGAGCTGGATTGAATCCATTGAATCAGAGTCCAGGACTCAGACTAAACACACTGAATGTGTCCTGAGCTCGGCCGCTGTTCCACAGTAACTGCTGTCAGAGTCACTGTTACTGAGTTAGCTTAGCTAGCAGAGCAGCTAGCAGTTAGAGTATGAACTCTGTAAGCAGTCAGCTCGGTCCTGGACATGGTTACTGACATAAAGCTGCTCTCTGCAGCCATGTTTGACCTGCTGCTTTGTAGGACTACAGTAATGGAGGATTTGGAGGCTGAACTGGGCTCTGTGACACTTTTTGTAGTGAACTGATGAAAGCTGCGTCTCAGATGGATGTTAGTCCAACACATCAGACACGACCTCTGCAGCTCTCAGTTGATGTGCACATGAATGATTTGTGTTTCCTCTGCAGGTGAAGGTAGAAAGTGTGTGTGAGCTGATGTGAATTGAGCAGCATGGATCAGTGTGAGGACAGAGAGGAGGGAGTCCCTCCCTCTAAAAGCACTCTGTGTGGGGAACATGAGAGCCAGACCAAAGCTCAGAGGTGAGATGACCATCTCTAACTGTCCATGACTCTTCTCCATGTCACAGCTCAGCACTCACATCACTGCTCCATCATTATTCACACTCATACCTCTGTGTGTGTTGTTTTAAAGCCCAGAGCTGTGGGGCGTACCAGGCTCAGCTGGACATAACCCTGAAACTAATCCAGAACCTGGACCTGAACCCAGCTGTGTTTCCTTAAAGAGCAACATGTCGAAGGGTGTTGGTGTAAACTTTAACAAAAGACTGTTATGTGACAAAGAGTAAGTACATTATTTTTATGAGATTGTTCATCATGTCTTTAATTTAATATTTCCAGTTTTTCCTTCCTGTCTCATGAAGCTGTGACATTTATTCTTTTTCTTTTAGGATCAATAAGAGGCCAGAATCTCCTGGACCTGAACCCAGCTGTGTTTCCTTAAAGAGCAACGTGTCGAAGGGTGTTGGTGCTGACTTTAAAGGATGTTCTTCTGCTGCTGAGAGGTAATGTGTGTCTAGATGTTGTTCCTGACTCTGTATTTTTGAATAAATCCTCATGTTTAATATCAGCTCAGCTCTTTTTCACACATTTCTATGTTGGTATGTGAAGCGGTGTGTGTTGGAGTGTTTCCACAAACACAGCAGTCAGAGTGGAAAGAGTGGATGTTGTAGGAGGTGTTTGTGTAGTGAAGAGGCTGAGTGTCTGTAGGACTCCAGCTGCTCCAGCAGGTGTCTCCTTTGTGCTTTGCTTCAAACACAGTGTAGGGAGGAGCTTCCACTCAGGTGTTTCAGGTGTTGCTGGATGGAGGAGGACAAATAGTTTTTCCCTTCAGTGACACTTCAGCAGCTCAATGTTCTGGGAGATGTTTGTCTTTATGAAGGTTTATGGATTCTTGTTCTTACTTTGGTTAAACTGAGCAATACATTTTCCATCTAACATTTAAAGTAAATTTCCAGGTGAATAAAAGATCTGCAGCTGCAGCCTCTGTGATGTTTCACAGTCTGAAAGTAACAAATTCAACCAGAGTTCAAACAAAGGCTTAATATACGTGTGTGTTTGATATAATGCCAACAAGTACAAACAGGTGTTCTTACAGGTCTTAATCACAGAGCTCTGATAAGTCTGGTGACTTTCACACTCAGCACTTTTGCTGCCTTTTATTTTAAATTGGCCTTTTTAAAGCCCTTCAAAGTCTCCCACATTCATACAGAGCTTTTAACACCAAACTCCTTTACAGTCCTTCTCCTCTCACACACGATCACACGACTGATTTGTCTGCAGCAGCTGTGTTACTGCTAGTATTTTATTATGTGTGTAATCTCCAAATATTGTTCCTGTGGTTTAGTTTGACTTCCTTCTGCAAACTCAGCTGCTCTGTTGCTGATACACGTCTCCATGAATATGATTGATCAGATGCTGTCAACACCATGTGTTTCATGTGAGCGCTCAGCTGAAACCCTGGGTTGACTTATCGAGTTAATAACAAGCTTCACGTGACTGTGAATGCTAAAGTGAATCAGATAAAGGAAAGAGACCCTGCTAATGTTGGACTCACTTCTTAGTGTAGATCCCAGGAGGAAGTTCAACATAGCCATTCTTTGTGCTAGCTCGACCAAACCTGAGACCACAGTGAAGGATAATGATCATCATCTGTCTCTGTCAAGGACATTTAAAATCCACAAATAACAAAAATAATTATATTTGATCATTAAAAATATGTTTTCAATTAAAAAAGCATGAGCACACTGGTGGATTACAGAAACATGAAAACTCGTTAACAGTAAAGTTAATTTAGGCGTAAACAAAGTGTCAAACATACTTAAGTAGAAGGACTGATGTTTGTATTAAAATACCCTGTTAAAGCTGAAATACTGATTCAACTTCTTTACTCAAGTAAAGGTAAAAGAGTCCAGGCTCTGAAATGTACTCACAGTATTACAGTAAAAACTCCATCTTTGAAGGAAATTTCTGCCAGTTTTTGTGCAAAGTTCCCTGAATTTCTACCTCCAACATTAATATGAGAAAATTATCTGAACTTTTATTCTAATGAATTTAATCAGCTTGAACATTTTGTAGCACAAAAGTAGAAAAAACTCAAAGGGAATCAAAAATAGCTCCGTTTGCTGTTGCCTGCATTGTAGATGGGCAGCTTTGCCTCAACACCTAAACAGGAAAATGAGTTTAGTCAAGTATTAAAGTGGGATTGAAGAGGTGAGGAAACCAGAGATCAGGTGTTGTGGTGCAGCATGGTCACAAGAATCATTTAGAAATGGGTCAAAATATTTTCTCTTCTAGATTTTTTGGACAGTCTGATGTGCGGCTGCTCTGAGGTTTACTGCTCTCTGTGTGCTTAGAAAACTGTGAGGTACAAGTAGATTTGACACAAGTTATAATGGCTGATTTCCATATAACGGTGGAATACAGGGACTTAATCGTTAAGTAAGAAGAAAGTTTGAAGCCTAATCTTGAAAGTAGAGATAGTGTCTGTCTCCTGAATCCAAACTGGAAGCTGGTTCCACAGAAGAGGGGCCTGAAAACTGAAGGCTCTGCCTCCCATTCTACTTTTAAATACTCTAGGAACAACAAGTAGGCCTGCAGAGCGAGAGCGAAGTGCTCTAATAGGGTGATATGGTACTACAAGGTCATTAAGATAAGATGGGGCCTGATTATTTAAGACCTTGAATGTGAGGAGCAGGATTTTGAATTCTGGATTTAACAGAAAGCCAATGAAGGGAAGCCAAAACAGGAGAAATCTGCTCTCTCTTTCTAGTCCCTGTCAGGACTCTTGCTGCAGCATTTTGGATCAGCTGAAGGCTTTTCAGGGAGTTTTTTGGACTTCCTGATAATAATGAATTACAGTCGTCCAGCCTGGAAGTAATAAATGCATGAACTAGTTTTTCAGCGTCACTCTGAGACAGGATATTTCTAACTTTAGAGATGTTGCACAAATGGAAGAACGCAGTCTTACATATTTGTTTAATATGTGCGTTGAAGGACATGTCCTGGTCAAAAATGACTCCAAGGTTCCTCACCGCGTTACTGGAGGCCACACTGCCCCTCTGATTGTCTCCCCAACTACTCTTTCAAGGATTGTCAGGTTGGAGATCGGCCTATAATTAGCTAAGACAGCTGGGTCTAGGGATGCTTTTTAAGTAAAGGTTTAACTACAGCCAGCTAGGGATGGGTACCGTTTAGATTTGAAAACCTGCTAAATCAGAATCAGTTGCTGATGATGGCTTTTTTCTTTTACATTAATCACGTATAATCTTAACTCAAAGTGAACATAGACTTGATTGAAGTAACTCAGATCAGCCAATTCAAAATGCTAATTCAATCAACTCTGAGTTCATGGCTAGACTCAGTTTGTTGGCCCTGCACCTTAAAACTATTTCCTGTTTGTCCCTCATGTTTTTTGGATATTGTTTTCACATCTTATGTCACGGCTAGCGGGGCGAGCCATGTTGAATTTAATAAAGGACCCAAGATGCCGACACTGCTGTGAAGTGAGTGACCTTTATTGAAACGGTGAAGTGCAGTGGAGATGGCCTGTGCAGAAGCTAAGATAACCTCTACTGAAAAACTAAAAAACTAACCTGAAACCTTAAACGGAGACACGGGGAGACAACACAGACGAACCAGCAACAAGTAGGAGAAAACAAAGGGCTCATATACACAAAAGAGCCATCAGGGAATGAGAAAAGGGAGACACAGCAGGATTCATTGGACATAACCAGACAAGGGGAAGCAAAAGTAGACACACTAACATAGGACATGGCACTGTCAAAATAAAACAGGAAGTGAACACAGAGACACAATACTAACACAGTACAGAGGGAACACAGAAACCAAAACCTCAGAACTAGAAAATCTTAATCAGAATGAAATTGTAACAAAAGACAATAACAATCAAAACAAAACCACTGAGTCCACAGACTCGGGACATACATCGGCTCAAACTGTGGTCATCAATATTTTGTACTTGTAAATCAGACTGTGTAGTTGTGAACTGAGTTTTGTAACATTGTAAAACAAAATATCTGGAAAGTTTATGTTTTTGCGTTCATTGGTTTGTGAGTGTAAAAATGTAAAAAATGTAAAAATGTAAGAAACATTAGAACTACTTTTGCTGACACAAAGTTTGGCGAGCACTGCAAGTTGTCCCTTTAAACCAGTCACTGATATAAAGAGAGCACCTTGTTCCAGGGCATCTGAGCATGGAGGGAAAGCTTTATGCAGGAGATGGTAAGAGCTGTTGGGACTAAAGAAACTGAGCAGAAAACTACAGACATCTGGAAACTGAGTTGTTAATTCTCAGTGGGATCAGCAGGACTAGCAAAGCTCCACCATGACAGTCATCTGATTGACTGAACCCATCCAAACATCACTTCATGGACCTTTAGCTTGTGTCTGTGTGTGGACAGACATAACATGAGCTAATTATTCATTACTCCTCCACAGAGTGGACCAGCAGAGAGCAGAGGTTTCCACTGGTCAGTCTGCACAGCAACATCAAACACACCTGGACTCTGTGGTTATGGTTTGTAGTACTACGTTTACATTTGTTCTTTTCAGTCACCTCTATGCTGCACTTTGTGGACCAGAGGATTGTCAGTGTGTCCAACATAAATCAGAGTTTGGGCTCCATGATGTCAGTCAGATTGGGGTGACTGTAGCTCAGCAGGGGAGCAGGTCAGCTACTAGTCAGAAGGTTTGTGAATCAAACCCTGGCTGGCAAATGTACTGGGTAACGTACTAAACCCAAGCTGCCCTCTGATGCATCCATCAGAGTGTGAAAGAAAGTATTTAAGCATAGAACAATGTGCTTGGTTGAATGAGGCATGTTGTATAAAATGCTTTGTGTGCACAGAGTATCAAAGAGAGCTATATAAGAACCAGTCCATTTACCACTGGGTAATTCATATAGTCTTCTTTTCCAGCGGCTGGAGGACAACATCACCATGTTTGTGAAGAACGAGCTGAAGAAGATCCAGAAGCTTCTGAGTCCAGATCACCCAGAAACTTTAAAGAGCCAGATGGAGGATGAGGAGATGTTTGAAGGTGAGGATGAAGATGAAAGAAAGAGCTGCAGAGAAGCATTTCTGAAGATCACACTCCACTTCTTGAGGAGACTTAAGCAGCATGAGATGGCTGACCATCTGCAGAGCAGTAAGAGAATTTCTCTAAAGACTGAATATTGATCTTTCCTAATAGCTCAAGAAATGGACCAATAGACATTCATCCTTTCAGGGTACTGAAAGGCTATGATATTTATTATATAATATTTTTTTCTGAAATTCTTACCTTCAGAAATATTTGCTCCACTCTGTAAACGTGAACTTAAAGCCCAACTGAAGAAGAAGTTCCAGTGTGTGTTTGAGGGGATCGCTAAAGCAGGAAGCCCAACCCTCCTGAACCAGATCTACACAGAGCTCTACATCACAGAGGGAGGGACTGCAGAGGTCAATGATGAACATGAGGTCAGACAGATTGAAACAGCATCCAGGAAACCAGACAGACCAGAAACAACAATCAGACAAGAAGACATCTTTAAAGCCTCACCTGGAAGAGACGAACCAATCAGAACAGTGCTGACAAAGGGAGTGGCTGGCATTGGGAAAACAGTCTTAACACAGAAATACAGCCTGGACTGGGCTGAAGACAAAGCCAACCAGGACATCCAGTTCATATTTCCATTCACTTTCAGAGAGCTGAATGTGCTGAAAGAGGAAAAGTTCAGCTTGGTGGAACTTGTTCATCACTTCTTTAATCAAACTAACGAATCAGGAATCTGCAGGCTTGAAGACTTCCAGGTTGTGTTCATACTTGATGGTCTGGATGAGTGTCGACTTAATTTGGACTTCAAGAAAACTAAAATCCTGACTGAAACAAGAAAGTCCACCTCATTGGATGAGCTGCTGACAAACCTCATCAGAGGGAACCTGCTCCCTTCTGCTCGCCTTTGGATAACAACACGACCTGCAGCAGCCAATCAGATCCCTCCTCAGTGTGTCGACATGGTGACAGAGGTCAGAGGGTTCACTGACCCACAGAAGGAGGAGTACTTCAGGAAGAGATTCAGAGATGAGGAGCAGGCCAGCAGGATCATCTCCCACATCAAGAAAGCTCGAAGCCTCCACATCATGTGTCACATCCCAGTCTTCTGCTGGATCACTGCTACAGTTCTGGAGGATGTGCTGGAAACCAGAGAGGGAGCAGAGCTGCCCAACACCCTGACTGAGATGTACATCCACTTCCTGGTGGTTCAGGCCAAAGTGAAGAGGATCAAATATGATGGAGGAGCTGAGACAGATCCACACTGGAGTCCAGAGAGCAGGAAGATGATTGAGTCACTGGGAAAACTGGCTTTTGATCAGCTGCAGAAAGGAAACCTGATCTTCTATGAACCAGACCTGACAGAGTGTGGCATCGATATCAGAGCAGCCTCAGTGTACTCAGGAGTGTTCACACAGATCTTTAAAGAGGAGAAACAACTGTACCAGAACAAGGTGTTCTGCTTTGTTCATCTCAGTGTTCAGGAGTTTCTGGCTGCTCTTCATGTCCACCTGACCTTCATCAACTCTGGACTCAATCTGCTGGAAGAACAACAAACAAGCTCTGAGACAGAGAAATACTTCTACCAGTGTGCTGTGGACAAGGCCTTACAGAGCCCCAATGGACACCTGGACTTGTTCCTTCGTTTTCTCTTGGGTCTGAAGACTAATCAAACTCGTTTGCAAGGCCTCATGACACAAACAGGAAGTAGCTCAAAGACCAATCAAAAAGCAGTTCAGTACATCAAGAAGAAGCTCAGTAAGAATCTGTCTGCAGAGAAAAGCATCAATCTGTTTCACTGTCTGAATGAACTGAATGATCGTTCTCTACTGGAGGAGATCCAACAGTCCCTGAGTTCAGGACGTCTCTCCACAGATAAACTGTCTCCTGCTCAGTGGTCAGCTCTGGTCTTCATCTTACTGTCATCAGAAAAAGATCTGGATGTGTTTGACCTGAATAAATACTCTGCTTCAGAGGAGGCTCTTCTGAGGCTGCTGCCAGTGGTCAAAGCCTCTAAAAAAGCTCTGTAAGTTATAAAGTTTTTATTATTTAATTTGGTTGGTATGTTATGAAAAACACACTGCCATGAACTTCTGTTTTGTTTTTGTCAAAATCACTGTAGTATAATCACTGTACCTTTATATACATGCGACTTAATGCTGCTGCCCTCTTGTGGCTAAAGTGTAATTATGTTCTTGTTATTAGGGAGGATTTGAGAGTAAGGCTACGTTCACACTGCAGGCGAAAGCGCATCAAATCCGATTTTTTTGACCCTATGCGACCCATATCCGATCATGCTATGACAGTGTGAACGGCGTAAATCCGATATTTTCAAATCCGACCTGGGTCACTTTCGTATGTGGTACTGAATCCGATACATATCCGATGTTTTAGAAAGCGACTGCTGTTTGAACGGTCATGTCGCATTAAATCCGTCTTTTACGTCACCAACACAAGACAGATGCCAATTATCAGCGCCCGATAAGACATCGCGAACGCTTCCTTCCCGTGTAGATGTCAGTGAAACTGTTGGGAAGACCGCGTTGGAGAAACGTGAACATTTTATTTGTACTGTATAATCTGCAGATTCTGACAGAAATCCTTTGAAGCACCGCTCCTCTAAAACAGCAATAAGGATCATTATTAGGTTATCTACATTATTATGTAAATAACAAAATAACTTAAAGCAAAAATTGGGAAACGTAAAGTCCGAAGTCTTTATATTAAGGGTCATCTGTCAAACAATATTGTTGCTCTGGGTCTAAACAGAGCACGTTGTGTGTGACATCTTCTTTTGCGCATGCGGGCCGCTTTGAGCGTTCACACTAGAGCGCGTTTGCTGTCGCATTTTATTTGTAGTGTGAACGAGCAGATAAAAAAATCGGATTTGATCAAAAAATCGGAATTGAGCATTAAGACCTGCAGAGTGAACGTAGCCTAACATGCCAAGTGAGTCAGCACCTTCGCTTTAGCTTAAAAAATCCAAATTCTTACGTCATCAGTTATAGTTGCATGTATTCATTATCATAATTTAACCTTTAATATTGATGTCTTAAATTTATTTTGATTAAACTAGCAATAATTTTATGGTTGTATTAAATAAATACATCACTAATGAATTATTTATTTCAGTGATTAATTAAAAATGTATATAATTAATTAAAAAAATATATTGATAATTAATTATCAGTTAATTTCATTTAAAATAATTCATTATGTATTTATGTACAATTCAAATTAGTTAATTTGTGTGTCACCAAATACACTTTAATATTTTCTAGACAAGAATGTAGTGGCACAATCTTTAACCTCTTTTGGCTCCAAACAGAAGTGACAGACTTGAGCAGGGTTCATTTAAAGGCTGACAGAAGTGGAGTGGTGACGGGGAGATGTTTGACAGGACAGTGTTTCAGCCTCCACAGGTTCATGTTGTGCTCCATCAGTCAGTGAAGATGAAGTCAGTGCTGATGAGGCTGTAGAGTGTGTGAGGGATGTGAATGAGGATGATGAAGATCTGATGATAGCAGATAAAAACAGGCTGCAGAGACTTTGAGCCATACAGGGCACACAGTGTGTGTACAGAACAGCTGAAATCATTATGGAGGCCTCACTGGAATATGGAAGCATCACAGTACAGCTTCAGTGAAGCTTTAAAGTCTCTGATATGAGATGAGAAATGAAGCAGCCAGAGCTTTTTCATGAGTGGAAATCCACTGTGACTGTGAGCTGCTGCTACAGCCTCCAGATTAGCCAGCAGCTCATCCTGCTCAACATTTCCTCACCAACTTTAATGGAAGTGTGATGTTTTCAGCTGGAGTGATGGTCAGGGTGGCCTCCCTCTCCTCTTCTTCTCCTCTTCCTCTTTCATTTGTAAAGCCACTTCTGCTGCTTTCATTCATTTGGAAGTCCTGTAGCTGAGTTTGGGAGAGACTAACAGCCTCGGCAGCAGAGGGGAGAAAGGCTGTAACACCACCACTTTACTCTGTTCTACCTGTCACATCATTTTATCAGGAAACAAATATCATGTTTTTACTATGTTTGTCTTGAAGATGTAAGAAGATCACATGGTGCTTTTTATTATTGTGTTGGTTTGTTTCCTGTCTCTTGGATGGAGCCCAGCTGTGCGTGGCCCCTGGGCCTGTGGTCAGAGTGTGTGCTGGATAATCCGGCCCAGGATGAGGCCAAACTGACAAGGGATGAAATGTCTGTCACATAATTGAGCTTAGTGTAGTTTCATTTCTGCACAATTTAAAAACAACCAAAACTTTGTTCTGTCTTTTCTATGTTATACTGTAGACTTTCTTTGATACTGTGTCCAAAAGGAGCAGCTTTTACTTTGAAGGGGAGGCGTCTCTGTTTCCTCTTCAGGTTGGATGATGGAAGCAAATGAGTGTGTGATGTTCTTTCAGTGTTGCACTTTGTAGACGCTCCCTGAGCACTGGTCTCACAGCCAGCTGCACATAGAGACCAGTGTTGTTAGTCCAGGTCAGAAGATGACTTGTTGGAATGAAAATGAGCTTGTAGTTTGTCTGCTTTAATAATGTGACTGGAAAAAGGTGTTGGACTTCAAATATGTCCATTTCTTTCACACTTCACCTTTAAAAGTGAAGCCTTGTGGTTCCTGGAAGGAAAAACACGACTTTTTCAAGTCTTTGTCCTGTTTTTATGAGAAATGTACGACTTTAATGTGAAACATTCAGAGTTTTTTCTCTTGTTGTGTTTGTTTGAAGCTGCTTCCTGTTGGCTTCAGCTGTTTGGAGTTTCCATTTTCTAAACTTCTACATTCTGAACCTTCTTCAGCTCTGAACAGATGATGAAACACTGAATGATTTCAAGCTCACACTTTGTCTAATAAACTTACATCTTTCATTCTTTATACAGATTGAGGGGCTGTGGTTTGTCAGAGATCAGCTGTGATTATCTGGCAGCAGCGCTGAAGTCCAACCCCTCCCATCTGAGACAGCTGGACCTGAGCTCCAACAACAAGCTGCAGGATTCAGGAGTGAAGCATCTGTGTGGTTTCCTGGAGAGTCCAGGATGTGGACTTGAAACTCTGAGGTCAGTCAGCATGTTTTAGTTGTGCTGAGATGAATATGATGTGAAAGTTGTGCTGACACTAAACTGCAGACATCAGGCTGATATTATACTGATCCACACTGAGGATCTTCATGGTAAAGTCTGTTTTCTTCTTCTCTGGTTTAGTCCATTGACTGCAGCAGAACAATGTTCACATTTCAAACCTTCAAAGAAGAAGAAAAATCCTCCACTGGATAATTCACTGTGAAACTCTCCAACTCTTCATTCCACCTTAAAGTCTGTCTGACACTGAAATCCAAAGCAAAATGTGCGTTTGCTTTACAGACAGCAGTCCAACACAAACATACACACATCATCCAAAACACAGTCCAACATCCAAATCTCCTCCACTGCCAGCATGAATGATGGGAAAGAGAAGGAGGAACACTCTGACATTCAGGGTTAGAATGAGTTTCATGAAGCAGACTGTGAAGATCAAAGCTGCATTAGAAAGCTTACATGAATGAATGAGTGGACAGAAGTGGACAGAGATCATCTGAAGCACTTCAAAGGCTTTAAATCAGCACATTTCTCTTCATTCTTTATCAACTCTGTTAGTTTCTCTCAGTTTTCTGTGGAATGAAGCTAACAGCAGGCTAATAAGATGCTGACCAATAGGTTTCTATTAAAGGTTGTAATTTGTATATGAAAAAGTGCTTTGGCTCAGCAGGGATCAGCTTACAGGTAGAATACAGCTGCTGGATGGGATTAGCATGTCATAGCTATCTACCAAACTGCTAACTGGGGGATTTCAGGCCATCTATGGATCATTTTTGCTAACTGTTTATTCAGCTTAGGCTCACAGGGCTGCAGCCTGTGCCCTAGCTGTCATAGGGCAAGAGGCGTGGTCCACCTGCACAGGTGAGCAGTCCATCACAGGGCCAACAGAGAGAGACAGAGAAGCACTCTCTCACATCCACACCTACAGCCAATTTAGAAGCACCAATGAACCTAAGCAGCATTTCATTGGACTGTGGGAGAACATCCAACCTCCACAGAAAGGCCAACAAGCTTCAACCTACAACCTTCTTGCTTTAAGGCACTAGTGCGAACCACTTTTCCCCATTTCAGCCCAAATCCTGCATCTTCCTGTTTCTGACTCCAGGCCAGCTCCACTAACACTTTCTCATCAGACACTGCCACCTAGTGGAGGAAGTCTTAGTCCCATTTGAAGCTTCAGATTACAGTTAGTTCCTTTACAAAGAGGTGGAGGTGGTGGGGCCACAGCACCATCATCACTGAGTGCCATAGGACACTTAACCTTTGTTTCCATATGCTGGGAACTTCCTGTTGTTCCAAGGAGGACTGGAAAATGTGTGAAAACCTCCCAGTCAGTTCCTCACAGCACACTTCAATCATTTCCCTCCCACAGCATCAGGACCAGGGCTTTTTCTCTCTTTGGTCCCACTAAGAGATTTCCACACAAACACCTCATCAGTGGGACTCTCAGAGCTACCAGCCCTTTGCTACAATCACAAAGCTCTTCATTGAAATCAATGATATCAAAGCTGGAATCAAATGAGTCCAAGTCTTCTGCTGATTCAGCATCACATTCATCTTTGCTCCTTGTTCTGCATCCCCACCATGGACTTCATTCCTTTCCAAGCCAGCCTTGAGTGTCCTTTATTCAGCTCATCCTCTGCTTTACTTTTACACCTGATTTTAGCTGCTTTATCTCTCTTTCAACAAGTTTCTGTGCCTCAATCTTTTTCTTCTCTCCCTCATAACAAGACAGCTTCTTCTGCCTGAGAACATGTTGGAGTGATTTACTAATCCAGGGCTGCTTATTGGGAAAATACTTCCTGTTTCCAAAGTAATCCCCATTTTTCCCAGAAAGAAATGCAAGTAGAAATCGATGATCTAAGTGAGAACATGAGCCTTTAACAATAGCAGCAAAATATCTCTCCAATCTCAATACTCCCTCTCTCGACCTCTGGAACACCAGAGGTCACAATACATTGTGTTGGGTCACTCCTCGGCCCACTCAGCTGCTTCCATGTCCATCCATGGCATCATGGACATCGGGGTCACCACTCCCGCTCTGACCCTCTCTAGCCGTCCTCTGGCTCAGCAAATCAGACAACCTCATGTCATCTAAGTGGTCCAGTAATAAACACCAGCTCCCCCTCGAGAACACTCCATGCGTAAGATTAGGTTTTTTCTGCGTCCCTCTCTTGTGGTCCATCATGCCTCGGGCCTCCAGGATCCTCACCCCCCTGTGGTCGCCGAGATCTTCTGTAAAGCAAACCAAACACCTTTTCCTGCACCTCCCTAACTTATCATCTTTGGGACTCTTTAATCAAAAGCCTGATCCTAATTATCTTCTTGACTTATTGACTTGTATTTATATATATTCTTCAACGTTACTCATCATTTTAAAACTCTTAAAATGCTGCTTTCACGTCCCTGCATGCGTTTCCTGTCGCTTGCCTTATCTAATCATCAACATCCTGTACACAGAACTCTCGCTGCTGCAAGGCCTCCACTCTGACCTAGAATCTCCTTTCACAAGAAAATCATTATAAGCGCCTATTCTACTAAAAGATCCAAAAAAAAAAACAACCACTTTAATCAATTAAGTTTAAACATATAAGCAATTACTCCTGCATACATTTTATCACAGCTAAACGCTGCCTTGAAACAACTCCTGTGTGTTAACACTAACTTCATTTTAAAACTCACATTTCCTATGTTATAGCCTGTTTTTGGTATAGCCTTTTTATTTCATCTTGCTCCTTTGATGTAACAATACCTTCTCATTCTAGTTTATCAAACTTAACCAAAATATATGCTTTCCTTCCTTTGGTCCTTCTCTAAAGCAAGAAACTCCTATTCAGTTCCTCTTTTCTGTCACTTGTTACAGGGCCAGCTCAAGTTCAGTTAAACGCTAAATTAATTTGAGGCCTTTTGCCTGGAATCAATACTGTCATGTGTGTTTATGGACTCTATATGTCTGTAAGCGTGTGCAATCCTTCAATAACTCATATCATCCTCACAGTAGATTGGCTAATCATAGCGCTAGCCAAAGGCTCGTGACCCACAAGAGACGAATTGAGCCACAACTCCCTTAAAGGCACAAAATGCAATATGTGTATAAAAAATCATTTCTACGTATAAGCTCTCCCCTTTATCCTAAAAATAAATCTATGTAATATCTGTATGTGTGTCTTCTATTCATTGATGTAATTGTCAGTTATTTTCTCTCTTTATTTTACCTTCTTTTTGTTTACCTCTTTGTTTGTGACGTGGACATCCCTAAACCATCCTGAGTTCCGGCTTCAATTTCAACCCAATTGTACCCTCTATTCTCGCAGTCGAACTCGTCTGGGCTTCACCTTCCCACTGGCCCCTGTGCCCTTCTCTTAGTGTCCTTTGTTGTCTTGTGATCCCCAGCAAACACAGTCTGTTTCTTCTCTGTTTCTTCTCCGTTGCTCTTTTCAGTATTTTCCTTTTAGATTAAATCCCAGCCTGGCAAAATATCCCATTCAGTGTCTTTAAACAGTTATGTCACACTGTTCTTACCAGCCTGCAGTTCACCGTGCATTTTCCATCACGTGCTTTTCTTCCATGCTGCTGCTGGTATCGTCAGTGTAGTTTCAGTTGCACTGTCTTTTGCCTGCTGTTAATTCTTGAAGTCCACGATGTTCTGTCGGTCTTCATCAGGAGATTAACTGTCCTATGAGCTTCTTCTCAGGATCGGGACAAGTGGGAGGTCAAGCTGTAAAATTTTAAGCCAAAATCTGGCCTGTTTTCCTCCCAATTCTGTTAATCAATGGTTTTGTACTCAAGATTCTAGGTTGAAAGAAGTCCACCTGTATTGACACACTAAAGCATACAATTAATATCCTTTTCATTTCTTTTCTTAAAACCTCCATTTGCTTCATCTGCCTGGAGTTTAACTCGTATGTTTCTCTCTCTGTGTGCTCACTTGTCACAGTCAGTTCCTTTTATGGGCATGCAAAGTTCCTGTCACACACACCATTTCCTGTCAACCTTGCAGCTGCTCAGAACCATATTTTCTGTTTCTATCTCTCCTGTTTTGTTTTTTTTACAGGCTAATAAAACTCTTGTTTTACTAAGTCTTGATCTAAAACAATTCACCCTTATTTCACGCACACACTTCTAAATATACTAAATTCTTTGCGTTTGTCAGATCGTCTCACACACACACCGCCTTTTCTCTCACACTTCCACTTCTGCACTCACTCTACTATCAACTTTCATAGTGTTATTATTATTTATTATTTTGTACAAATCACACCCAATCACTCAAAACCTGCTACTCACAGCATTCACACACTTAAACTGTGACAAGAGTTGAGGAATATACTCACAACACGCTTTCCTAAGAGTATTTCAGACATGCCTTTCATAATCAGAAAGAGCAAGTCAAAGAAAACAATTGAAACCTCTATTAATTCTCACAGCACACACATAGAATAGAAAAAATAAAACACACCAGCATTTATTGCTGATGAGAGGTTACTCCTAAAAGTAATATGTTAGTCTTAAATATATACAGTGCACTCACTATATTTATATATCAAAACTCAGTCAATTACTATACATTCACTACGGCAACTCAAAACTTTATTTATAGCCCTCTAATGAACATAAATGGCGTCTTAAACACACACTCAACAATGTTTGCAGCAGTATTTGTAAAACCAACTGTGGTTTAAACAGTTCACTGCTGACTAATTTGCATTTTCACACTCACACACACACACAGTCTAAAAATAGCTCCAGCACTGCCTCAGACTCCTTTCACACAGAGATCTCTTATTTTATATTACAAAGACGTCTTATATTTACAACCACTGTCACATCTGTCAGCTTTAGCGCCTAAACAATTTCGACAAATTTGAGTTAACGGTCCAACCGATAAAGTCCAACTTTTTTGTGATCAATTAACCAGTATCTGTCCAACAGTTTCTGGCCTCATCTCTAAAATCCCTAACTCAATTTAAAAGCGTCAACCAACCCAAACTTTGCCTGAAGCTCTATTTTTGGCATTTCACAGCCAAGGCTTACCCCGAAGTTTTAAGTTAAAGTTACACGCCCGAAGTCCAACTTCTGCTGGCCAAAAAAGCGCAGACTACCGTTCCAAACGGTAAGGAGACTCTAACTCCTAGTTATTCTGGAGTGCCCCAAGCTCCACAGTGACCAACTGACTATCCCTCTTCGAGGACAATGCCTAAGCGTCCTTGGCATTGGCAAGCGTTACCTCTGAGCACTGCGCTTCCTATCAGTCCAACTGACGTTCTTGAATAATTTATAATACTTTGGAACAACAGTAAAACAGCCAAAAAAGTGTAAGACTGAAGCAGGTCCAACCTTATAACCAATACGGGCTCCACCCCAAACAATAACCAAATTCCCTAATATACTAAAATCACTCAGCAGTCCAACTGCTTTCCACGGTCCAACCGTATTAAATCCTTTAGCGGTCCAACCGCATTCAATCATTTTTAGCAGTCCAACTGCATTAAATCCTCAGTACTGTCATGAGATTCTCATCAAAATCAAAGCAGACATTCCCCAGTAATTTCAGTGAGTAGACTTTAATTTGTAATGTCCAATTTGGCACACTTTGGAAATAATTCAACAGGTAGTGCCTTACCTTTGGATAAGCGGCTTAGAACAACAATGAGAAAAAGAGAGCTGATTATTAGCTCATCAAAACACAAAACAAAATCACAATAAGATAAGATAAGATAACCTTTATTAGTCCCACACGTGGGAAATTTGTTTTGTCACAGCAGGAAGTGGACAGTGCAAAAGTTATGACGCAAAAATTAGAATACAATAAGAATAAATACAGTACACAGCTGTACAGAATAGAATAAAATAATATACTATATACAGTAGAATAAAATAGAATAAAAATATACAATAAGATAAAAATAGAATACGAATGCTATATACAACTGAGTAAAAATACAACGATGCCAGAAAAGATTATTGCACTTAGTGTTATTGCACATGTGTGGATGTGTGTGCTTGTTCAGTTAAAGTCTTTGTTGTGGAGTCTGACAGCAGTGGGGAGGAAAGACCTGCGAAATCTCTCCGTCCCACACCGTGGGTGCCGCAGTCTCCCACTGAAGGAGCTGCTCAGTGCTGCTCAGTCAATGAATTATCGGTTAATTTCATTTAAAATAATTCATTAAATATTTATGTACAATTCAAATTAGTTAATTACATATTTTGTTGGTTTGTTTTCTATTTTAATTATTTTACTGACACATTTAATGAATTATTTAATGATGTATTTATTTAATTCACGTTGCTACTCCTGGCCCTGCATCGCTGTTCATAAATACATTTTATTTGTCAGCTTCACCCATCAAAGTCAGGGGGCGGGGTTAATGCTGATCAAGTCAACACCATTGCTTTGGTCTGGTGGGCGTTCTTTTAGTGGGCTTTTCTCAATACTAAGTAGGCCTACACACCAGGGTTTGGACATGTGTGGACCCAAACTATACTTTTACCCTTTTTTGTGTGTCACCAAATACACTTTAATATTTTCTAGACAAGAATGTAGTGGCGTAATCTTTAACCTCTTTTGGCTCCAAACAGAAGTGACAGACTTGAGCAGGGTTCATTTAAAGGCTGACAGAAGTGGAGTGGTGACGGGGAGATGTTTGACAGGACAGTGTTTCAGCCTCCACAGGTTCATGTTGTGCTCCATCAGTCAGTGAAGATGAAGTCAGTGCTGATGAGGCTGTAGAGTGTGTGAGGGATGTGAATGAGGATGATGAAGATCTGATGATAGCAGATAAAAACAGGCTGCAGAGACTTTGAGCCATACAGGGCACACAGTGTGTGTACAGAACAGCTGAAATCATTATGGAGGCCTCACTGCAATATGGAAGCATCACAGTACAGCTTCAGTGAAGCATTAAAGTCTCTGATATGAGATGAGAAATGAAGCAGCCAGAGCTTTTTCATGAGTGGAAATCCACTGTGACTGTGAGCTGCTGCTACAGCCTCCAGATTAGCCAGCAGCTCATCCTGCTCAACATGGACCTGTGGTCAGAGTGTGTGCTGGATAATCCGGCCCAGGATGAGGCCAAACTGACATGGGATGAAATGTCTGTCACATAATTGAGCTTAGTGTAGTTTCATTTCTGCACAATTTAAAAACAACCAAAACTTTGTTCTGTCTTTTCTATGTTATACTGTAGACTTTCTTTGATACTGTGTCCAAAAGGAGCAGCTTTTACTTTGAAGGGGAGCCGTCCCTGTTTCCTCTTCAGGTTGGATGATGGAAGCAAATTAGTAGCTGTGTCCCAAAACGTCGGCTGCATCCTCCAGAGGCTGCATTTGAAGGCCGATTACGTCACAGCCAGGCGATGAAGGCTGTCCGTATTTGTCGACTCCTTCAAATGTGCCCGACAAATGCGTCCTTCATTTCCCCGAATTTGAAGGATTCGTCGGGTGTGTCCTTCGTGGCCCACCATATCCCAGAATTCATATCCCAGCCAAATTTCAGCTGCCAACAATGGCGGCAGCTACTAAGTTTTCAAATTACTCTTATTAATCTTTCTGGGTCACAAAATAAACTTTTAACATATTTTCAGGCGAGAAAGTAGCTGTGTAAACTTCAAATATCTGCTTGGTTTATCAAGACATCGCATATTTGCAAAAGTGTGCCAACGTTTTCGGAGACGTCTGTTACCCACCCGCTCGCTAGCAAGCCGGGGGGTTCAATGGTCACTCCAGCCGGCGAGAGCAGCGGACGCCCGGCTTCATCGTTTTCAGACCCCGCTCTTTCACTACTCAGGTGAAACATGATATATAAGTCACTCGGATAACTTAAAAATGTAATTGTTTGCCTTTTTTCTGTGTTTTATTTGTTCCGGAGTAAATCGGTTTGGCTGAGATCAAAGTTCCTCCGGGATTTTCACACAGCTGAATAAACGTTAAACAGGAAACTGATTAAACAGAAGTGTGAGACGGTCGAGAGTTTACGCCAGTGTCCTGTTATATTTTAGATAGCAAGGAGCAGACGGCCGAGTTTATTAAACTCCACAAAGACAGCGGTGACGCAAATCTGAAGGCTAGACCGTCCCATTTCACAGCCTCGCACTTCCAGCCTTTTCGGTCTTTGAAGGACCCGGCCCACGTAGACCGCGAATACCGGGTCCTCCGAAGGATGCAGCCGACGTTTTGGGACAAAGCTAGTGTGTGATGTTCTTTCAGTGTTGCACTTTGTAGACGCTCCCTGAGCACTGGTCTCACAGCCAGCTGCACATAGAGACCAGTGTTGTTAGTCCAGGTCAGAAGATGACTTGTTGGAATGAAAATGAGCTTGTAGTTTGTCTGCTTTAATAATGTGACTGGAAAAAGGTGTTGGACTTCAAATATGTCCATTTCTTTCACACTTCACCTTTAAAAGTGAAGCCTTGTGGTTCCTGGAAGGAAAAACACGACTTTTTCAAGTCTTTGTCCTGTTTTTATGAGAAATGTACGACTTTAATGTGAAACATTCAGAGTTTTTTCTCTTGTTGTGTTTGTTTGAAGCTGCTTCCTGTTGGCTTCAGCTGTTTGGAGTTTCCATTTTCTAAACTTCTACATTCTGAACCTTCTTCAGCTCTGAACAGATGATGAAACACTGAATGATTTCAAGCACTTTGTCTAATAAACTTACATCTTTCATTCTTTATACAGATTGTGGGGCTGTGGTTTGTCAGAGATCAGCTGTGATTATCTGGCAGCAGCACTGAAGTCCAACTCCTCCCATCTGAGAGAGCTGGACCTGAGCTCCAACAACAAGCTGCAGGATTCAGGAGTGAAGCATCTGTGTGGTTTCCTGGAGAGTCCAGGATGTGGACTTGAAACTCTGAGGTCAGTCAGCATGTTTTAGTTGTGCTGTGATGAATATGATGTGAAAGTTGTGCTGACACTAAACTGCAGACATCAGGCTGATATTATACTGATCCACACTGAGGATCTTCATGGTAAAGTCTGTTTTCTTCTTCTCTGGTTTAGTCCATTGACTGCAGCAGAAGAATGTTCACATTTCAAACAGTGAGACTCAACGTATGGCCCGCGGCCCACACGCGGCCTGCCCACCTTTCCTGATTCAGAGAGAGGGGACCCTGATTAACTGTGTAGTGTTCTTCCTCACAGTTCTAAGTATCAGACACAACAATGAATAATCCACAGCTGACTGTCTTTAGCAGGTCAAAGGTCACGGCACACAGCAGGCAGTGGGAAATATTATAACTCTGATCATTTATCAGCACATATCCATATGTATAAAAACAAAGCTGACACTGTGAGACTTGATCAGAGGTGTGATCATCACAGCAGAGGCCTTTGTGTCAAAGTCACTGAGGATCAAACAGAAACACATGAAGCAGATTTTCCTGTTCTGGCTTTTTATAGCAGATAACCTTCAAAATATTCTGCAGTCCATCAAAAACTGAAGCAAACCATGAATCAACATGTGAACATGAGCTGATGCTGCTGAAGTGAAGCAAAGTTACAGAGGTTTGATTACAGACACAGCTGAGAGTTTGTAATCTGTCATCATTTTAAAAGGTTTACATTTCTTCAGTATATCCACATTTGCAGCTGGTACCTCAACCTCCACTTGTCCAACACAACTGCTGTCCACTGCCTCCATGACATTGTGATTTTGCTGTTGGTCTTCTGTCAGATCTTCATCAATCACTTCTGCACGGGGCACACCTTCAGACTCTGCAGCTGCATAACGAAAGCCTGTAAGATAAAATTAGACATAAGGTAAATGTACACCAATATTCCAATGACAGGTGTGTGATTCATCTGGAAGTTATGTGCGGATTAGTGTACAGTGATAGCAATTTAGTATGTTTTTAGAGGGGGGGGGGTTGTTTACCTCCGATGGGTGCTCTTTTTCGCTTCCGTTGCGTACGCCTTGAGTGCCGGTCCGAGTCTGATACAGGTATGTCGTCATGCCCCATGTGCAGTGTTGGTGCCCAGTCTGGATTTGTTACATCCATTTCATATGCTGGTTTGCCTGCAATAATGCCAAATCATAAGCTACTCAGTCGACATGATGTGGTTCTGCAGCATCACACATTAGCATGTTTTATCTCATTATCTATGACCTCAGCACGTTGAAAATAACACTAAAAGCCTTTCAAGAGTGATATGAATTAATTTAGAACTCACCGGAAAGAAAATGCCGTGAGCAAACCAACAAAAAGCTGGGGATTGCAGAGAACTCGATATCCGCTCGTCTCACCGCTGCAATCCAAGCCTGACGTCTTTGTTTAGTAATATCGGATACATGGGATCCCTCACGTTGCCTCCAGGACGGAAAACGATGAAAAGAGAGCCCGTTATCCAGCTTCTTGCCTTCACGATCGTGTGATCTAACGTTGCAACCGACAACACAACACGTACGATCCATAGCTGAAATGGTATCCTTTGGCTGGCCTACTGTCATGGCGGAAGGGGGCATGGCCCATCTCCCGTGACATCACGCTCCAAAGCCCTATAGGTGGGAAAATGTACCATGTCGACCAATCAAAAATGATATGGAAACATGACATTTGGTTGTTTAGCAAAAGGGGGAAGTTTTAGGAGTGACCGGCAAGAGAGAGCGAGTGAGCGAAAGAGAGAGAGAGTTTTGATACGTGAGAGATTTGTGACGTTTACCGTGTTTGGTCTCAAGTTAGTTTGTTGTCTTGTGTATTTAGTGTGTAGCTGTTGTTTTGTTTTGTGTGTCAGTTCTACTAGTGATCGTCACAGTTGCTGCCTTAAAGCCAACAAAGGCAGATTGCAGTGTAAACGCTGAGTGACACACCTGCTGTCAGACCTGCAGGTTTATCCCTGTGCTGTTCTCATATGTGTTAGAGTGACACAAACTATTGTTTGACACCTGATTGTTCTGTAAATAGTTTGAAATGATTATATGAAAAACGTCTGAGCCTTGGCTGCATTTTTTGTTAAATAGTACCATATAACTTTGTTGTTTGCAAAACGTGTGCGTATTTTTAAAAGTGTACAATCTCTATTTGCATTTCAAGTTATGAAGATGATTCGTTAAACATGTGTGTGGTTTTTACAGTCAAAATATCACTTTCTACTTGTATTTTAAATTTTGTCTGAATTTAGATAAATTGTGCTGATACAGTTGGTCAAAATGAGAAAATAACAGATTGGCAAGATGAACTGTTTTTAAAGGTAAAATATAGAGGCCACATCAAAAGTAGTCAAGAAGGGTTAAAGGCTAAAAGCAAAGTTGTCACTGTTGGGTCTGTGTTTCCACAAGCCCCGCTAATTCTAGAGACTTATTCATCATGAAGAAAACAAGACAGTCGATCGATCAATTATTTGCGCAAGGGAGGCCTCCTCTGTGTCCACCACGAAAATGACCACAGATCTGACCTCCTCCTGCTACCTTTTATTGGGAGACAGTTCACACAAAACACGTCAGAACAAAGCCACGCCCCCTTTGTTCTAAGACAAAGCATTTTATGTATATGTGTGAACTTCTGTAAGAGTGTGTGTGTGTGTGTGTGTGTGTGTGTGTGTGTGTGTGTGTGTGTGTGTGTGTGTGTGTGTGTCAGACCTCCTGCTGACCAAAGGGTCGTAAACCCAGGAAGTTTACATCAAAAGAAACAGATCTTCCAGATAGGATGTATCTACAATAAAACCTCCCCCAGCACAGAGTGGTTGGAGAGGTGGTCAGGATCAAAGGGATGGCTTTGATCCTACTGCTTAAACTAAGACTGTACAAATTTAAGAAACACAATGGCAACATTCAACAATTAGACTTAACAGTCACCAAGTACTGTTTATATTTGTGTGTATTGCTGCAGCTTTTTTGAGTATTAATTTGGTGCCTTTGTGTGAAATAATGGTATTGTGAGTGATCCATATAGTCACAAAGAATAGCCACTTGTTTCTGTGCTACCAAAGTTCCCCGGCTTTCATTCAAAATGTGTTTATCGTCAGCACCTGCACATTAAACTACTTAAACATTATAAATGTCTTCAAGCTCACACTGAGGCCTGTGGGGTACTATCAGCCACTGAGACAGTACACACATTTATATGTGTTTGTATATGAATATTTCATACTTTAAGACTGCCTGTTTATTTAAGGGAGATGAACAAAATACATTGGAATTGTACAAAATAATATCATGGATGATAAATTAAATAGATTTTAAGTAGATGCTTGTGCATTCTTAAAGTCTTATATGTTGAACTGAACTATGTGATCTGTTCAAAGCCTTAATCTTAATTTGAAGTGAAATGTGCATTTTGAGTTTATACACTATGTATATAAGGCGACCGTTTCCTTTTGCAGTATTTTTGTGTGGTGTACTTTTCTATGTCTTAACAAAAGGGGAACAAAGGTGTTTAAGTTCACCTAGGATGATGTGTTTTAATTTTCACATGGTCTTGCTTGAATTTGACCCTGACAAAGGCGTATGAACTCTGTCAGCTGTTTGGAGTTTCCATTTTCTAAACTTCTACATTCTGAACCTTCTTCAGCTCTGAACAGATGATGAAACACTGAATGATTTCAAGCTCACACTTTGTCTAATAAACTTACATCTTTCATTCTTTATACAGATTGAGGGGCTGTGGTTTGTCAGAGATCAGCTGTGATTATCTGGCAGCAGCACTGAAGTCCAACCCCTCCCATCTGAGACAGCTGGACCTGAGCAGGAACAACAAGCTGCAGGATTCAGGAGTGAAGCATCTGTGTGGTTTCCTGGAGAGTCCAGGATGTGGACTTGAAACTCTGAGGTCAGTCAGCATGTTTTAGTTGTGCTGAGATGAATATGATGTGAAAGTTGTGCTGACACTAAACTGCAGACATCAGGCTGATATTATACTGATCCACACTGAGGATCTTCATGGTAAAGTCTGTTTTCTTCTTCTCTGGTTTAGTCCATTGACTGCAGCAGAACAATGTTCACATTTCAAACCTTCAAAGAAGAAGAAAAATCCTCCACTGGATAATTCACTGTGAAACTCTCCAACTCTTCATTCCACCTTAAAGTCTGTCTGACACTGAAATCCAAAGCAAAATGTGCGTTTGCTTTACAGACAGCAGTCCAACACAAACATACACACATCATCCAAAACACAGTCCAACATCCAAATCTCCTCCACTGCCAGCATGAATGATGGGAAAGAGAAGGAGGAACACTCTGACATTCAGGGTTAGAATGAGTTTCATGAAGCAGACTGTGAAGATCAAAGCTGCATTAGAAAGCTTACATGAATGAATGAGTGGACAGAAGTGGACAGAGATCATCTGAAGCACTTCAAAGGCTTTAAATCAGCACATTTCTCTTTATTCTTTATCAACTCTGTTAGTTTCTCTCAGTTTTCTGTGGAATGAAGCTAACAGCAGGCTAATAAGATGCTGACCAATAGGTTTCTATTAAAGGTTGTAATTTGTATATGAAAAAGTGCTTTGGCTCAGCAGGGATCAGCTTACAGGTAGAATACAGCTGCTGGATGGGATTAGCATGTCATAGCTATCTACCAAACTGCTAACTGGGGGATTTCAGGCCATCTATGGATCATTTTTGCTAACTGTTTATTCAGCTTAGGCTCACAGGGCTGCAGCCTGTGCCCTAGCTGTCATAGGGCAAGAGGCGTGGTCCACCTGCACAGGTGAGCAGTCCATCACAGGGCCAACAGAGAGAGACAGAGAAGCACTCTCTCACATCCACACCTACAGCCAATTTAGAAGCACCAATGAACCTAAGCAGCATTTCATTGGACTGTGGGAGAACATCCAACCTCCACAGAAAGGCCAACAAGCTTCAACCTACAACCTTCTTGCTTTAAGGCACTAGTGCGAACCACTTTCCCCATTTCAGCCCAAATCCTGCATCTTCCTGTTTCTGACTCCAGGCCAGCTCCACTAAAACTTTCTCATCAGACACTGCCACCTAGTGGAGGAAGTCTTAGTTCCATTTGAAGCTTCAGATTACAGTTAGTTCCTTTACAAAGAGGTGGAGGTGGTGGGGCCACAGCACCATCATCACTGAGTGCCATAGGACACTTAACCTTTGTTTCCATATGCTGGGAACTTCCTGTTGTTCCAAGGAGGACTGGAAAATGTGTGAAAACCTCCCAGTCAGTTCCTCACAGCACACTTCAATCATTTCCCTCCCACAGCATCAGGACCAGGGCTTTTTCTCTCTTTGGTCCCACTAAGAGATTTCCACACAAACACCTCATCAGTGGGACTCTCAGAGCTACCAGCCCTTTGCTACAATCACAAAGCTCTTCATTGAAATCAATGATATCAAAGCTGGAATCAAATGAGTCCAAGTCTTCTGCTGATTCAGCATCACATTCATCTTTGCTCCTTGTTCTGCATCCCCACCATGGACTTCATTCCTTTCCAAGCCAGCCTTGAGTGTCCTTTATTCAGCTCATCCTCTGCTTTACTTTTACACCTGATTTTAGCTGCTTTATCTCTCTTTCAACAAGTTTCTGTGCCTCAATCTTTTTCTTCTCTCCCTCATAACAAGACAGCTTCTTCTGCCTGAGAACATGTTGGAGTGATTTACTAATCCAGGGCTGCTTATTGGGAAAATACTTCCTGTTTCCAAAGTAATCCCCATTTTTCCCAGAAAGACATGTAAGTAGAAATCGATGATCTAAGTGAGAACATGAGCCTTTAAAAAGTCCCAGTGGGTGCAGTCAAAGCAGTCCCTCAGTCCCAGTATAGAGTCTTTGGTCCAGACTGGAACAACTGTGTGCCCAGTTTGAGCTCTCTTCAGTCCTGTGACCTGACAGACCCAGAGGGGCCATCACATCACATTTAGAAGCTCCCCTAATGGAGCCACAACACATGTCCAACACTTAGTCTGTCTTGTTGGACCAACTGGAAGAAATGATTCAAGGACTTAGTCACAGAACAGAGATTCAAATCTCCAAAATCCAACTGGCTGCATCAGGACATATAGTCTGAAACTCTGCACAGTTTCCTGTTTGAAGCTGCTTCCTGTTGGCTTCAGCTGTTTGGAGTTTCCATTTTCTAAACTTCTACATTCTGAACCTTCTTCAGCTCTGAACAGATGATGAAACACTGAATGATTTCAAGCTCACACTTTGTCTAATAAACTTACATCTTTCATTCTTTATACAGATTGGGGAGCTGTGGTTTGTCAGAGATCAGCTGTGATTATCTGGCAGCAGCACTGAAGTCCAACCCCTCCCATCTGAGACAGCTGCACCTGTGGGGAAACAACCTGAAGGATCCAGATGTGAAGCAGCTGTCTGATCTTCAGCAGAGTCCAGACTACAGACTGAAGACTCTGCTGTAAGTAGAGTGATGGAGTGAGTGGGTGGTGCTGTCAGCAGTATTGTACTAAACACAGTCAGTATGAAACAAAGATCCAGTGTTTCCTGTAAAGCTGCAGCTTCTCAGTGAAGCTGTGAGAGGAGAATGGTGACAGGCTTCAGGATTGGACACAAACACTTCCTGTTTCTGACCTTTATGGTCACCATAGTAACGGCTGACACGCTCTGATCAAACACTGTCAACAGCCAATCAGCTCTCTGAACAAAGCAGCACGCAGACCAATGACTGCATTCATTTCCAAGTTTAAAGCAGTGAAGAACACAGTCTGTAGGTGAGGAAGAATTTAGTGAGAGCAGATGTTTGGATGGAATTCCTCCAGTTAACAGCTGGAACCGTCCATCTGGATTGTTGGGCTTGTTGTTGGGGTTCCTACAGAGCTCAGAGTGGACACACCAAGGTTCTTCTAATGAATGAAAGTCCAAACTCAAACTAGGAGGGAAAAACATTTTCATCAACTTCAATAAAAATCCAAAGATTAGAAAAAGTGAAGCAACAATGAGTCCTAGTACAGTCCCAGCACTGAAGTCCCTGCTGCTCTTTATACTGGATGTGCTGCATCACTGACTGACAGCTGATGAAGAGTCTCTGGAAACACTCGTTTATCTCCTCTGCTCTTCCTTCTTCTCTCTGCAGGTGGAAGTACTGATGATGGTAAACAGGACGGTGTGTGTGCTGAGAGAGGAGGAGCTGTGTCCTGATGATCCAGAGAGGTTGAAGCAGCAGCAGCTTGTGTGTAGAGACGCTCTGACTGGGCCATGTTACTGGGAGGTGGAGAGGAGAGCTTCATCCAGCAGTGACTGACAGAGGAATGAGAAGAAGTGCAGATGACTGTCAGTGCTGCAGAGTGAACTGCTCTGAGAACAGCTCCACTGTCAGACACAATGTAGAGTCCAGCATCATCCCTGTGTGTCCCTCTGGATCTGACAGAGGATCATCAGTGTATCTGGACTGCTCTGCTGCTGCTCTGTCCTTCTACAGTCTCTGCACAGTCTCTGTCTGACTCTGGCTTCAGACCCTCCTGGATCAAACTCACCTGGAAAGACTTTCAAACATCACTCAATAGATTTGAATACAGAATATATTTGATATATACTGTAGATGTACTGTAGAGTTGCAGTTTGTCACTTGTAAATACAGTCTGTGAGCAGCTGTGAGCTGAAAGATCTTTCTAGAAACAGGAAATGTTTTCACTCTTCTGTTGCTTTTTCATATATTTCCACAACATTAATATTGATCCCACCTGTCTCACCTGTTTCATGCTTTTATACATAATAACAGGACACGTGTGATCTGAGCGCTGCTGTGGTTGCTGTGCTGCACGTCTTCATTTAGATAACAGAGACATCTAGTGGTTCAGAGGGAGAACTGCAGGAGGTGGAGCTGTGTTTTAGCATGGAAAACTTTTTATCTTTTAGGCGCAGATACAAATATGACAAGTATCAGTGTGAGATACAAAAGGTCACATCAGTCAGCAGAGGGAACAGTGATCACACAGCAATGTAAGAATAGAAACATAACAGTGAATCTGGACATGTATACAGATGGAAGCAAACAAACAGGATGTAACACTACATTAAAGCCACAAATGGGAAGAAAACAAAGCCAAAGGAAAATATATTTGATCTCAGGAATCCAAATCAGATGCTTTAGAGCAGGGGTCGGCAACCCTGGGCACGCGTGTCACAGCTGCCACGTGAAGGGTTAACTGATGGCACGACCATAGCTGGACTGGCCATCGGGCATACTGATGGTGATTTTTCGTTTTTCTGGGCCAATGATGTTTTTTTATGTTTTTTTATTTTTTTGTAACGGTATAAACGATGGAAGGTGGTGGATTGGCCGGATGCTGGTCGATGTGTAGAAATAAGTCAGTTGTTTGGTGGTGGCTATGGCGGAGCTTCCACAGAGGCAGCAGGTGGATGAGGGAAAGGGGAGGCAGGAGGAGCAGAGACCCGAGGCGGCCGCCGGTCCGAGTGTTGGCCCCCTTGAATTTTCCCACATTTTGTCACATTACAGCACAAACATGAATCAGTTTTATTGGAATTCCACGTGAAAGACCAACACAAAGTGGAACGGAAATCATACATGATTCCAAACATTTTTTACAAATAAATAACTGCAAAGTGGGGTGTGCGTAATTATTCTGTCATGGAAAAACACACTGCCATCAACTGTTTTGTTTTTGTCAAAATCACTGTAATATAATCACTGTACCTTTATATACATGTGACTTATATTAATGCTGCTGCCCTCTTGTGGCTAAAGTGTAATTATGTTCTTGTTATTAGGGAAAACATTTGAGAGTAACATGACAAATGAGTCAGCACTTTGGCTTCAGCTTAAGAAATCCTCATTTTTATGTCATCAGTTATAGTTGCATGTATTCATTATCATAAGTTAACCTTTAATATTGATGTCTTAAATTGATTTTACTTAAACTAGCAATAATTTTATGGTTGCATTAAATAAATGCATCACTAATGAATGAACTATTTCAGTAATTAATTTAAAAAATCTACATAATCAATTAAAGATATATATTAATAATGAATTATCCATTAATTTCATTTAAAATTTTTCAATATTTGTTTATATACAATTCAAATTAGTTAATTACATATTTAATCAATTATTGGTTTGTTTTCTATTTTGATTATTTTACTGACACATTTAATGAATTATTTAATGATGTATTTATTTAATTCACGTTGCTACTCCTGGCCCTGCATCGCTGTTCATAAATACATTTTATTTGTCAGCTTCACCCATCAAAGTCAGGGGGCGGGGTTAATGCTGATCAAGTCAAAACCATTGCTTTGGTCTGGTGGGCGTTCTTTTAGTGGGCTTTTCTGTCACGGCCTGCGTGGCAGACTATGATGAGGGGAAGGAGGACCCAAATGCCAACACGTTCTCACTCCTGTATGGAGGACCACAAGAGCCACGCGCATCGAAATAAAGAATTCTGTGCTTAAGTAATGAATTATAGAATAAATTCTGCATTTGTAAATTCATTTTTGAATTCCCATTTAATAAACTGATTTTTGAAATGCTTTTAAAAACTGCATTTCAAAATCCTTTTTCCAATTGCACTTTAATAAACTGCATAAATTGCATGAATGAAGGGATCCTGCAGCGAAACGGAGAGCCCAACCTCTGACTTAGTGCCTGTTTACTCAGTCTGACCACCTGTGAAGTTAACGCGCTAACGTGGCTAACGCTAGCATCACCACACGTAGCCCCGTTATTTTAAGGTCATCTTAGCTCATGAAAGTTTAACGTCGCAGCTGTACGAGCTAGCTACGTGTTTTGTAAGCTGCTGTGCTCTTCACAAATAAAGCTGGAAGCAGCTCAGACTATTAGAACCAGCACTGAGGCCTGTTACATTTATGTTAGAGCAACAGCTGCAGCCTTTAAACTAGCGATTAAAATGCTGACAGTAATCAGAATCAAAAACGGTTTTATTGCCAAATGTTGAGCAGGTTTACAACATTAGGAAATTGCTGCGGTGCTTCAGTGCAAACATACTGTCATATAAAACTTAAATAAAAATAAGGATTAAAAGTGCTAAGTAGATAGATATATACATGAGTGCAGGTGGTGATCAGGGCCAAACATGGAATGATGCAGTGAACACAGCGTAGGGTCACGTGGTAGTGGTGGGAACAGTCATACGGTTATTGTTCATGTGTCCAACAGCAGAGGGGAAGAAACTGTTCTTATGGCGAGAGGTTCTGGTGCGAATGGACCGGAGCCTCCTGCCTGAGGGGAGCAGGTCAAACAGACTGTGTCCAGGGTGAGAAGGGTCAGCTGTGACTGAGCTGCACGCCCCAGTGTCCTGGAGGCGTACAGGTCCTGCAGAGATGGGAGTCTGCAGCCAATCACCTTCTCAGCAGAGCGCACAACATGCTGCAGTCTCTGTTTGTCCCTGATAGTGGCTCCAGCGTACCACACGGTGATGGAGGAGGTGAGGATGGACTCGATGATTGCAGTGTAGAATTGCATCATCGATCATATAATCCATTGTTTCAAATTAGACCTAAAACTCCCCCTTTTGACACATCTTCATGTGTCAAACAAAACCACAACTAGAAAATTAAAAGAAAAAGGTTCATCAGATCATTTCTCAGAAAACCTCAGCGATTCTCCTCTCGAGTATATTTGCTCCGGGCCTGCAAACCTGTGTTTAAATAATAAAATCAGTTTAATTATCATGTTCGATCTTTTCAGCTCCTGGCTCCACCCAGAGCCTGCATCCCCAGAACGACCTAGAAACAAAACCTGTATATTAGCATCAACTTCACATTTAAACTCAGTTCCCCCCCTGTCCTTCCCTCACTGTGATCCACTCTGTGCTATAAGAAACTAAACTTAAAACACAACAGTTATCAGTCATGTGCTTCATACAAAATGTGCGTATGTTTTAGTTTCACGTTGATCCTCTGAGTGTCATGGTACTTCTTTTAATCTGACGTGGTGAGCGTCGTGCTCCCAGTCCTTCATCAGCAGGGACATGATCTCCTCATCCTGCCTGTGAGCCAGGTCGTTGGCGGGGCCGCCCCGCTGAGGGGACAGCCGGTGCCGGCGCATCTCGTGCCGCTTGTCACGCTTGTAGTAAAGGGTGGCGAAGGCCAGGATGTTGAGGAAGAAGAGCGACGCTCCAACTGCAACTGTCACGCTCAGTTCGGTGGAGTAGTCGCGGGTGTCTCCGGGAAAGAGGTCCTGAGGCGGGCGCTCTGAGCCCTCGGGCTCAGGATCTGATGGGAAGGTAGGGTAAGGATGACGAGTGGTTCGAGGAACGTTGTTTCTGGGCCTCATGGTGCCGGGGTCACGGCCTGCGGGGGAGCGCGTAGTGGTGGGAAAGAGCACGTCGTGCAGGCTGTGAAGATGAGGGACTAATTCCAGCCAAAAGGCCACTTTGTTAGCTCTGTAGTTGTCTCTGACACGAGGTTTCAAACCGATGTGAAGGTACTGCTTGTCCTTCCAGTTGAACTTGGTCCAGATGACCTCCTCAAAGCGGTTGGGCTTGGTATGAATGAACTTGGTGTCCTGAGGGACGGGCAGGTTGGGGTCCCTGGTGGAGCATAAAGGTTAAACGTTTCAGTTCAAAGTTATATTCAGTCTCCATTATAAGTAACATGTGGAATCAATACACTGAATACAGACAGGAGGCCCATTCTCTGTGCAACCTTTAAACTATCTAAGACCAACCGGCTGCTCTGGGATCTGGATGCTTTTGGTGAACCAGTATGTTCAATTCTTCAAAGCCACACGGGAATTAAACTAGCAACCTAGATTCAAGTATTCAAGATGACTAGAAGGCTGTCAGAGAACATACAGTAACGTGTACAGTTTACACTACTGTGACATGAGGCCTACCCAGTCTTTGCGAAGTTAGTCCAGTAAGTCATGACCACAGCGCTCAGCATCACATCGTTCTTGGAGAAGTTGCACGGGAGCAGGTCCGTGGCACCGATCATCGGTACGCCGAACACGTAAGGTATCTCGTCTCCGTGCGCGGCGTCGGCCCACTCGGGCCGCGTCTCGGTTTGGCAGTGGTGGTAGAACGTGTAAAAGTAAACTGGGGACTGAAACTCAGCATGGAGTTTGGCAGTGGCCACAGCTGGTGCCACCCACTGGTGGTCCGTAAACAGGAAGTGAGTGAGAAATCTAGAGAGGAAAAAAAAAGTCTTTCTGATAACAGAAGGAGTGACAGGCAGCAGAGAGGAAGCATGACTGCTTTATCCAAACATGTCTGTACTGTGACTGTGGTCCGGCTGTGAGGGGTTCGCAGGCCGATCTGTCAGAAACACCGACACTGAGATTGGGAGCCCACTACCTGGGGGATGATAGCATTACTGCCCACAGAGCCTCAAAGGTTAAGGCGCAGACACGCCGTGATGTGGATGAGTGGCTCTCTTTAGCACGCTTGTCTTGTTTGATGCACTTCACTGGGCTCACATGTTACTGATTCCATTCTTTACTCGCATGTTTTAAACGCTTAAAGCACTTTCACAGGTTTTGATATTCTTTTGAAAATTCATGTGAACTCAAGCTGTCAGAATTGTAATGTAAGCTTTGATAATTGTCCACATTTGTCATTTTGACGATTATCCGTTTATTTTAATGAATACAGCAAACAGAAAAAAACGAACAAATCAACAAACGCGGCTCCTAATAAGACAAAACCTGATGATGCTGCAAAATGCAGTTAAGTGAGAGGAGGCTGTAAAATGGAATAACTGAAAAAGTGGCAGTGTACAGAGGTGGCGTCCTCACCCTCTGGGTAGCCGTAGAGGTTGTCAACAAAGCTGGAGATGGTGTAGTCGAACGCCGCAGCTGAGATGCCGTCGTTGTCCTCACTGTCGTCCACAAACTTCAGCCCCTCTCCCTGGTTCACTCCTATCAAGATGTCATAGTTTAGGAGCTCCCCCTGGTGGAGCAAATAAGGAAGAACATGCTGAGTGCTGGAACAGAGCCTGTGTGCATCACAAGTCTACAACAGGAAGTGCAGCTGAAGCACAGCTTTGTGAATTGGCAGCATTTCATTTCCCAGTAAACAAAATAAAGATTAGCTGTTGCCATGAAATTCCTACTATAAAATGTAAATACTGCAATATATGCAGGGTTCATACACATTTTTAGGGTCAAATTCAAGCACTTTTTAAACACATTCAAGGTCAATTTTCAAGCTTTTCCAGCACATTACCAACAAAGAAGCATGTTTCACTTTGCATCACCTCAGTAAGACCTTGTAAAAATTTAAACAAATCATCTGAGGTCGATTTAAATGTCTTTTGTTCCCCTTTTGTTAAAAGAGCAGCACACAAAAATACATAAAAAGGAAACGGTTGCCTTACATGCATATAGTGTACAAACTCAAAAAAACACATTCCTCTTAAAAATTAAGATGTGCAAATGTGAACAAATCAACTTGTTAGAGATCTTCATCTCCACTGTAAATAAACAACAAGCCAGAAAACAAGAAAACTGCACCAAACACCACAAACACCAACAAATTAATGTCTTCTCATCAGACATTGAAGCTTCTTTCCTGTGTGACATAAAAAATAAGAGACAGATGTTTGTTTGTTTCTTTTAACTAGTTAAGCACCCACGTTCAGTCATCCACCCATTCACGCACTGGTGATGTAGCTACAGCCACCCTGGGGCGCCACCAGGCCCTCTGACCACCACCAGTAGGCAACGGGTGAAGTGTCTTGCCGGGTGAAGTGTCTTGCCCAAGGACACAACGACCGAGACTGTCCAAGCCGGGGCTCGATTACAAGGCGAACTCCTAACTCTTGAGCCACGATCGCCCAGTGGGGACATGGGGACATTTCAATTTCCAGCAGGAAGCTCCCCCTTTTTGTTAAACCCTTTAGATCAGGGGTCGGCAACCTGCGGCTCTTTAGTCCTTATAGTGCGGCTCCGCGTGGTTTGTGAAAATAAATTAGCTGAAGTGTATTTTATTTATGTTAGTTCTTTTTTTAACTTGTAGTTCTAAATTGGAAGATTATTGTGATTTTGCAATATACAAATAAAATTATATTTTGTTATTTTTTCATCGCTCAAAATAAGCGTCACACTCGCGGAAGCCGGTGTACCCGGCGAAACGCCGTGCATTTATCGAGCCTTTCAACCCCAGATAGGCCAATTATGGCTCTTTGGCTCTTTGGGTCTTAAAGGTTGCTGACCCCTGCTTTAGATGAACAGAGTTTTTTAATTAAATACATAATCTTTAATAAATGTTCTCTTTTATAAAAAGTAGGATAATTAAAAAAACTTTTATTATACCGCTATTGAGTAGAAAAAAAACTCGTGTTTTCTGTCGTCTGTTATATAATATTAGTGATGTTTGTGACAATTAATTTCTTAATCGGCTGGACTAACCAATAGTCCACAACCAGGAAACACTGAAATTTTAAGTTAAGTTTGAAAACAGTTTAAAAAAAAATACCCCATTCCAAAATGTCTTGTGACAATCTCATTGGCTTAGGGAGTGATGATGTCATAGATCTTAAGAATCTTAAGTCCTTTGATGTTTTTCCTTAAGTAGGGGTGAGAAACAGCAAGTTTTAGTTCGTTTCAGCAGCATCTGTGTTTGCAGCCTACAAAACGTTCACCACAAGCTCTTCAAAGTCATCGTATAGAAACTCCAACATGTTTCCAAGAAAAAAACAACCAATTCAAAAAGATTACGCCGCCTCTCCTTCCTGGCGTGGCCGGCCAATTTCCCCAAATGGCTCCTCATCCTTCCAAAGGGCGTTAGAGGAGAGTAGGAAGGAAAACTACCTTCTCCAGAAAAAAATGCAACAAATTGAAGAAGAGAAACTTCAACTGGAGGACAAATGTAGACGAATGGAAGCCCAAAATAAAGAGCTGGAAGAAAGACAACAGTGCCAGCCGGACATAAAAATTATTAATGAGGGCTGGGGAATCAAGTTTGCTCAGAGCCGAGAGCAGATTGTGCACCTCATTAAAGAAAACAGGCAAAAGAGTGCAGAACTAAAAGAAATGACCAACCAGCTCCAAGACAAGAAAACGATGACTGATAAGATACAACGGGATCTCCAATACATGGACCGAAAAAATCGGCTCCTCCAAAGACAGCTCCATGAAGCTGTGGAAGAAAAGAAAGAATTCCTCCAACAGAAGGAAGAGCAGGACAAAAAGCAACGAGACATGCAGCACGAACTGAAGAGCATGCAGGAAAAATACCGCATGCTGAAAGAAAGCCTGGATGAAACACTGCGCCAAAATAAAGACCTTCTTCAACAGAAAGAGCAACAGCAGGAAAGACTGAAAGAAGGAAAACGTATCGTCCAGGACTTTGAGTCTAAAAATCTAAAACTGCAAGAGTTTTGTAATCAGCTGGAGGACAAAGCAACTAAAGTGGAAGAAGAAAAGGACAAACTGGAGAAACGCTGCTCACAGATGCAGAGAAGGATCGATCAGATAGCGAGAAACAACTCCGAGCTCGTTAAGGGGATTTTGGTGGAATTCAATAACTTGAAGCGTGAAAACACTCAAATGCAGGCGCAAAAACAACAAGAAGACAAAATACATGAAGACCTGCAGCTCACGCTCCAAGAAATCCAGAAAAGAAACGAGCAGTTAGAAGACAAGCACAAAGAGGTCCAACAGAGAAATGCAGACATGCACAAGGACAAGCTGATACAGGAGGCAACATCCAAACAACTCAAAGACAAGCTTGAAGAACAACAAGCAACATTGGAAGAGGTGGAACAAAGATGTGAGAAACTTGAAGAACAAAACGCAGAAACCATCGATGAGCTGAGAAATCTCATCCTGGAGAAAAAAGCGCTCGTGGAAAAGTGCATGAAAAAAAAGAGAAAATGGTTCCACTTGTTCCGGAGGAGAGACGCTACTGCTTCCTCACCTGATGTAGCCTCGTCTTGCTCCACCTCTGTTAACCCCCCCAACCAGTCCCGGCAGTTGACTGTCCCCTCCTGAGCCTGGTTCTGCCGGAGGTTCCTGCCCGTTTAAAGGCAGTTTTTCCTCCCCACTGTCGCCAACTGCTTGCTCAGAGGGGATTGTTGGGCTTTTCTCTCCTCTGCCTTGTTTCTTCATTTACTTGCTTGTTTAACTTTTTTCAACTTATCTAAATAATAAACCAATTAAATTTATCCTTTGAGTATTTTTCATCTCATCTTTACAGAATCTTTCCAAAACATTTTCAAACATTCAGATCTGTCTTTTATTTTCTTCTTGAAGCCTCATAAATGGTGAACTAAAAACTCGGAACATGGTTTGAAACATAGTTTCAGCTGAAACTGGCATAACATGCTGTGTGTGTGTGTGTGTGTGTGTGTGTGTGTGTGTGTGTGTGTCAGGGTATCACTAGTTAGGTCATCATGTTTAGACTCATTCACTCCAAAATTATTTAGGCCAAATCTTTAAAACAGTGTCATTTCATACACATTTTCAATTCACTTCAATCGCACAAATGCAGAAATAATTATTTGCAGTATCTTATTTATTATGAGAATGTCATGCCTGATCATTTGTACCTACACCACCAAAAATGGGGGCAAAAGGGAGGAGATCATGTTTAATCGGTTATAAGAAAAGGTCAGAAATATAAGTGCCGACATGAGCAGTGTCCACAGAAACCTCTGACTCTCAGCTCAAAGCTCATATAAACCATTTCTACAACCAGCAAACAAACAAAGACACCGAACAGTTAAAAGAGCAGTGACGTCACCACGAATCTGTGGTCAGGTAATATCCATGTTTTGATTGATGATTTTCTGGAGTTAAATGTGAACCGAAGCATATTTTGGGTGTTATATGCTATTAAATACTTTTTAATTTATTTAAAAGTATTTAATAGCATATAACACCCAAAACATGCTGGGTGTGGAAATAAAAAAATCAGAATTTCCTCTGTTTGAGTCACAGTAACTTTGACATAGTAACATTTGCAGTAAGTCCTAAATGTTCACCTTTAAAATCCCTCCCTCTGTTCATTTTGCCCACATCATGTTTCAGTGGTTGGCCTCAGGTTCTTCAGCTTCCTGACAGTCTGAAGTCAGCTGACAGAGTTTCAACTGCTAAATACACAGAAAATCTTGTTAAAGCCGCACAGTTTGCCCAACAGTAATATTCCCATTAAGCCCTTTCTAAACACTTTATAACAATGTGTCATCACTAAATTATAAACTTCTTCTCCAGATCTGCACGACTGCACTTAGTCACAGACTTTATTTAATTGTCCTGCGGCTGCTATCATATATTTTACCAAACAGTTCTTCTCACACAGTCACAGATATATTTCTCTCAATGCAAACTTCACTCATGTCTCAGACAGGAAACTTGAGTTTTTCTTTTTTTCTGTCCCCACTCATTCAACTAATTTGCATATTGAGTCACATCTCGAGAAGTTGCCCTGACAACAGAAATGCATATTCAAAACATTGCTGCATAATTCAATTATTATTATTTTATTTTTATTTCTACAGTCGTCACTTCTTTTGCTCAATCAGCTGGAAACCACTTCTAATTCACTATTTTAAACCTGCTTTAAGCTTCTAATCCCTGGTTGGTCCTCCCAGTCACTTTTTCCTTGTCACAAAAGTCGCTCTATTGTCCTGCAACTTCCTGAGTTATTCCTCAGCTTCAGCCTTTAAGTGTGTTAAATCTACACCATTCAGCATTTATGTCATGTATTCACATTCATGAGTGTAAGCATGTCTTCATTGCGTGTATGTTGTGTGTTCATATTAATATTGAGTGTAAGCTGGTCTTCGTTGCCTCGATGTGTTTTTATAATCAGATTTAATTCCTGCATCTTTGCGCTGAACTGTGGATTCAAACTGTCTCACTTCTGATTCTCTCCAAAAACAATTTCACATGTGACAATTTCTACATGTGTGTTTTCTATTTTTCTATTCATTTATGTATTATTAGTTCATTTATTTCTTTATCTCTCTTACTTTTTTTATTTACCTTTCTGTTGCGATGCTCTGGATGTTTCTAAACCCCACAAATGCAGTCTCACTGTTCAACCCAATTTTCCTATGCTGGCATCCTGGCAGCTGCACGCTTGACTTTTCTCAGTTCATGGGCAGTTATTTTGCGCCTTGGTTTTTCCACACGCTTCTTGCGACCCTGTTGACTATTTTGAATGAAACGCTTGATTGTTCGATGATCACGCTTCAGAAGCTTTGCAATTTTGAGACTGCTGCATCCCTCTGCAAGATATCTCACTATTTTTGACTTTTCTGAGCCTGTCAAGTCCTTCTTTTGACCCATTTTGCCAAAGGAAAGGACGTTGCCTAATAATTATGCACACCTGATATAGGGTGTTGATGTCATTAGACCACACCCCTTCTCATTACAGAGATGCACATCACCTAATATGCTTAATTGGTAGTAGGCTTTCGAGCCTATACAGCTTGGAGTAAGACAACATGCATGAAGAGGATGATGTGGACAAAATACTCATTTGCCTAATAATTCTGCTCTCCCTGTAGACTTTTGTCTTATCGCCTTAACCTCCATGGTCTCAAATTCTTTAAGGATATAATTTCTTTTAACCGGATTAGGGCAAATTTCATTTATCAAAATATTCCTGATCACTTTGTTTGTAAACCTGCTGTCACCAAATTCAACTCCAGCTATGCAGAGCTGCCTCAGTCCAGGAGAAATTTTAGAGTGCACAATATCTTCTTTTATCATTGATCTCAAAGGGACTGGGATGGCTTTCACTGGGGATTTATATCTCTTAGCAGTACATCTTACATCAAATTTCTCACAAAACGTCTCATGTTTTAGTAAGACCCCATTATCATCCATAAAATGAGCTACAGCCCAAATCCCTTTAGATCTCCATTCATCCACATACACAGATTTCCTACACAAACGGATATACCTGTTGTTCCATATAGGGGTGTTGTGAGGAGTAAAGCTATGTTTATAGATTAATTTCCAGTAGAGACGGACCTGCTGATGGAAAGCTGAGAGTTTAACAGGTAACGAACTGCAATCAAAGTCACAACGTAACAAAAAGTCTATTCCACCCATTTTGCCAAAAATCACATTGGGAATAATGTTCCAAAAGGAATTTTTGTTCCTAATGAAAGATCTTAACCATTTCAATTTTAGTACACCATTCATAACATCAAAGTCAGTGGCATTAGCCCCACCCTCTTCATAATTCTTAATCACATCATTTTTCTTTATATAATGACATTTGTTCCTCCATATGAACCTAAAATTAAGAGTATTTATAGATTTAATTAGTTTTGGAGGTATGGGCAGAGAAAAGGCTGGATAGATGAGTCTGGACAGACTGTCCATGTTGGTTAGCAAGATTCTCCCAAACAGAGTTATGTCCCTTTGCAGCCACATGTTTAAAATTGACTTACACTTTTCTATATTGGTACAGATATTCTTATTTTCTGTTGATGTCTTATCCTTGCAAATTACAATGCCCAGATACTTCACCTCTTTTTTGATCTGCATATTATTTATTGCTTGCAGGGGACACTCATGCAGAGCTAGAATTTTGCATTTATTAATATTCAGCTGTAGGCCAGAAGCTTTGGAGAAATGGTTGATCGCCTGCAAGGCTAAAGGAATCTGGTCCTCATTTTTTAGAAACAGGGTGGTATCATCTGCCAGCTGACTGATTATTATCTGTTCACCCATCACAGTTAACCCCTTAATGTGACTGTTTTTAATCAAAATAATTCCTCTGACACAGAAGACCTACATTCCTGGTTTAATTCTTGCTGTCAAAAAATCATGGACTCTGTGGCTCCTTTAAAAACCAGGCAGCTTAAGGCTAAACCTGAGCCTTGGTTTAATGAGAGCAGTCGTGCTGTTAAGAGGGAATGTCGTCGAGCAGAACGGAGGTGGAAAAAGGATAAACTGCATGTATCATTTCAAATTCTCAAAGACTGCTGGCATCGCTACCAGAACACTGTTAAAGAGGCAAAAAGGGAATATTTTGCAAATATTATTTCTTCCAACTGTCATAACCCACGTGTGTTATTTAGGACCATTGACACTGTTCTTAATACTCCTTTGAATGTCTGTTTGGAAGTTTCTCCTGAGATTTGCAATGATTTTCTGAACTTTTTTATTGAAAAGGTTGTCACCATCAGGGCTCTTATCACAGCTCCTGACTCTGACCCCTCTGTCTCTGTCCCTTGCGCTGCTGTTTTCACTCAGTTTGAGCTTGTGACGCTCTCCTCTTTAGAGGATGTGGTTCGCCATATTAAGCCCACAGGTTCCCCACGGGATCCTGTCCCTCCACAATTCTTTAAAGAAATTTTTCCTAGTATACAACAGTATGTCCTTGACATTATTAACAGCAGTCTGTCTTCTGGTGTGGTTCCTGCAAATTTCAAACATGCAGTAGTACAGCCACTGCTTAAGAAACCTGGCCTTGATCACACAGTTTTAGCGAACTATAGGCCTATTTCCAAGCTGCCTTTAGTCTCCAAGGTTTTAGAGAAAATTGTTTTTAGTCAACTGAAAGATTTTCTAGATGAAAATGGAATCTTTGAGGTTTTTCAGTCAGGTTTTAAAACCCTTCACAGCACAGAATCTGCATTACTAAGGGTTTTTAATGACATCCTTCTGGCATGTGATTCTGGTAACCATGTTGTTCTTGTCTTGCTTGACCTAACTGCTGCCTTTGACACAGTAGACCACAATATTTTAATTTCTCGATTACATGATGTAGTGGGTATTGGTGGCACTGCACTCAATTGGTTTAGGTCTTATTTGTCAGATAGAACTTTCTCTGTCAGCCTTCTCGGTTACGAATCGTCTTCTGCTCCTCTGTCATGTGGTGTCCCACAGGGCTCAATTTTAGGGCCACTGCTCTTTTCTCTGTATCTACTGCCTCTGGGTTCTATCCTTAGAAGGCATGGGATCTCATTTCACTGTTATGCCGATGACTGCCAAATTTATTTGACACTAAAACGCAAGGATGCCATCTCCATAAAACCTCTCTTGACATGTCTAGATGACATTAAAGCTTGGTTGGCTCGAAACTTTTTAAATTTTAATAAAAAGAAAACAGAAGTGTTGGTGTTTGGACCCAGTGGTCCCTGTGAGTCCTCCTCTGTTGTTTTAGGATCCCTGGAAGTCTATTTTAAATCTGTTGTTACTGACCTTGGTTTTAAGTTGGACAGTGATTTTAAATTGGACAACCAAATCAGAGCAGTGGTGAAGTCCAGTTTTTATCATTTAAGGTGACTGGCAAGACTAAAATCTTTTCTTTCGAGGCAGCACCTTGAAACAGTGATCCATGCTTTTATTTCTTCCCGCCTGGACTACTGTAACTCACTTTATGTGGGGGTCAGTCAGTCATTGCTCTCACGTCTGCAGCTGGTTCAAAATGCGGCTGCACGACTCCTAACAGGAACTCGAAAAAGAGAGCATATAACCCCCGTGCTGGCCTCTCTGCACTGACTGCCTGTGTCTTTTAGAGTTAATTTTAAAATTCTTATGTTTGTTTTTAAATGTCTACACAGTCTTGCCCCGCCTTACCTCTCTGAGCTTCTTCATCCCCACATACCCTGTCGGTCTCTCAGGTCAGCTGACCAGCTGCTCCTGGAGGTACCGAGATCCAGGAGGAAGCTCAGAGGGGACAGGGCCTTCTCTATTGTGGCTCCAAAATTATGGAATAATTTGCCCATGCATGTTAGAGAGGCCCCTTCACTGTCCACTTTTAAATCACGTCTTAAAACCCACTTTTATTCCTTGGCTTTTAACCTCAGTGAGACTTAGTTTCTTTTTTAATGCAGTAGTTATTTAATTAATGATTTCACTCTTCTTTTATTTGTTTTTTATTTATATCTCAAGTAATTTTATTTTACAGTTCCAATGTACAGCACTTTGTGTCAGCTGTGGTTGTTTTAAAGTGCTTTATAAATAAAGTTGATGATGATGATGATGATGAAAATAGACAACAGCTCAGCAACCATGATGAACAGAAGTGGTGAGCTGCTACATCCCTGCCTTATCCCTCTATTAACCTCAAACCTTGAACATGTACCATGTTCTAGCAAAACAGAGCTGTTAATGTCATTATATAGCATCTCTATAACATTGATAAATTCCTCTCCAAAACCAAAAGACTGCAGAGTTTTTAATATGAACGTATGTTCAACTGAGTCAAATGCTTTGTAAAAATCCAAGAACAGGATGTACCCTCTCTCTTGGATTAATTCACTGTATTCAAGGAGATCCAAAACCAGCCTAATATTGTTATGAATTAGTCTTCCTTTCAAAAAACCTGATTGTGTTTCACTGATAATGTTTGAGATGCCTTTCTTTAGCCTCTCAGCTACAGCTCCAGACAGGATCTTATAGTCAGTGTTTAGTAAGGTGATGGGTCTTAAATTGTCTAAAATTCTTTTATCCTTACCCGATTTAGGGATCAGGGTTATCAGCCCTTGTTTCGTGCTCGGCATCACTTCTTTTTTCTCTATCGAGTCCTTTAATGCATCAAACAATAAAGTTCTTAGGTCCTTCCAGAAGAATTGATAAAAATTAGTAGTGAGTCCATCTGTCCCTGGGGACTTGTTTAATGCCATTTTCATGACCACCAAATCCAGTTCCTCAATTTTAAGCTCTGAATCACACAGATCTTTGAACGGCTTGTCAATACATGGGATGAGATTATGAATCTTATCAAAGAAACTATCAGAATCAGCTGCTGAATATTCTGAGGAGTACAATTTGGAATAAAAAGTGAAGACTTCTTTTCCAATCTTTCTGAAATCTTTACATTCAGTCCCATTTATCAACAAGCTTGAGATTAGATTTCTCTGCTGTCTGCACTTTTCCAGCTTACTAAAATATGATGAGTTCTTTTCACCTGCCTCAATCCACTTGGCTCTCGATCTTATAAAGGCACCCTGGGCTTTCTCTAGGTAAAGATCGTCTAATTTAGTTTGTAACTCCATCAATTTATTCTTTTCTTGCACGTTTAGTTTTTCTTTACTACAGCACTGAGTTATTTCACGAAGTAAATTACTTTCATATTCCCGTTTTTCCCTGTTCAGTTCTTTGCAGAATTTTATAGTGAATTCTCTGATTTTGAATTTAATAAGTTCCCATTTCTGTATATTACCCACTACTGAGTCATCATTTTTTATATCTGTAATTTTATGTCTAATTTTATCACAATACTTGTCCTTATTTAAAAGGCTGGCATTAAATTTCCAATATCCCCTGCTACTACGTTTCATCCTTGTTGGTTCTAAGACAAGATCAATGAAACAGTGATCAGATAGGGGTGCTTTGGAGATTTTAGATGGTGAAGTACACCTCAAAATGTCATCGCTCACTAACCAATAATCAATTCTTGACCTGCTTTCTCCATTAGGTTTAAACCATGAATAATTCTTAACTCCAGGATTCAAACTTCTCCAAATGTCTGTAAAATTATTATCACTAGAAAAGTTCTCAATAATGTTATTCTGTTGCCTCCTTCCTAAGCGAGGAGGCCATCTGTGCATCCATTCATCTGAGGTCATGTTCCAGTCTCCTCCTACTAGGATGTAATCTGTGGGGTACATAACTTTAAACTCTGAAATAACATTTGTTAGATTTTCCAATAGACGTTTATTTTGACCTTCGTTATTATGTCCATAAAGATTTGTAACAATTAGAAATATACCTTCGCTCTTCAAGCTGCAGTTGACCAATGACCCTCACTATCAGCTTTATATGTTATAATCTCCCCTGGGAACTTATTAAAACAAATCGCCACACCTCCAGATCTGTTAGATCCACGACTGAAAAGAATCTTGTCTCCCCACTGATTAGCCCAAAAGGTAACATCGGCATCCACAGAGTGAGTCTCTTGTAAAAACAGACAGTGACATTTTTGCCCCTTGCAAAATAAAAAAAGTGCCTTTCTCTTAACAATTTCCTTCAAACCCCGAACGTTTAATGAACCAAAAGACATTTTTGAGTGAACCATAATAAGAGTATGCTAAGAAAATAACTTTTTTTTAAAAAAAGAAAAGAAAAATATATAAACATGAGTTTAAATTGTAACACTTGTCACCAACTCAGTGACTAATAACCTTTAACTTTAAGTAGAACTCTTTTGTCCCATTAATAATATTCCACTGTATACAGTCTTACATCAAGTCTTTCATTCAACGTCGATGATCCTCCGTCCTTCGATGTATCCATGAGGACCCCGGAAAAAGGCCCGTTTCCCAGCCCGTCTGGCTTGTTCAATTTGCGGCCACAGCCGCCTCCTCTCTTCCCAGTCCTCCCGCGGCAGTACCTCAGCGAAGTGGAAACCGCCGTTCTTACAGACAGCCGAATCTTTGGTGCGACGCCAAATCTCCTCTTTCACGTGTCTCAGAGCAAACAGAATGATGATATGTCGGACCTTGTTCTCAATCTTCTTCCCAACTCTATGCACCACATCCACAGATTCTTCAAGCTTTGATATCATATCAGGTGCGATCTTGCCAAGAATTCCAATAACCAGCGATCTGACACCTTCATCTCTTTTCTCTTCTAATCCTTTAATCCGGAGGCACCACCTCATTTTGTACCTTTCTTGCTCTCACACTCTCTCCTTGAGATCGTAGTTATCTTTGGTCAACTGCTCGTTTCGTCTCTCCAACTCTTTAACCTTTTGTTTACATTCTTTCACCTCCTCCGAGTTGAACTGAACCGCTTTGGCTAGGCTGGCTAGCATCGTACTAGCTTGCTTGCATTGCACACTCAGGTCAGCTAGCTGCTCGTCCACTCTTTTTTCAAGGTTTTTTCTACGTAGTCATGATCCGTTCCTTCTCTGCTGTCTTCCTTTCCATCACATGGCGATGTTGTTTCTTGTTTTTTGAGGTCGAGTTTGAATTTAGCAGGTTTAACTATACTTGGGGCAGTCATTTTACTACTTTCGAGTGGAAACAATAACGAACACAAAGTAAATTCTGGGACAAGTTCAACGAGCTCCTAATTCGTGCGACTGCTCAACTCGCCATCTTGCGCCACCGTCTCACTACTAGATGAACTTGTGACACACATCTGCAGCAGAGGCTGAGTGGCTGCTCTCACACCTGGAGCATCCAAATCGACCCACAAACACGTTGAAAGATGCAATGCCATCAATGTGGATTGTCAAGACTGAGAGACCTCTTCCCTCTGACCCCTCCCCAAACCCTCAAACCCTCCTACCCACTTCGACATACAAACTCTGTGTGGCTTCACGTGTTCTGTTGATGTTTACATGATCGAAATAACTTGAACACAAACACAAACAAACAAAGAGGAAGACCGCACCGGAAGGAAACAACTACAAGTCCCAGCATCCTCTGTGTTTAGGGAGCAGCAGTGAAAGTGAAAGCAGGAGGAGGAAGGTGGAGCTGAGGCAGGTGAGTGTTAACATGAATATGTTTCTTCTTATGACATAAAATAATTCCACGCTGTTCGTGTCTGTGGGTGAAATGTGAGGCCGGTCGGCTCCTCTGAGCGCTGGTTTCCTGTAAGTAGAGAGGAAGTGAGTTTAGCTGAGCCTCCGTTTAGTGTGAGAGAGCAGGAGGAGAGTGAGAGCTGTGCTGAGGCAGGGTGAGTGTTAACACCGCTCTGACATTACTGTGTCTCTGTGGCGGGAACAACAGGCTCCGTCAGTGGAGGCAAAAATAATCAGACTTTGGTTTTTCAAAGGAAACAACTTTATGTCGGAAGTTCCCGCACGCTCATTGGATAACGATGTGTCAATCTCGAGCTATTAGCCAATGAGCGTGCGGATTCACAGAAAGACCCGCCTTTATCACGGGACTTTAAAAACTACAATGGCGACAGAAACTCCGTGAGTGGAGTTCAGGGTGACGTTATGAAACTGTGACGTTTGAGCCACTTCCCGTTGAACGTGAAACTGATGGTTTCTGGTGTTTGGGTCTGTTTTTCTGTATTTATGCAGATAAAGTGTAAACTCAGATGAATTATACCATCAAATGTTAAAGGAAAATATCAGGATGAGTGTCTGTGAGCTGAGAAGGACGTGAAGCGAGCAGTTTATCCCAGAGCTGAAGCTGCTCTGTGTGCAGAGATGAGCTCAGATTCCTGCTGTGATTGATCAACAGTCACAGAAATGTAGACTTGTAGTTATTACTGCAGTATGGTCACAGCAGATACTGATAAACATGTATTATGAGGATGGATGATCAAGTTTCTCACTCTCTCCTTTAAATCTCAGTTTTTTTCTTCTTCACAGTTTATCTGTTAATTTATTAATGAATAACACTGAAAGAGTTTCTGTTATATTTCCCCTTGAACATCAGCTTATTAGGGCGGCATTAGGAAATAGCCCCCCTCCAAAGAATGAATAAATGAATGATGATAATAATAAAATGATTCAAAAGCAGAGCTCAGAGTGGTAGAATGGTCAAACATGGATCCACGGGTGGTTCAACTGCATTTGGTGACGTGACTAAAGCAAATCTTTCAAATAATCCCACCATCAACGGGATGTTGTCTCCTTTACTACGGTTACTTTACTTGGTCACCGTGTGAATTTCTTTGAAATGAACCAAATTCTTTTATTTGTCGGTTGTTGCATATTTAACCTCTACAGTCAGGAAAGGAGGAGATGAGGCCTCAACAATGTTGGGTTGTAGCTGTGCTTCAGGTTAGAGTGAGTGTCCATGGAATAAATGTAAGTCAGTGAACTGGAAACATGACTGTGTTCAAACTTTGTTTCCTTTTTATAATGAGTCTAATCAAAGGTGGACAGAAGTATCTCCACTGTGACTTTTCTGTGTCACCATCAGAGCTTCTGCACAGTGTTTCTGGGGCAGATAACATTGCAGCATTATGGAGACATTATGGAGACAAAAAGAAAAGCGTCTGGACTTCTTTAAGTTAAACTTAAAGAAGTCCAGACGCTTTTCTTGGACTGTTCAGTGTTGAGTCTCATTCACACACTCCCTCAGACTCTTCACACACACTGATTTGCTGACATAAACACACTCCTGTGTGCTTCACACACACACTGAGGACCATCTACAGACTGTGAGCTCCGTCTTCTTTGTCTTTGGAGCCGAACTCTGACAAAGTTAGGAACAAAACTTTCTCCAGCGTGTGAACTTTCCTCCTAGACTCAGTCTGAGCAGTCAGACCACATATTTCTAAAGCAGCACATGAAGGTGTGGCTCACACACACACAGGTGAAGGAAACAGCTGCAGTATTAAAAACTGCTTCACTGTCTACAAATATATGAACTGAATGTTTCTTTCAGGCTGTAAAAACCTTATTTATCCTCCATTACAGTCCTGCATTCAGAGCATTACTTCTGTTATATTAGTACATGTATTTTATTCTGATGAACACATGAAACTCTGAGCTGGATTGAATCCATTGAATCAGAGTCCAGGACTCAGACTAAACACACTGAATGTGTCCTGAGCTCGGCCGCTGTTCCACAGTAACTGCTGTCAGAGTCACTGTTACTGAGTTAGCTTAGCTAGCAGAGCAGCTAGCAGTTAGAGTATGAACTCTGTAAGCAGTCAGCTCGGTCCTGGACATGGTTACTGACATAAAGCTGCTCTCTGCAGCCATGTTTGACCTGCTGCTTTGTAGGACTACAGTAATGGAGGATTTGGAGGCTGAACTGGGCTCTGTGACACTTTTTGTAGTGAACTGATGAAAGCTGCGTCTCAGATGGATGTTAGTCCAACACATCAGACACGACCTCTGCAGCTCTCAGTTGATGTGCACATGAATGATTTGTGTTTCCTCTGCAGGTGAAGGTAGAAAGTGTGTGTGAGCTGATGTGAATTGAGCAGCATGGATCAGTGTGAGGACAGAGAGGAGGGAGTCCCTCCCTCTAAAAGCACTCTGTGTGGGGAACATGAGAGCCAGACCAAAGCTCAGAGGTGAGATGACCATCTCTAACTGTCCATGACTCTTCTCCATGTCACAGCTCAGCACTCACATCACTGCTCCATCATTATTCACACTCATACCTCTGTGTGTGTTGTTTTAAAGCCCAGAGCTGTGGGGCGTACCAGGCTCAGCTGGACATAACCCTGAAACTAATCCAGAGCCTGGACCTGAACCCAGCTGTGTTTCCTTAAAGAGCAACAGGTCGAAGGGTGTTGGTGTTCACTTTAACAAAAGACTGTTATGTGACAAAGAGTAAGTACATTATTTTTATGAGATTGTTCATCATGTCTTTAATTTAATATTTCCAGTTTTTCCTTCCTGTCTCATGAAGCTGTGACATTTATTCTTTTTCTTTTAGGATCAATAAGAGGCCAGAATCTCCTGGACCTGAACCCAGCTGTGTTTCCTTAAAGAGCAACATCTCGAAGGATGCTGTTATAAACTTTAAAGGCTGTTCTTCTGCTGCTGAGAGGTAATGTGTGTCTAGATGTTGTTCCTGACTCTGTATTTTTGAATAAATCCTCATGTTTAATATCAGCTCAGCTCTTTTTCACACATTTCTATGTTGGTATGTGAAGCGGTGTGTGTTGGAGTGTTTCCACAAACACAGCAGTCAGAGTGGAAAGAGTGGATGTTGTAGGAGGTGTTTGTGTAGTGAAGAGGCTGAGTGTCTGTAGGACTCCAGCTGCTCCAGCAGGTGTCTCCTTTGTGCTTTGCTTCAAACACAGTGTAGGGAGGAGCTTCCACTCAGGTGTTTCAGGTGTTGCTGGATGGAGGAGGACAAATAGTTTTTCCCTTCAGTGACACTTCAGCAGCTCAATGTTCTGGGAGATGTTTGTCTTTATGAAGGTTTATGGATTCTTGTTCTTACTTTGGTTAAACTGAGCAACACATTTTCCATCTAACATTTAAAGTAAATTTCCAGGTGAATAAAAGATCTGCAGCTGCAGCCTCTGTGATGTTTCACAGTCTGAAAGTAACAAATTCAACCAGAGTTCAAACAAAGGCTTAATATACGTGTGTGTTTGATATAATGCCAACAAGTACAAACAGGTGTTCTTACAGGTCTTAATCACAGAGGTCTGATAAGTCTGGTGACTTTCACACTCAGCAATTTTGCTGCCTTTTATTTTATATTGGCCTTTTTAAAGCCCTTCAAAGTCTCCCACATTCATACAGAGCTTTTAACACCAAACTCCTTTACAGTCCTTCTCCTCTCACACACGATCACACGACTGATTTGTCTGCAGCAGCTGTGTTACTGCTAGTATTTTATTATGTGTGTAATCTCCAAATATTGTTCCTGTGGTTTAGTTTGACTTCCTTCTGCAAACTCAGCTGCTCTGTTGCTGATACACGTCTCCATGAATATGATTGATCAGATGCTGTCAACACCATGTGTTTCATGTGAGCGCTCAGCTGAAACCCTGGGTTGACTTATCGAGTTAATAACAAGCTTCATGTGACTGTGAATGCTAAAGTGAATCAGATAAAGGAAAGAGACCCTGCTAATGTTGGACTCACTTCTTAGTGTAGATCCCAGGAGGAAGTTCAACATAGCCATTCTTTGTGCTAGCTCGACCAAACCTGAGAGCACAGTGCAGGATAATGATCATCATCTGTCTCTGTCAAGGACATTTAAAATCCACAAATAACAAACATAATTATATTTGATCATTAAAAATGATGATTAAACAAAGTGTCAAACATACTTAAGTAGAAGGACTGATGTTTGTGTTAAAATACCCTCTTAAAGCTGAAATACTGATTCAGCTTCTTTACTCAAGTAAAGGTAAAAGAGTACAGGCTCTGAAATGTACTCACAGTATTAAAGTAAAAACGCCATCTTTGAAGGAAATTTCTGCCAGTTTTTGTGCAAAGTTACCTGAATTTCTACCTCCAACATTAATATGAGAAAATTATCTGAACTTTTATTCTAATGAATTTAATCAGCTTGAACATTTTGTAGCACAAAAGTAGAAAAAACCCAAAGGGAATCAAAAATAGCTCCGTTTGCTGTTGCCTGCATTGTAGATGGGCGGCTTTGCCTCAACACCTAAACAGGAAAATGAGTTTAGTCAAGTATTAAAGTGGGATTGAAGAGGTGAGGAAACCAGAGATCAGGTGTTGTGGTGCAGCATTAAGATAAGATGGGGCCTGATTATTTAAGACCTTGTATGCAGTGTTGGGTAAGTTACTTTAAAATAGTAACTTAATTACATTACTAGTTACTTCTCTCAAAAGTAACTCAGTTACTTCAAGTTACTCGTTATTTTCAAAGTAACTAGTTACTAGGGAAAGTAACTTTGGTTTTACTCAGAATTCTCTTGTTAATGTGTTGCTTCCATAACTTTGCCAGTCTTCTAGCTTGCTTACTTGCCACAGTGCACTGTGCCACCTACCAATAGAAAGGAAAAGATAATGTGCATATTTCCACGAGAGAAATCCCACGCCTGGACCGTCATTGACTGCTGCCATGATTCTAGCCTACGTCACAGCGTCATGTGCGCCTTTTACATCAACACAAAAACTGCAGTCGTGGTGCTTTGATTGTACTCAGAACTTGGAAATTCTGCCTTCTGAATAGGAAGATGTAGGTAACACCAGACTGCAGATGAGCTGCATACAGGGCTGGACTGGGACAGAAAATTGGTCCGGGCATTTTGACTAGAGACCGGCCCACCATTATAGGAAAAACATAAAGCCTTTGAATGAAAACAAACGCTGTTGTGACAGTGATGTACACTGTCTTGATGGTATATATGCATCAATCTATCAATCGTTTGTTGTAAGATTCAGATAATTATTTTTTAAAAGCTAGACATTTTAAATGAGAATAAGAAAGAAAAGTATTTCCTTGTGCCCACCTCTCCCTGTTAATGCCCTACATGCCCCCCTGGCAACACTTTGCTAGATCCGCACCTGCACAGTTACCAGCTGTCAGCTACCTAAAAAAGGATCCTGGTGTTATTTGTCTCTCAGAAACAGTTCATAACTTCCCTTCAACTCATTCATGTCACCTAAAAGGTAAACCTGTTTCTCCATCACCTGTTCAGCTCTGATGATCCAGTAAGGACATCTCCTGGTTTCATCTTCATGTTTCCCTCTCACCAGATAACCAAACCATATCATGACCAGCAGCTTTACAGCTGTGGCTCCATCAAACATCAGCTGATACTAGAAATTAATATTAAATAAATTCTAACAACAGCTGATCAAGCTTAAACATGCTGCTGTTGTTTACTGCGACATCCGCTGGTTTCCTCTTTCTGGCGCAAAGTGAGCGATAAACAAACAAGAGAGCCGATCAGCTGATCATTGATCAGTTTTCATGATTGAAGTAGAAACGGGAGAGGGAGGGGAGAGAATGAGAGGAGAAGAGGCAGCTGTGCAGCAAAGACACAGAATAACTCCAGCTTTGTGCCTTTTTCATTGTAGCTGAATTACGGGACAAACTGATCCTTTTCACCTCAATAAGAAACGCGTAATATTTTCTCTGAATACCAGACGGGACGGTTGGCAACTCTAATAACTTATGAACAAAATAAAGTTCAACATCATTAACTTCATAGCACCACCCAGCTGTATAGAAACTCCGTCATGCTAGCTAGCACGCAGTACGGAAAAAGTCAGAATAACGAAAATAAACTCCACCTAAACTTGGTTCATATCTGACCCAGAGAGACTGCAGGTCATAACTTCTTACCTGAAGTTCAGTTCACACTTGGACCGGCGGCAGCCGCCTCGGGTCTCTTTTCCTTCTGCGTCCCTTTTCCTTCATCCACCTGCTGCCCTCCACCACTTGCTAATGTTACTGAATCTGTGGAAGCTCCACGATAGCCACCACACGAAGTAACGAGTAACGACCCTATCTAAATCCCAGTAACGACTAACGCGTTCCTGATTTTGGCATAATAACTAGTTACCGTGCTCGTTACCACAATAATAACGTAGTTACTGTAACGCGTTACTTAACTCATTCACTGCCAGCCATTGGCAGTGAATGAGTTAAACCCATTGACTCATGCACTGCAATTGACGGCTATAGATGTCAATGGCAGTGAATGAGTTAATAACGCGTTAGTCCCAACACTGCTTGTATGTGAGGAGCAGGATTTTGAATTCTGGATTTAACAGGAAGTCAATGAAGGGAAGCCAAAACAGGAGAAATCTGCTCTCTCTTTCTAGTCCCTGTCAGGACTCTTGCTGCAGCATTTTGGATCAGCTGAAGGCTTTTCAGGGAGTTTTTAGGACATCCTGATAATAATGAATTACAGTCGTCCAGCCTGGAAGTAATAAATGCATGAACTAGTTTTTCAGCGTCACTCTTTTTAGCGTTTTTTAACAACAAACACTGCCCCTCTGATTGTCTCCCCCCAACTACTCTTTCAAGGATTGTCAGGTTAGAGATCGGCCTATAATTAGCTAAGACAGCTGGGTCTAGGGATGCTTTTTAAGTAAAGGTTTAACTACAGCCAGCTAGCGATGGGTACCGTTTAGATTTGAAAACCTGCTAAATCAGAATCAGTTGCTGATGACGGCTTTTTTCTTTTACATTAATCACGTATAATCTTAACTCAAAGTGAACATAGACTTGATTGAAGTAACTCAGATCAGCCAATTCAAAATGCTAATTCAATCAACTCTGAGTTCATGGCTAGACTCAGTTTGTTGGCCCTGCACCTTAAAACTATTCCCTCTTTGTCTCTCGTGTTTTTTGGATATTGTTTTCACATCTTATGTCACGGCTAGCGGGGCGAGCCATGTTGAATTTAATAAAGGACCCAAGATGCCGACACTGCTGTGAAGTGAGTGAGCTTTATTGAAACGGTGAAGTGCAGTGGAGATGGCCTGTGCAGAAGCTAAGATAACCTCTACTGAAAAACTACAAAACTAACCTGAAACCTTAAACGGAGACACGGGGAGACAACACAGACGAACCAGCAACAAGCAGGAGAAAACAAAGGGCTCATATACACAAAAGAGCCATCAGGGAATGAGAAAAGGGAGACACAGCAGGATTCATTGGACATAACCAGACAAGGGGAAGCAAAAGTAGACACACTAACATAGGACATGGCACTGTCAAAATAAAACAGGAAGTGAACACAGAGACACAATACTAACACAGTACAGAGGGAACACAGAAACCAAAACCTCAGAACTAGAAAATCTTAATCAGAATGAAATTGTAACAAAAGACAATAACAATCAAAACAAAACCACTGAGTCCACAGACTCGGGACATACATCGGCTCAAACTGTGGTCATAAATATTTTGTACTTGTAAATCAGACTGTGTAGTTGTGAACTGAGTTTTGTAACATTGTGAAACAAAATATCTGGAAAGTTCATGTTTTTGCGTTCATTGATTTGTGTGTGTAAAAATGTAAAAATGTAATAAATGTAAGAAACATTAGAACTACTTTTGCTGACACAAAGTTTGGCGAGTTGTCACTTTAAACCAGTCACTGATATAAAGAGAGCACCTTGTTCCAGGGCATCTGAGCATGGAGGGAAAGCTTTATGCAGGAGATGGTAAGAGCTGTTGGGACTAAAGAAACTGAGCAGAAAACTACAGACATCTGGAAACTGAGTTGTTAATTCTCAGTGGGATCAGCAGGACTAGCAAAGCTCCACCATGACAGTCATCTGATTGACTGAACCCATCCAAACATCACTTCATGGACCTTTAGCTTGTGTCTGTGTGTGGACAGACATAACACGAGCTAATTATACATTACTCCTCCACAGAGTGGACCAGCAGAGAGCAGAGGTTTCCACTGGTCAGTCTGCACAGCAACATCAAACACACCTGGACTCTGTGGTTATGGTTTGTAGTACTACGTTTACATTTGTTCTTTTCAGTCACCTCTATGCTGCACTTTGTGGACCAGAGGATTGTCAGTGTGTCCAACATAAATCAGAGTTTGGGCTCCATGATTTCAGTCAGATTGGGGTGACTGTAGCTCAGGAGGGGAGCAGGTCAGCTACTAGTCAGAAGGTTTGTGAATCAAACCCTGGCTGGCAAATGTACTGGGTAACGTACTAAACCCAAGCTGCCCTCTGATGCATCCATCAGAGTGTGAAAGAAAGTATTTAAGCATAGAACAATGTGCTTGGTTGAATGAGGCATGTTGTATAAATGCTTTGTGTGCACAGAGTATCAAAGAGAGCTATATAAGAACCAGTCCATTTACCACTGGGTAATTCATATAGTCTTCTTTTCCAGCGGCTGGAGGACAACATCACCATGTTTGTGAAGAACGAGCTGAAGAAGATCCAGAAGCTTCTGAGTCCAGATCACCCAGAAACTTTAAAGAGCCAGATGGAGGATGAGGAGATGTTTGAAGGTGAGGATGAAGATGAAAGAAAGAGCTGCAGAGAAGCATTTCTGAAGATCACACTCCACTTCTTGAGGAGACTTAAGCAGCATGAGATGGCTGACCATCTGCAGAGCAGTAAGAGAATTTCTCTAAAGACTGAATATTGATCTTTCCTAATAGCTCAAGAAATGGACCAATAGACATTCATCCTTTCAGGGTACTGAAAGGCTATGATATTTATTATATAATATTTTTTTCTGAATTTCTTACCTTCAGAAATATTTGCTCCACTCTGTAAACGAGAACTTAAAGCCCAACTGAAGAAGAAGTTCCAGTGTGTGTTTGAGGGCATCGCTAAAGCAGGAAGCCCAACCCTCCTGAATCAGATCTACACAGAGCTCTACATCACAGAGGGAGGGACTGCAGAGGTCAATGAGGAACATGAGGTCAGACAGATTGAAACAGCATCCAGGAAACCAGACAGACCAGAAACAACAATCAGACAAGAAGACATCTTTAAAGCCTCACCAGGAAGAGACGAACCAATCAGAACAGTGCTGACAAAGGGAGTGGCTGGCATTGGGAAAACAGTCTTAACACAGAAATACAGCCTGGACTGGGCTGAAGACAAAGCCAACCAGGACATCCAGTTCATATTTCCATTCACTTTCAGAGAGCTGAATGTGCTGAAAGAGGAAAAGTTCAGCTTGGTGGAACTTGTTCATCACTTCTTTAATCAAACTAACGAATCAGGAATCTGCAGGCTTGAAGACTTCCAGGTTGTGTTCATACTTGATGGTCTGGATGAGTGTCGACTTAATTTGGACTTCAAGAAAACTAAAATCCTGACTGAAACCAGAAAGTCCACCTCATTGGATGAGCTGCTGACAAACCTCATCAGAGGGAACCTGCTCCCTTCTGCTCGCCTTTGGATAACAACACGACCTGCAGCAGCCAATCAGATCCCTCCTCAGTGTGTCGACATGGTGACAGAGGTCAGAGGGTTCACTGACCCACAGAAGGAGGAGTACTTCAGGAAGAGATTCAGAGATGAGGAGCAGGCCAGCAGGATCATCTCCCACATCAAGAAAGCTCGAAGCCTCCACATCATGTGTCACATCCCAGTCTTCTGCTGGATCACTGCTACAGTTCTGGAGGATGTGCTGGAAACCAGAGAGGGAGGAGAGCTGCCCAACACCCTGACTGAGATGTACATCCACTTCCTGGTGGTTCAGGCCAAAGTCAAGAGGATCAAATATGATGGAGGAGCTGAGACAGATCCACACTGGAGTCCAGAGAGCAGGAAGATGATTGAGTCACTGGGAAAACTGGCTTTTGATCAGCTGCAGAAAGGAAACCTGATCTTCTATGAACCAGACCTGACAGAGTGTGGCATCGATATCAGAGCAGCCTCAGTGTACTCAGGAGTGTTCACACAGATCTTTAAAGAGGAGAAACAACTGTACCAGAACAAGGTGTTCTGCTTTGTTCATCTCAGTGTTCAGGAGTTTCTGGCTGCTCTTCATGTCCACCTGACCTTCATCAACTCTGGACTCAATCTGCTGGAAGAGCAACAAACAAGCTCTGAGACAGAGAAATACTTCTACCAGTGTGCTGTGGACAAGGCCTTACAGAGCCCCAATGGACACCTGGACTTGTTCCTTCGTTTTCTCTTGGGTCTGAAGACTAATCAAACTCGTTTGCAAGGCCTGATGACACAAACAGGAAGTAGCTCAAAGACCAATCAAGAAGCAGTTCAGTACATCAAGAAGAAGCTCAGTGAGAATCTGTCTGCAGAGAAAAGCATCAATCTGTTTCACTGTCTGAATGAACTGAATGATCGTTCTCTACTGGAGGAGATCCAACAGTCCCTGAGTTCAGGACGTCTCTCCACAGATAAACTGTCTCCTGCTCAGTGGTCAGCTCTGGTCTTCATCTTACTGTCATCAGAAAAAGATCTGGACGTGTTTGACCTGAAGAAATACTTTGCTTCAGAGGAGGCTCTTCTGAGGCTGCTGCCAGTGGTCAAAGTCTCTAAAAAAGTTCTGTAAGTTATAAAGTTTTTATTATTTAATTTGGTTGGTATGTTATGGAAAACACACTGCATCAACTTCTGTTTTGTTTTTGTCAAAATCACTGTAATATAATCACTGTACCTTTATATACACGTGACTTGTATTAATGCTGCTGCCCTCTTGTGGCTAAAGTGTAATTATGTTCTTGTTATTAGGGAGGATTTGAGAGTAACATGCCAAGTGAGTCAGCACCTTCGCTTTAGCTTAAAAATCCAAATTCTTATGTCATCAGTTATAGTTGCATGTATTCATTATCATAATTTAACCTTTAATATTGATGTCTTAAATTTATTTTGAGTAAATTAATGTTAAGGTTCAAATATTGGGGAAGGAGAGTACAAACAACCATGGTCCAGAACTTGGTCAAACGATTTTAATGAAATACACGCGTGGGAAGACCAGCTCCGTTCGCAGACCGGGCTGATCTCCGACTTAATCAAAGCATAAACAGATATTTTATACCATCAGGGCTTGAATTTAATGACGCCCCCTCATACGTCACAAACAGAATATATGCATACGTCAAATCAAAACCACAATGACTTTTAACACAGTTTAAAAGAACATTATCTCCTATCTTCATGGCAGGTACTTCCTGTCACTGCCGGATGCTCGCTTATCATCGTGACACATCAGCAGCAGTTCTGCGACAAACTGCTCTTTTGCAACCCCGAGCAAAACATGATTAAACTTCCACCTATAAATGATTCTCTTTAACTAAGTGTGTGCCTCGTCCTTAAAGGCTCCTCAAAATAACCTGCACTTAGACTCTGCTTTCGGTTTCAGTTCTGCAAAAGACACACTCTTCAAACCTGCAACTTCCTGTCAGCCTGCAACTTAGTCTTTCTGAAAGACACACACTGTTTAAACATCTGAATGCAATATCAATTTTGTAGATTATATTATTAATGCAATGGTAATGATGATGATTATTAACAATAGCAGCAAAATATCTCTCCAATCTCAATACTCCCTCTCTCGACCTCTGGAACACCAGAGGTCGCAATACATTGTGTTGGGTCACTCCTCGGCCCACTCAGCTGCTTCCATGTCCATCCATGGCATCATGGACATCGGGGTCACCACTCCCGCTCTGACCCTCTCTAGCCGTCCTCTGGCTCAGCAAATCAGACAACCTCATGTCATCTAAGTGGTCCAGTAATAAACACCAGCTCCCCCTCGAGAACACTCCATGCGTAAGATTAGGTTTTTTCTGCGTCCCTCTCTTGTGGTCCATCATGCCTCGGGCCTCCAGGATCCTCACCCCCCTGTGGTCGCTGAGATCTTCTGTAAAGCAAACCAAACACCTTTTCCTGCACCTCCCTAACTTATCATCTTTGGGACTCTTTAATCAAAAGCCTGATCCTAATTATCTTCTTGACTTATTGACTTGTATTTATATATATTCTTCAACGTTACTCATCATTTTAAAACTCTTAAAACGCTGCTTTCACGTCCCTGCATGCGTTTCCTGTCGCTTGCCTTATCTAATCATCAACATCCTGTACACAGAACTCTCGCTGCTGCAAGGCCTCCACTCTGACCTAGAATCTCCTTTCACAAGAAAATCATTATAAGCGCCTATTCTACTAAAAGATCCAAAAAAAACAACCACTTTAATCAATTAAGTTTAAACATATAAGCAATTACTCCTGCATACATTTTATCATAGCTAAACGCTGCCTTGAAACAACTCCTGTGTGTTAACACCAGTGTTGGTCAAGTTACTTGAAAAAAGTAATCAGTAACTAATTACTGATTACTTCCCCAAAAAAGTAATCCCGTTACTTTACTGATTACTTATTTTCAAAAGTAATTAATTACTTAATTACTTAGTTACTTTTTAAAAACACGATTTACAACCTGAAGAGGTGATAAAGTGATAGATCTTTCAGCCCAATTCTACTTTTTCTGCATAATCCATCATACAAAATGTAATCAAATGGAAAAGTCTCTTTTTTTAAACTTGTTTTATCAGTTTTAATCTTTTAATTTTATGCATCAAGCAAAAATTTTATTATATGCAACATTCTCTGACTTGAATAAATTAGTTTAACATTGAAACCTATTTTCTGCACATTCCAGCACATAAAATAAAATATTTTTTGTGTTTACACTCACTCTTTCAAATAGATGCAAGTAAAACACAGCAGAAAATAAATAAACTCAAAGACTCAGCGGTCCTTTGGCTCTATTTTCACCTGTAAAGCAGGACTGGAGGTAGGCGGAGGTTTACCCTGGTGCAGGTGTGCCGCGGTCAGTTGAAGAATCCGCGAGTTTCTCTGTGAATTTCCCATTACGTAGTTGCGCACTCGGTGCTTGCTTGGAAGTTTAGGGTTTTTTTTCCGCTGTAAAAGGTTTTCTTCCCACGCACAACGGACACTAATGTTTCTGTCACTTTTTATGGAATCAAACTCAAAATAAGGTCAGTACTTCCACGCTTTAAACGCTGCACGCTCATACTCTCTCCCACAATCGATTTATGATCCATTGTTGATCTGCACACAGCTGTTGTCACTAACGGCGCACTCGCTTAGGTCACTGTCGTGAGACATTCTCGCAAAAAAATCACGGTTTTAGTAACGCAGTAACGCAGCGTTCCTACGGGAAAGTAACGGTAATCTAATTACCGATTTTGCAATAGTAATCCCTTACTTTACTTGTTACTTGAAAAAAGTAATCAGATTACAGTAACGCGTTACAAGTGACGCGTTACTGCCCATCTCTGGTTAACACTAACTTCATTTTAAAACTCACATTTCCTATGTTATAGCCTGTTTTTGGTACAGCCTTTTTATTTCATCTTGCTCCTTTGATGTAACAATACCTTCTCATTCTAGTTTATCAGACTTAACCAAAATATATGCTTTCCTTCCTTTGGTCCTTCTCTAAAGCAAGAAACTCCTATTCAGTTCCTCTTTTCTGTCACTTGTTACAGGGCCAGCTCAAGTTCAGTTAAACGCTAAATTAATTTGAGGCCTTTTGCCTGGAATCAATACTGTCATGTGTGTTTATGGACTCTGTGTCTGTAAGCGTGTGCAATCCTTCAATAACTCATATCATCCTCACAGTAGATTGGCTAATCATAGCGCTAGCCAAAGGCTCGTGACCCACAAGAGACGAATTGAGCCACAACTCCCTTAAAGGCACAAAATGCAATATGTATAAAAAGTCATTTCTACGTATAAGCTCTCCCCTTTATCCTAAAAATAAATCTATGTAATATCTGTATGTGTGTCTTCTATTCATTAATGTAATTGTCAGTTATTTTCTCTCTTTATTTTACCTTCTTTTTGTTTACCTCTTTGTTTGTGACGTGGACATCCCTAAACCATCCTGAGTTCCGGCTTCAATTTCAACCCAATTGTACCCTCTATTCTCGCAGTCGAACTCGTCTGGGCTTCACCTTCCCACTGGCCCCTGTGCCCTTCTCTTAGTGTCCTTTGTTGTCTTGTGATCCCCAGCAAACACAGTCTGTTTCTTCTCTGTTTCTTCTCCGTTGCTCTTTTCAGTATTTTCCTTTTAGATTAAATCCCAGCCTGGCAAAATATCCCATTCAGTGTCTTTAAACAGTTATGTCACACTGTTCTTACCAGCCTGCAGTTCACCGTGCATTTTCCATCACGTGCTTTTCTTCCATGCTGCTGCTGGTATCGTCAGTGTAGTTTCAGTTGCACTGTCTTTTGCCTGCTGTTAATTCTTGAAGTCCACGATGTTCTGTCGGTCTTCATCAGGAGATTAACTGTCCTATGAGCTTCTTCTCAGGATCGGGACAAGTGGGAGGTCAAGCTGTAAAATTTTAAGCCAAAATCTGGCCTGTTTTCCTCCCAATTCTGTTAATCAATGGTTTTGTACTCAAGATTCTAGGTTGAAAGAAGTCCACCTGTATTGACACACTAAAGCATACAATTAATATCCTTTTCATTTCTTTTCTTAAAACCTCCATTTGCTTCATCTGCCTGGAGTTTAACTCGTATGTTTCTCTCTCTGTGTGCTCACTTGTCACAGTCAGTTCCTTTTATGGGCATGCAAAGTTCCTGTCACACACACCATTTCCTGTCAACCTTGCAGCTGCTCAGAACCATATTTTCTGTTTCTATCTCTCCTGTTTTGTTTTTTTTACAGGCTAATAAAACTCTTGTTTTACTAAGTCTTGATCTAAAACAATTCACCCTTATTTCACGCACACACTTCTAAATATACTAAATTCTTTGCGTTTGTCAGATCGTCTCACACACACACCGCCTTTTCTCTCACACTTCCACTTCTGCACTCACTCTACTATCAACTTTCATAGTGTTATTATTATTTATTATTTTGTACAAATCACACCCAATCACTCAAAGCCTGCTACTCACAGCATTCACACACTTAAACTGTGACAAGAGTTGAGGAATATACTCACAACACGCTTTCCTAAGAGTATTTCAGACATGCCTTTCATAATCAGAAAGAGCAAGTCAAAGAAAACAATTGAAACCTCTATTAATTCTCACAGCACACACATAGAATAGAAAAAATAAAACACACCAGCATTTATTGCTGATGAGAGGTTACTCCTAAAAGTAATATGTTAGTCTTAAATATATACAGTGCACTCACTATATTTATATATCAAAACTCAGTCAATTACTATACATCCACTACGGCAACTCAAAACTTTATTTATAGCCCTCTAATGAACATAAATGGCGTCTTAAACACACACTCAACAATGTTTGCAGCAGTATTTGTAAAACCAACTGTGGTTTAAACAGTTCACTGCTGACTAATTTGCATTTTCACACTCACACACACACAGTCTAAAAATAGCTCCAGCACTGCCTCAGACTCCTTTCACACAGAGATCTCTTATTTTATATTACAAAGACGTCTTATATTTACAACCACTGTCACATCTGTCAGCTTTAGCGCCTAAACAATTTCGACAAATTTAAGTTAACGGTCCAACCAATAAAGTCCAACTTTTTTGTGATCAATTAACCAGTATCTGTCCAACAGTTTCTGGCCTCATCTCTAAAATCCCTAACTCAATTTAAAAGCGTCAACCAACCCAAACTTTGCCTGAAGCTCTATTTTTGGCATTTCACAGCCAAGGCTTACCCCGAAGTTTTAAGTTAAAGTTACACTGTCATGATCGCTGTGTGGCAGGCAGGAGAAGGACCCAAGATGCAGACTCACAGACACGGGGATAAACTTAAAGAACACAGCTTTAATGCTGGCACGGCAGAACGTAGGACATACAAAACTAAACTGGGATAACTAAATACAAAGCTCGCCAAGAAACACAGGGAGGAGCACACACAACATGAGGGAGAACGCGACGCCGAACAGAGGAAGACGCAGACAGAAATACACAGAGGGTTAACGAGGAAAGTGGGAACACACGGGGAACACAGGTGACACAGATAACCATAACGAGACAGGGCGGGGTGAACATAACGCTGACGGGTACAGGCACAGAGGTTCAGACAGGAGGAGAGAGAGCACGGGAAGAACGCAGACATAACGGGCTAGGGAAAACATAGAATAAAGCACAAAGAGAGACGAGGGCTCATAAATACACAGAGGGGCACACAGGGGGTAAGAGTCACGAAGGGAAAACACATAAGGAACAACGTAACAGATCAACCCAGGAAGCATGGCCTAAATAAAGAACAAAATACAAAAATACATGAAAACTAAGAATACTGGGCCCACATGGCCCAGGACCATGACACCACCCCCCCCTAAAGGGCTGGCTCCCGACAGCCCAAACCCGAGAAACAAAAACAAAAACAGAAAACAACCCACCCAGGGCGGGAGGCGGGGGACCAGGACGGAGGGACCAGAACGGGAAACAAAATAAACAACAGAAAACACGGGAGCACACGACCATAGTCAAAATAAAGTCCAGGGGGCCGACCCAGAGCCCACAGGAACAAGAGTTCACGGGTCACACGGTCGGGGGGCCGACCAGGCGGGTGGCACAGGTGGCAGAGCTGGTCCGGAGGCCGGCCGCGCGGAAGGCAGCGGCGGCGGCACAGGTGGCAGAGCTGGTCCGGAGGCCGGCCGCGCGGAAGGCAGCGGCGGCGGCGGCGAAGGAGACGGAGCAGTTCAGGAGGCCGGCCGCGCGGAAGGCAGCGGCGGCAGCGAAGGAGACGACGGAGCAGTTCAGGGGGCCGGCCGCGCGGAAGGCAGCGGCGGCTCTCCAGTGTCAGGCGTGCTGGCCATGGCCCGGTGGGCACAGGACCAGACAAAGCACAGGCCGAAGGCTCGGAGGCTGCTGCAGCTGACGAAGGCTCGGAGGCTGCTGCAGCTGACGAAGGCTCGGAGGCTGCTGCAGCTGACGAAGGCTCGGAGGCTGCTGCAGCTGACGAAGGCTCTGAGGCTGCTGCAGCGGGCGAAGGCTCTGAGGCGGCTGGACCGGGCGAAGGCTCTGAGGCGGCTGGACCGGGCGAAGGCTCTGAGGCGGCTGGACCGGGCGAAGGCTCTGAGGCGGCTGGACCGGGCGAAGGCTCTGAGGCTGCAGCTGACGAAGGCTCTGAGGCTGCAGCTGACGAAGGCTCTGAGGCTGCAGCTGACGAAGGCTCTGAGGCTGCAGCTGACGAAGCACAGGCTGGACCAGGCGTAGCAGAAGGTGGCTGGATGGGCTCCTCGGGCCCTCCAGCTGACGTGGCATGAGGCTGGTGCGGTTCTCCCGAACCCCCAGCTGACGAGGAAGGTTGCTGAACGGGCCCCTCGGACCCTCCAGCGGAGACAGGAGGCTGAACGGGCCCCTCGGACCCTCCAGCGGAGACAGGAGGCTGAACGGGCCCCTCGGACCCTCCAGCTGACGAGGTAGATGGCGGCGTGGGAGCCGCAGAGTCCTGGATGAGCTCATCCGAGCTCCCAGCAGGAGCTGATGCAGGGCCAGAGAGATTTGAGACCCCTGGCAGGATGTTAAGCTGACCAGCGGACCGTACTGCTACTGGGGCCTGCGCTACAGGCGGCACTGGAGCTACTGGGGCCTGCGCTACAGGCGGCACTGGAGCTACTGGGGCCTGCGCTACAGGCGGCACTGGAGCTACTGGGGCCTGCGCTACAGGCGGCACTGGAGCTACTGGGGCCTGCGCTACAGGCGGCACTGGAGCTACTGGAGACCGAACTGGGGGTGACACTGGGGCTACTGGAGACTGAACTGGGGGTGACACTGGAGACCCAGGTGACACTGGTGTACTGGGGTGAAGGCAGCGAGGATGCAGTCTCTCTCTTAAGGGAGGATCGAATGATTTAGCGATAAATCTTGACGGGAAAAGATGCCGATGCTGAGAATACCAGGCAGCGGGGGCTTCCAGGAGGGTAGCTGACTGAACTGAGGGTGGCTGCGAGGGAGCTGACTGAACTGAGGGTGGCTGCGAGGGAGCTGACTGAACTGAGGGTGGCTGCGAGGGAGCTGACTGAACTGAGGGTGGCTGCGAGGGAGCTGACTGAACTGAGGGTGGCTGCGAGGGAGCTGACTGAACTGAGGGTGGCTGCGAGGGAGCTGACTGAACTGAGGGTGGCTGCGAGGGAGCTGACTGAACTGAGGGGTGGCTGCGAGGGAGCTGACTGAACTGAGGGTGGCTGCGAGGGAGCTGACTGAACTGAGGGTGGCTGCGAGGGAGCTGACTGAACTGAGGGTGGCTGCGAGGGAGCTGACTGAACTGAGGGTGGCTGCGAGGGAGCTGACTGAACTGAGGGTGGCTGCGAGGGAGCTGACTGAACTGAGGGTGGCTGCGAGGGAGCTAACTGAACTGACCTGGGAGGAGAAACAGCAGGAAAAGGAGCAGGCTCAGAAAAAACTGTCCGAGAAATGGCAGGCTCAGGGTCGACAAAAATAGCTCTATCAAAGATGAACCCGCCGTCCACTTCATGTTTTGTAGTCTTAGCATTGTCCGGTTTATGGCGGCGGGCGCGCCGCCTCCTTCGAGCAGAGGAAGCTGGCGCGATGGGCGCTGATGGCGCCAACACAGAGGGTGACGTAGTGGTGAGTTCCCCGTCGTCCGCCCCCATCCTAGCCAGAAATGAGGCAGGCGAAAAATAGCTTAAGCGGATCGGAGACGGCGAGCGGCTGGTAGGCTGTGCAGCAGGTGAGAGGTCCTCCTCCGGGATGAGCCAGGGTTTCCGCCGGAGCTCGTCCTCCCGATAAGCCCGTAACACCTGCTGCCGCTCTTCCTCGCCAAAGTCTATGGCTTCCGTTGTCTCCGTGCGCCACGCCGTGCGGCCAGACCGCGGTGAAGACGCGGAAGCCGGCGGGGTGCGGGCGGAAGGTGTGTCTGTGGCGAGCCTCACCGTTCCAACTCTGACCGCTACTGGCTCATGAGACAGCGGGGAAACGGCGCAACGGCACGGCTCTGGTGAAGGTGCACGCCCACCGGGCCGCTGCTCCTGCGGACGGAGTTGGAGGGCGGAGACGAGAAAGTCGCTGACGAGGGGGTGCAGCGTCTCCCATAACCAGGGGAACACAGATACGCACACCCCTACTTGGCGGGCGAACTCCTCTCGTTCCTCCTCACTGGAACAGTGCAGCCACTTGTCGCAGAGAGACTCCACTGTCCGGACGATCCCCCTCCTCTGTGTCGCTGGGTCCGACATGTTCGCGTCGTCCTGCAGGTCCGCGGAGGGGTTGTGAACTGCTGGGTCCATGTTGTGGTCGCGTTCTTCTGTCATGATCGCTGTGTGGCAGGCAGGAGAAGGACCCAAGATGCAGACTCACAGACACGGGGATAAACTTAAAGAACACAGCTTTAATGCTGGCACGGCAGAACGTAGGACATACAAAACTAAACTGGGATAACTAAATACAAAGCTCGCCAAGAAACACAGGGAGGAGCACACACAACATGAGGGAGAACGCGACGCCGAACAGAGGAAGACGCAGACAGAAATACACAGAGGGTTAACGAGGAAAGTGGGAACACACGGGGAACACAGGTGACACAGATAACCATAACGAGACAGGGCGGGGTGAACATAACGCTGACGGGTACAGGCACAGAGGTTCAGACAGGAGGAGAGAGAGCACGGGAAGAACGCAGACATAACGGGCTAGGGAAAACATAGAATAAAGCACAAAGAGAGACGAGGGCTCATAAATACACAGAGGGGCACACAGGGGGTAAGAGTCACGAAGGGAAAACACATAAGGAACAACGTAACAGATCAACCCAGGAAGCATGGCCTAAATAAAGAACAAAATACAAAAATACATGAAAACTAAGAATACTGGGCCCACATGGCCCAGGACCATGACATACACGCCCAAAGTCCAACTTCTGCTGGCCAAAAAAGCGCAGACTACCGTTCCAAACGGTAAGGAGACTCTAACTCCTAGTTATTCTGGAGTGCCCCAAGTTCCACAGTGACCAACTGACTATCCCTCTTCGAGGACAATGCCTAAGCGTCCTTGGCATTGGCAAGCGTTACCTCTGAGCACTGCGCTTCCTATCAGTCCAACTGACGTTCTTGAATAATTTATAATACTTTGGAACAACAGTAAAACAGCCAAAAAAGTGTAAGACTGAAGCAGGTCCAACCTTATAACCAATACGGGCTCCACCCCAAACAATAACCAAATTCCCTAATATACTAAAATCACTCAGCAGTCCAACTGCTTTCCACGGTCCAACCGTATTAAATCCTTTAGCGGTCCAACCGCATTCAATCATTTTTAGCAGTCCAACTGCATTAAATCCTCAGTACTGTCATGAGATTCTCATCAAAATCAAAGCAGACATTCCCCAGTAATTTCAGTGAGTAGACTTTAATTTGTAATGTCCAATTTGGCACACTTTGGAAATAATTCAACAGGTAGTGCCTTACCTTTGGATAAGCGGCTTAGAACAACAATGAGAAAAAGAGAGCTGATTATTAGCTCATCAAAACACAAAACAAAATCACAATGAATTATCGGTTAATTTCATTTAAAATAATTCATTAAGTATTTATGTACAATTCAAATTAGTTAATTACATATTTTGTTGGTTTGTTTTCTATTTTAATTATTTTACTGACACATTTAATGAATTATTTAATGATGTATTTATTTAATTCACGTTGCTACTCCTGGCCCTGCATCGCTGTTCATAAATACATTTTATTTGTCAGCTTCACCCATCAAAGTCAGGGGGCGGGGTTAATGCTGATCAAGTCAACACCATTGCTTTGGTCTGGTGGGCGTTCTTTTAGTGGGCTTTTCTCAATACTAAGTAGGCCTACACACCAGGGTTTGGACATGTGTGGACCCAAACTATACTTTTACCCTTTTTTGTGTGTCACCAAATACACTTTAATATTTTCTAGACAAGAATGTAGTGGCGTAATCTTTAAGCTCTTTTGGCTCCAAACAGAAGTGACAGACTTGAGCAGGGTTCATTTAAAGGCTGACAGAAGTGGAGTGGTGACGGGGAGATGTTTGACAGGACAGTGTTTCAGCCTCCACAGGTTCATGTTGTGCTCCATCAGTCAGTGAAGATGAAGTCAGTGCTGATGAGGCTGTAGAGTGTGTGAGGGATGTGAATGAGGATGATGAAGATCTGATGATAGCAGATAAAAACAGGCTGCAGAGACTTTGAGCCATACAGGGCACACAGTGTGTGTACAGAACAGCTGAAATCATTATGGAGGCCTCACTGGGATATGGAAGCATCACAGTACAGCTTCAGTGAAGCATTAAAGTCTCTGATATGAGATGAGAAATGAAGCAGCCAGAGCTTTTTCATGAGTGGAAATCCACTGTGACTGTGAGCTGCTGCTACAGCCTCCAGATTAGCCAGCAGCTCATCCTGCTCAACATGGACCTGTGGTCAGAGTGTGTGCTGGATAATCCGGCCCAGGATGAGGCCAAACTGACATGGGATGAAATGTCTGTCACATAATTGAGCTTAGTGTAGTTTCATTTCTGCACAATTTAAAAACAACCAAAACTTTGTTCTGTCTTTTCTATGTTATACTGTAGACTTTCTTTGATACTGTGTCCAAAAGGAGCAGCTTTTACTTTGAAGGGGAGGCGTCTCTGTTTCCTCTTCAGGTTGGATGATGGAAGCAAATTAGTAGCTGTGTCCCAAAACGTCGGCTGCATCCTCCAGAGGCTGCATTTGAAGGCCGATTACGTCACAGCCAGGCGATGAAGGCTGTCCGTATTTGTCGACTCCTTCAAATGTGCCCGACAAATGCATCCTTCATTTCCCCGAATTTGAAGGATTCGTCGGGTGTGTCCTTCGTGGCCCACCATATCCCAGAATTCATAGCGCGGCCCAGCCAAATTTCAGCTGCCAACAATGGCGGCAGCTACTAAGTTTTCAAATTACTCTTATTAATCTTTCTGGGTCACAAAATAAACTTTTAACATATTTTCAGGTGAGAAAGTAGCTGTTTAAACTTCAAATATGTAATGTAATGTAATTGTTTGCCTTTTTTCTGTGTTTTATTTGTTCCGGAGTAAATCGGTTTGGCTGAGATCAAAGTTCCTCCGGGATTTTCACACAGCTGAATAAACGTTAAACAGGAAACTGATTAAACAGAAGTGTGAGACGGTCGAGAATTTACGCCAGTGTCCTGTTATATTTTAGATAGCAAGGAGCAGACGGCCGAGTTTATTAAACTCCACCAACACAGCGGTGACGCAAATCTGAAGGCGAGACCGTCCCATTTCACAGGTTCGCACTTCCAGCCTTTTCAGTCTTTGAAGGACCCGGCCCACGTAGACCGCGAATACCGGGTCCTCCGAAGGATGGAGCCGACGTTTTGGGACACAGCTAGTGTGTGATGTTCTTTCAGTGTTGCACTTTGTAGACGCTCCCTGAGCACTGGTCTCACAGCCAGCTGCACATAGAGACCAGTGTTGTTAGTCCAGGTCAGAAGATGACTTGTTGGAATGAAAATGAGCTTGTAGTTTGTCTGCTTTAATAATGTGACTGGAAAAAGGTGTTGGACTTCAAATATGTCCATTTCTTTCACACTTCACCTTTAAAAGTGAAGCCTTGTGGTTCCTGGAAGGAAAAACACGACTTTTTCAAGTCTTTGTCCTGTTTTTATGAGAAATGTACGACTTTAATGTGAAACATTCAGAGTTTTTTCTCTTGTTGTGTTTGTTTGAAGCTGCTTCCTGTTGGCTTCAGCTGTTTGGAGTTTCCATTTTCTAAACTTCTACATTCTGAACCTTCTTCAGCTCTGAACAGATGATGAAACACTGAATGATTTCAAGCTCACACTTTGTCTAATAAACTTACATCTTTCATTCTTTATACAGATTGAGTGTCTGTGGTTTGTCAGAGATCAGCTGTGATTATCTGGCAGCAGCACTGAAGTCCAACCCCTCCCATCTGAGAGAGCTGGACCTGAGCTACAACAACACGCTGCAGGATTCAGGAGTGAAGCATCTGTGTGGTTTCCTGGAGAGTCCAGGATGTGGACTTGAAACTCTGGGGTCAGTCAGCATGTTTTAGTTGTGCTGAGATGAATATGATGTGAAAGTTGTGCTGACACTAAACTGCAGACATCAGGCTGATATTATACTGATCCACACTGAGGATCTTCATGGTAAAGTCTGTTTTCTTCTTCTCTGGTTTAGTCCATTGACTGCAGCAGAACAATGTTCACATTTCAAACAGTGAGACTCAACGTATGGCCCGCGGCCCACACGCGGCCTGCCCACCTTTCCTGATTCAGAGAGAGGGGACCCTGATTAACTGTGTAGTGTTCTTCCTCACAGTTCTAAGTATCAGACACAACAATGAATAATCCACAGCTGACTGTCTTTAGCAGGTCAAAGGTCACGGCACACAGCAGACAGTGGGAAATATTATAACTCTGATCATTTATCAGCACATATCCATATGTATAAAAACAAAGCTGACACTGTGAGACTTGATCAGAGGTGTGATCATCACAGCAGAGGCCTTTGTGTCAAAGTCACTGAGGATCAAACAGAAACACATGAAGCAGATTTTCCTGTTCTGGCTTTTTATAGCAGATAACCTTCAAAATATTCTGCAGTCCATCAAAAACTGAAGCAAACCATGAATCAACATGTGAACATGAGCTGATGCTGCTGAAGTGAAGCAAAGTTACAGAGGTTTGATTACAGACACTTCTGAGAGTTTGTAATCTGTCATCATTTTAAAAGGTTTACATTTCTTCAGTATATCCACATTTGCAGCTGGTACCTCAACCTCCACTTGTCCAACACAACTGCTGTCCACTGCCTCCATGACATTGTGATTTTGCTGTTGGTCTTCTGTCAGATCTTCATCAATCACTTCTGCACGGGGCACACCTTCAGACTCTGCAGCTGCATAACGAAAGCCTGTAAGATAAAATTAGACATAAGGTAAATGTACACCAATATTCCAATGACAGGTGTGTGATTCATCTGGAAGTTATGTGCGGATTAGTGTACAGTGATAGCAATTTAGTATGTTTTTAGAGGGGGGGGGGGGTTGTTTACCTCCGATGGGTGCTCTTTTTCGCTTCCGTTGCGTACGCCTTGAGTGCCGGTCCGAGTCTGATACAGGTATGTCGTCATGCCCCATGTGCAGTGTTGGTGCCCAGTCTGGATTTGTTACATCCATTTCATATGCTGGTTTGCCTGCAATAATGCCAAATCATAAGCTACTCAGTCGACATGATGTGGTTCTGCAGCATCACACATTAGCATGTTTTATCTCATTATCTATGACCTCAGCACATTGAAAATCACACTAAAAGCCTTTCAAGAGTGATATGAATTAATTTAGAACTCACCGGAAAGAAAATGCCGTGAGCAAACCAACAAAAAGCTGGGGATTGCAGAGAACTCGATATCCCCTCGTCTCACCGCTGCAATCCAAGCCTGACATCTTTGTTTAGTAATATCGGATACATGGGATCCCTCACGTTGCCTCCAGGATGGAAAACGATGAAAAGAGAGCCCGTTATCCAGCTTCTTGCCTTCACGATCGTGTGATCTAACGTTGCAACCGACAACACAACACGTACGATCCATAGCTGAAATGGTATCCTTTGGCTGGCCTACTGTCATGGCGGAAGGGGGCATGGCCCATCTCCCGTGACATCACGCTCCAAAGCCCTATAGGTGGGAAAATGTACCATGTCGACCAATCAAAAATGATATGGAAACATGACATTTGGTTGTTTAGCAAAAGGGGGAAGTTTTAGGAGTGACCGGCAAGAGAGAGCGAGTGAGCGAAAGAGAGAGAGAGTTTTGATACGTGAGAGATTTGTGACGTTTACCGTGTTTGGTCTCAAGTTAGTTTGTTGTCTTGTGTATTTAGTGTGTAGCTGTTGTTTTGTTTTGTGTGTCAGTTCTACTAGTGATCATCACAGTTGCTGCCTTAAAGCCAACAAAGGCAGATTGCAGTGTAAACGCTGAGTGACACACCTGCTGTCAGACCTGCAGGTTTATCCCTGTGCTGTTCTCATATGTGTTAGAGTGACACAAACTATTGTTTGACACCTGATTGTTCTGTAAATAGTTTGAAATGATTATATGAAAAACGTCTGAGCCTTGGCTGCATTTTTTGGTAAATAGTACCATATAACTTTGTTGTTTGCAAAACGTGTGCGTATTTTTAAAAGTGTACAATCTCTATTTGCATTTCAAGTTATGAAGATGATTCGTTAAACATGTGTGTGGTTTTTACAGTCAAAATATCACTTTCTACTTGTATTTTAAATTTTGTCTGAATTTAGATAAATTGTGCTGATACAGTTGGTCAAAATGAGAAAATAACAGATTGGCAAGATAAACTGTTTTTAAAGGTAAAATATAGAGGCCACATCAAAAGTAGTCAAGAAGGGTTAAAGGCTAAAAGCAAAGTTGTCACCAAGTACTGTTTATATTTGTGTGTATTGCTGCAGCTTTTTTGAGTATTAATTTGGTGCCTTTGTGTGAAATAATGGTATTGTGAGTGATCCATATAGTCACAAAGAATAGCCACTTGTTTCTGTGCTACCAAAGTTCCCCGGCTTTCATTCAAAATGTGTTTATCGTCAGCACCTGCACATTAAACTACTTAAACATTATAAATGTCTTCAAGCTCACACTGAGGCCTGTGGGGTACTATCAGCCACTGAGACAGTACACACATTTATATGTGTTTGTATATGAATATTTCATACTTTAAGACTGCCTGTTTATTTAAGGGAGATGAACAAAATACATTGGAATTGTACAAAATAATATCATGGATGATAAATTAAATAGATTTTAAGTAGATGCTTGTGCATTCTTAAAGTCTTATATGTTGAACTGAACTATGTGATCTGTTCAAAGCCTTAATCTTAATTTGAAGTGAAATGTGCATTTTGAGTTTATACACTATGTATATAAGGCGACCGTTTCCTTTTGCAGTATTTTTGTGTGGTGTACTTTTCTATGTCTTAACAAAAGGGGAACAAAGGTGTTTAAGTTCACCTAGGATGATGTGTTTTAATTTTCACATGGTCTTGCTTGAATTTGACCCTGACAAAGGCGTATGAACTCTGTCAGCTGTTTGGAGTTTCCATTTTCTAAACTTCTACATTCTGAACCTTCTTCAGCTCTGAACAGATGATGAAACACTGAATGATTTCAAGCTCACACTTTGTCTAATAAACTTACATCTTTCATTCTTTATACAGATTGAGCGTCTGTGGTTTGTCAGAGATCAGCTGTGATTATCTGGCAGCAGCACTGAAGTCCAACCCCTCCCATCTGAGACAGCTGGACCTGAGCTGCAACTACGAGCTGCAGGATTCAGGAGTGAAGCATCTGTGTGGTTTCCTGGAGAGTCCAGGATGTGGACTTGAAACTCTGAGGTCAGTCAGCATGTTTTAGTTGTGCTGAGATGAATATGATGTGAAAGTTGTGCTGACACTAAACTGCAGACATCAGGCTGATATTATACTGATCCACACTGAGGATCTTCATGGTAAAGTCTGTTTTCTTCTTCTCTGGTTTAGTCCATTGACTGCAGCAGAACAATGTTCACATTTCAAACCTTCAAAGAAGAAGAAAAATCCTCCACTGGATAATTCACTGTGAAACTCTCCAACTCTTCATTCCACCTTAAAGTCTGTCTGACACTGAAATCCAAAGCAAAATGTGCGTTTGCTTTACAGACAGCAGTCCAACACAAACATACACACATCATCCAAAACACAGTCCAACATCCAAATCTCCTCCACTGCCAGCATGAATGATGGGAAAGAGAAGGAGGAACACTCTGACATTCAGGGTTAGAATGAGTTTCATGAAGCAGACTGTGAAGATCAAAGCTGCATTAGAAAGCTTACATGAATGAATGAGTGGACAGAAGTGGACAGAGATCATCTGAAGCACTTCAAAGGCTTTAAATCAGCACATTTCTCTTTATTCTTTATCAACTCTGTTAGTTTCTCTCAGTTTTCTGTGGAATGAAGCTAACAGCAGGCTAATAAGATGCTGACCAATAGGTTTCTATTAAAGGTTGTAATTTGTATATGAAAAAGTGCTTTGGCTCAGCAGGGATCAGCTTACAGGTAGAATACAGCTGCTGGATGGGATTAGCATGTCATAGCTATCTACCAAACTGCTAACTGGGGGATTTCAGGCCATCTATGGATCATTTTTGCTAACTGTTTATTCAGCTTAGGCTCACAGGGCTGCAGCCTGTGCCCTAGCTGTCATAGGGCAAGAGGCGTGGTCCACCTGCACAGGTGAGCAGTCCATCACAGGGCCAACAGAGAGAGACAGAGAAGCACTCTCTCACATCCACACCTACAGCCAATTTAGAAGCACCAATGAACCTAAGCAGCATTTCATTGGACTGTGGGAGAACATCCAACCTCCACAGAAAGGCCAACAAGCTTCAACCTACAACCTTCTTGCTTTAAGGCACTAGTGCCAACCACTTTCCCCATTTCAGCCCAAATCCTGCATCTTCCTGTTTCTGACTCCAGGCCAGCTCCACTAACACTTTCTCATCAGACACTGCCACCTAGTGGAGGAAGTCTTAGTCCCATTTGAAGCTTCAGATTACAGTTAGTTCCTTTACAAAGAGGTGGAGGTGGTGGGGCCACAGCACCATCATCACTGAGTGCCATAGGACACTTAACCTTTGTTTCCATATGCTGGGAACTTCCTGTTGTTCCAAGGAGGACTGGAAAATGTGTGAAAACCTCCCAGTCAGTTCCTCACAGCACACTTCAATCATTTCCCTCCCACAGCATCAGGACCAGGGCTTTTTCTCTCTTTGCTCCCACTAAGAGATTTCCACACAAACACCTCATCAGTGGGACTCTCAGAGCTACCAGCCCTTTGCTACAATCACAAAGCTCTTCATTGAAATCAACGATATCAAAGCTGGAATCAAATGAGTCCAAGTCTTCTGCTGATTCAGCATCACATTCATCTTTGCTCCTTGTTCTGCATCCCCACCATGGACTTCATTCCTTTCCAAGCCAGCCTTGAGTGTCCTTTATTCAGCTCATCCTCTGCTTTACTTTTACACCTGATTTTAGCTGCTTTATCTCTCTTTCAACAAGTTTCTGTGCCTCAATCTTTTTCTTCTCTTCCTCATAACAAGACAGCTTCTTCTGCCTGAGAACATGTTGGAGTGATTTACTAATCCAGGGCTGCTTATTGGGGAAAATACTTCCTGTTTTAAAAGTAATCCCCATTTTTCCCAGAAAGAAATGTAAGTAGAAATCGATGATCTCAGTGAGAACATGAGCCTTTAAAAAGTCCCAGTGGGTGCAGTCAAAGCAGTCCCTCAGTCCCAGTATAGAGTCTTTGGTCCAGACTGGAACAACTGTGTGCCCAGTTTGAGCTCTCTTCAGTCCTGTGACCTGACAGACCCAGAGGGGCCATCACATCACATTTAGAAGCTCCCCTAATGGAGCCACAACACATGTCCAACACTTAGTCTGTCTTGTTGGACCAACTGGAAGAAATGATTCAAGGACTTAGTCACAGAACAGAGATTCAAATCTCCAAAATCCAACTGGCTGCATCAGGACATATAGTCTGAAACTCTGCACAGTTTCCTGTTTGAAGCTGCTTCCTGTTGGCTTCAGCTGTTTGGAGTTTCCATTTTCTAAACTTCTACATTCTGAACCTTCTTCAGCTCTGAACAGATGATGAAACACTGAATGATTTCAAGCTCACACTTTGTCTAATAAACTTACATCTTTCATTCTTTATACAGATTGATGGACTGTGGTTTGTCAGAGATCAGCTGTGATTATCTGGCAGCAGCACTGAAGTCCAACCCCTCCCATCTGAGAGAGCTGGACCTGTGGGGAAACAACCTGAAGGATCCAGATGTGAAGCAGCTGTCTGATCTTCAGCAGAGTCCAGACTACAGACTGGAGACTCTGAGGTCAGTAGAGTGATGGAGTGAGTGGGTGGTGCTGTCAGCAGTATTGTACTAAATACAGTCAGTATGAAACAAAGATCCAGTGTTTCCTGTAAAGCTGCAGCTTCTCAGTGAAGCTGTGAGAGGAGAATGGTGACAGGCTTCAGGATTGGACACAAACACTTCCTGTTTCTCACCTTTATGGTCACCATGGTAACGGCTGACACGCTCTGATCAAACACTGTCAACAGCCAATCAGCTCTCTGAACAAAGCAGCACGCAGACCAATGACTGCATTCATTTCCAAGTTTAAAGCAGTGAAGAACACAGTCTGTAGGTGAGGAAGAATTTAGTGAGAGCAGATGTTTGGATGGAATTCCTCCAGTTAACAGCTGGAACCGTCCATCTGGATTGTTGGGCTTGTTGTTGGGGTTCCTACAGAGCTCAGAGTGGACACACCAAGGTTCTTCTAATGAATGAAAGTCCAAACTCAAACTAGGAGGGAAAAACATTTTCATCAACTTCAATAAAAATCCAAAGATTAGAAAAAGTGAAGCAACAATGAGTCCTAGTACAGTCCCAGCACTGAAGTCCCTGCTGCTCTTTATACTGGATGTGCTGCATCACTGACTGACAGCTGATGAAGAGTCTCTGGAAACACTCGTTTATCTCCTCTGCTCTTCCTTCTTCTCTCTGCAGGTGGAGGCTATGATGGTAAACAGGACAGTGTGTGTGCTGAGAGAGGAGGAGCTGTGTCCTGATGATCCAGAGAGGTTGAAGCAGCAGCAGCTTGTGTGTAGAGACGCTCTGACTGGGCCATGTTACTGGGAGGTGGAGAGGAGAGCTTCATCCAGCAGTGACTGACAGAGGAATGAGAAGAAGTGCAGATGACTGTCAGTGCTGCAGAGTGAACTGCTCTGAGAACAGCTCCACTGTCAGACACAATGTAGAGTCCAGCATCATCCCTGTGTGTCCCTCTGGATCTGACAGAGGATCATCAGTGTATCTGGACTGCTCTGCTGCTGCTCTGTCCTTCTACAGTCTCTGCACAGTCTCTGTCTGACTCTGGCTACATTTTTGGCATTTATATTCTTGGTTGCTCTCTTTATATTTTTCACATGCAAAATGTGCCCATCTTTGGCAAGATTCACACTGCACCTGGAAAGGAAAAATAAATGGCTCATATTCTGTTTGGTGAATACTATTACTCAACATTTTAATTATGATTGGCAAGTAATGATACTAAGACTTATGTGTTTCTTTTGTTTTGTTTTGTTTTACCATTTCAATCATGCTGCGGTCAGCGTTAGCATCTAACATGGAGAAAACAATGCAGTAGTCCTCAGCGTTCCCTGAAACACAATCATAGTTAGGTTTTAATCAAACATTATTTATTGAATAATTAAAAAATAATAGTACATTTTTTCCAAATATACTTCCTGGAAAATTAGTCTAAATTAGACTTTGAGAAGGGTCTTATCTGAAAGTGTTTGAAGAGCACTATTTGTACTGTGCTGTTTGAAAAGCACTATTTAAATTGGAAGTACGCACTAACGTGATAAGGACTTTACTGGACTTACCTCGATTTCAAGTAGGGTGCAAGCTATCTGCATTCGCTCCAGCACAACTGGCTCTGTAGTGGTTGACACCTCACTGACCTCTCCAAAATCAAGGTAGTGTTCTGCAAACTGTGAGATTGATCATAATTAGAATGTAAAGTCTTAATTAGGTAAAGGATAGGATAATTATAAGCCACAAGGCTTCAGCCTATTCCTTTTTCAGTTACTGTATGATTAAGTACTTCTATGTAAAATGATCATCTTTGTTGTTGTTGACCGAAATAACTTTCACTTCACTTAAATTCACTTAAAGTCTTAATTCTAGCTAACAAGAAACTGAATCATTTGAATAAGGGTTACCTTTAACAGTAAAACTCCACAACTGCTGGAATCCTGTCGCTTGTTGTGTTGCATAGTCTGTAACTGCCACTCCATGGTGTCTTCATGCCCTCTCATCCTCAGAAAATTCCTAGTTGAACAAAAGTGTTTGTAATGAAACAAGATTTTTTTTTTTTTAATCTAAGAATAACACCTCAGTATCATACATACCTCCAGTTGCGCAGAATTTTCCTGTCATAAACACCTTCATTCCCATGGGGTCTATGAGCAGTATTTTCTGTGCAGAAATGTTGACAATCTAAAGAAAAAGTTAAATTAAAAATTACAATTGTTTGTGCCACTGAAAACTTATTTAAAAATAACACTTTGTGCAAGAAACTGCTTCACAACAAATTATGCAAATTAATAACAAAATGAACACATACCACAAGAATCCAGTGTGTACCAAAGTTCACAGGGCACAGCCACGTCTTCAACTGGGAACTTCATCTGTGGGATTGGAAGTGCAGAGTAATTTGGATTTACTTAGGTACCATGCGTCTCAGGGTGTTTTCAAATATAGTCTTCTTTAAAGGAACCGAACTCTTTCCTCAGCAACAGAAAGGAGTCAACTGTTTGGACCACTTCTGAGCTTTCAACATACCAGTTGAGGCATCTGAACTGCCCAGAAAACAACGAGCTTGCAACTACTGAACAGAGCAGGTGTGCAGCATTCTGCACAAGTATACAAAAATGTTAGAGAACAGTAAATAGTTTTTTTTTTTAATTTCAAAATTAGTAGGTAAATGACATTTCTTACTTACCTTTCGTCTGTCAATAACACGGTGCAGATATGCATCAATGACCTGTTTTGAAAAATCTGAGTTTATACAACAACAGCAACAATTTTTGAAGTAACTGCTTGAGTGCTGTACACAAAAACATCTAAAGGAATAGAATTGCTGATAAAGGTTCTTTCTGCATATACTGAAACTGGGTATTATGATGTCACAACATCTGTGTTGTGGTTGATAACATTTTTTCCTATTGAAGTGAATGGGTGAAACCTTATCAGAGTTTTGCAATATAACCCCCCCCCCCCCCCCCCCCCCACCTACCCGCACATTTTAAACTATTAATGGTCTCTGCACTGCAAATGCTTCAGAAGGAGCAGAACCTCGAAATCAGACTCAATAATGATAAGTTCTCTTACCTCATCAGAAACCACCGTGACCCCTGCAGTGTTCGAAAAGAGGAATCCAATAACTTGTATGGTCCAACAGCTGCCTCCAAGCGCCCAGTATCCTTTGCACGCCATAGCCTCTTTACTAAAAGAAAAATATGATAAGTTAGCTTAGGCATGCATGAGATTTCTAGTGGATAAGCTTGGTAAAGGCCAACGGGCCACAACAGGAAAAAGTCAATACAATAGGCATGCATTTACACGCAGAGAAATAGGAAAGGTACAGCGGGTGGGCAAAATAGAAAATTACTGACAGGCAGATCCATTTCCAGACTTCCACAAGCTCAGTGCACGTTGCATGTTTCTTTATATCCAATATGAGTTGAAGACTGCAAAATGCAAACAAAGTCATGCAACAGTCAATTAAGTTGCAACGCCAAACTGGCAACAAATGACCAACTGGTCAAAAAGAGTTGTTCACTATGTCACCTTCATTTTCTAAGCTTTGTTTCCGGGAGGGAAGTTCTTGTTCACGCGTTTCTGGTCCTGGAACACAATTAAACTCCTTGTGTCAGCCGTTTTGGGTGCATAATGAATCCTCTGGACTTTGCTGGCACTGAGGGTTAGCAGTAGGATGGCAGGGAGGCATCTTCAGGTCTGTGCTGCTGTTCACCGTCTGACTGCGAGTTGGGTATTTTTAATTGTCACTGATATTTACATGGTGGCTTCTTCTGTATGGCTTGATATGGTCAATGCTGTAGTGATTTCTTAAAGTTGCTCCTTCCGTGTTTTTTTAATCTCACACATTTGCCAGCGATGTCTTGAATGGTGTAGGGTCCTGAAAAATCTGGATCAAGTCTTCCTCCCTTCCTTCCACGTTTCATGTTCAAGAGAAGAACTTCATCTCCAACGCTGTACACAAGGTTTCTGTACTTCTGGACTCGTCTAGCATAAGCTTATGCATAAGCATAAGATTGTACTTAAACTGAAATATGACACCTACTCAGTGATTTACAACATAGAGGTAGGTTGTTTCCTCTTAAACATTTTAACTGCTTTCCTTACAAAATGAACTGGAAACCTATAAGTTCAGTCTCTGAGGTGCTCTGGGATTTCTCTCAGGGTAGCGTCTGCCTGTTTGGTCAGAGTCCATAGTGCTCTGTGTGGAAAGTTCAGGTGTTTGAACATTGGTGGTTTCACGTAAACCCTGAACCTCAGGTGGTGAAGCGAGGGCAAACTCTTCTGAATCTTGAGGTGTAGATGTGTCCTCTCAGGTTGCTCTGGAACCACGTGACATTCTGCATCTAGAATCTGATCAACATGTCTACGCCAGACTAAGTTGGCTCCAACATTTATGGTGTATATCAGCGGTCCGGTCCGTGAACGAATCGTGCCAGAATGCCATTTCTGACTTGGGTCTCTGTAGTCTCTGGCGAGAACTCTTTGTCCAACATTGAAGAACCTGGTTTTGTTTCTTGTTGCTTCCACCATGGAAGACTGTTTATCTTGGACATCCTTGCGAATGTCTGGTTTCAGCAAATCTAGATGTGATCTCAGATCTCATCCCATGAAGAGCATTGCAGGTGTGTGTCCAGTTGTTGCATGAGTGGTAAGACAGTAAAAAAATTGTCAATTTTCTGTTGTAGCGGTTTCCCCTCTGTGCGACTGGCTGGTTCAGCTTTGTTGCAGGATGATGGGGAGCTGAAGTGATATGTCGTATGCCGTTACTCCCAAGGAAACACTGGAACTCCTCTCCAGTAAACTGATGACCATTGTCACTTACGAGCTGTTGTGGCAGACCTGTGCGTGCAAACGGTGACCAAAGACTATTGATCGTGCTGGCAGCTGTTGCTTGCTTTACGGGGAAGATTTCTGGCCACTTTGAGTGGGCATCAACCACAACCAGGAACATTTGGTCCATAAATGGGCCAGCATAGTCTATATGAATGCGTTGCCATGGAGCGGATGGCCACTCCCACGCGTGTACAGGTGCTGTTTGAGGCTGGCGCAGCGTCTGCTGGCAAACAATGCAGGATTTAGCCATATTCTCCATTTCACAATCAGTGCCTGGCCACCAAACATAGCTTCTAGCAAGACCTTTCATCTTAACACCCAAATGTCCATCGTGCAGTGAGTCCAGTACCTTTGTACGTAGTTTGGGTGGCAGATGACACGAGTTCCCCACATGACACATCCTTGGCAAACGGATAGTTGGTCTTTGCGGGTGGAGTACGCAGAGAACTGAGTGTCACTACAGGACGGCCAACCATTCACAGTAAGATCATTTGACAAGATTGTGTTTTGGCTCGTTTCTCTTTTCACCTGAGCACTTGTGACAGGTAGGGGTTCCATTTGTGTAACATGAAACACAGTAGCTGGATCAGTCATTTCTTCGGTGGGTTGCATGTGTGGAAGACGTGAAAGTCCATCTGCATTTCCATGTAGCTTTGTCCCTTTGAACTCAATGGTGTAGGTGTGTGCACCCAGGAACAAAGCCCAAGCAAGCGTGCCGCAGACATGGTTGGAATACCTTTCTGAGGGTTAAAGATGGACACCAGCGGTCGGTGGTCTGTGATCAGGGTGAAGTGTCGTCCATATAAATACTGATTAAACTTCTTCACTCCCCACACTAGACTGAGTGTTTCTCTGTCTATCTGCGTATAGTTGCGCTCGGCTGCATTTAGGGACCTTGAGGCAAAGGCAAGTAGTCGTTCGGATCGATCAGGCGTTTTGTGAGATAGCACGGCACCAATGCCATATGGTGAGGCATCACAGGCGAGGTGAAGTGGTAGATTGGGGTCAAAGTGTGTCAGAACCTCCTCTGATGTAATGAGCTGCTTAACTTAACTAAATTAAATGCCTCTTCATAGTTTGTCCATTTCCATTTGACATTTTGTTGCAGCAGAGAGTTCAGCGGGTGCAGGACTGTTGAAAGGTTTGGTAGAAACTTGTGGTAATAATTAATTAAGCCCAAGAATGAACGTAGCTGACTCACATTTTTAGTGTCTGGTGCCTTCAGGACTGCTTCAACTTTGTCCTCGGTTTTGTGGAGCCCATGTCTGTCGATCTTGTGTCCACAATACTCAATGGCATCCTTGAAGAACTCACATTTGTTTTTGTTTGCTCTCAATCCATATTTTTCTAGCCTGGCCAGGACTGCTGTTAGGTTAGCCAGATGAGTCTGACCGGCTGGAGCAGCATCTAATAACCAACTCACAAAATAAAGAAAAATAAAAACAAACCAACAAACACAAAAACACCAGGCATCATGATACAGACTTATAATTTGCACCAATGTTTTTTCGAAATTCTATACACGAAAGTGAGCGCGAGAGCCCTCGGTGCGCCTGCTCGCTGCCAAAGTCAAAGTAAACTTTATTGTCATCTCCGCTACAGACAGTCCAGTATACAGAGATATGAGATGACGAGGCTCCAGTTACAGCAGTGCAAGTAAACAAACAATAAGAAGAGTAAGAAAATAAATATACACTTTAGGACCAGGGGTAAAGGATCAATAACAATTTAAATTTACAGTTTGAGGGGAGGGGGCCCCTGCTGCTTCCAAAAAGAGCACATTTCATTTATAATGTTGTAAATCCAAGTCCATTATGTATTCATGATTTGAATCCTGGGTTGTGTGAAATCTCAGAAATGCACCCTAGATGAAGTGAATCTGTGAACTAAGGTGTAGGTCTATTAGATCATGTTGTGGTGATCCTTGTGTTGGGGGATTTGTGTTCATACTGGAGTGCAAAATTAAAACCAATGGAAGATGGACAAGAAAAGTTCAAAGCCATCATGGTGCTCAACTTAGAAAAAATAGAAAAGAAGAGGAGGAGAAACGAGCAAAAGATGCAGGTAAGCAGATGTGTGATTGGATAATGGCAGGTCATCCTGAAACTATCAGAATCAGAGTGAGTCAGAAATTATGTGGGTTACAGTTGCTCCAAGAAGAAATGGTAAAAAAACAAACAGTAACAGACTAAACTCCAAACAATACATTATGTTACAGATTTAAATATTAATTAGTCCTTGTCAGTTGTTGATTTGTCCTGTTCTCATTGTATGACGAATTATGATGACTGTTTGGTAGCCGTCTGCATACAATGCATACTCTCTCTCTCTCTCTGTGTGTGTGTGTGTGTGTGTGTGTGCAGCAGCTTTATGTTAATGTGTGTAAGGATTTGTGTCTGTGTGTGTGTGTGTGTGTGTGTGTGGGGGGGGGGGGCGCCAGAGGGATTGTTCGCCCAGGGTGCCAAACAGGCTAGGACCGCCACTGCCTGCAAATAAACAACATTAACATCAAAAGTTTTACATTTCCTAAATGTATCCCACAATCTGAATATAACACCCACTTCCCCACGTTTGATCCGCTGTGTTAAATATGATTAAGAACAGAATGCAATCATTTGCAAATCCTGTAAACCAGTATTTTAAACAAAGTGCCAGAAAGTGCCAGGCCAGAATTGCAGGAATGCACCACGTGTTGGCTGTTTCACTGCCCTCTGTGCCCCACTCTCAGCCCTGCTGTCAGGGCAAAGATTGAGCAGCATATAAATGGACACATTCAAAGTGCTTTGCCTTTCAAAGGTATGTTGGTATTAAATATACCTCATAGTTAAAGTCATAAATATGCACTTCTTTTCAGCACCTCTGCAGGTCTTTGTTGACTTAAAAGTTATTTTTCACATTGTACAGTTCAGTTCATTCATCAGCGAGAGAAAAAAGTGTTTTCATTAAATATTTTTCCTGTTCACCACATTTCCTGACAGCTCTTGTGATCCACACCATTTTGCTTTCATTATTGAGGACGGCTTGGATATTTTTGTTAATATGTACAATCTGATTGTTAGATAAACTGACTGCATCCTATACAACTACATTTAAATTACATGTTTTTTCTTTTTTTCTCTCTTACAGACAAAATGATGTGCCGGTGCACTTTCACTGCCCTTCTGTAACATGACAGTCATACAGCGTGGGGATATGGCAAGGCAATTATTGTCATGTCAGCATTCAGGACTGCTCCCCACTGAACTGTCCGTGGAGCCTCGTCTCCCTCTCCATGTCTCGTCTCCAGCATCTAAACCATTTCCTGAATCTTGGGTAGAACATTCATGTGCTCCACCCTCTGTGCTAAATGAAACTGGGGCTTGTGGAAAGTCCATGAAAATGAAACGTCCTCACTGTGGTCTTAGTCTTCTTACAAAAAAACTTCAAGGCTCACATGATGAGGAGGCATTCAAACAGGTCAATAGATGTTTGCCTGGCCTGTCATCCACAGTGTTTTTGTGTAGAGGGACTTCTTCCTCTTTGTTTTTCAGTTTGCAGAGGACATGGAGCTCTTTTTAAAAGCATGTGCTGACGAGCAGAGACTACAGGTCAAAGCGATGTTTGACATTTAATGGACAGATGAAGGCACTGGCTGTTTGTTTGTGTTTTTTATCTGTTGTTTGTTTTTCAGTGTACAGAATTCCAGTTAAACTTATTATAAAATGCTGTTCACTTGTTTCCATACTTATAGTAAAAAATGTAAGTGTAAATGCAACAGCATTGTTTATACTTGTAACTTCAGAGTAAAAAGCTTATTGTTGATATTAACATTAATGTATTATCCTGTAATCAATAATATTTTTATGCATTTTACGCATTAACCCTCTGATCTCTATCCTGGCCATTTGGGGCCACTTCACTTCTCCTTGTTTGACTGCTACACTGCAGTGGACCAAAAGAATGACGCAGGTTTGATCTTAAGGCTCTAATAGTTGTGTGTGTTGTGCATGACATTGCAACGCAAACATGTATTTGCAAGATAGACTGGAATAAATTATGATGCATCAAATATTACACAGGCTGCAGTGAATTGTTGTTGATACAGGTTATTGAGCTTTGAGTTTCCCAGTCAAACGTAGCTTTGACACACATGCTAACACTCTTACTCTTGTACATTTCATAACAAGACACCATAGCCAAAATATTAGCTCTCAAAAGAAATTCAAAGCTGCAGCTGCAGCACACACAGCAACAAACACTGTTAGTAAATGTGTCCTGGAGTTTCTGCAGGTGCAGAAAGTGCTGCTGCTGTAAGTCAGCCTAACAGCTTCCAGATCACTTATATTTCTGGAAAGATGGCAAGAAGGGCATCACAGCTCATTTCTACAATCTCCCAGATCTTGGAATACAAGCCCCTGTCCCATGAAAACCACTTCACAGTAGTAGGAGTCCACTAAAACCTACAAATGAAGAGTGATCCTGGAAGAAATAGGGCGCACACTAGTGACCTCAACAGTTGCAAGACAGCCTTGTCCCCGATGCTTATATGAAAAAAAATATGAAGATTTATGAAACCATTAGGACTTTATTACTGTTTTATCTGAAAAGCTACTGGTAATATTTAACCTAACTGGGATTTAAAGTGTAAAAAACAGAATGTAGATAAAATTTTGGTTTTGATGAAAAGGAGTGGAGCTTGTGAGCCACAATGTAAGCAGTGTTGCTTTGCTGACATGCACTCGATGCTGGCAGTACAAGCATTGTAGTGGTTCTTATATTTTTGTAAACTAACTGTATAATATATTGAGCCATTCAACAGTACACAAATGTTTGTAGGCTCCTTTTTGTATGCAACCTGCATGTCTTTCTGAATTAATTGTTTGTTTATATCATGTTTTTCAGGAAAAAGAAGAAGTTAAAGTCAAGTGGAAGCCTTGCTCAACATGGTATGTAGTAACAACTTTGTTGGACGGGAACAGACATTCATACTGTTGATAAATAGTTATCACCTCAATTTGAATTCATGTATTTGGACTAAACTAAATTGGGAGCTGTTAGCTGTCAAGCTGCTCCTCTGTGAGGAGCTTGATAGCTGTCCACAACTGTTGTGATATTTTGATACCACGGTTAGCATTTACAGGATATTGTTTTATACAGGAAAACTGTTACTCAATAAGGCCCATTTAATAGTTGTTTTTCTCTTTCTCTCTGACCCAAGAATTGATGTGTAAGACTCACAGGCTGGTACCCCAAGGTCGAAAACACCACAGAGACGAGACCACTTCCTTACTCCCATCCTCCCTTTTTCTTTATCTCTTAGAAAAAGGCTCGTTAAAGGCCAGGTGGTTTGTTTCAGAATTCACTAATGAAAGAACTCTGTATTCTATGTCTAGGAGTGTATTTTGCTGGGATGATCATAAATTGTAGCTGAACTGATAAACTACACACAGGATACTTCTTTGCTCACAAGGCAGGAAGACGTTTCCTTATTTGGTCTGTACCGGTTTGAACTGAGAACTTGCTGACACACGAACCTTTTTTTCCTCTATATAAGCTGTTATGTACTAAATAAACCTTGGAGTCGATTGGGAAGGCAACCTAAAGCAGTCTCTGTTTTCTTGTTCTCCCAAGCTGCTCCCGAGCTCGTACTAACACGCTGAATGGCATACCTGAGTGTTACTTTAAATAATTAGGAATCTTAGAAGGAAAGGACAAAACTCTGCTTATCGCTCGTGCCTTGGAGGGAAAACCGGGATGGACATTTTTTTCCTTCAACCTCCAAAGTCCATTATGAGTTTTGGAGGTGGACATGGTCAAGACTTTTAAGAGTTGGCATAAGACTTCACTTCTTTATAGAGCTTATAGTTGGGGCTGGTTCAGGTCAGCCCTTAGTTATGCTGTCATAGCACCAGACTGCTGGGGGTTAGTGTCTACTCGTGTCATTGTATATATCCAGGAATATGTGCCTGAGGATAGTTGTCATGAAATCAATATTAAATCAAAGGATTCCTTAATGACCACAGCTGGCATGAGTTCTCCAAAGCTGCCTGCTGTCTCAGGATCTGTCTCCAAAAAGGACCAGGGAGCGCTAACATGTTATGTTCTAGACTGATGAAGAAAATGCACATTAAACATAGTATAAACTCACTATGTTAAGTAATGTGAAGAGGATGCCTTTAGCTCCTATTGGGTTGGTTCCTTGATCAGTGCAATACAGAATCATTCATCTGGTTTGATGTAATGTCCTTCAAACACGTCAAAATGAGGCTCTGTAGTCTGTGTGGCCTCCACATGCCTGTATGACCTCACTACAACACCTGGGCATGCTCCTGATGAAGTGGCAGATGGTCTCCTGATGGATCTCCTCCCAGACTCCAGGACTAAAGCATCTGCCAACTCCTGGACAGTCTGTGGTGCAGTTGGTGGATGGAGTGAGACGTGATGTCCCAGATGTCCTCAAATGGATTCAGATCTGGGGAATGGGCGGGCCAGTCCACAGCATCAATGCCTTCGTCTTGCAGGAACTGCTGACACACTCCAGCCACATGAGGTCTAGCGTTGTCTTGCATTAGGAGGAACCCGGGGCCACCCGCACCAGCATATAGTCTCACAAGGGGTCTGAGGATCTAATTTCAGCACCTAATGGCAGTCAGGCTACCTCTGCCGAGCACACGGGGGGCTGTGCGGTCCCCCAAAGAAATGCCACCCACACCATTAGTTACCCACTGCCCAACCATCATGCTGGAGGATGTTTCAGGCAGCAGAAGGTTCTCCAATATGTCTCCAGACTCTGTCACAAGTGCTCAGTGTGAACCTGCTTTCATCTGTGAAGAGCACAGGGCGCCAGTGGCAAAGTTGCCAAGCTTGGTGTTCTCTGGCAAATGCCAAACATCCTGCACGGTGTTGGGCTGTAAGCACAACCCCCACCTGTGGACGTCGAGCCCTCATACCACCCTCATGGAGTCAGTATCTGACCGTTTGAGCAGACGTGCATATTTGTGGCCTGCTGGAGGTCATTTTGCACAGCTCTGGCCTTTCTTTCCTACCCCACAGTACCTTTCCTTATCTTTTGTTTCCTACTCTTTTACTTAGTCTTTGATCACGGTTGTCTTTCTAGATAATTAATGTCATTTGTTCTGGGGCGAGTCACTGGCTCGGGTGCATTCTGGGACTGTCAGTTCACCAGTGTGCTGGCATGCTTCTTAACAAACACACCACTACAGCAAACATCTCAGTTGTACTTGTTGATTTCTTCAACAAAACACTGAACAAAACATGTCCTTGTGAGTGTGCTGCCTGGTGCTTTTACATTTTGTGATAATTTGAGCAGCCCAGAAAGCATCCCATGAATTCAATTATGTTATTGTATCTGAACATGTACACGAGTCATTAAATTAGATGGGAAAGAATGATTCAGGGTAAACAACTGCACCAAGGGAATTACATTTTTCTTCTCAACATGTAAAATGTCTGTTGATAAGCAATTTCTGAAACAGACATTATAAAAATCACATTAAACAGATGTGATTAACTTTTTATTCTAGCAAACATAACATCAATGATGACACAATCAGTCTTCATCAGAAGTGCTCAAATCACTCTCATCGTCTGAAACGTCCTCCTCCTCCTCCGAGTCCATTTCCAGGAGTGGTTGGTGGCTGAGGATTCTCTTGTACACGTCCTTTACTTTGAGCGTTTCAGCTTTCAGTTCACTTTGTTTTTAAACCAGGCTATGGAGTCCTTTCTGTGCATCCTCCGACATGCCAACAAGGGAGGCTGTAAAAACAACAAAACTATTAAATATAAGTAAAACAAACAAACAAACAAAACTCACCTCATAAACACAAGGAGTTAGGATCATGTAATTAAACTTTTTTTTAAGGGAGAAGGCAGTGTTAGCTAGCAACCCAAATATAGGTAAAAGATCCAGTAAGACTTTAGCATCTGCTATTATTTTCAATCGATTCATCACCAAATGTATAAATAAATAAAAGATGTGCTTACAGTCTGAGGAGATTGTCCCCAACACCACAGATCGCATTTGCAACACTGTCCAGTGATGCTGCATCTCCCTGCAAAGGATCATCTCCTCCTCTCTCAGGCGCCTCACAGCCATCACCTTCTCAAAGACCTTTCTCTTTGTCCGGAGGTCAGCAGCAGCTGCAGTTTAACAACATCAGATGGGAAAACATAGCAGCATATTATGATTCAAGAACAAAACATTCAACTGCTGCTCAGATACTGGGAGTTTGTTTAAAAAGGATATTTAGAAATCAAGAGCTTACGTTCACTTGTGCTCTGCCAGGGCCAAACGTCGCTCTGCATGAGGGCATCACTGGATACGATTTGCTTTGTTGCTTGTTTCCTTGTTGTAGTCGTCAACAGCAGCCGCCAAGCGTTTCTTCTCATCTAAGATGACCTTGTGAATTCTGTGTCGCCTCTTGTTGCTATCTGTAAATAATCATAAAAAGGAACACCTTCACATAATGCATATATTTACATTTTAATCTACACTCATCAATTCGTTTGCTAGAACAAATCACATCCAGCTTAAACAAACCTGGATCTGATTTTATTCTGTTTACAAAGTAGCTGTACAAGCTGTACAAACTGAGCATCAAACGGTCCGTTTCAAAGAAACTGTGACACCATTTTGTCTGTAAAGACTTTGTGTTCGCACTCTGATGATGACGACAAGCTGCTCTACTCGTGCCTGCAACGCTCCAAGGCTGCCATCAGTTTGATCCGTTTCTAAGTGAGAGGAATATTAATCAGAACACAGGATGAGTAACAGTCACCAAACTACAGTGGACTCTGTAATCACTGACTTGATGATATTCATTATAAGACATCTGGAGCCTTCATGTGCTGCATTATCATGAGATAACAAGTATGTTGGTGTTCAGCTTTATAAAACCAACTAGTACGACATCACTTCAACCCAGGTCCAATCCAATTTGATCAAATGCAACAACTCTGCCATCAATTCTGCTTTTACAAGCTTATTTTTCATTGTTTGTTGACACTGTCAGAAAGATCTTAACTCTAAGTTCTTTAATGAGGCCATGGTGGGTCCTGTTGTTATACACGAGTGCATTATATTGAGACTCACCTTCAGCCCATTGCTGCAGTGTGTCGTCATCCACACCCAGCTCATTTCTGCTCGCATTCAGGCTCTCCACTTGTTCTCTAAAGATCCTTATGATATAAGAATACATTAATAAATGTCATTCATATGGACATTTTTAGAGTACTGGTGTTTTTGCCCCATTACCACACACATTAAAATGGGTGTTGAAAAAATGACCTTTAGATATCTCTGGCTCAAAGTGCGGCCCAGTTGTTCCACTTTCCTTTTGTTCCAGCCCAAAGCCAGGAGGCTCAGCATGTCTGTTCGCCCTGCATTTCAGTTAGTATACAAATAAGAATGAATGAGCAGGAGACTGAGTGGAATCTCACACACAGACACACACCTGCTTTAGACATGTACTTCGTTGTGATGGCCGCCCTAGACAGGAAACTGTTTACTTGCTCCACCTCTTCTCCAACTGTAGAACCGGCCCCATCCTGAAACGCACCTCCCCATTTGATCTATAGAAAGGAGGTCACAATACATGACTGCTGAATTCATTCAACCTTATAACAAAATGTCTTAAACGTATCCAAGCCTACAAGCTGCAGTATACCTCGCACATCCAAGTGTGAGCTACTCAAAATGAAGTACACATTAAGATAAAGTCAAGTAAATAGTATTACGACAACACCAAGAGAAAAACAAAATAAATATCCACCCATCCAAATATGTATCCACACACACACACGTATGAGTATATGGTTATGGCGTTAACGTCATTTTAACAAGATTAACGCTGACAGCACTGATATATATGTGTATCTTACATCATTTGTGTGTCTCTGGATGTATTTCACAAACTCAGCAACTTCCTCATCTTTCTCAATGAAGACACCTTCAAAGTTCCCCTGCTCTGAAGTGCTGAACGAACACAGTGACAGTTGTTTGAAAAGAAACATCAAAATACAATTTTTGTACAAATCCATATTTGATTTATGTCCACAATGCATAACGTACCTTGCATTTGATTGAAAGCGATAAAGCTTGCAGTTTCCATCAACTGAGACGGCGAGCATGTCTGGAGTGCAGGCAGGGCAGCTAAAGCATGGCTCCTTGCACATCCTGTCCACCTCACACTTTACAGCACTCCACTCCAAGAAACTTTTGCTGAAGGCATCAGCTGATATTCGGCCAGTCTTTTAAGTAGAGGACAAACAACAGAATATTCACGGACAGTCATCATAAACATTGATTTGCACAATTTCCTTAAACTTGACAAATTTAGAAACTCACCCTTCCAAAATGGGCTGTTCGTTCATCCAGCACTTTGACAAAGGCCTTAAGTGACATCCCTGCTGCAGCTTCTTAATGTCATAGAAAGACTGAAAGACATCCATTGAAAACAGGGTGCAGAAATTTAAGGTGCCAGGCCAATATCCACCACCCTGGAAGTCCTTAACTGAGGGGGACCACATTAGGCCACAGCTGGTGCAGCTCACCACTGGCAGTGCAAGGTTATAACGGCCTTTAGGAAGGATAAGGAGAAATCCAGTCATGGCTCAACAAAGACATTCATTTTTTCCCATGTTGTTTTCAAAGCGGTCTGGTAAATCCAAATGACCTTTGACAGGTGCCCACATATACTGCGGGCCGAGGGTAATTCAAAACAATGTAGCAATGTACAATTTGCACTAAAACCTGCAAACATATCTATTGTGTATGTACTGTGTGACAAAAGAGCAACTTACCATTTATGGTTACAAGAGCCACAATTGCACCGGGTGAAACCTCAACGTTACCTGCTGGGCAGTCACACACAGTCTGGTCTTTGCACAGGCAACAGCCGAACTAACATTAAAAACACACAATATATATAAAAAGAATTGGAAATTAAATGATACACAATAAATATACAATAACAGCACACACTCATAGTACATAGCAATAAATGCATAAGACTTAAAAACCGTACCTATTGGATTGTGAAACTCTGATGAAGGCTGCAAAAACCCTCCTGTTACTGCCTCTCTGCTGTGCAGGACAAAGCGTGTGTGAACTGCAATATCACAGTCAGCACAAAGGAATGGAAGAGGCAGGCAGTCCAGACACCTCACAACTACTTGTTTGCCACACTGACACACACGGTGTGACTGTGGATCCAGAGTAGCTAACATATTGTCTATAAGACAAGGCCTGGCCTCTTTCCACTTTAGCAAGGACACCATGTTTCTGATCGCCCAGTGAGTAGCAGCTGACTCAGACGACGTCTCACAAGTCATGGCTGCGTCCTCTTCTCCATCCTCCAACAACTGAAGGAGCTCCTGACGAAGCACCTCAGTTCCACACACTAACAGAAAAAAAATAAAGAAACTCTTCCACAAAGTGAAAAACACTCTAGGCAGTATGTTTCTTAGGACTGCACAAAAGCCCTGCCTAACTCAACTATAACAACAAATATAAAAGTAAAGGAATCACAATATATACAAGAAGGTAAAGTACCTTTTGTTGGGTTGACACTGGAAACATAACTAGGTTCTTCACGTGGACACTGATGCTGATCTGCAGACACTGGGGGGGAAAAGAGATTGAAGAATATTTACTTACTGAAATTCTTTGGTGAAAACAAGTTGTGAGATAAAATCAATGGTTGTGAGAACACTGACCACGTGGCAACTAGTACTTCGACTGGATGATGGTCTTTGAGGAATAAAATCTCCCTGTCTGTCAAGGGCGGCATCACTTACATTTTGATTAGATACCTTGAGTTTGTAAATGATCAGATTACATAATTGGAATACAATGTATCCAATTCAGGGTTGCAGGAGGATGAAGCCTATCCCAGCTGATACAGGACAAAGACAGGCTGCCAGTTTATTGCAGGGCTAACACGATATGTGTAACAGAAAATCCACTTAAATGTTTGATATTTCTTATAATAATCATAATTATGACTATTATTTAAAGGTTTCTTTAAATAATACATTTTGATTTTTTATAACCTCTAAAATATAAACCTGAGCTGTTTCAGATTCTGACCTCTGACCTCACTGCAGCTCCCTCTTGGAAGTACGTCTGCTTCTTGTCTACCCCCAGTGATGACCGCCTGCCCTTGATATCACGTACTGTACCTGAGGAACAAAAAAGGACAAACACTTGCCTTCATTTAAGAAGTACATTCATACAGAGGTAATCTATGGAAACACACTAGTTCACCCTTTGGGAGAAATCAGTTCCTGTGAAACATTTCTGTAAATGAACATCATGTGGAGAATGAATGAAATGAGTTCTTCAGGTGACTCAGCAGTCCCACACTGACAAATGAAATCTAGTTAAACTATTAAGCATATTTGCTCTTCTGAAATCTGTGTTAAACAACAACAAACATCAATTAGTAACAAAAATACAGCTGAGTAGAGGCTTTACAAACCACCAGCAGCCATAATGCTAAATTTTAATCTTCAAATGTTTCTGAGCCGTCTTCAACCTGCTTTTAACACATTAAAGTCCCACAGTCAATGCAGCCTGACTCAATCCTAGATGTTCAGCACACAGAGACACAGAGGTGCCGTTTAAAGTTTAGTGATAACCTGAGTCACTGATCATTTGCAGTATTACAGAGTCTGGCAGTCTTTGCATGATGTCCACGTCACTGTGAGTTTCTAGCTGACTCTCAGGTGTGACAGGTGTGCCAGCAGGAAAGAGTAATAATAACCTGCATCCTGAGGTTTGTCATGCAGGATTAAAGCAGCCAGGCTTTGTTCACACAGCTAGGATTGTATTTTACACTGACCCTGGGTCAGTATAAGTATCATACAGTTTAAACGAAGCACTGAAACTTGCACATATTTATTACAGATGCACTGAAGCTAATCGAGATATTTGCTGTCAGTCTGTGGCTGCGATTAAACACTTTACTGGAAACTTTATTAACTAGTAACTTCATCAGTCATGACAGAAGCTAATATTTCTGTGCTATCATCGTTTAAACAGTAACAGCTTTCCTCTAATATAAGCTAACGTTTACACCGTAACTTTAAGCTAGCACCATAAAGACGGTAAAACACGTAATAACATCTACAAATGCATCTTAAAGCTGTTATATTAGCACTCGGTGTATTACTAACATAACCACATTAACATTACTGACACTCGCAGACTTTTAATAGTCATTCTATAAATGCTGTCCGTTTAAATGGTCTTACCTGGTGGTCCATATGGTCCATAAGTGAAGCAGAGGGAGCCTGACCATGCGTCACACGTTTGACGAGTTGGGAGTGAGAACGTGTTGGGCTATCCGGTTGTTCAGTGATGACGCGACGAATCCTACTTCCGGGTCTAAAGTAGTCTGCGTTTAATATGGCTTTTGTGTTGTTAACATGTTTAATGTTATGTATTTTCTTCTATTTGATCTCAAAAAGCTCCTAAAACAGTCAGTGATCCCTGTTGTCCTCCCTCGGCTTTTATTACCACTAATCATTTATTTAAGCTCAGTTTTTAAAACCTTAGGATGTAACTACAGCCCAGCCTATGCAGCAGTATATGAATGACTAACCTCGTATTGTAGATGGATTATCTCAGTTGTTCTCCTGGCTGAAGTTTGGTCCTTTTACAGCATCCTGCCATGCGATTACATTTGTTCCTGACCACCGAGAACACTCACGGTAACTTTTATCGAGTGGGAAAAAAGTTAGCTTGTTTATATTATGCTAACATAGCTGTGTCGCTAGCGGTCACCTAGCACATCATTATATACCAGCTAGCCCAACTTCAGTAACCCGACAAACGTCACTGCTGTTTAGTTTTCTGTCTTCATTTATGCTGGAAGTGATAGCAGAGCTGTACGTTTTAATTTGTTTCCAAAACCCCGCAGTCAGGACATGCTATATTGTATTTAGATAGAAGCTAGCGAGCTAACTCCCTGCTAACTTCTAACTCCGTTAAATGTCATAAATTCATTTTCATGGATGCCTGGATGTTAAACTCAATTGTTACACCTGGTAGAGCAGAACGCTGATCATTTTATTAAAGATGAAAGACTTTAGACAGTTTTTCAACTCTCAGTAATGCCATAGTGATCGTTTGATATATGGACCTGCAGCGGAGTTTAGACCCAGACACGGCTAGTGATGTCAGACTGAACAACCGGATAAGGAACACACTCACTTCCTGAGCCCTGGGCAATAAGAGACGTTTTGTGTTTTATGATTTATTGATATGTTTGATCCTTTCTGAGCTGCGTTAATGAAGCAGTCATTAGAGCACCATGTCCGCTAGAATAGTTCTGTAGTTTGATGCTTGAGTCGTTGCAGACTTGTTGAAACTCCCTCACCCGTCAAAGCAGCGTCTTTGTTATTCGCGTCCAGCAGATGGCAGTGTTTCACTGTCTGACGGCTGTCTGAAGCTTCAGCTGGATTATCCGTTTAAATGAGATCGTTTTATAAAACTTACAACAACAGGCCTGAACCTGCTCAGCTCCAAAGAGCTGGCTAAACGATGGGGCATGTTCAGAATCTTCCTGAAGTTTAACAATTTCCCAAAAAGTTCCACAAAGTGAATTTTCATATAAGACAAGAAGGAAAGAACAGGGTGTGACGTGGAAGGGGCCCTCTGGCAAACAAATTACTGCTTTTATTAAGTTACAAAACTCGCAGTCCTGTTCACGAGTGATCAGAGAAGGGAACAGGAGATGGACAGATGGATCGGTGCTGCGGCTGCAGACTCTTCACCAGTCCCTCTTTACCAGTCGATTTACGTCCTTACCCTCTGTCACATCGGGACTGAACGGACTCACGCGTAGGCTCTGAGTGGGGAACAATAAAGGTTTTTTATTTACAGAAGCACCAGGTGATCTATTTACACAGTGGGGAAAAGACGGGTTCCGGGAATCCACACACGAACAGGAGGGGGGAAAGACACTTGCAGTCCACACACGCTCCAAAGTCCTCACTCCATCCACGCTCCACGCTCCTCTTCACACTCCACAAGAAACACAAAAGCTCGCTCCAATCCTCACACACTTGATCGCTCAGGTAACACAGGGGCAGGTCCAGGGAAATCTATTCACAGAGATGCAAAAGGTTACTGTAAGAAGATCGCTAGGGAAACACGAGAACGAACTGAGCTGGGGTTAACACTGACGAGAGTCGGCAACGGTCCAGCGATGAGAAATACAGGGCTGCCATCTTATAAGGGGACTGGAACACTGTTGGGTGATGAGCCACAGGTGTCACCAGGTGCGTGGGCCAAGGGCAGGAGCCCACAGATGAGCTCCGCCCAGGCAGTGAGAGAAGGAGGGAGGGAGAGAGCGGGGACAAAATCAAAACAAAAAAACACATGTAGCCACACTGAGGCGACCGGGTAGACACAGGGACCCTGACACCCTCGCCTTTTTCACAAATGGCATGTATGAAAATCTATAATAACTCCAGTTATACGGATATCAATATCCTCATAAGTGAGGATATTGATGAAACTGATTTGAACTTTTACTGATTTCTGTTTAGATATAAATTGATTCAAAGTGGTCAGATATGCAGATTCTGACCTTTCCTCTGGCAAATATATAAACTCACTGAAAACAGTTTGACTTTTCAGAGAGTTTCCTATCTATCTGTATTTTTACTTTAATAGTTAAGCACGATTAACATTTAGGAAAATGGAAAAATAAACAAGTTAATAAATGAAATGAAATAATACTGATTTATATATTCACTCTGTTTACTTTTTCGATATAGAAATACAATGAAGACTTCCATGTTCCTGCTGGTGGCGCTCTCTGGCACTGTGCTCTGCATGACTAACGGACGTGTTCAGAAAACCAGCAGATCATCAACATGATCCCACAAGGGGGATGTGATGATCTGATAGCAAACAGAGATAATAATGGTAACTGTAAGCGCAAGAATACCTTTATCATTGGTGACTTTAATCAAGTTAGAACAATTTGTGATCCAAGCAATCGTATCAATGCAAATAGAAATCTTTATAAAAGCCCCACAGACGTGCACATTCTGTATTGTAAACTGCTGGGACAAACAACGATACCCATTGTACATCCAGATACAGATGAAAAGGCGTATTGTAATTGCATGTGATAAAATCAATACTTTCCTTCAGCCTGTGCACTTTGAATGTTGCTCTTGAGTTGAGAGATGCTGTGAGCTTGCTGCCATCTTTAAACATCACTTCATGATGCTGGTTTAGATGCTTTATAAGACTTTGTTACGTTTCTTAAACAGTGATGAAAATAATAAAGAGGAAATATGAGAGAAGTGATTTTCAGTGAATGTTGAAAAAAATCCCACAATAACAAAAATGATGGCAACATTGCTACACTTTGCTTTCTTAGCTTGCATATTGTACATTTTCACAGTTGTTTCTGATTGGCTCCATCTTCTCTCGTTGTCACAGCTGTTGCTCAACTTTCAGCACTCATTCAATTAAAAAAACAACAAACAAAAAAACCAAGCTGCTGCTGGTAAGGTTGGCATTCTTGCAAGACTCAGTAACACAAAACAAATAAAAAAATGCACATCCCATGTTTATCCCATGTTATTCCAGGCTGAGTTTATGCATTTATGCTTATTTGTTTATAAAATATTATAAGCTGGTCTGAGGTCATTTGTTACTAAAGAAAAACAAACAAACACTGTCATTATTTAATCCACTAAAACTAAGACACAATGCAGAAGCAGTGTGTGAAAACTAAGTGCACCTTCACTGGTGTAGCATCTGCCTTAGAAACAATGAAGTCAAATGAAACTGTTGAATCATCTCTATGTGCTAAAGGCTCATTTTAATGCAGCATTAATCACGTTGCTTTAACAGTGCTGCATTTTAATAATGTTTATCACGTTCTTTGTAGATTTTAATTATCACCATCGTCGCTGTGAGAACATGTCTGGTTGGAGCAGGCGGCACTCAGGGATCATGTTGTGTGGAAGAAGAGTCATGTGATTGTTTTTTTTAAAGATTTTTTTCTATGAGTGCACAGAGTGTGAAACAGAAAGATAGGATCGACAGAGAAAGCTGATCATGTCTGTTGTGACACCTGCAATCTCTGACTAGAGTTTTAGGTTCTGTCAGGCAGCTAACACAAAGAAAGCCTGGCTTCATTGTACAAATACAACTTACATATACAACACATGACATATTACACAGAGTCATTATTTATTCAACAAAAACTAAGCCAGATGCAGTTTTTGGATTTTATTTCAAAATGTTCTTATTCTGATTGTTTACTTAATATATTTAGACACATTTGGTTTATTTCTATAAAAATGATATTTTACACAAAACTTCAAACAGCTGCCTGCAAACATGGCTCTTTATTGTAAAGCCAGGTATGAACAACAACCTGCAGCTGCATGCTGTTGTGCTCATTGGTGTCACATTAGGTTCTGAACCACAAACAGAGAAGTTTCTTAGAACTGCTGGGCTAGTGATGTAGGTGTTGATGCAAATGATGGCTTAGGGTGGTGCTACGACAGTGTATAAAAACTGAAGCTCCCAGAGCCAAGTGTTATTTGTTCTTCCGTAACTGAGGTGAACTATAACCTGCTCAGGTAGAATTTAATAACAGCGTGTCTGAACTGCTCGTCTCCAGGCTTCACGTCTCATTCTGTAAGAACTTGTTGTTTGTTTATGAACTTTTTATAAACAACAGACTTTTGTATACTTCCAAGAAAGAGGGAGAACTTACTCTTCTGCCACACTCACGTTCATCTTTATCTGTCATCAGTTCAGATAAAAGCATCACTGATTATTCTGAACACTGTTTTAAAGCTTCTGCGTCACTCTGATTTCTTCTTAAAGTTGGCAGACAGGATTGTGAAGAAGGACATAGTGGATCCCCCCTTTTAATGAGCATATTATCTGTGAACACTGAATACAAACAACCTAAATGCTCATTAAAGAAGCAGGTTGGCTCATAAAGTGCTCTGTACTTGTTTTATGCAAGTGCTGTTTCTGGAAACAACCACCATCTGTAATCAACACAGGACTTATTGAGCTGTCAGGTGTGCAGACAACATGGCACATTTTGGGAACACCTATAGTTGATGTCTTAATTATGAAAATAGCTACTCTGTAGTTGATGCTTCCTGTTCTGCCAGAGCAGGTGCAGCCTTTGTGGAAGTGGGTTCCACTGGACCAGCGTCTGTGAACGATCCATTGTGGGTGATTTTTTTTTTGACCTTACATCTGTGTGTAAGGACCAACCACAACCATCTAAAATCTTTGCATGTTATTTTATCTTCTGTGTAAGAAGTACACAGCATACCCTGATGATCAGCTTCAAGGGTTCTCAGTGTAGGATGCATACAGTATGTCATGCTGAAATATAGAGCACTTACAATAGAACCCACTAGAAACCAATTATTTTAGCCTGGTTCCTTAAATCTATGGCATTTTTCCCATGCTGACTGATATGCTGCTCAGTGTCTTTTGCTGTCTGTCATGATCCTGGGCCATGTTGGCCCAGCATTCTTAGTTTTCATATGTTTTGTGTGTTGTTCTTTATTTATGCCATGGTTTCTGTTAAGATGTTCCTTATTTGATTACCTCCTGTGTGCCCCTCTGTTTATCTGTGAGCCCTCGTTTCCCCTCCTTGAGTTTTATTCCATGTTTTCCCAGCCCGTTATGTCCGTGCTCTCCCCGTGCTGTCTCTCCTCCTCTCTGAACCTCCGTGTACTTCCTGTTTTACTTTGACAGTCTCCCGTCAGTGTTGCGTTCACTCCTGCCGTGTCTTGTTATGATTATCAGTGTCACCTGTGTTCCCCATGTGCTCCCACTTCCCTCGTTAACCCTCTGTGTATTTATGTCTGCGTCTCCCTCAGTTCTGTGTCGCGTTCTCCCTCATTCATGGCCGTGTGTTTCTCTGTGTATTACGTTATAGTTTCCTCGTTTAGGTTGTATGGTTTCTCTCTCCAGCAATAAAGCTGTGTTTTGAGTTCATTCCTGCCTCCGTGAGCTTGCGTTTGGGTCCTCATCCTGCCTGCACACAGCCGCAACCATGACAGTCTGCTTTTAAATCAGATGTCACTCTGAACATAAACACAAGCCACAGCAGCCCAGCTGTCTTAGCTGAGTACAAGGATACATTTACTCTCTTTGTGTAAAATATTGTGATGATTTTACATTATATTAGGCAGGCAGCTGCCCAAATTAAACCGTGACTATTAGCAGTTTGGTTATTTTGAACGCCTCGGCTGGAAAAAATTCAAAATGGTTTGTAAGGTTGGCCACAGCTTTGTATGTAAAGGGGAGTTAGAAGATTGCTTCATATTTTAAGATTGATTAAGATTAATTAATATTTTTAATTGTTTTATTTTACATCTCACCTTTTACACTGCATTGAGTTGCTGCCATGTGATTGGCTGAGTGTACATCGTTCTTTGTTTCAAAATGGACTTAATGCTTGGTTGAACAGTTGTGATGTTTATCTCCTTTAGATTTATTTTTTATTGTCATGATGAAAAATGGTTTGTTGGTTCATACCTATGAAGTTACAGTGTTTCTGAAAAGCCTAAAAAGATGAATTGTTACCATAGTAAACTTCAAAACAGACTTTATTATATGATATAGTTATAAAATTGGATAAAAACTGACTTCAGCATAATATAAAATAATGTGTTGTCACTATGCATGCATTGGTCAACTTTCAGATCTATGAAGTTCAGCTCCCCCAGCTGTGTCTCCCTTCTGTGGCCCATTCCCTCATTACTACCCTGTGTATTTAAGCCCTGTGTTTTCCCACGCTTGGTGTCGCGTCGTACCCTCAGACCCTGCCTGTGTGTTCCTGCTTGGTTTCATGGTTTGGTTTCTGTTTTTGTTTCATGCCAGCAATAAAAGCTGTGGTTTTAGTTACATTTCGTCTCGGAGTCCTGCATTTGGATCCACATTTCCACCTGCCCGCACTCAGAGCCCTGACATCAGCATAATATAAAATAATGTGTTTTCCCGATACCTGATTTTTAGCACTATGTATGCATCGGTCAACTTTCAGATCTATGAAGTTCAGCTCAGTTATCTATGTTTTCATTTTTAGTTTCCATTTGCATTTAGATGCACGGCCGATTCTCTGATGTGTGATCTGTTTCTACCTGTGCTGATGCTAGCAGGACTAAAGCTGATCAAGCAGCAGTAAATATGTGAAGCAAGGCTGAAGGATACACTCATAAAATGAACAGAATCATAAGAATATAACAGCACGAGCACTGCAAATGCAACTAAAACATGTTGACATCAAATGGTATGTTATTTGAAATCTATATGAAATAATGACACATCTATGTTTTCCAATTTTTATTTTTTTTTGTATTTATTTAGTTTTTCCACAGTTGTGTAAATCAGTCTGTCTGTGGACTGGTACAGCTGAAAAGCCGACGCAGCCAGTTCCTCTTCTTCTTCTTGGGTTTTTTGTCTGCCACAGTCTTAGCTTCAGTTTCGAGTTCAGCTGGATTGGTAGTTATCGTTTTCTCTCTGTCTTCTGTTTGTTGTAGAGAGTCATGCAGAGACATCTCAGTTGATGTCAGGGAGTCTTCTTCTTCTTCCTTGTCCTGTTCTTTGGTGTCTTTTTCCACCAGAAGCTCAGATTTTCCATTTGCTGTGTTGGAATTTTGTTCATTTTGCTCCTGTGTGATTTTAATGTAGGACGCTTTGACTTCTTTCAACTCTTGATAAAGAGTCTCTACTTTCATGTCATGAAGCTCCTTGTTGGAGCAGAGCTGGGATTTAAGCTCACTGATTTCCATGTTCAGTGTCTCCTGGTCCTGCCTATGTTTGTCTTCCTGTTCCTTGAGTTGGTGTTGAGCTTCTAGGAGCTGTTGTTGGAGTGTTCCTATTTGCTCTTGTTGAGTCTTGTATTGGACTTCAAATTGAGCCTCCTTCAGACCTACACAGTCCGTGTGTGAAGCCTCTGTGGTTTGTGTAGAAGAATCCACACACTGCTCTGTGGTAGGGTCGCTGACGTCTTCGTGCAGGACACGGATCATGTCATCCAGCATGACAACTGCTTGGTTGTCCTTTGCTTGAACCTCTGTTTTGCTCTTATCAGGCTTGTTATTATCATTAGCCTCCTCCAGTTGCTCTATGAGCTCTTTAATTGTTTCTTCATGCTGTTTTTTGTCGGCGATCATCTGTGCATGAAGTTTGGTCACCTTAGACTGGTAATAAGAAGCCCTCTTATTAGCAGCTACCAGTTTCCAGTAAAGCTCGTTCTGGTGGTTTTGGGAAGCTTGTAGTTGATGCCTGAGAGCAGCAATCTCACAACATGAATCATACTGGACTCTGCCATGATGGGGTATAAATCTGGGATTTGGCTGATGTTGCCACGTCCCTCCATTTGGCCCAGGGTTTTGTCCACTGGCGTTATTCATGTTTGCCTCTGTCTCCATATTCACGTCGTCCTTTGGTTCTGACATAGGGAGGGATTCAGGGTTTTCCCTTTCAGAGGTTCCTTCAGGGTTTCCTGACACTTCTTCATTTCTCAGGTTGCTTCCATCAGCCACGTTGTTTTGGGCTTCTAGAAGAGCCCGAGCATACGCCCGAGTAATCGGTCGTCTGGGTTCTTCAGCCACTCTTTTCTGTTTTTGCCCCCTTTTTTTCTTGCCTTTCACGACCACTTCTGTTTGAACTTGTGCCAGAGGACGTGTTTCAGGATTTGGTGTTTGGGCTTTTTTGAGGTCATTTTCCGATCTTTGCAAAACTGTTATATTTGGGCTCACGACCACTTCCATCTGTGCTTCTGCCATTTTATATGCGTCTGCTTCAGCGTCTGCTTCTGCGTCTCTGTGTCTTCCTTATCTTGGTTTTAACAAACAGGTTGTTTTGTAGTTCTGCCACCAAAGAGTTGCTACAGTTGACTGAATTTCTCCTTCCAATGACAGAATGTGATGACATCACAAGCTTTGTGCCTTTGATGACATCACAAGCTTTGTGCCTTTGATGACATCACAGGCTTTGTGCATTTGATTCTGTGATTGGATAGTTTGAAAATAAAATGTCCACAAATGTACTTTAAAAAAAGTCATTTTATTTTGTAGTATATGTTGAATTAACACTATAAAAGCTACTCGACCAGAATTGCAGTTAAAAATAAAACAAAAGCAAAACACAAGTTTTTATAAATGGTTGTTACAAACAAACCAAAGGAGAAGACGACTGTTTAGTGGAAAAAATATTAGACATGCTCTCTCATAATAACTGTGTAATAATGTAAACTAAGACATGTCGAAAACATTGATATTTAGTTAAAGGTATTTATTCAAACGATCCAATGACCAGCATGTTTTAGTGAATGTCTGTAGGCACTGGGAGCTTGGTGGTTGCCTAGGCGACAATATGTCATCTATGTTTTGTTTTTAATTCAGTTTCACTGGTGAAACTAAGAAACAACAGGCTGTAGAGGGACACGTTAACAGAGCTTTACTAACTCTTACTGTCATATCCAGTGTGGACAAATCTGTATAGATTTATATTAATATATTAATCATTCATTTGAATAACCAAGGATGCAAAATAAAAATCACAGGAGAGTTTATGAGACCAGGTCAAGTTCAGAGACACACGTTTAGCAGAGGTGAAGCCTCGAGGACAGCTGGCAGCTACACCCATGTATGACAGCACCCACCTGTCACAAAGAGCAGCCTTTCCATGCCTGACTCTGCATAATTGTCAGCATCCAAGCATTTTCAATGAGTCATCATCCTCAGAAATCATCCTTTGCACAGTTGTTATGAAGAGAAAAATAAACTTTAGAGCTGAAAATCAGATATGAACCGTGATCTGGGAGGGGAAGGGCACCTGCTGCCAGACAATGTTCACCTTGGAAAAAGTCAAAAGTGGTTTATAAATTTTGCCACAGGTCTGTTTGTCAGAGGGAGTTAGGCCATTGCTTCATAATTAAAGACTGATTAAGATGATTCATATTTTCTTAAAGGTTCTTTTTAGACCTCACCTTTTACACCTGCATTGAGTTGCTGCCATGTGATTGGCTGATCAGATATTTGCATTAATGAGTATTTGAACAGATCTACCTAATGAAGTTTTATATTTATGATGAAAATGCTTTGATGGTTCATACCTATGAAGTTACAGTATATCTGAAGAGCCTTAAAATATTTTTTTTACCATAGTAAACTTCAAAACAGACTTTATTATATGATATAGTTTTAAAAAAGGATAACAATTGACTTCAGCATAATATAAAATAATGTGTTTTCCCGATACCTGATTTTTAGCACTATGTATGCATTGGTCAACTTTCAGATCTATGAAGTTCAGCTCAGTTATCTATGTTTTCATTTTTAGTTTCCATTTGCATTTAGATGCACGGCCGATTCTCTGATGTGTGATCTGTTTCTACCTGTGCTGATGCTAGCAGGACTAAAGCTGATCAAGCAGCAGTAAATATGTGAAGCAAGGCTGAAGGATACACTCATAAAATGAACAGAATCATAAGAATATAACAGCACGAGCACTGCAAATGCAACTAAACCATGTTGACATCAAATGGTATGTTATTTGAAATCTATATGAAATAATGACACATCTATGTTTTCCAATTTATTTTATTTATTAATTAAATTTTTTCCACAGTTGTGTAAATCAGTCTGTCTGTGGACTGCCAGCCAACACATCCACAACACCAACAACTCAGACAGCACAAAGCCTTTTAAGTTGGCGAGGCGTGATAGCAAATGCAGCGCAGGTACATCCATCTGACCTGCAGCAGCATCGCAGACCACGCCCCCCCTCCACACCACTCTTTCCTCACAGTTGCTCGCCATCGTTGCTCTCAGAGGGTAGAAGGTCCCGATCGAAGTGCACAGGTAACTTCCCTTCACATTTCACGACAATGATCCTGTTAGTGAGAAGCCTGCCTTCATACTGGCAGCTGGGTTTCCTGGCTCCCTGATGCTTTAGCTTACATTTAATTATGCGAAACGTTGCGGTACTATACGTCATGCCGCTATTTTCATCGTACCTCCCATCACCTCTACAAATGGATTTGACCTTTGCTGGAATGCTGAGGATGAATGTGTTGGTTTCCTTACAACTGTTGTCAATTTTGTAGATATTCCTATTTGATATTTCTGTGTTACACAGCTTTTCAGTCATCTTAGCATCTACATGCTGTCTTCTAAACTTTTCATAAGGTGTTTCTTCAGGTCGGTGCTCGCTTGGTAGAAAATTGTTCACTTTGGAAAATCCGGAAGCAAAGAGCAGCACAAGCATCGTGCAGACAAACAGTGTCTTCATCGTCTCCTGGAGAAGAAAACACATGGACATTTTTCCACATTAAGAATTTGGCAGATACATCCTTTTGGATCCTGAAGCTCAGTAAGTCGTCTTTGTGAGCTGCAAACACACACGACAAGAGGACTGATAGACCTTTTTCTTTAAATGAAAGAAGTCGTTTTATTTATAGTTTTCTTTTTTATTTATTTCTAATCATATATATTACTTTGTTCTCTGTTTATTTTTTATTTTTCAACTGTTAGGACGATTTCTAAATATCCTGAACAAGCTTGATCTGGACGGCTCCTGGAAGCAGATTCAGGCGTGATGATGTCATTTTCAACTGGAAAAAGAAGCTTTGAAAAGCTGAAGTAGTTTAAATGTTTAGATATTTAACCTTGTTGTATTACTTTATATTTTATATTCATCGTATTAAGACATCAAGATATTTGTTTTTGCCTTAAAATTTTGTGTTTTAATTTATACTTTTTGTTATTCTTTTTTTTAATTTTGTCATTTTGCCTTTTTTACTTGATGTGATTTGGATAAATATATATTTATATCTACAGATATATTGAGAGAGTTTTTCTCTGGGTTTCACAAGCCCATTTTATAGATAAAAGTCCAGGTCATAATAGATCCGGTTCATTAAGAACAAAGTTTAAATCCTATTTAATATAAATGCCTTTCTGCACTCAGTTATTCTTTCCTGTCATATGTTTCAGTGTGCTCTGTAGTAACAATGACACACTGCAAAATAAAAATAATAAGACACTCACCTTTTTTTCCTTTACTAATGATGATGATTAACCTGCAGTGGTTCAGGTATAAGTTGGTTGTCTGGAACAGCAGGTGATGAAGATGTCGTGAAGGGTCTGTGGTTCATGTATATAGTGGGTTCATTACATAACTGGATAGGCAACATCTGACAGTCAGTTTAAATAAGATCTTGTTGTATTTGAACACAAATCAGCAAAAACAGGTCTCTCACCGTGCAAATATACAGCTTACGTAAGTTTAGTGTGCTCACCGAATGCAGTGTTTAGTGTAGCAGCAGAATTATGACAGTTTATGGAGATGTTCAACGTGAGCCTGCTGCCCAGCTTTAAAAGGAAAATCATTTTAAATGATACATAATAAGTTCTTACCAAAAGAGGAATGCAGACGGAGATGAGCAGAGATCTCTTCTGCAGTTCAGATGCTGCTGTGAGTTCTAGTTCACTTCTGTCACAGAGGAACAAAGTGTGTTTGGATCTGGACACTTTGATTTTTATACTTCTGATCAGCACCACCTCAAATAATCCTTTGCATCCACACCTACATCACTGGCCCACCACTTCTAGGAAACTTTAACACTTCCCTGCTTGTGACTCAGAAAGATAATGCAAATATGATGACCACTGACCACAAGAACCTGCATGTAGATGCAGCCTGTTTTTCCACATCTGGCTTTAGAAAAAAAATGAATGCACAAACAAATAGATTTAAAATAAAAAGATGTGTTGGTATATTTTGACCTTTCAAATAAACTATTAACACTTCTTTTTTCCCCTTTTTAAGTATAATTTTTGGCAAATAAAGTGAATGTTTTGACCATTTGCAGTTAAAATGTTGAACAATCTTTTTATTTTTGTTTTACTACCAGTTGGTTGTAATAATTTCATATGAGGGTTTAAATGGATGTATAACAAAACAAAGGATAAAAGTATATATAAAAGTATATTTAATGAAGCTGATCGAACAACAGTGCAATATGGCATGATGACAGTGTTTACAATTTTGGCAGGAGAACAAAAGATAAATATTATAAAATACAAGACATGAAAATCTCAGAGGTCAGGGGTCGGGGGCCCAGGAAGTCTGACCCGCAGATTCCAGGTCTGACTTCGAGTACATAAAATATCATCTTTCTTGTGGGGAAGGAGCCTGAGTTAGAGCAGGAAGTTACACCATATTGATATTGTTGGGGTAGCCTCAATGCCAGTGTTGGACTCTCCAGTTTCCTTGAAGGAGGTTTGACTTTGTGCCATCGTTGGCTGGACTCTGTGCTCATTGATATCCCCGTATCAGTGAGTTAAGACACCATGCATTTATTTTCTGTGTGGCACACAACAAGAAAACAAGCCAAGAGAGAACACATCAGCCTCCAATGACAGTTTATTAAAAGGTTTATTGGAGGTTATTTGTTGTGTTATTGAACCTGTGTGCTAATGAAAGAGTGTCCTTAATAAACGTACTCCATAAGGAAGTGTGTTCACAAGTGCACAGAACACATTAGGGCACAGGTCAATGATCGGTTTTACAATTGTATTGTCAGATCGATGGACACTTTCGGATACTTGGATATTCAGGTGATTAGAGGAGCAGAGATGATCAGCTGATCAGGATTTGGTGGTGTGTTGGATCAGGTGGTGGAGAGATACAGGACAGGCCTGACATACACAAACGTATAGTGAAGGTGCAGAGGCTCAGATCTGTGACATCGTCCCAGCTCAGTGTCCATATTTAGATGTAACAGTGCTATAGACTTTACCTGACAACTTGTATGAGTAATGTTTTCATCTCAGGCATGTCAATTTCATTTGTGAATATATTTTTAATACTTGTACAACAGATTTTTTTGAGTGTTAAATAGAAATTATATGCTGAAACTGAAGTGATGGGTCGCACTCTTTAGTTCACCCCTGCTCTCGAAACAATGTAGGTGGTCCAGTTAACATATTTACATTTTTTCATTTGCTTTTGCTGTTTCACTTGCAAAATATTTCCAGTGTGACATTTGATCAGGTCTTGTAAACCTTGTCGTTAACCAAGCAGTCACTCCCAGGCTGCTGTGCTGATCACCGGATCTTAACTTCATTGTCACAGTGCACTCAGAACAAAACAGCCATGCAGAGATATGAGTCACAGTGACATTAAAACTGATGAAGACCGTCGTCGTTAGAACCAGCAAACTGAACGAACTAAAAAAGATCATCTAAATTCAACTGGTCTAAAATATCAGGATCTCAGTGTTAAGTCCATATTTTTGAAGTAGAAGCTTTTACTGGTTTTACTTAAGAAAAAGAAATAATAAGGAATTGTTTTGGAATTTGTCCAGGTTAACAGATGAAATCATGTTCAGTGCTTTGTCCTGTCAGTAAACACAGATTCTTTATTTGCACTGAATGGGACAGCATATAATTTCACTGCTTTTGGCGTAATGACAATAAAAGATAGTTTCAAAGTCTGACCTGCAAAGCCCGTCCACCCAGTGTCCTCCTCAGTCCTGCTGGTTGCATGATTGCTGTAGAAGTGCTAAACTACTGTGACCTGATTAATTGAACTGAACTCACACTGCAATAACTAATCAGTGAGGTGGTAGTTTAAGTACTTCATTACCAAAATGTATAAATGAAGTACATCAGAAGATGTTGGGGAAGAAGCACTTCACCGGGTGGGCCTGGACCCCCGAGGCCTGTCCCTGTGCCGACCTCGTCTGAGTCTAATAGATTTATAAGATAGAGCTCATCAAAAGACTAAGATATGAATATAAACATGATATTTGTCAGTTTAATTTAATGTTAAGTTGAACTGGAGTTAACCAGAATCCTTTACTCTTCCAACTCCTCTACTTTGTCTAACAGTTAGCTTAGCTTAGCCTAGCCAAGTTTTCTTTGCAAAATTGCTAATTGCATGGTTTCAAATTGCAGTTTTGATTTTAAGTGGACTAATTGTTCAGACCTGCTCTGGGGCCTGTCTGAAGTATTAAATTGACATATATTTGTCTCAACACCTACGCAGGAGAACTTTTTTGTAAGTGTGAAATGGAAAATAGAAGAAGAAGTAGAGATGTGGGTGTTCCTATTTACATGTTTTTATTTTCTGTTTCTTTAGCCAAACATGTTATTTGATCAGAGCACCTGCCTGTACACCTGCTGTTAACCAAGCAGTTATTTTCAAGCTGCTACACTGATCACAAAGTCAGGACATATGAATGACAGGAAGTGTCCAGTGTCACGTACCGATATTAATGACAACAATGATGGGTCAAAGCAACATATGATGAGCATTTATTACGATATCCTGATAAATGTAATGCAGCGGGATAACTTCTACAGTTATTATGTTAGTGATGATGCCTCTTTGCTTTTCATTTATTCACAGCTTTGTGGCGTACGATGGAGTGTCAGGGCCACATTAAGATGATAACCTGCCACGGCTGCAGTACCCTCTACAACACGGCTTGTGTCGATGATTTAGTGAAGCAAACTGATCAGCTGTCTCATTGTGTCTTTTGTGTGTTTGGTTTTGTGTTTTCAATGAACTGAAAGCCCTCTTTAATGCACGAGGGTGTGACCATCCACATTCTCTCATCTGTCCAGTGTCAGCCATTCATTTTGTGCAAATGGTCAAGTCTTCCAAGTGTGCGTGCTTTTCCTTCAGCGTCTGTGTTACTCGCGTCCAGCAGATGGCAGTGTTTCACTGTCTGACGGCTGTCTGAAGCTTCAGCTGGATTATCCGTTTGCTATGTTTGCCATGTTACAGTGGGGAGGAAAAACTCATTTTTAACAGGAATATCTAGACATGAGTGATTACTGCAGTGGGGCACTATCTGTGCTATCTATAAGAAATGTTAGCAACAATAAAACTCTGAGGATCAGGGCTCCATTTCACTCCAGTGTTCAGTGGCATTTTAAAAGAGTGAATACCGACGCTGAATGTCTTTGTAAAGCAAAAGCACTTTGTTAGCCTTTACAGAGCAAAGCTATGGATCAATGTGCAGTGAAGAAAAATCGAGGTGGCCAGTCTGTCCTTTCCTAACCAATCACAGAGCTCCTTACATTGCACCATGTGGCTAATTTGCGTTTTACTGATATTGCTGGGCTGCTGTCAATCATTTTGTCTTTATATTACAACAGAGCATTGACCTTTAACCTGTTTAATTCATACTGAGTATTTAAAAAAAATGTATTGTCATAATAAATTCTGCCTCACTGAAACACCATTTTGCATTAGCCTCTATCACCTGACTTGTCACTGATGATATCACTGCATGAGCAGGCGAGCGGTAGCGGCGGGGGGGGGGGTGTAGGTGAAGCTCGTGAAGAACAAAATTCTGTACGAGCGGACGCAGTGAGTCCAATAACCAGGGGTAACTGGAAATAAGGTGTTGTAGGCTGGCTTCCACAGTGTAAAGAGACACTTCTCCCTCATGCTCTAACAGCTGGTAAATCAATTTAGAAGCAGAGTCGATAACGGCCTCCTGAAGCTCCCTAGGTGGGGTGACTGCCGCTGGATCCATATCTGGCTGGTCCGTACTGTCACGGCGGGTGAGGAGAGCCGTGTGAAAATAATAAATGAGGATCCAATCGCAGGCAGTAGTGGAGAAGTGAAGGTGGTTTATTGAACACAAAAATAAATATGGACAAACAGCAAATGGAGCACGAACTAAACTAGACTGGAAACAACTAAACTACAGAGCACAAACACACGGGTGAGACATGGTGGACACACAGACGGACCAGCAACTACAATGACAGAGGACACGACTTAAATACACAGAGAAACACAGGGGAATTACACACAGGTGGTGGACACAGCTGGGAATAATCACCAAGACGAGACAGAGGTCAAACTGAACACACTCACATGAGACGCAGACCTTCACAATAAAACAGGAACAAGAAACCATCACACTAAGACGCAGACTCGACATAGAGAGAGAGACAGAAAATGACACATGGAACTAAACTAAACCTGCAAAAACATGACAACTCAAAATACTGGGTCAAACTGACCCAGAACCGTGACAGACTTTCTATAATGTTTTGCTTGAGCATGTCCTGCTTTTCTGTAATGTTATTTCTACAGCCTCTTATTTCTAACCTCTTGTGTACCTCTTTTCAACCACTGGGAGGCGCTACAGCTTCATTCCTTTCACACTAAGGCAGCGGTAGGGAACTCCAGGCCTCGAGGGCCGGTGTCCCTGCAGGTTTTAGACGTTCCCTACCCCTGCACTAAGGCCTTTGAAATCTTCATTAACACTGAGCTTGAAATTTCTATCAGTCGAATGCAAAGGAGTCCTGTGGTTGTAGGACAGAGGTAGGGAACGTTAATCTGCCATCATTTAGATTATATGACAACAACCTTCAAATCTGAAGTCTCAGAAATCTGCTTCATGTACAAGTTCCTCCAATAATCAGGGCTAATATCACCAAATTGTACATAAACAGACTTTTACATGTTAAATATTTCTCAAATATGGGGAAAAAAACAATATAAAATACTATATTATTAACAAAATATCTTAAGATACAGCTACAAATTGCTTGAAACATTTGCAATGAAATATATAAAACAGCTTTATTGTCAGTGAGGACAAAGTTATAGTGATGCTGTGCTGGAGTGTTCAAAAGAAGACAGAGACATGAAGTATAAATATTGTATAATATTAAATATAAGAAAGAACAAAGTTATAAAAACATTAATAATTGAAATCTGCAACAATATTCACATAAAGTGTAAAATACAGAGTTAACTGTTTAATAGGTAAAGTTTAGGTCTTGCAGTCGAACAATGATCCCAAACACAGCAGCAAATCTACAGCAGAATAGCTGAAAAGCAAAGTCCAGACCTCAACCTGGGACATTCAGAGAGCTGTGCTTAAATAAATGCCCACAAAGCTCAAAGAACTGAAGCAACGTTGTAATGAAGAGTGGGCCAACATTCCTCCACAACAATATGAGAGACTGATAAAGTCAAGCAGAAAACAATTACCTCACATTTGTGCTGCTAGAAGTGTTTCTAGTTATTCACAGGACTGTAGTTTGAATTTAAAGAAATGTGAAAGTGCACTGAAATTAACATAAAGTTATTGCAATTTTTAAAAAAAATCAAGAAATCTAAGAGGAAGAAACAATGTAAACCACACAATTGTTTTCCTTATATTCTCCACATGGCAATGCACATAACAGACATGAAATATTTGCATTTATCAATAGAAAATATACAATTTTTCCATAGTCATAGCCAGGCCCGATTACTGCCAAACCTGTGCTGAATCAATCACTTAAACAGGACCTGTCTGACAAAGTAGAGTAGACCAAAAGATCCTCAAAAACTACACATCATGGCGCAATCCAAGGAAATTCAGAAGCAAATAAGAAACAAAGTAATTGAGATCTCTCAGTCTGGAGATGCAACGTCAAGATGAACAGAATCCAGTTTCTGGGATCCTGAAGGAGAATGTCTGGCCATCTGTTCACGACCACAAGCTGAAGTGCACTTGATCCAAAGCACACCAACAAGTCCACCTCTAAGCAGCTTAAGTAAAACAAAAGAAAGACTTTGGAATGGCTTAGCCAAAGTTCATACGTGAATCTGATTGAGGTGCTGTGACCTTGGAAAGGTGGTTCATACTCAAAACCCCTCCAGTGTGGCTGAATTACAACAATTTTGCAAAGATGAGTGGGCAGAAATTCTTCCAGCACCTCGTAAAGGACTCATTGCCAGTTATCCCAAACGCTTTATTGCAGATGTTTCTACTCAGGGTGGCCCAACCAGTTATTAGGTTTAGGGGGCGATCACTTTTTCCACACAGGGCCATAATAATGGCCGCCTTAATAATAAATGCCTTGATTTAGGAACTACTTTTAATGTTTACTTGTGCTATTTTGCAAAAAATAAAATCTCTGCAAAAACATCAAAACTGCTGACCATCTGACCTCAATATGAAATTATTAATCTTTTGACCAAAAACATTTAGATTTGTAAAAATAAAGAAACCATAGAGGAACAAACAATGTTGTTTGCTACGTTCTAACATGGCAATCTAAATAACAGTAATGCAAACATATATATTTATCAATAAAAACAGATCGCCTTTTCACTGTTACAAAAGTCAAGTATATCAGTGTTTGTTCAGCTTTCATAAATGTAAGTTTATAAGTACATAGTACATTTTTTGGTCCAACTTCTTTTAATACATGCAACACATTTCAGAACATTTGGGACAGAGACAACAAAAGACTGGAAATACTTCGTAAAAATCTGGTGAAACACTTTAAAGCCAGTGGGATTAAATGGGAGACATAAAATTTAATACTAGACAAAGACCGATTGAATCATGAAGCAAAGAATTAATAACTAAATCACAAGTAGAAAATGTTATGCAGATATTATTGGATAGATTTTGGTGTAGAAAAAAATGACAAGAAATGAAAAATGAAAGTTATCTGGTCTTTTTCTTTAAAGAGTAGCCTACTGCAGAGCAGCAACACTGACAAACACCATCATCACCAATACTGCAGCTAATACAATGATCCAGGAGGAAACTTGAAAAAGCAGGAAAAATGTGACACTGATCAAAATGAATACATCAATTATTGATCAAAGAGAAAATGCATACTAGCACAATGCATTGTTATTGCATCTCGGTTTCTCACCATCACTGATAATCTGACGTCTGCTGGACCTCAGGAATCGTCACCATCACCTCTCTGTGAGGAGCAGAGAGCACTCGTGCTGCACATCCCACCTGTGTGCTGTGTTTACGTGAACCTGAGAGCACAGCTGTAGTGGTGACAGTGAATGCAGCGTTGGTGTTGGACACACTGACAGTGTTGTACTGTGAGAAGCTGAGGTCTTGTTGTGAGAGTGTTACAGTGGGAGCAGGTCGACCAGTGGCTGAACAGGAAACAACCCACTCTTCAGCAGAGTTTGACTCTCTGACATCAACAACAGGTTCATGCAGCTCTGTGAAGGATCAGGAGATATTGCAAGGAATATGTTGTTGAAAGGAAATCAGTTTCTAGCACATTTAAACACATTAATGCAAAAGTTCTTACCATAGACTTGGAAGCAGGTTCTACCAGTGAAGGAGCCTTCAGGATAAGTGTTAAACAGACAGTGATAGCATCCTTCATCCTGCTCCGTCACATTCCTGATGACTATGGAGCAGTTCTGTAGTCCAGTGTATTTAAACTTGACTTTATCGTTAAAGCCATCATTCACTCTCTGACCATAGTACTTGCTGTAGGTGGCAACATTTGTCTCCACATCACGTGAGATTTTCTGCCATGTGACCTGAAGGACGTCTTTAGTGTCCAAGAGCTGACAGCTGAATTCAGCATCTTCTCCCACTGCTGCCAGCACAGTCTGCTGTGTTTGGACCACTGCTGTTAGAGCTGCATGGAGAATAACATGAGTTAGAGATGTGGAACTGAGAGGTATTGATGGGAAGGATTAAACAATCATTCGGGTCATGGAGTAGTCTGTGTTTTAGGCTCAAACAAATTGACATATGGGTACCACTTAAATGTGATGTAGACTATAAATATAAACCTGACACTCATTGTTTCATACTGTATGTTTCAGGGACATTTTCTTTCATCTATAAAAAAAAGTAAGACAATTCAGTTAGCTACCAACTAAACAAAGAAAGTCAGATAGATGTACAGATCGTGTCTATATTGGTTCTGTTGGTCCATGACCAATTCTGGAGGTCTGTACTGTATTTGAACTTTTCCAACAATTTGGAGGTCCAACCATGATTTAAGCTGGACATCAATATGGCGTTCAGCATTAGAACCTTGGACTTGATGTATATTTTTTGGACATCATGTAGATATCTATGACAAGTGCAGGGAATTTAAAGGTTTAATTGAGGTCATATTTTTTATTTACAAAATATCAATATTGGGGTTACAAAACAATCCCTTCAGTGGACCAAAAATGAATTATAAAACCCATCACTTCAACATAACCAATACCAGGACTGGTATTGACTGGTAACTCGTGCTACTGTAGAAATTCCCATTGATTTTCTACATTTTCCCAGAGGCCTCCCCTTCTGTGGATTACTAGTATGTCATTTATTAATTTGTGCCTCAATTATTTCAGATCAGTTATTTCACTGGGGAAGCCCTATATTGCCCACTTCCTAATTTCAGCACAGTTTGATCTTTCTCTTTAGCATGTATGTAACTTTGGCTTGTTGAGATTTTGGCATTACTTCTGTCATAAACATTCTCTCTCAGACATAACTGACTAAGATTTCTGTGGTTACCCAGAACATTTTAATAGACTTTTTGTAATCAATCAGGTCTTCAACCCCTTCTTTTTAAAATAGTGTATAAACCGTATGTATGTGTGAAAGACTGTTAATGTTTTGATAAATTGTTTATTTTAGAACAATTGGTGAGTGTGTTTAGCCACTTCACACTACTACACTTTGCTCTAAACTACATTCCTTCTCTGAACAGTATATATGTGAATGGACTGACGGATCTTTTCATTTCAAATGTTAAATAATTGTCAGTAAACTACTTATGACCTGAACTCCGTCTCTGTCTAATGGAAATGAGTGCCTTCTTGTTTTTAACTACATTGGGGTTGTGAAACGTCTTTTACATTGTAGGCCACATACAACCCAATTTTTGTTAATTTACCAACCATACATACATAACACACAAACATGTGGTTTATCTATTGCTTTCATCGTAATATGAATGGGCATGGGGCAACCTTTAACAAAACAGTCTAAAGCTGTTTTCACACAGCTCTCAAAACAGTCTCATTAATCTGAATGATGAACAACTCATGACACAGAAAGTTGATTTTGTTCTTTTTTATTAGGCTGAGTGTTCAGTGGGAGAAACGTTTTGTCACTCATTCAAACAAAATCTAAACTCTTCAGTAATTGTATCTCCCTCTAATTCTGTCTAAAGACAATCTCTTTGTCACTTCAGAGAAAAGTTCTCACATTTTAGGATCAATTTTTAATTATTACGAGTGAAGGTTCTTGTTTTCTTTTTTTTTCTCTTGTCACAATAAATAACTTTAAAAAACAAAAACAACAATACGGAATAAAACTTACCTTTTGAAAAGGCCATAAAAAGAAAAAACAAACACAGAATCCCACAGTCTGACATGGTGCACGTCTCTGTGTCCCCACTGGCTATTGTACCACGTATTGAAACAACGTCGTACAATAGCCAAATTATTGAAAACTCAAATGTCCCCGAAGGAAGGAAGAATCTCCCTTCCTTGTGGGACATTCCAAGGCATGTTAGAATGATCAACTGTACCAAGTAAAGTACAAAAACTTCCCAGTGCAGAGTTTCATCAGTGTTTTAATCAGCAAACTCAATCATTTTTTTCTGCATTTTGAAAATTCAGTAAAGCTGTAGGTGTCAACATTTGTCTCCACATCTTGTAAGATTTTCTGTCATGTGACCTGAAGGATGTATTTAGTCTCCGAGAGCTGACAGCTGAATTCAGCATCTTCTCCCACTGCAGCCAGCACAGTCTGCTGTGCTTGTATCACTGTTGTTAGAGCTGCACAAACAAAATAAGAGGCTTTCATAGTCCGTGTTTTATGTTTCATTTAAAAAAAAAACAACAACTACATAACAGAATTCACTGAGGTACATACTGAACTTACAGGACAGAAACAAAGTACCAATCCTATTGCAGTAGTATATCTCCAGTAACAATACCAGCATTGGTATCAATACTATTGATAACTGCATCAATCTGCCCACATCTAACTCGTGCTATTGTAGAAATTCCCTGTGAACTTATACATTTTCTCAGAAGCCTTCCCTCCGCGCATTACTGGTATGTTATTTATTATTTTGTGCTCCAAGTTCAGTTATTTCACTGGGGAAGCCCCGTAATGCCCACTTCTTCATTTCAGTACTGTTTGATCTTTCTCTTTAGCATGTATGTAACTTTGGCTTGTTGAGATTTTAGCATTACTTCTGTCACCAACATTTTAATGCTATCTTTACTCTGTTATAATCATCTCTCTATCTCAGGCATAACTGACTGTGTCCATCTCCCACGCGTGTGATCATTAAAATCATCGTTTGACTCAACCCGGCCGGACCAGTGTTGTTATTGTGGTTTTTTCTCTTGTCTCCATCCCCAATTTTGAACTCGTAACACTCTGTAACTGTTAGCTAGGCAATTTCACATTTTTGTCTTTTTGTGGAATCAGTGTGTTTGAACAGCACAAATTCTGCCTTTTCTAATTTTGAAAGACTGAACATGATATAAACAAAATAAATCTGATCTGTTCCTCTATAAATCTGGACAAATCTCAGATTCTGAAGTTCTCAGCGCTTACATTTTGTCCTCTCCTACACTGCTGAAAACTGACATGTGATGTGTTTGTACAGCTTCCTCTGTCGGTTTTTAACAAACCAACAAATTATCCAACAGAAGAGTATACCTTTGAGACAATGGTGTAGGTCTACTTTCCAAACTGAGAGGATGGATGAGATGATGGTGCAGGTTTCCAGTCTTAATTCAGTCTTGTTGCCACATTGTGGTCACCTGTCACCTTACTTTTGCTGTGGGAATTATGAAATGATAGCTAGACTTTAGCTTGCCTGTAGTGGCATTAAATAATCCTTTAGAAAATAGTTATAAATGTATTAGTTCCCAACATTGTACATTGCTGAATCATTATTTTTACTGAAAGTCTGTTCAGTTTCCAAACTAAAAGTAAAATTGAGTGTGACTCGCCGGCACATTACAGTGAGACTCTCCAGTTTGATCAGCAGAGAAAAAAGATATCTCAAACAAAATATGACGGAATTTCAAAAACCTTAGTGGATCCCAAAGAGCTTACTAAAATTTAATGTTTGCTTTGATTCCTGCTTTGCTCACTCTTGGCGTTCTCTCCATGAGCTTCATGAGGTCATCACCTGAAATGGTTTCCAACAGTCTTGAAGGAGTTCCCAGAGATGCTGAGCACTTGTTGGTCCTTTGCCTTCACTCTGAGCTCCATCTCAACCCAAACCATCTCCACTGGGTTTAGGTCAGGTGACTGTGGAGGCCAGACCATCTGGTCAGCACTCCATCACTCTCCTTCTTGGTCAAACAGCCCTGACACAGCCTGGAGGTGTGTTTGGTGTCATTGTCTTGCAGCAGGAGGAGCAACCACTGCACCAGCGTAGAGTTTGGTAATCAGTCCAGAGGTCCAGAAACTTCATCCTGATGCCTAATTGCAGTCAGGGTGATGCTGCCAGCCCATAGATGTCTGTGCCTCCCTCCACTGATATGCCTCTTGGGTCATTACTGGCCCACTATCAAACTGGCCACGCAGAACGATGTTACAACTTCTCTGGACCCTTTCATATCTGTCATATGTGTTCAGGGTGAAAAACACAGTCTGCCAGTGGTGGCCTGATAATTCTGGTATTCTATGGCAAATGTCAATCATGCATGGTTCCAGTCAGTGAGTACAGGGCCTGCTAGAGGACATCAGGCCCTCAGGCCACCCTTATAAAATCTGTTTCTGATTGTTTTGTCAGATACAAGTACAGGTTACTGGTCTCTTCTCATACCAGTAGTGACACTGGTATGAGGAGGAAAAATATCAGTGTCCCCCACCTGTAAAACCATCCCATAATGACTGTAAAGAGTCTGTAGGATCTGGTCATGAAACAATCACAAATTAATATTTTTTAGAATAATTTCCAGAGTCATAACACACAGCCAGCAAAACATGGGAAGTAAATTCCAGGAAAAAAATGAAACCTTGCATAAAATGCCAGTTAAAGTCCAAAACTCTGTGACCTGACCCCAGCCACAGTGTGGGCTGTGGACTATGTGGAGGTTGAAGTGTGGACCCAGAAGCAGACGCGTGGAAACAAAAGTTTAACCAAAAGCGAACCGTTTATTCAAGGCTGGTGAGCAAAACAAAACAAAAGGCAGGAGCAAACTAAAGGAAAACTAACCATGACTAAAGTGGGGAAACTAAACACTGGGAACATGGAAAACTTGGACATAACTGTCATGGTGGGGTACACCAGTGTTATGATGAAGTGGACCCAAGTGCAGACAGGGAAGGAGGCAGAACTAAGTTTTGAAAAAAAAGGCAAGCTGTTTATTTAGGCTATAAACGTGAATAGAAAATGAAAGCATCATGAGCAGTGGCAAAAACTAAACTGAAACCAAACTAGGAAAACTAACTGACTGTGACAAAACTGTGATAACTTTGAATCAACTGTGATAAGACCTGAAGGGAGGCAACGCAGACGACCTGACACTGAATAAAGAAAGACAGAGGACTTAAATACAGACAGGAGGTGATCAGGGGAAGTGGAAACACACGGGGGAACAGCTGACTGAAATGAACATAATGATGCCATGGCTAAAGTGAAACTAAACAATGTAGGGACAATGAACAAAAGGAAAGTCACACAATATATACACAGAGGGATGATAAGGGAAGTGGAAACACATGAGGACACAGCAGGGACAAATTAGATGTGATGAGACAGGAGAAAGCAAAACTGAACACACTGAACACAGGACACGAGACTTTCCAAATAAAACAGGATACAAACTAAGAGACACGGCTCGACACACAGGGACCGACATGGGGACACTGAATGAATCACAAGGAGGGGAAACATCAACAAAACACAATGATGTGACTATGGCGACTATGGAGGAAGACCAAATACAGACGGGAAATTATTTTTGATAAAAGTAATATTAATTTGACTAATGGACAGGCAGTGATAAACAGCAAACAAGCTGCTTAGCTTTACAGTCTTTGTTTTATCATCTGCAACTCCTGCAGTGTGAAACAGTCTTGGTATGTCAAACATAAAAACATTTTAGATACCGCTTCATCAGGTTACATATATATACCGTATTTCTTCATCAGAGAATCTATAATGTATTAAACTAAAAGTGTACACCTGGTTTAAAGAGTATTAACTAAATAAGAACGTGACAACTTTCAGTCATTAATGTAGCAGAGACAGAGTCTGACTAAAGGGACATCACAGTGAGACCTGTTTGATCTGCAGACACAGTCTCTCTCTACTAAGAGTGTGTTTGACCTTAACTTTCACACAAAATGATTCAGCTCCTCTAAACCCTCCAACAAACATTTACAAATGCTTAGAAACATTTTGTGTTTCTAATTACTAATGTTCCCCAGCCCCAGCATTCCCACAAATCTGTCTGTTTCCTTTTTTAAGTTTCACTGTCTGTCTTCTAAACTTCGCTGATGCAGCTGGTCGTCTTTGTGTGAATCTGCGTGTGAAGGTAATCGAATCAGTATGTATTTTTTTCTGATAATATCAGCTGTGTGCAGCTTCGCTCCAGCACAAACCATAGCATTGTTCATGATGACAGATATCAACGAGGTTGACTTGTAACACCGCAGTTATGTGAGCCGTCATTTGTAAGCCTCTTAAACTTTCTTGCACTTTTACACAAAGTTTTATGGTAGTGCTTCTTCTTCTTTGGGGATTTTTGTTCAACAGACTGAAAAAATCTGTAATATATTTTTGAAATATATTTAAATTGGTATTTAAAGGACTATAGCATATTCTAATTAGATTTATGATACTGTGTTAAGACAGTAAAATTGTGCATGTGTGTGTTTGTGTGTCTGTCTGAATTTTGCTGGTACTGCACTGATTGATGATCGTTGATGATCCACCTGACTAGTATAAATTAGAGTTTTATATAACAGAACAAATTTGATATCTGTAAAAATATTTTTTAAATTCTTGCTTACTAGCTGACACTAAATTTCTAACTGATTCCTCTTCTGGGACACCCACACTGTGTGCAGTTTCATCTCAGCCCACTGTGTGATTGCACATTAAAGGACATTTCTCCCCAAATTCAATAAGCTCAGTGGATTATCATAACAGCGTATCAACAATTCATTTAAGAAATCCTTCTTAGTTATTGTCATGAAAATCTCAGTGGATTCTTGACTTTGCTCGTCTACTCTACAGCCTGGATAGTTTCATTTCAAACTGCTGCCGTGTTTCTGCCAAATTAAAAAACAGTTCTACTCAAATTCAACAAGGTTCAGTTAATAAACAATGATTAACAAAAGATTTTGTTCATATTTCATTATATAATTCTGATCCATCAAAAATATTCCTTCTTAGAATAATCCTTTCTCTTATTGAAGATCTATTTATTTTTCTCATTTTGGTCATTCCTATTAACTCAGCCATTTCCTTAATCAATCCCACACCACCGCCCCCAAAACCATGGGAACACAGAGCAAGGAAAGCACAAAGTACACAAGAAGACGGGGACAATAAATACACACTGGATAATGAGACGAGAGGCAACGGGTGAGAGACATGATGCAGGAGAAAACTACAATAGTCACAGGAAGCAACAGTTAAAACAATAAAACAGGAAAACATGGAGAACAAGGCTTAAATTACATAGAGGAGAACAGACTGGACAGGGGAACATGAGCTAGATAAATGCAGACGAGACTGAGACACTGATGGGAACAAATCATTAACCAAATGGGGGAAGTAAAACTCAAAGCTAAGTTCACAAGACACGAGACGATAAAAAAGAGGAAATGATACACAGAGACATACGCAGACATGTAGAAAACAGAAAGGAAAATATAAGTGAATGGGAAACATGACAGATGGGGAAATCAGACAATGACAGACAAACAGAGAGACAAGACAGACAAAGGGACATAACTGAAGTACAGAAAGGGATCACAAAAGCAGATATTTAGTGTTACAAAACCAAGAAGACAAACTACAATATGAAAACAGGGTACATGGGATATAGTAAATCCTAAAGCAAACTATTAACCATCCTTATATACAAAGAGCCAAACTAAAACACAAAAGACTCTCGAAAACAAAAAGGCATCGCAAAACCCTGAGGAAAAAAACAGCGATCCTCCATCAGCTTCCGCTTCTCCTTTTCAGGGTCGCGGGGGCGCTGGAGCCTATCCCAGCTGTCATAGGGCGAGAGGCGGGGTACACCCTGGACAGGTTGCCAGTCTGTCGCAGGGCCAACACACAGGGACAGACAACGATTCGCACTCACATTCACTCACACATTCACACCTAGTGGCAATTTGGATTATCCAACTAAATATCCCCACAAGCTGCATGTCTTTGGACGGTGGGAGGAAGCCGGAGTACCCGGAGAGAACAGCGATCCTAACAAATAATATTGCAGTGGTTGGAGATGAAACTTTGCGGACATGTAGTAAATGGACTGATTCTTATATAGTGCTTTTCTACTCTCCTGGAGTTCTCAAAGTGCTCTATACAACAGGCCTCATTCACACAAGCACTTCTAAACACAAGTGCAAACTAATCATCAGAGGGCAACTTGGGGTTAGTATCTTGCCCAAGGATATTTGGCATGCAGGCTGGGGAAGCCAAGGTTCGAGCCACCAACCTTCCAATCAGCAGCTGATCTGCTCTACCACCTGAGCCACAGCCACCCACCCATCACAAGTGGGTGAGGCTGGTTCTGATATGGTGCTTTTCTACTCTGAGCATTCAAAGTGCTTCATACAAATGACTCATTCAAGGACTTTTCCTGTGCAGAAGAGTTTTCTATCTTGGGGTTAGTATCTCGTATCAAACAACCAACCTTCCAGTTACTTCGTGACTTGCTCTAACTCCTGAGCTACAGACAGAAGAGGAGTTTGTTAAGAATTTTATGACAACTGTCAAAGTTTTTTTTCTATTGTTTATTAAATTAATCGTATTAAATTTGAGTAGAAAGTTCCTTTTATTTATCTGAAACCTTGCAGCTTTTGGTGGTTAAACTGCAAATATATAGAGAAGGTAACCCAGAGGAAGAATGCACAGAGACTTTAAGGTCAGCTATCAAGAATCATTTTTACACATTTTGATGCAATGTTATGATATTTGATGTTGAAATTGATTAGAAACGACTAATTTCATTTCTACAGAATTATGCAGTGTGGGTGTCCAAGAAGATGAATTCAGAATTTCATGTCAACTATCATATATGATTGAATACAGAACCTTCATACACCTACCTGAAACCATTTAAATGACATTATTGAGTTCCTTCAAAGTTTCTCCGTTTGAACAGAGTTGTTCTTTAATTTCTCGTGTCTCAAGCAGCAGTTTGAGGTGAAACTATGGATGCATGAAAGAGCAGCTGAGCCAAATGACAACTGAATTTCAACTATAAGAGATGATTTTCAGAAATATTTTACATTTTTTGAAGTTATTTTAGATTTGAATGAATCATGAATGAAGAAGCATTACCAGAAAAATTAAGAAGAAAAGACAACTTGAGTGAAAAACAAATGACACTGTGGCTTTATTTCTGTTAACTTCCTGAAAATCATGTGTGTTATTATGTGTGTGATCAGCAAAAAGGGATAAGAAGCAGCACTACTGTAAAACTTAGCGTTGAAGCTCAAGTTTGGCAGATAACGGGTGGCAGGCGTGGCTCACACTTGACCACGGTGTTGGAGAAACTCTGAGCTCCGGGTCTTTATAATCACTCTGCGGAGCTCACAGAGACTGCAGGGAGGACATATAAATTCAACACAGGCCTCTGAGGAAAAGGATCGTGCTACAAACTTTTGTGTCTCTTCCAACAGAAAGCAGAGGAGTGCAGTTACTCAGAGACTGACTGGATTAAACACACCAAAGGTTTATATTCCAGTTGGACCGTATCTCTTACCAAGGTCTGCACTACGTATCAGGATGTGATCTTATTCAGGTAATATCAGGGTTCTTATAGGGGTTTGTTCACAATAGTAACTTATGCAGCTATTTTTCAGTCTCACTGACCAAACTTTTTACAACATGCTGCATTTTTAATAGTAAACTTCTGTTCAGTGCTTTTCCTGTCACACACTCATACATGTGTTTTGTCTGCAGCAGCAGCTGTGTTGTTGTTGTTAGCTTGTATTATCTGTTTAATCTCTTCAACATGGTTTTAGTTTTCTTTGTAAAGTCAGCAGCTCTGTCACTTTTCTCTGATTCCTCTTCTGCTCGACACTCAGCTGACACTCAGTTTCATTTCCACATTCATGAAGTTGTTGTCCAAGCGAATCACAGGCTCCATGATTGGTCAGCAGACTGTGTCCAGGCAGACAGGTTGGATAAGAATAACAGATTTATGTTTGATTACGCCCGTTTCCAATTCAGTTCCAGTCATTCCTGGCCCCAGGAGGTTGATGGGGGTGGGAGATGGGGGGCAGTGGGTTGTAAGCACAATGTAGATGAGTGGAGGCTTAATGTACTTAAACTTCCAGTCACAGTGAATCAGTGTGTGTCAGTGAATGCATCATGTGTGCTTCATGGCTCCATCTAGTGGACTGATAGTAGAAGTAGAGCAGCTGATGGCAGCTTCCTGTGCCTCACACTGCTGTCTGACTGCATTCAGCTGATATTTGGACAGCACACATGATGGAAAGGAGGATTTTGGTTTATGTGCACATGAATGATTTGTGTTTCCTCTGCAGGTGAAGGTAGAAAGTGTGTGTGAGCTGATGTGAATTGAGCAGCATGGATCAGTGTGAGGACAGAGAGGAGGGAGTCCCTCCCTCTAAAAGCACTCTGTGTGGGGAACATGAGAGCCAGACCAAAGCTCAGAGGTGAGATGACCATCTCTAACTGTCCATGACTCTTCTCCATGTCACAGCTCAGCACTCACATCACTGCTCCATCATTATTCACACTCATACCTCTGTGTGTGTTGTTTTAAAGCCCAGAGCTGTGGGGCGTACCAGGCTCAGCTGGACATAACCCTGAAACTAATCCAGAACCTGGACCTGAACCCAGCTGTGTTTCCTTAAAGAGCAACAGGTCGAAGGATGTTGTTGTAAAATTTAACAAAAGACTGTTATGTGACAAAGGGTAAGTACATTATTTTTATGAGTTTCACATTGTTCATCATGTCTTTAATTTAATGTTTCCAGTTTTTCTTCCTATCTCATGAAGCTGTGACATTTATTGTTTTTCTTTTAGGATCAATAAGAGGCCAGAATCTCCTGGACCTGAACCCAGCTGTGTTTCCTTAAAGAGCAACAGGTCGAAGGATGCTTTTATAAACTTTAAAGGCTGTTCTTCTGCTGCTGAGAGGTAATCTGTGTCTAGATGTTGTTCCTGACTCTGTATTTCTGAATAAATCCTCATGTTTAATATCAGCTCAGCTCTTTTTCACACATTTCTATGTTGGTATGTGAAGCGGTGTGTGTTGGAGTGTTTCCACAAACACAGCAGTCAGAGTGGAAAGAGTGGATGTTGTAGGAGGTGTTTGTGTAGTGAAGAGGCTGAGTGTCTGTAGGACTCCAGCTGCTCCAGCAGGTGTCTCCTTTGTGCTTTGCTTCAAACACAGTGTAGGGAGGAGCTTCCACTCAGGTGTTTCAGGTGTTGCTGGATGGAGGAGGACAAATAGTTTTTCCCTTCAGTGACACTTCAGCAGCTCAATGTTCTGGGAGATGTTTGTCTTTATGAAGGTTTATGGATTCTTGTTCTTACTTTGGTTAAACTGAGCAATACATTTTCCATCTAACATTTAAAGTAAATTTCCAGGTGAATAAAAGATCTGCAGCTGCAGCCTCTGTGATGTTTCACAGTCTGAAAGTAACAAATTCAACCAGAGTTCAAACAAAGGCTTAATATACGTGTGTGTTTGATATAATGCCAACAAGTACAAATAGGTGTTCTTACAGGTCTTAATCACAGAGGTCTGATAAGTCTGGTGACTTTCACACTCAGCAATTTTGCTGCCTTTTATTTTATATTGGCCTTTTTAAAGCCCTTCAAAGTCTCCCACATTCATACAGAGCTTTTAACACCAAACTCCTTTACAGTCCTTCTCCTCTCACACACGATCACACGACTGATTTGTCTGCAGCAGCTGTGTTACTGCTAGTATTTTATTATGTGTGTAATCTCCTCATATTGTTCCTGTGGTTTAGTTTGACTTCCTTCTGCAAACTCAGCTGCTCTGTTGCTGATACACGTCTCCATGAATATGATTGATCAGATGCTGCCAACACCATGTGTTTCATGTGAGCGCTCAGCTGAAACCCTGGGTTGACTTATCGAGTTAATAACAAGCTTCACGTGACTGTGAATGCTAAAGTGAATCAGATAAAGGAAAGAGACCCTGCTAATGTTGGACTCACTTCTTAGTGTAGATCCCAGGAGGAAGTTCAACATAGCCATTCTTTGTGCTGGCTCGACCAAACCTGAGACCACAGTGCAGGATAATGATCATCATCTGTCTCTGTCAAGGACATTTAAACTCCACAAATAACAAAAATTATTATATTTGATCATTAAAAATGATGATTAAACAAAGTGTCAAACATACTTAAGTAGAAGGACTGATGTTTGTGTTAAAATACCCTCTTAAAGCTGAAATACTGATTCAACTTCTTTACTCAAGTAAAGGTAAAAGAGTACAGGCTCTGAAATGTACTCACAGTATTAAAGTAAAAACTCCATCTTTGAAGGAAATTTCTGCCAGTTTTTGTGCAAAGTTACCTGAATTTCTACCTCCAACATTAATATGAGAAAATTATCTGAACTTTTATTCTAATGAATTTAATCAGCTTGAACATTTTGTAGCACAAAAGTAGAAAAAACTCAAAGGGAATCAAAAATAGCTCCGTTTGCTGTTGCCTGCATTGTAGATGGGCGGCTTTGCCTCAACACCTAAACAGGAAAATGAGTTTAGTCAAGTATTAAAGTGGGATTGAAGAGGTGAGGAAACCAGAGATCAGGTGTTGTGGTGCAGCATGGTCACAAGAATCATTTAGAAATGGGTCGAAATATTTTCTCTTCTAGATTTTTTGCACAGTCTGATGTGCGGCTGCTCTGAGGTTTACTGCTCTCTGTGTGCTTAGAAAACTGTGAGGTACAAGTAGATTTGACACAAGTTATAATGGTTGATTTCCATATAACGGTGGAATACAGGGACTTAATCGTTAAGTTAGAAGACAGTTTGAAGCCTAATCTTGAAAGTAGAGATAGTGTCTGTCTCCTGAATCCAAACTGGAAGCTGGTTCCACAGAAGAGGGACCTGAAAACTGAAGGCTCTGCCTCCCATTCTACTTTTAAATACTCTAGGAACAACAAGTAGGCCTGCAGAGCGAGAGCGAAGTGCTCTAATAGGGTGATATGGTACTACAAGAATCAGAATCAGAATCAGAATCAGAATGGGGTTTATTGCCAAATGTTGAGCAGGTTTACAACATTAGGAAATTGCTGCAGTGCTTCAGTGCAAACATGGTGTCATAAATAACACTTAAATAGACATGAAAAAATAAAAGTAGGGATAAGAAATTAAAAGTGCTACGTGGAAAGATATGTGCATGAGATATACATGAGATATACATGAGAGTAAGAATTAAGAGTGCTACGTTGAAAGATATATACATGAGTGCAGGTGGTGATCAGTGCCAAACATGGAATGATACAGTGAACACAGCGTAGGGTCATGTGTTAGTGGCGGGGACAGTCATATGGTTATTGTTCATGTGTCCAACAGCAGAGGGGAAGAAACTGTTCTTATGGCGAGAGGTTCTGGTGCGAATGGACCGGAGCCTCCTGCCTGAGGGGAGCAGGTCAAACAGACTGTGTCCAGGGTGAGAAGGGTCAGCTGAGATCCGGGCTGCACGCCGCAGTGTCCTGGAGGCGTACAGGTCCTGCAAAGATGGGAGTCTGCAGCCAATCACCTTCTCAGCAGAGCGCACAACACGCTGCAGTCTCTGTTTGTCCCTGATAGTGGCTCCAGCGTACCACACGGTGATGGAGGAGGTGAGGATGGACTCGATGATTGCAGTGTAGAACTGCATCATCGTCCGTGTTGGCAGGTTGAATTTCTTCAGCTGCCTCAGGAAGTACATCCTCTGCTGGGCTTTCTTGATGACGGAGGTGATGGTGGGCTCCCACTTCAGGTCCTGGGTGATGGTGGTACCCAGGAAGCGGAATGAGTCCACAGAGGTGATGGGGGTGTCAGTCAGGATGATGGGGTGGAGTGGGGCTGTGTGCTTCCTGAAGTCCACAGTAATCTCCACTGTCTTCTGGGCATTCAGCACCAGGTTGTTGTGGCTGCACCAGGACACCAGACGTTCAACCTCCCTCCTGTAGGCAGACTCGTCCCCGTCCGAGATGAGTCCAATAACGGTGGTGTCATCTGCAAACTTGATTAGCTTGACAGACTGGTGGGTGGAGGTGCAGCAGTTGGTGTACAGGGAGAAGAGCAGAGGAGAAAGAACACAGCCCTGAGGGGAGCCGGTGCTGATGGTCCGGGAGTCCGAGACATTCTTTCCCAGCCTCACATGCTGCTTCCTGTCCGTCAGGAAGTCAGTGATCCACCGGCAGATGGGATCAGGCACATTCATCTGGGAAAGCTTGCCTCGGAGATGGTCTGGAAGGATGGTGTTGAAGGCAGAGCTGAAGTCCACAAACAGGATCCTGGCGTAGGTTCCTTGGGAGTCCAGATGCTGCAGGATGAAGTGTAGGGCCATGTTGATGGCGTCGTCTACAGACCTGTTGGCTCTATATGCAAACTGCAGGGGGTCCAGGAGGGGGGCCGTGAGGGTCCTGAGATGGGAGAGAACTAGGCGCTCAAAGGACTTCATGACCACAGATGTCAGAGCCACGGGTCTGTAGTCATTTAGTCCAGTGATCCTAGGTTTCTTGGGGACAGGGATTATGGTGGAGGACTTGAAGCAGGCAGGCACATGACATGCCTGCAGTGAGGAGTTGAAAATGCCAGAAAACACTGGGGCCAGCTCATTTGCACAGTGTCTGAGTGTGGCAGGAGACACACCGTCTGGGCCGGGAGCTTTCCGAGCATTCAGACTCTTAAACTGCTTCCTCACATCTGCTTCATGAATATGAAGAGTTGTGGTGGGAGGAGGTGGTGTGAAATCCTCTTTTGTGTGGGGTGAGGAGGGGGGTGTTGTAGGTGAACGGTTTGAAGGTGGTGATGGCTCTATGGAGGGGGGAGAGGTGGGGGAATTAGTGTCCAAAGTGTCTCTATTGTTGGGGCCGTTGGAGGTGTGAAGGCTGCCTGATGGCTCGTCAAAACGGCAGTAAAAGTCGTTAAGGGTGTTGGCTAAGAGCAAGTCATCAGTGGAGTGGGGGGTTTTAGGCTTGTAGTTTGTGATATTCCTAAAACCTTTCCACACAGAGGCCGAGTCATTCTCTGAGATCTGCTGCTGCATCTTCTCAGAGTGCTGATGTTTAGCAATGTCCACTTCTTTAGTGAACCTGTACTTGGCCTCTCTGTAGCAGTCCCTGTCTCCGCTTCTGAACGCCTTTCTCTTTTCCAGCCACAGCTTTTTGAGTTTAGGAGTAAACCAGGGTTTGTCATTGTTATAACTCACCCTGGTGCGTGATGGCACAATGCTGTCCTCACAGAAGTGGATATAGGAGGTGACAGTGTCCGTAAACTCGTCCAAGCTGTTAGAAGCAGCCTTCATTGTGTCCCAGTCTGTAGACTCCAAACACGTGCGAAGCTCCTCCACAGCCTCGTTGCTCCACAGTTTTTTAGTCCTCACGACAGGTTTGGAGAGCTTCAGCCTCTGTCTGTACGCGGGGATTAGGTGGATCATGACGTGGTCAGAAAGTCCGAGTGAAGCGCGGGGCACCGCGCGATAGGCCCCGCTGATCGTGCTGTAACAGTGGTCCAATGTCCTCTCCTCTCTGGTCGGGCATTTAATATACTGCTTGTATTTTGGAAGCTCATGGCTCAGATTGGCTTTGTTAAAGTCCCCAAGAGCAATGATGAGAGTCCGGGAATGTCCGCTCTGTGTGGAGAATCTGCTCCGCGAGTGCGCACTGAGCTGCCTGCGCATCTGCGTCTGGCGGGATGTAAACAGCGGCCAGGATGAATGAAGCAAACTCCCGCGGAGAATAAAACGGTTTGCAGTGGATAAAAAGATATTCCAGAGAGGAAGAGCAGTGCTGAGCAATCACTGTCACATCTGTGCACCAGCCACTATTGATGTAGAAGCAGAGACCTCCACCTTTGGACTTACCGGAGAGAGCGGCCTGCCGGTCCGCGCGCAGCAGATGGAAGCCCTCCAGTTTGAGCGCGCAGTCTGGGATGTTCTCACTGAGCCACGACTCCGTAAAACATAAGACACAGGAGGAGGCAAAGTCTCTGTTCATGCTTCTCATCAGGGCCAGTTCGTCAATCTTATTCCCGAGTGAGCGTACATTAGAAAGGAAGATCCCAGGAAGAGCGGTTCGCAGTCCGCGTCTCCTCAAACGCACGAGTACGCCGGCTCGCTTCCCTCTCTTTCGGCGTCTCGCTTTCCTGGTCAGAGTCAGCAGTAAATCTGCCGCAGATGCGACAAATATTGGAAATAAATCCACAGGCGTTGTAGTCCTGTAGTTAAGGAGCTCTTCTCTGGTGTACGAATATCCAGAGGAGTGCCCAGACACAGAAGAAATGCACAAAAACAAAACAAAAGTAACGCACTGAAGCACCAGGGCGACCATCCGCGGCGCCATCTTGGTTGGTTGATTGGTACAAGTTGGTTGGTACAAGGTCATTAAGATAAGATGGGGCCTGATTATTTAAGACCTTGTATGTGAGGAGCAGGATTTTGAATTCTGGATTTAACAGGAAGCCAATGAAGGGAAGCCAAAACAGGAGAAATCTGCTCTCTCTTTCTAGTCCCTGTCAGGACTCTTGCTGCAGCATTTTGGATCAGCTGAAGGCTTTTCAGTGAGTTTTTAGGACATCCTGATAATAATGAATTACAGTCGTCCAGCCTGGAAGTAATAAATGCATGAACTAGTTTTTCAGCGTCACTCTGAGACAGGATATTTCTAATTTTAGAGATGTTGCACAAATGGAAGAAAGCAGTCTTACATATTTGTTTAATATGTGCGTTGAAGGACATGTCCTGGTCAAAAATGACTCCAAGGTTCCTCACAGTGTTACTGGAGGCCAAGGTAATGCCATCCAGAGTAAGAATCAGCTTAGATACCATATTTCTAGGCTTTTCAGGGCCGAGTACAATAACCTCAGTTTTATCTGAATGAAGAAGCAGAAAGTTAGCGGCCATCCAGGTCTTTATGTCTTTAAGACATTCCTGCAGTTTAACTCATTGGTGTGTGTTATCTGGCTTCATGGACAGATAGAGCTGGGTGTGCTATGTCTTCTGATGAGGCTGCCTTGGTGATTTCAACATCCATGTCTGCTGTGACTTTAAACTTCTGGTCAAGGACTTTTTAAATATTATTGACTCTTTTAACTTGACCCAGTGGGTTACTGGTCCCACTCATGAAAAAGGTCACACACTAGACTTGGAGCTTTCCCACGGGCGGGATGTGTGCGTCACTGAAATATCTGAGTTGGGCATCTCTGATCATTTTCCTGTGTTGTTCACTCTGACACTGCGCTGCTCAGTAGATAAGCTGTACGGCTGGGTCTAGGGATGCTTTTTAAGTAAAGGTTTAACTACAGCCAGCTAGGGATGGGTACCGTTTAGATTTGAAAACCTGCTAAATCAGAATCAGTTGCTGATGACGGCTTTTTTCTTTTCCATCAATCACGTATAATCTTAACTCAAAGTGAACATAGACTTGATTGCTCAGATCAGCCAATTCAAAATGCTAATTCAATCAACTCTGAGTTCATGGCTAGACTCAGTTTGTTGGCCCTGCACCTTAAAACTATTTCCTGTTTGTCCCTCGTGTTTTTTGGATATTGTTTTCACATCTTATGTCACGGCTAGCGGGGCGAGCCATGTTGAATTTAATAAAGGACCCAAGATGCCGACACTGCTGTGAAGTGAGTGAGCTTTATTGAAACGGTGAAGTGCAGTGGAGATGGCCTGTGCAGAAGCTAAGATAACCTCTACTGAAAAACTAAAAAACTAACCTGAAACCTTAAACGGAGACACGGGGAGACAACACAGACGAACCAGCAACAAGCAGGAGAAAACAAAGGGCTCATATACACAAAAGAGCCATCAGGGAATGAGAAAAGGGAGACACAGCAGGATTAATTGGACATAACCAGACAAGGGGAAGCAAAAGTAGACACACTAACATAGGACATGGCACTGTCAAAATAAAACAGGAAGTGAACACAGAGACACAATACTAACACAGTACAGAGGGAACACAGAAACCAAAACCTCAGAACTAGAAAATCTTAATCAGAATGAAATTGTAACAAAAGACAATAACAATCAAAACAAAACCACTGAGTCCACAGACTCGGGACATACATCGGCTCAAACTGTGGTCATAAATATTTTGTACTTGTAAATCAGACTGTGTAGTTTTGAACTGAGTTTTGTAACATTGTAAAACAAAATATCTGGAAAGTTCATGTTTTTGCGTTCATTGATTTGTGTGTGTAAAAATGTAAAAATGTAATAAATGTAAGAAACATTAGAACTACTTTTGCTGACACAAAGTTTGGCGAGCACTGCAAGTTGTCCCTTTAAACCAGTCACTGATATAAAGAGAGCACCTTGTTCCAGGGCATCTGAGCATGGAGGGAAAGCTTTATGCAGGAGATGGTAAGAGCTGTTGGGACTAAAGAAACTGAGCAGAAAACTACAGACATCTGGAAACTGAGTTGTTAATTCTCAGTGGGATCAGCAGGACTAGCAAAGCTCCACCATGACAGTCATCTGATTGACTGAACCCATCCAAACATCACTTCATGGACCTTTAGCTTGTGTCTGTGTGTGGACAGACATAACATGAGCTAATTATACATTACTCCTCCACAGAGTGGACCAGCAGAGAGCAGAGGTTTCCACTGGTCAGTCTGCACAGCAACATCAAACACACCTGGACTCTGTGGTTATGGTTTGTAGTACTACGTTTACATTTGTTCTTTTCAGTCACCTCTATGCTGCACTTTGTGGACCAGAGGATTGTCAGTGTGTCCAACATAAGTCAGAGTTTGGGCTCCATGATTTCAGTCAGATTGGGGTGACTGTAGCTCAGGAGGGGAGCAGGTCAGCTACTAGTTAGGTTTGTGAATCAAACCCTGGCTGGCAAATGTACTGGGTAACGTACTAAACCCAAGCTGCCCTCTGATGCATCCATCAGAGTGTGAAAGAAAGTATTTAAGCATAGAACAATGTGCTTGGTTGAATGAGGCATGTTGTATAAAAAGCTTTGTGTGCACAGAGTATCAAAGAGAGCTATATAAGAACCAGTCCATTTACCACTGGGTAATTCATATAGTCTTCTTTTCCAGCGGCTGGAGGACAACATCACCATGTTTGTGAAGAACGAGCTGAAGAAGATCCAGAAGCTTCTGAGTCCAGATCACCCAGAAACTTTAAAGAGCCAGATGGAGGATGAGGAGATGTTTGAAGGTGAGGATGAAGATGAAAGAAAGAGCTGCAGAGAAGCATTTCTGAAGATCACACTCCACTTCTTGAGGAGACTTAAGCAGCATGAGATGGCTGACCATCTGCAGAGCAGTAAGAGAATTTCTCTAAAGACTGAATATTGATCTTTCCTAATAGCTCAAGAAATGGACCAATAGACAATCATCCTTTCAGGGTACTGAAAGGCTATGATATTTATTATATAATATTTTTTTCTGAATTTCTTACCTTCAGAAATATTTGCTCCACTCTGTAAACGTGAACTTAAAGCCCAACTGAAGAAGAAGTTCCAGTGTGTGTTTGAGGGCATCGCTAAAGCAGGAAGCCCAACCCTTCTGAATCAGATCTACACAGAGCTCTACATCACAGAGGGAGGGACTGCAGAGGTCAATGAGGAACATGAGGTCAGACAGATTGAAACAGCATCCAGGAAACCAGACAGACCAGAAACAACAATCAGACAAGAAGACATCTTTAAAGCCTCACCAGGAAGAGACGAACCAATCAGAACAGTGCTGACAAAGGGAGTGGCTGGCATTGGGAAAACAGTCTTAACACAGAAATACAGCCTGGACTGGGCTGAAGACAAAGCCAACCAGGACATCCAGTTCATATTTCCATTCACTTTCAGAGAGCTGAATGTGCTGAAAGAGGAAAAGTTCAGCTTGGTGGAACTTGTTCATCACTTCTTTAATCAAACTAATGAATCAGGAATCTGCAGGCTTGAAGACTTCCAGGTTGTGTTCATACTTGATGGTCTGGATGAGTGTCGACTTCATTTGGACTTCAACAAAACTAAAATCCTGACTGAAACAAGAAAGTCCACCTCATTGGATGAGCTGCTGACAAACCTCATCAGAGGGAACCTGCTCCCTTCTGCTCGCCTTTGGATAACAACACGACCTGCAGCAGCCAATCAGATCCCTCCTCAGTGTGTCGACATGGTGACAGAGGTCAGAGGGTTCACTGACCCACAGAAGGAGGAGTACTTCAGGAAGAGATTCAGAGATGAGGAGCAGGCCAGCAGGATCATCTCCCACATCAAGAAAGCTCGAAGCCTCCACATCATGTGTCACATCCCAGTCTTCTGCTGGATCACTGCTACAGTTCTGGAGGATGTGCTGGAAACCAGAGAGGGAGGAGAGCTGCCCAAGACCCTGACTGAGATGTACATCCACTTCCTGGTGGTTCAGGCCAAAGTCAAGAGGATCAAATATGATGGAGGAGCTGAGACAGATCCACACTGGAGTCCAGAGAGCAGGAAGATGATTGAGTCACTGGGAAAACTGGCTTTTGATCAGCTGCAGAAAGGAAACCTGATCTTCTATGAACCAGACCTGACAGAGTGTGGCATCGATATCAGAGCAGCCTCAGTGTACTCAGGAGTGTTCACACAGATCTTTAAAGAGGAGAAACAACTGTACCAGAACAAGGTGTTCTGCTTTGTTCATCTCAGTGTTCAGGAGTTTCTGGCTGCTCTTCATGTCCACCTGACCTTCATCAACTCTGGACTCAATCTGCTGGAAGAGCAAGAAACAACTTGGAAGGTGTTTCAAACAAGAAAATCTTCAAAGAAATACTTCTACCAGTGTGCTGTGGACAAGGCCTTACAGAGCCCCAATGGACACCTGGACTTGTTCCTTTGTTTTCTCTTGGGTCTGAAGACTAATCAAACTCGTTTGCAAGGCCTGATGACACAAACAGGAAGTAGCTCAAAGACCAATCAAGAAGCAGTTCAGTACATCAAGAAGAAGCTCAGTGAGAATCTGTCAGCAGAGAAAAGCATCAATCTGTTTCACTGTCTGAATGAACTGAATGATCGTTCTCTAGTGGAGGAGATCCAACAGTCCCTGAGATCAGGAAGTCTCTCCACAGATAAACTGTCTCCTGCTCAGTGGTCAGCTCTGGTCTTCATCTTACTGTCATCAGAAAAAGATCTGGATGTGTTTGACCTGCAGAAATACTTTGCTTCAGAGGAGGCTCTTCTGAGGCTGCTGCCAGTGGTCAAAGCCTCTAAAAAAGCTCTGTAAGTTATAAAGTTTTTATTATTTAATTTGGTTGGTATGTTATGGAAAACACACTGCCATGAACCTCTGTTTTGTTTTTGTCAAAATCACTGTAATATAATCACTGTACCTTTATATACATGTGACTTGTATTAATGCTGCTGCCCTCTTGTGGCTAAAGTGTAATTATGTTATTGTTATTAGGGAGGATTTGAGAGTAAGGCTACGTTCACACTGCAGGCGAAAGCGCATCAAATCCGATTTTTCTGACCTTTATAAATCTGACTTTTTTGACCCTATGCAACCCATATCCGATCATGCTATGACAGTGTGAACGTCGCGAATCCGATATTTTCAAATCCGACCTGGGTCACTTTCGTATGTGGTACTGAATCCGATACATATCCGATGTTTTAGAAAGCGACTGCTGTTTGAACGGTCATGTCGCATTAAATCCGTCTTTTACGTCACCAACACAAGACAGACGCCAATTATCAGCGCCCGATAAGACATCGCGAACGCTTCCTGGCCATCCCGTGTAGATGTCAGTGAAACTGTTGGGAAGACAACGTTGGAGAAACGTGAACATTTTATTTGTACTGTATAATCTACAGATTCTGAGAGAAATCTGCAGCTATCCTTTGAAGCACCGCTCCTCTAAAACAGCAATAAGGATCATTATTAGGTTATCTACATTATTATGTAAATAACAAAATAACTTAAAGCAAAAATTGGGAAACGTAAAGTCCGAAGTCTTCATATTAAGGGTCATCTGTCAAACAATATTCTTTGCTCTGGGTCTAAACAGAGCGCGTTGTGTGTGAAGTCTTCTTTTGCGCATGCAAATGCACAAATGCGTCCTTCATTTCCCCGAATTTGAAGGATTCGTCGGGTGTGTCCTTCGTGGCCCACCATATCCCAGAATTCATAGCGCGGCCCAGCCAAATTTCAGCTGCCAACAATGGCGGCAGCTACTAAGTTTTCAAATTACTCTTATTAATCTTTCTGGGTCACAAAATAAACTTTTAACATATTTTCAGGCGAGAAAGTAGCTGTGTAAACTTCAAATATCTGCTTGGTTTATCAAGACATCGCATATTTGCAAAAGTGTGCCGACGTTTTCGGAGACGTCTGTTCCCCACCCGCTCGCTAGCAAGCCGGGGGGTTCAATGGTCACTCCAGCCGGCGAGAGCAGCGGACGCCCGGCTTCATCGTTTTCAGACCCCGCTCTTTGGCTACTCAGGTGAAACACGATATATAAGTCACTCGGATAACTTAAAAATTTAATTGTTTGCCTTTTTTCTGTGTTTTATTTGTTCCGGAGTAAATCGGTTTGGCTGAGATCAAAGTTCCTCCGGGATTTTCACACAGCTGAATAAACGTTAAACAGGAAACTGATTAAACAGAAGTGTGAGACGGTCGAGAATTTACGCCAGTGTCCTGTTATATTTTAGATAGCAAGGAGCAGACGGCCGAGTTTATTAAACTCCACCGACACAGCGGTGACGCAAATCTGAAGGCTAGACCGTCCCATTTCACAGCTTCGCACTTCCAGCCTTTTCGGTCTTTGAAGGACCCGGCCCACGTAGACCGCGAATACCGGGTCCTCCGAAGGATGCAGCCGACGTTTTGGGACACAGCTAGTGTGTGATGTTCTTTCAGTGTTGCACTTTGTAGACGCTCCCTGAGCACTGGTCTCACAGCCAGCTGCACATAGAGACCAGTGTTGTTAGTCCAGGTCAGAAGATGACTTGTTGGAATGAAAATGAGCTTGTAGTTTGTCTGCTTTAATAATGTGACTGGAAAAAGGTGTTGGACTTCAAATATGTCCATTTCTTTCACATTTCACCTTTAAAAGTGAAGCCTTGTGGTTCCTGGAAGGAAAAACACGACTTTTTCAAGTCTTTGTCCTGTTTTTATGATAAATGTACGACTTTAATGTGAAACATTCAGAGTTTTTTCTCTTGTTGTGTTTGTTTGAAGCTGCTTCCTGTTGGCTTCAGCTGTTTGGAGTTTCCATTTTCTAAACTTCTACATTCTGAACCTTCTTCAGCTCTGAACAGATGATGAAACACTGAATGATTTCAAGCTCACACTTTGTCTAATAAACTTACATCTTTCATTCTTTATACAGATTGAGGGACTGTGGTTTGTCAGAGATCAGCTGTGATTATCTGGCAGCAGCTCTGAAGTCCAACCCCTTCCATCTGAGACAGCTGGACCTGAGCTCCAACAACAAGCTGCAGGATTCAGGAGTGAAGCATCTGTGTGGTTTCCTGGAGAGTCCAGGATGTGGACTTGAAACTCTGAGGTCAGTCAGCATGTTTTAGTTGTGCTGAGATGAATATGATGTGAAAGTTGTGCTGACACTAAACTGCAGACATCAGGCTGATATTATACTGATCCACACTGAGGATCTTCATGGTAAAGTCTGTTTTCTTCTTCTCTGGTTTAGTCCATTGACTGCAGCAGAACAATGTTCACATTTCAAACAGTGAGACTCAACGTATGGCCCGCGGCCCACACGCGGCCTGCCCACCTTTCCTGATTCAGAGAGAGGGGACCCTGATTAACTGTGTAGTGTTCTTCCTCACAGTTCTAAGTATCAGACACAACAATGAATAATCCACAGCTGACTGTCTTTAGCAGGTCAAAGGTCACGGCACACAGCAGACAGTGGGAAATATTATAACTCTGATCATTTATCAGCACATATCCATATGTATAAAAACAAAGCTGACACTGTGAGACTTGATCAGAGGTGTGATCATCACAGCAGAGGCCTTTGTGTCAAAGTCACTGAGGATCAAACAGAAACACATGAAGCAGATTTTCCTGTTCTGGCTTTTTATAGCAGATAACCTTCAAAATATTCTGCAGTCCATCAAAAACTGAAGCAAACCATGAATCAACATGTGAACATGAGCTGATGCTGCTGAAGTGAAGCAAAGTTACAGAGGTTTGATTACAGACACAGCTGAGAGTTTGTAATCTGTCATCATTTTAAAAGGTTTACATTTCTTCAGTATATCCACATTTGCAGCTGCTACCTCAACCTCCACTTGTCCAACACAACTGCTGTCCACTGCCTCCATGACATTGTGATTTTGCTGTTGGTCTTCTGTCAGATCTTCATCAATCACTTCTGCACGGGGCACACCTTCAGACTCTGCAGCTGCATAACGAAAGCCTGTAAGATAAAATTAGACATAAGGTAAATGTACACCAATATTCCAATGACAGGTGTGTGATTCATCTGGAAGTTATGTGCGGATTAGTGTACAGTGATAGCAATTTAGTATGTTTTTAGAGGGGGGGGGGGGTTGTTTACCTCCGATGGGTGCTCTTTTTCGCTTCCGTTGCGTACGCCTTGAGTGCCGGTCCGAGTCTGATACAGGTATGTCGTCATGCCCCATGTGCAGTGTTGGTGCCCAGTCTGGATTTGTTACATCCATTTCATATGCTGGTTTGCCTGCAATAATGCCAAATCATAAGCTACTCAGTCGACATGACGTGGTTCTGCAGCATCACACATTAGCATGTTTTATCTCATTATCTATGACCTCAGCACGTTGAAAATAACACTAAAAGCCTTTCAAGAGTGATATGAATTAATTTAGAACTCACCGGAAAGAAAATGCCGTGAGCAAACCAACAAAAAGCTGGGGATTGCAGAGAACTCGATATCCGCTCGTCTCACCGCTGCAATCCAAGCCTGACGTCTTTGTTTAGTAATATCGGATACATGGGATCCCTCACGTTGCCTCCAGGATGGAAAACGATGAAAAGAGAGCCCGTTATCCAGCTTCTTGCCTTCACGATCGTGTGATCTAACGTTGCAACCGACAACACAACACGTACGATCCATAGCTGAAATGGTATCCTTTGGCTGGCCTACTGTCATGGCGGAAGGGGGCATGGCCCATCTCCCGTGACATCACGCTCCAAAGCCCTATAGGTGGGAAAATGTACCATGTCGACCAATCAAAAATGATATGGAAACATGACATTTGGTTGTTTAGCAAAAGGGGGAAGTTTTAGGAGTGACCGGCAAGAGAGAGCGAGTGAGCGAAAGAGAGAGAGAGTTTTGATACGTGAGAGATTTGTGACGTTTACCGTGTTTGGTCTCAAGTTAGTTTGTTGTCTTGTGTATTTAGTGTGTAGCTGTTGTTTTGTTTTGTGTGTCAGTTCTACTAGTGATCGTCACAGTTGCTGCCTTAAAGCCAACAAAGGCAGATTGCAGTGTAAACGCTGAGTGACACACCTGCTGTCAGACCTGCAGGTTTATCCCTGTGCTGTTCTCATATGTGTTAGAGTGACACAAACTATTGTTTGACACCTGATTGTTCTGTAAATAGTTTGAAATGATTATATGAAAAACGTCTGAGCCTTGGCTGCATTTTTTGGTAAATAGTACCATATAACTTTGTTGTTTGCAAAACGTGTGCGTATTTTTAAAAATGTACAATCTCTATTTGCATTTCAAGTTATGAAGATGATTCGTTAAACATGTGTGTGGTTTTTACAGTCAAAATATCACTTTCTACTTGTATTTTAAATTTTGTCTGAATTTCGATAAATTGTGCTGATACAGTTGGTCAAAATGAGAAAATAACAGATTGGCAAGATAAACTGTTTTTAAAGGTAAAATATAGAGGCCACATCAAAAGTAGTCAAGAAGGGTTAAAGGCTAAAAGCAAAGTTGTCACCAAGTACTGTTTATATTTGTGTGTATTGCTGCAGCTTTTTTGAGTATTAATTTGGTGCCTTTGTGTGAAATAATGGTATTGTGAGTGATCCATATAGTCACAAAGAATAGCCACTTGTTTCTGTGCTACCAAAGTTCCCCGGCTTTCATTCAAAATGTGTTTATCGTCAGCACCTGCACATTAAACTACTTAAACATTATAAATGTCTTCAAGCTCACACTGAGGCCTGTGGGGTACTATCAGCCACTGAGACAGTACACACATTTATATGTGTTTGTATATGAATATTTCATACTTTAAGACTGCCTGTTTATTTAAGGGAGATGAACAAAATACATTGGAATTGTACAAAATAATATCATGGATGATAAATTAAATAGATTTTAAGTAGATGCTTGTGCATTCTTAAAGTCTTATATGTTGAACTGAACTATGTGATCTGTTCAAAGCCTTAATCTTAATTTGAAGTGAAATGTGCATTTTGAGTTTATACACTATGTATATAAGGCGACCGTTTCCTTTTGCAGTATTTTTGTGTGGTGTACTTTTCTATGTCTTAACAAAAGGGGAACAAAGGTGTTTAAGTTCACCTAGGATGATGTGTTTTAATTTTCACATGGTCTTGCTTGAATTTGACCCTGACAAAGGCGTATGAACTCTGTCAGCTGTTTGGAGTTTCCATTTTCTAAACTTCTACATTCTGAACCTTCTTCAGCTCTGAACAGATGATGAAACACTGAATGATTTCAAGCTCACACTTTGTCTAATAAACTTACATCTTTCATTCTTTATACAGATTGAGGGACTGTGGTTTGTCAGAGATCAGCTGTGATTATCTGGCAGCAGCACTGAAGTCCAACCCCTCCCATCTGAGACAGCTGGACCTGAGCTCCAACAACAAGCTGCAGGATTCAGGAGTGAAGCATCTGTGTGGTTTCCTGGAGAGTCCAGGATGTGGACTTGAAACTCTGAGGTCAGTCAGCATGTTTTAGTTGTGCTGAGATGAATATGATGTGAAAGTTGTGCTGACACTAAACTGCAGACATCAGGCTGATATTATACTGATCCACACTGAGGATCTTCATGGTAAAGTCTGTTTTCTTCTTCTCTGGTTTAGTCCATTGACTGCAGCAGAACAATGTTCACATTTCAAACAGTGAGACTCAACGTATGGCCCGCGGCCCACACGCGGCCTGCCCACCTTCCCTGATTCAGAGAGAGGGGACCCTGATTAACTGTGTAGTGTTCTTCCTCACAGTTCTAAGTATCAGACACAACAATGAATAATCCACAGCTGACTGTCTTTAGCAGGTCAAAGGTCACGGCACACAGCAGACAGTGGGAAATATACTCTGATCATTTATCAGCACATATCCATATGTATAAAAACAAAGCTGACACTGTGAGACTTGATCAGAGGTGTGATCATCACAGCAGAGGCCTTTGTGTCAAAGTCACTGAGGATCAAACAGAAACACATGAAGCAGATTTTCCTGTTCTGGCTTTTTATAGCAGATAACCTTCAAAATATTCTGCAGTCCATCAAAAACTGAAGCAAACCACGAATCAACATGTGAACATGAGCTGATGCTGCTGAAGTGAAGCAAAGTTACAGAGGTTTGATTACAGACACAGCTGAGAGTTTGTAATCTGTCATCATTTTAAAAGGTTTACATTTCTTCAGTATATCCACATTTGCAGCTGCTACCTCAACCTCCACTTGTCCAACACAACTGCTGTCCACTGCCTCCATGACATTGTGATTTTGCTGTTGGTCTTCTGTCAGATCTTCATCAATCACTTCTGCACGGGGCACACCTTCAGACTCTGCAGCTGCATAACGAAAGCCTGTAAGATAAAATTAGACATAAGGTAAATGTACACCAATATTCCAATGACAGGTGTGTGATTCATCTGGAAGTTATGTGCGGATTAGTGTACAGTGATAGCAATTTAGTATGTTTTTAGAGGGGGGGGGGGTTGTTTACCTCCGATGGGTGCTCTTTTTCGCTTCCGTTGCGTACGCCTTGAGTGCCGGTCCGAGTCTGATACAGGTATGTCGTCATGCCCCATGTGCAGTGTTGGTGCCCAGTCTGGATTTGTTACATCCATTTCATATGCTGGTTTGCCTGCAATAATGCCAAATCATAAGCTACTCAGTCGACATGACGTGGTTCTGCAGCATCACACATTAGCATGTTTTATCTCATTATCTATGACCTCAGCACGTTGAAAATAACACTAAAAGCCTTTCAAGAGTGATATGAATTAATTTAGAACTCACCGGAAAGAAAATGCCGTGAGCAAACCAACAAAAAGCTGGGGATTGCAGAGAACTCGATATCCCCTCGTCTCACCGCTCCAATCCAAGCCTGACGTCTTTGTTTAGTAATATCGGATACATGGGATCCCTCACGTTGCCTCCAGGATGGAAAACGATGAAAAGAGAGCCCGTTATCCAGCTTCTTGCCTTCACGATCGTGTGATCTAACGTTGCAACCGACAACACAACACGTACGATCCATAGCTGAAATGGTATCCTTTGGCTGGCCTACTGTCATGGCGGAAGGGGGCATGGCCCATCTCCCGTGACATCACGCTCCAAAGCCCTATAGGTGGGAAAATGTACCATGTCGACCAATCAAAAATGATATGGAAACATGACATTTGGTTGTTTAGCAAAAGGGGGAAGTTTTAGGAGTGACCGGCAAGAGAGAGCGAGTGAGCGAAAGAGAGAGAGAGTTTTGATACGTGAGAGATTTGTGACGTTTACCGTGTTTGGTCTCAAGTTAGTTTGTTGTCTTGTGTATTTAGTGTGTAGCTGTTGTTTTGTTTTGTGTGTCAGTTCTACTAGTGATCGTCACAGTTGCTGCCTTAAAGCCAACAAAGGCAGATTGCAGTGTAAACGCTGAGTGACACACCTGCTGTCAGACCTGCAGGTTTATCCCTGTGCTGTTCTCATATGTGTTAGAGTGACACAAACTATTGTTTGACACCTGATTGTTCTGTAAATAGTTTGAAATGATTATATGAAAAACGTCTGAGCCTTGGCTGCATTTTTTGGTAAATAGTACCATATAACTTTGTTGTTTGCAAAACGTGTGCGTATTTTTAAAAATGTACAATCTCTATTTGCATTTCAAGTTATGAAGATGATTCGTTAAACATGTGTGTGGTTTTTACAGTCAAAATATCACTTTCTACGTGTATTTTAAATTTTGTCTGAATTTAGATAAATTGTGCTGATACAGTTGGTCAAAATGAGAAAATAACAGATTGGCAAGATAAACTGTTTTTAAAGGTAAAATATAGAGGCCACATCAAAAGTAGTCAAGAAGGGTTAAAGGCTAAAAGCAAAGTTGTCACCAAGTACTGTTTATATTTGTGTGTATTGCTGCAGCTTTTTTGAGTATTAATTTGGTGCCTTTGTGTGAAATAATGGTATTGTGAGTGATCCATATAGTCACAAAGAATAGCCACTTGTTTCTGTGCTACCAAAGTTCCCCGGCTTTCATTCAAAATGTGTTTATCGTCAGCACCTGCACATTAAACTACTTAAACATTATAAATGTCTTCAAGCTCACACTGAGGCCTGTGGGGTACTATCAGCCACTGAGACAGTACACACATTTATATGTGTTTGTATATGAATATTTCATACTTTAAGACTGCCTGTTTATTTAAGGGAGATGAACAAAATACATTGGAATTGTACAAAATAATATCATGGATGATAAATTAAATAGATTTTAAGTAGATGCTTGTGCATTCTTAAAGTCTTATATGTTGAACTGAACTATGTGATCTGTTCAAAGCCTTAATCTTAATTTGAAGTGAAATGTGCATTTTGAGTTTATACACTATGTATATAAGGCGACCGTTTCCTTTTGCAGTATTTTTGTGTGGTGTACTTTTCTATGTCTTAACAAAAGGGGAACAAAGGTGTTTAAGTTCACCTAGGATGATGTGTTTTAATTTTCACATGGTCTTGCTTGAATTTGACCCTGACAAAGGCGTATGAACTCTGTCAGCTGTTTGGAGTTTCCATTTTCTAAACTTCTACATTCTGAACCTTCTTCAGCTCTGAACAGATGATGAAACACTGAATGATTTCAAGCTCACACTTTGTCTAATAAACTTACATCTTTCATTCTTTATACAGATTGTGGAGCTGTGGTTTGTCAGAGATCAGCTGTGATTATCTGGCAGCAGCACTGAAGTCCAACCCCTCCCATCTGAGAGAGCTGCACCTGAGCAGGAACAACAAGCTGCAGGATTCAGGAGTGAAGCATCTGTGTGGTTTCCTGGAGAGTCCAGGATGTGGACTTGAAACTCTGAGGTCAGTCAGCATGTTTTAGTTGTGCTGAGATGAATATGATGTGAAAGTTGTGCTGACACTAAACTGCAGACATCAGGCTGATATTATACTGATCCACACTGAGGATCTTCATGGTAAAGTCTGTTTTCTTCTTCTCTGGTTTAGTCCATTGACTGCAGCAGAACAATGTTCACATTTCAAACAGTGAGACTCAACGTATGGCCCGCGGCCCACACGCGGCCTGCCCACCTTCCCTGATTCAGAGAGAGGGGACCCTGATTAACTGTGTAGTGTTCTTCCTCACAGTTCTAAGTATCAGACACAACAATGAATAATCCACAGCTGACTGTCTTTAGCAGGTCAAAGGTCACGGCACACAGCAGACAGTGGGAAATATTATAATTCTGATCATTTATCAGCACATATCCATATGTATAAAAACAAAGCTGACACTGTGAGACTTGATCAGAGGTGTGATCATCACAGCAGAGGCCTTTGTGTCAAAGTCACTGAGGATCAAACAGAAACACATGAAGCAGATTTTCCTGTTCTGGCTTTTTATAGCAGATAACCTTCAAAATATTCTGCAGTCCATCAAAAACTGAAGCAAACCATGAATCAACATGTGAACATGAGCTGATGCTGCTGAAGTGAAGCAAAGTTACAGAGGTTTGATTACAGACACAGCTGAGAGTTTGTAATCTGTCATCATTTTAAAAGGTTTACATTTCTTCAGTATATCCACATTTGCAGCTGGTACCTCAACCTCCACTTGTCCAACACAACTGCTGTCCACTGCCTCCATGACATTGTGATTTTGCTGTTGGTCTTCTGTCAGATCTTCATCAATCACTTCTGCACGGGGCACACCTTCAGACTCTGCAGCTGCATAACAAAAGCCTGTAAGATAAAATTAGACATAAGGTAAATGTACACCAATATTCCAATGACAGGTGTGTGATTCATCTGGAAGTTATGTGCGGATTAGTGTACAGTGATAGCAATTTAGTATGTTTTTAGAGGGGGGGGGGGGTTGTTTACCTCCGATGGGTGCTCTTTTTCGCTTCCGTTGCGTACGCCTTGAGTGCCGGTCCGAGTCTGATACAGGTATGTCGTCATGCCCCATGTGCAGTGTTGGTGCCCAGTCTGGATTTGTTACATCCATTTCATATGCTGGTTTGCCTGCAATAATGCCAAATCATAAGCTACTCAGTCGACATGATGTGGTTCTGCAGCATCACACATTAGCATGTTTTATCTCATTATCTATGACCTCAGCACGTTGAAAATAACACTAAAAGCCTTTCAAGAGTGATATGAATTAATTTAGAACTCACCGGAAAGAAAATGCCGTGAGCAAACCAACAAAAAGCTGGGGATTGCAGAGAACTCGATATCCGCTCGTCTCACCGCTGCAATCCAAGCCTGACGTCTTTGTTTAGTAATATCGGATACATGGGATCCCTCACGTTGCCTCCAGGATGGAAAACGATGAAAAGAGAGCCCGTTATCCAGCTTCTTGCCTTCACGATCGTGTGATCTAACGTTGCAACCGACAACACAACACGTACGATCCATAGCTGAAATGGTATCCTTTGGCTGGCCTACTGTCATGGCGGAAGGGGGCGTGGCCCATCTCCCGTGACATCACGCTCCAAAGCCCTATAGGTGGGAAAATGTACCATGTCGACCAATCAAAAATGATATGGAAACATGACATTTGGTTGTTTAGCAAAAGGGGGAAGTTTTAGGAGTGACCGGCAAGAGAGAGCGAGTGAGCGAAAGAGAGAGAGAGTTTTGATACGTGAGAGATTTGTGACGTTTACCGTGTTTGGTCTCAAGTTAGTTTGTTGTCTTGTGTATTTAGTGTGTAGCTGTTGTTTTGTTTTGTGTGTCAGTTCTACTAGTGATCGTCACAGTTGCTGCCTTAAAGCCAACAAAGGCAGATTGCAGTGTAAACGCTGAGTGACACACCTGCTGTCAGACCTGCAGGTTTATCCCTGTGCTGTTCTCATATGTGTTAGAGTGACACAAACTATTGTTTGACACCTGATTGTTCTGTAAATAGTTTGAAATGATTATATGAAAAACGTCTGAGCCTTGGCTGCATTTTTTGGTAAATAGTACCATATAACTTTGTTGTTTGCAAAACGTGTGCGTATTTTTAAAAATGTACAATCTCTATTTGCATTTCAAGTTATGAAGATGATTCGTTAAACATGTGTGTGGTTTTTACAGTCAAAATATCACTTTCTACGTGTATTTTAAATTTTGTCTGAATTTCGATAAATTGTGCTGATACAGTTGGTCAAAATGAGAAAATAACAGATTGGCAAGATAAACTGTTTTTAAAGGTAAAATATAGAGGCCACATCAAAAGTAGTCAAGAAGGGTTAAAGGCTAAAAGCAAAGTTGTCACCAAGTACTGTTTATATTTGTGTGTATTGCTGCAGCTTTTTTGAGTATTAATTTGGTGCCTTTGTGTGAAATAATGGTATTGTGAGTGATCCATATAGTCACAAAGAATAGCCACTTGTTTCTGTGCTACCAAAGTTCCCCGGCTTTCATTCAAAATGTGTTTATCGTCAGCACCTGCACATTAAACTACTTAAACATTATAAATGTCTTCAAGCTCACACTGAGGCCTGTGGGGTACTATCAGCCACTGAGACAGTACACACATTTATATGTGTTTGTATATGAATATTTCATACTTTAAGACTGCCTGTTTATTTAAGGGAGATGAACAAAATACATTGGAATTGTACAAAATAATATCATGGATGATAAATTAAATAGATTTTAAGTAGATGCTTGTGCATTCTTAAAGTCTTATATGTTGAACTGAACTATGTGATCTGTTCAAAGCCTTAATCTTAATTTGAAGTGAAATGTGCATTTTGAGTTTATACACTATGTATATAAGGCGACCGTTTCCTTTTGCAGTATTTTTGTGTGGTGTACTTTTCTATGTCTTAACAAAAGGGGAACAAAGGTGTTTAAGTTCACCTCGGATGATGTGTTTTAATTTTCACATGGTCTTGCTTGAATTTGACCCTGACAAAGGCGTATGAACTCTGTCAGCTGTTTGGAGTTTCCATTTTCTAAACTTCTACATTCTGAACCTTCTTCAGCTCTGAACAGATGATGAAACACTGAATGATTTCAAGCTCACACTTTGTCTAATAAACTTACATCTTTCATTCTTTATACAGATTGTGGAGCTGTGGTTTGTCAGAGATCAGCTGTGATTATCTGGCAGCAGCACTGAAGTCCAACCCCTCCCATCTGAGAGAGCTGCACCTGAGCAGGAACAACAAGCTGCAGGATTCAGGAGTGAAGCATCTGTGTGGTTTCCTGGAGAGTCCAGGATGTGGACTTGAAACTCTGGGGTCAGTCAGCATGTTTTAGTTGTGCTGAGATGAATATGATGTGAAAGTTGTGCTGACACTAAACTGCAGACATCAGGCTGATATTATACTGATCCACACTGAGGATCTTCATGGTAAAGTCTGTTTTCTTCTTCTCTGGTTTAGTCCATTGACTGCAGCAGAACAATGTTCACATTTCAAACCTTCAAAGAAGAAGAAAAATCCTCCACTGGATAATTCACTGTGAAACTCTCCAACTCTTCATTCCACCTTAAAGTCTGTCTGACACTGAAATCCAAAGCAAAATGTGCGTTTGCTTTACAGACAGCAGTCCAACACAAACATACACACATCATCCAAAACACAGTCCAACATCCAAATCCCCTCCACTGCCAGCATGAATGATGGGAAAGAGAAGGAGGAACACTCTGACATTCAGGGTTAGAATGAGTTTCATGAAGCAGACTGTGAAGATCAAAGCTGCATTAGAAAGCTTACATGAATGAATGAGTGGACAGAAGTGGACAGAGATCATCTGAAGCACTTCAAAGGCTTTAAATCAGCACATTTCTCTTTATTCTTTATCAACTCTGTTAGTTTCTCTCAGTTTTCTGTGGAATGAAGCTAACAGCAGGCTAATAAGATGCTGACCAATAGGTTTCTATTAAAGGTTGTAATTTGTATATGAAAAAGTGCTTTGGCTCAGCAGGGATCAGCTTACAGGTAGAATACAGCTGCTGGATGGGATTAGCATGTCATAGCTATCTACCAAACTGCTAACTGGGGGATTTCAGGCCATCTATGGATCATTTTTGCTAACTGTTTATTCAGCTTAGGCTCACAGGGCTGCAGCCTGTGCCCTAGCTGTCATAGGGCAAGAGGCGTGGTCCACCTGCACAGGTGAGCAGTCCATCACAGGGCCAACAGAGAGAGACAGAGAAGCACTCTCTCACATCCACACCTACAGCCAATTTAGAAGCACCAATGAACCTAAGCAGCATTTCATTGGACTGTGGGAGAACATCCACCCTCCACAGAAAGGCCAACAAGCTTCAACCTACAACCTTCTTGCTTTAAGGCACTAGTGCGAACCACTTTCCCCCATTTCAGCCCAAATCCTGCATCTTCCTGTTTCTGACTCCAGGCCAGCTCCACTAACACTTTCTCATCAGACACTGCCACCTAGTGGAGGAAGTCTTAGTCCCATTTGAAGCTTCAGATTACAGTTAGTTCCTTTACAAAGAGGTGGAGGTGGTGGGGCCACAGCACCATCATCACTGAGTGCCATAGGACACTTAACCTTTGTTTCCATATGCTGGGAACTTCCTGTTGTTCCAAGGAGGACTGGAAAATGTGTGAAAATCTCCCAGTCAGTTCCTCACAGCACACTTCAATCATTTCCCTCCCACAGCATCAGGACCAGGGCTTTTTCTCTCTTTGGTCCCACTAAGAGATTTCCACACAAACACCTCATCAGTGGGACTCTCAGAGCTACCAGCCCTTTGCTACAATCACAAAGCTCTTCATTGAAATCAATGATATCAAAGCTGGAATCAAATGAGTCCAAGTCTTCTGCTGATTCAGCATCACATTCATCTTTGCTCCTTGTCCTGCATCCCCACCATGGACTTCATTCCTTTCCAAGCCAGCCTTGAGTGTCCTTTATTCAGCTCATCCTCTGCTTTACTTTTACACCTGATTTTAGCTGCTTTATCTCTCTTTCAACAAGTTTCTGTGCCTCAATCTTTTTCTTCTCTCCCTCATAACAAGACAGCTTCTTCTGCCTGAGAACATGTTGGAGTGATTTACTAATCCAGGGCTGCTTATTGGGAAAATACTTCCTGTTTCCAAAGTAATCCCCATTTTTCCCAGAAAGAAATGTAAGTAGAAATCGATGATCTAAGTGAGAACATGAGCCTTTAACAATAGCAGCAAAATATCTCTCCAATCTCAATACTCCCTCTCTCGACCTCTGGAACACCAGAGGTCACAATACATTGTGTTGGGTCACTCCTCGGCCCACTCAGCTGCTTCCATGTCCATCCATGGCATCGTGGACATCGGGGTCACCACTCCCGCTCTGACCCTCTCTAGCCGTCCTCTGGCTCAGCAAATCAGACAACCTCATGTCATCTAAGTGGTCCAGTAATAAACACCAGCTCCCCCTCGAGAACACTCCATGCGTAAGATTAGGTTTTTTCTGCGTCCCTCTCTTGTGGTCCATCATGCCTCGGGCCTCCAGGATCCTCACCCCCCTGTGGTCGCCGAGATCTTGTGTAAAGCAAACCAAACACCTTTTCCTGCACCTCCCTAACTTATCATCTTTGGGACTCTTTAATCAAAAGCCTGATCCTAATTATCTTCTTGACTTATTGACTTGTATTTATATATATTCTTCAACGTTACTCATCATTTTAAAACTCTTAAAACGCTGCTTTCACGTCCCTGCATGCGTTTCCTGTCGCTTGCCTTATCTAATCATCAACATCCTGTACACAGAACTCTCGCTGCTGCAAGGCCTCCACTCTGACCTAGAATCTCCTTTCACAAGAAAATCATTATAAGCGCCTATTCTACTAAAAGATCCAAAAAAAAAACAACCACTTTAATCAATTAAGTTTAAGCATATAAGCAATTACTCCTGCATACATTTTATCACAGCTAAACGCTGCCTTGAAACAACTCCTGTGTGTTAACACTAACTTCATTTTAAAACTCACATTTCCTATGTTATAGCCTGTTTTTGGTACAGCCTTTTTATTTCATCTTGCTCCTTTGATGTAACAATACCTTCTCATTCTAGTTTATCAGACTTAACCAAAATATATGCTTTCCTTCCTTTGGTCCTTCTCTAAAGCAAGAAACTCCTATTCAGTTCCTCTTTTCTGTCACTTATTACAGGGCCAGCTCAAGTTCAGTTAAACGCTAAATTAATTTGAGGCCTTTTGCCTGGAATCAATACTGTCATGTGTGTTTATGGACTCTGTGTCTGTAAGCGTGTGCAATCCTTCAATAACTCATATCATCCTCACAGTAGATTGGCTAATCATAGCGCTAGCCAAAGGCTCGTGACCCACAAGAGACGAATTGAGCCACAACTCCCTTAAAGGCACAAAATGCAATATGTATAAAAAGTCATTTCTACGTATAAGCTCTCCCCTTTATCCTAAAAATAAATCTATGTAATATCTGTATGTGTGTCTTCTATTCATTAATGTAATTGTCAGTTATTTTCTCTCTTTATTTTACCTTCTTTTTGTTTACCTCTTTGTTTGTGACGTGGACATCTCTAAACCATCCTGAGTTCCGGCTTCAATTTCAACCCAATTGTACCCTCTATTCTCGCAGTCGAACTCGTCTGGGCTTCACCTTCCCACTGGCCCCTGTGCCCTTCTCTTAGTGTCCTTTGTTGTCTTGTGATCCCCAGCAAACACAGTCTGTTTCTTCTCTGTTTCTTCTCCGTTGCTCTTTTCAGTATTTTCCTTTTAGATTAAATCCCAGCCTGGCAAAATATCCCATTCAGTGTCTTTAAACAGTTATGTCACACTGTTCTTACCAGCCTGCAGTTCACCGTGCATTTTCCATCACGTGCTTTTCTTCCATGCTGCTGCTGGTATCGTCAGTGTAGTTTCAGTTGCACTGTCTTTTGCCTGCTGTTAATTCTTGAAGTCCACGATGTTCTGTCGGTCTTCATCAGGAGATTAACTGTCCTATGAGCTTCTTCTCAGGATCGGGACAAGTGGGAGGTCAAGCTGTAAAATTTTAAGCCAAAATCTGGCCTGTTTTCCTCCCAATTCTGTTAATCAATGGTTTTGTACTCAAGATTCTAGGTTGAAAGAAGTCCACCTGTATTGACACACTAAAGCATACAATTAATATCCTTTTCATTTCTTTTCTTAAAACCTCCATTTGCTTCATCTGCCTGGAGTTTAACTCGTATGTTTCTCTCTCTGTGTGCTCACTTGTCACAGTCAGTTCCTTTTATGGGCATGCAAAGTTCCTGTCACACACACCATTTCCTGTCAACCTTGCAGCTGCTCAGAACCATATTTTCTGTTTCTATCTCTCCTGTTTTGTTTTTTCTACAGGCTAATAAAACTCTTGTTTTACTAAGTCTTGATCTAAAACAATTCACCCTTATTTCACGCACACACTTCTAAATATACTAAATTCTTTGCGTTTGTCAGATCGTCTCACACACACACCGCCTTTTCTCTCACACTTCCACTTCTGCACTCACTCTACTATCAACTTTCATAGTGTTATTATTATTTATTATTTTGTACAAATCACACCCAATCACTCAAAACCTGCTACTCACAGCATTCACACACTTAAACTGTGACAAGAGTTGAGGAATATACTCACAACACGCTTTCCTAAGAGTATTTCAGACATGCCTTTCATAATCAGAAAGAGCAAGTCAAAGAAAACAATTGAAACCTCTATTAATTCTCACAGCACACACATAGAATAGAAAAAATAAAACACACCAGCATTTATTGCTGATGAGAGGTTACTCCTAAAAGTAATATGTTAGTCTTAAATATATACAGTGCACTCACTATATTTATATATCAAAACTCAGTCAATTACTATACATCCACTACGGCAACTCAAAACTTTATTTATAGCCCTCTAATGAACATAAATGGCGTCTTAAACACACACTCAACAATGTTTGCAGCAGTATTTGTAAAACCAACTGTGGTTTAAACAGTTCACTGCTGACTAATTTGCATTTTCACACTCACACACACACAGTCTAAAAATAGCTCCAGCACTGCCTCAGACTCCTTTCACACAGAGATCTCTTATTTTATATTACAAAGACGTCTTATATTTACAACCACTGTCACATCTGTCAGCTTTAGCGCCTAAACAATTTCGACAAATTTAAGTTAACGGTCCAACCGATAAAGTCCAACTTTTTTGTGATCAATTAACCAGTATCTGTCCAACAGTTTCTGGCCTCATCTCTAAAATCCCTAACTCAATTTAAAAGCGTCAACCAACCCAAACTTTGCCTGAAGCTCTATTTTTGGCATTTCACAGCCAAGGCTTACCCCGAAGTTTTAAGTTAAAGTTACACGCCCGAAGTCCAACTTCTGCTGGCCAAAAAAGCGCAGACTACCGTTCCAAACGGTAAGGAGACTCTAACTCCTAGTTATTCTGGAGTGCCCCAAGCTCCACAGTGACCAACTGACTATCCCTCTTCGAGGACAATGCCTAAGCGTCCTTGGCATTGGCAAGCGTTACCTCTGAGCACTGTGCTTCCTATCAGTCCAACTGACGTTCTTGAATAATTTATAATACTTTGGAACAACAGTAAAACAGCCAAAAAAGTGTAAGACTGAAGCAGGTCCAACCTTATAACCAATACGGGCTCCACCCCAAACAATAACCAAATTCCCTAATATACTAAAATCACTCAGCAGTCCAACCGTATTAAATCCTTTAGCGGTCCAACCGCATTCAATCATTTTTAGCAGTCCAACTGCATTAAATCCTCAGTACTGTCATGAGATTCTCATCAAAATCAAAGCAGACATTCCCCAGTAATTTCAGTGAGTAGACTTTAATTTGTAATGTCCAATTTGGCACACTTTGGAAATAATTCAACAGGTAGTGCCTTACCTTTGGATAAGCGGCTTAGAACAACAATGAGAAAAAGAGAGCTGATTATTAGCTCATCAAAACACAAAACAAAATCACAATGAATTATCGGTTAATTTCATTTAAAATAATTCATTAAGTATTTATGTACAATTCAAATTAATTAATTACATATTTTGTTGGTTTGTTTTCTATTTTAATTATTTTACTGACACATTTAATGAATTATTTAATGATGTATTTATTTAATTCACGTTGCTACTCCTGGCCCTGCATCGCTGTTCATAAATACATTTTATTTGTCAGCTTCACCCATCAAAGTCAGGGGGCGGGGTTAATGCTGATCAAGTCAAAACCATTGCTTTGGTCTGGTGGGCGTTCTTTTAGTGGGCTTTTCTCAATACTAAGTAGGCCTACACACCAGGGTTTGGACATGTGTGGACCCAAACTATACTTTTACCCTTTTTTGTGTGTCACCAAATACACTTTAATATTTTCTAGACAAGAATGTAGTGGCGTAATCTTTAAGCTCTTTTGGCTCCAAACAGAAGTGACAGACTTGAGCAGGGTTCATTTAAAGGCTGACAGAAGTGGAGTGGTGACGGGGAGATGTTTGACAGGACAGTGTTTCAGCCTCCACAGGTTCATGTTGTGCTCCATCAGTCAGTGAAGATGAAGTCAGTGCTGATGAGGCTGTAGAGTGTGTGAGGGATGTGAATGAGGATGATGAAGATCTGATGATAGCAGATAAAAACAGGCTGCAGAGACTTTGAGCCATACAGGACACACAGTGTGTGTACAGAACAGCTGAAATCATTATGGAGGCCTCACTGGGATATGGAAGCATCACAGTACAGCTTCAGTGAAGCATTAAAGTCTCTGATATGAGATGAGAAATGAAGCAGCCAGAGCTTTTTCATGAGTGGAAACCCACTGTGACTGTGAGCTGCTGCTACAGCCTCCAGATTAGCCAGCAGCTCATCCTGCTCAACATGGACCTGTGGTCAGAGTGTGTGCTGGATAATCCGGCCCAGGATGAGGCCAAACTGACATGGGATGAAATGTCTGTCACATAATTGAGCTTAGTGTAGTTTCATTTCTGCACAATTTAAAAACAACCAAAACTTTGTTCTGTCTTTTCTATGTTATACTTTCTTTGATACTGTGTCCAAAAGGAGCAGCTTTTACTTTGAAGGGGAGGCGTCTCTGTTTCCTCTTCAGGTTGGATGATGGAAGCAAATTAGTAGCTGTGTCCCAAAACGTCGGCTGCATCCTCCAGAGGCTGCATTTGAAGGCCGATTACATCACAGCCAGGCGATGAAGGCTGTCCGTATTTGTCGACTCCTTCAAATGTGCCCGACAAATGCGTCCTTCATTTCCCCGAATTTGAAGGATTCGTCGGGTGTGTCCTTCGTGGCCCACCATATCCCAGAATTCATAGCGCGGCCCAGCCAAATTTCAGCTGCCAACAATGGCGGCAGCTACTAAGTTTTCAAATTACTCTTATTAATCTTTCTGGGTCACAAAATAAACTTTTAACATATTTTCAGGCGAGAAAGTAGCTGTGTAAACTTCAAATATCTGCTTGGTTTATCAAGACATCGCATATTTGCAAAAGTGTGCAGACGTTTTCGGAGACGTCTGTTCCCCACCCGCTCGCTAGCAAGCCGGGGGGTTCAATGGTCACTCCAGCCAGCGAGAGCAGCGGACGCCCGGCTTCATCGTTTTCAGACCCCGCTCTTTCGCTACTCAGGTGAAACACGATATATAAGTCACTCGGAGAACTTAAAAATGTAATTGTTTGCCTTTTTTCTGTGTTTTATTTGTTCCGGAGTAAATCGGTTTGGCTGAGATCAAAGTTCCTCCGGGATTTTCACACAGCTGAATAAACGTTAAACAGGAAACTGATTAAACAGAAGTGTGAGACGGTCGAGAGTTTACGCCAGTGTCCTGTTATATTTTAGATAGCAAGGAGCAGACGGCCGAGTTTATTAAACTCCACAAAGACAGCGGTGACGCAAATCTGAAGGCTAGACCGTCCCATTTCACAGCCTCGCACTTCCAGCCTTTTCGGTCTTTGAAGGACCCGGCCCACGTAGACCGCGAATACCAGGTCCTCCGAAGGATGCAGCCGACGTTTTGGGACACAGCTAGTGTGCGATGTTCTTTCAGTGTTGCACTTTGTAGACGCTCCCTGAGCACTGGTCTCACAGCCAGCTGCACATAGAGACCAGTGTTGTTAGTCCAGGTCAGAAGATGACTTGTTGGAATGAAAATGAGCTTGTAGTTTGTCTGCTTTAATAATGTGACTGGAAAAAGGTGTTGGACTTCAAATATGTCCATTTCTTTCACACTTCACCTTTAAAAGTGAAGCCTTGTGGTTCCTGGAAGGAAAAACACGACTTTTTCAAGTCTTTGTCCTGTTTTTATGAGAAATGTACGACTTTAATGTGAAACATTCAGAGTTTTTTCTCTTGTTGTGTTTGTTTGAAGCTGCTTCCTGTTGGCTTCAGCTGTTTGGAGTTTCCATTTTCTAAACTTCTACATTCTGAACCTTCTTCAGCTCTGAACAGATGATGAAACACTGAATGATTTCAAGCTCACACTTTGTCTAATAAACTTACATCTTTCATTCTTTATACAGATTGTGGGGCTGTGGTTTGTCAGAGATCAGCTGTGATTATCTGGCAGCAGCACTGAAGTCCAACCCCTCCCATCTGAGAGAGCTGGACCTGAGTGACAACTACAAGCTGCAGGATTCAGGAGTGAAGCATCTGTGTGGTTTCCTGGAGAGTCCAGGATGTGGACTTGAAACTCTGGGGTCAGTCAGCATGTTTTAGTTGTGCTGAGATGAATATGATGTGAAAGTTGTGCTGACACTAAACTGCAGACATCAGGCTGATATTATACTGATCCACACTGAGGATCTTCATGGTAAAGTCTGTTTTCTTCTTCTCTGGTTTAGTCCATTGACTGCAGCAGAACAATGTTCACATTTCAAACAGTGAGACTCAACGTATGGCCCGCGGCCCACACGCGGCCTGCCCACCTTTCCTGATTCAGAGAGAGGGGACCCTGATTAACTGTGTAGTGTTCTTCCTCACAGTTCTAAGTATCAGACACAACAATGAATAATCCACAGCTGACTATCTTTAGCAGGTCAAAGGTCACGGCACACAGCAGGCAGTGGGAAATATTATAACTCTGATCATTTATCAGCACATATCCATATGTATAAAAACAAAGCTGACACTGTGAGACTTGATCAGAGGTGTGATCATCACAGCAGAGGCCTTTGTGTCAAAGTCACTGAGGATCAAACAGAAACACATGAAGCAGATTTTCCTGTTCTGGCTTTTTATAGCAGATAACCTTCAAAATATTCTGCAGTCCATCAAAAACTGAAGCAAACCATGAATCAACATGTGAACATGAGCTGATGCTGCTGAAGTGAAGCAAAGTTACAGAGGTTTGATTACAGACACAGCTGAGAGTTTGTAATCTGTCATCATTTTAAAAGGTTTACATTTCTTCAGTATATCCACATTTGCAGCTGGTACCTCAACCTCCACTTGTCCAACACAACTGCTGTCCACTGCCTCCATGACATTGTGATTTTGCTGTTGGTCTTCTGTCAGATCTTCATCAATCACTTCTGCACGGGGCACACCTTCAGACTCTGCAGCTGCATAACGAAAGCCTGTAAGATAAAATTAGACATAAGGTAAATGTACACCAATATTCCAATGACAGGTGTGTGATTCATCTGGAAGTTATGTGCGGATTAGTGTACAGTGATAGCAATTTAGTATGTTTTTAGAGGGGGGGGGGGTTGTTTACCTCCGATGGGTGCTCTTTTTTGCTTCCGTTGCGTACGCCTTGAGTGCCGGTCCGAGTCTGATACAGGTATGTCGTCATGCCCCATGTGCAGTGTTGGTTCCCAGTCTGGATTTGTTACATCCATTTCATATGCTGGTTTGCCTGCAATAATGCCAAATCATAAGCTACTCAGTCGACATGATGTGGTTCTGCAGCATCACACATTAGCATGTTTTATCTCATTATCTATGACCTCAGCACGTTGAAAATCACACTAAAAGCCTTTCAAGAGTGATATGAATTAATTTAGAACTCACCGGAAAGAAAATGCCGTGAGCAAACCAACAAAAAGCTGGGGATTGCAGAGAACTCGATATCCGCTCGTCTCACCGCTGCAATACAAGCCTGACGTCTTTGTTTAGTAATATCGGATACATGGGATCCCTCACGTTGCCTCCAGGATGGAAAACGATGAAAAGAGAGCCCGTTATCCAGCTTCTTGCCTTCACGATCGTGTGATCTAACGTTGCAACCGACAACACAACACGTACGATCCATAGCTGAAATGGTATCCTTTTTTTTTTTTTTTTTGGCCTGTCCCGTTTGGCTCTTTTGCCATCAGAATTGTTGTCTAAAGGCAAAGAAAGATGCCCAACGGATTTACTTTACCAAACTGACCATCCCAGCCTTGCCGTAATGGTCCATTTGATTCACCTTTTATTGTTTATTTTATTTTCACTTACTGAATACGGGACAGACTTGACTGGGGGAAAGAAGGGGAGAAAGAAAGAGGGAAAGAGAAACAGCTGAGAAGAGGGACGGGGGAGAAGGGCAAAAGACAAAAACCAACAGAACGGGCAGAGAAAAAAAAATGCATATATCGATCACCTGGATCACCTGCTGAGAAAGAAAAAAGAAAACAAGCAGAAGAGAACAAGAGTAATAGAATAAACAACATCACAATGATATATGGGAATATGACAGTAAATACTAAATATTAAACATTATTGTGCAGCACATAAGATCAACAGAACACAGTGTGCTTTGAGGTAGGAGCCAAAAAGGGTGTAGTTTGTGGGTGTGATCACCCGTGTGTACACCTGTGAGCATGGACGCGCTTGTTTTTTGTTTTTTTAAAAGGTTCCTTCATGTAATAATCTGCTAGAGGGTGTGGGGGGGCCACAGCCCCGTCCTCCAGGGCGTGAAGCAGGTGTGGAGGAGATCAAAACTCCAGACATCCAGAACACAAGAGACCAAGGAAGACCAACAGAGGGGCAGCTGCGCCACTGTCCCGGAAAGAGCTGAGGAGAGCCCCAGATGAGGGCTCACTCACCAGCCGCGGAGCAGAAGCCAGGGGGGGTTGCAGTGACGCGCCCGTGAGCTCCGCCGGCAGCCAGCTGCGCCTGAGTGACCAAGCCCCAGGCCGAGAGGCCGGGGGCACCCCACCTCCGAAGTGGCCCGAGCGAGCCCCAGGCTCCAGGCCCCGATAAGCGGCCGCCAAGGAGTGAGCCAGTGTGTACCTGGACGCCCATCCCCGGACACAAAGAACCACCAACGCACCGATGTCTGAGGGGGTCCGCCACTGGCAGGGGAAGTGGTGGTAGGGGGAGATAGGCCTCCAAACCTTGGAGGGCCTGAGATGTCCCCAGAGAGGTGGCGCCTGACACTCAACCTGACATATAGACACAGACATACAGGCACACACAGATACAAACATCCATTCCCACCCTCATGCTCGCATATGCACTTACTCCACACTCAACCAACGTGGAGACAGACATAAAGAGACGTTGTACACACGATCACACTCCCCAAGCGTACTCTACAAACCGGGTCTAGGTGCCCCCGCCCCTGGAGGGGGGAACTGCACCCAGACCCAGGTGGTGTTTCCCTTTTCCCTGCGGTGGGGGGAGGCAGACCGCCCCGACTCCGCAGCAGCAGGAAGGCTCCACACTCCAGACCGCAGTCGGACGGCCAACTCCTCCTCCTAGTCCTAGCCCCCCTGCTCCAGCAGGTCGCAGAGAACGGGGGTGAGAGAAGACTCCGAACCTCCCTCCACCCGCTCATTGTAGTGTTGATGCATGTGTGTTCTAAGGTGCATTTAAAACCCAGGAGGGCATGGAGCTACCTGCCAGAGAGCAGCAGGTAAGCGCATGGTCCCTCCTGCTAGCCCTCAATGTCTACGTGTATTTAAAATTGAGAGGTGGGCAACGATGCCAGGGGTGGGGTGTACACCCTGATGGTACTTTGGACTCCGTGTATCGTGCCCACCCCCAAGATCCTATATGTATGTGTAATGAGAGTGTGAGTAATGTGAATGTCTAAGTTGTGGGATAAAATTGAGGCAGAGGCAGCCAGAAGGGGACAGAGGGGGGGGTAGCCTCCTCTGCACCCTGGTGACATACCCCTACTCCAAGGCCCTGTATGTGTGGGTGGTTGTGGTGGAGCGGGAAGAGGGAGGCAGCTGGAGATGGGGAGGGAAGGAAGGGAGGGGCAAGTGACCCCTCCCTGGGGCCAGCTCCCCCGCTGACCCCAGTAGGTACCCCCATACTCCGCGACCCGCCAGGGAAAGGGGGCCCAGGCCCATCCAGACCGGGCCCAGTGCAGCAGCGCCGCCCGGCCCCACAGAGCTGAAATGGTATCCTTTGGCTGGCCTACTGTCATGGCGGAAGGGGGCATGGCCCATCTCCCATGACATCACGCTCCAAAGCCCTATAGGTGGGAAAATGTACCATGTCGACCAATCAAAAATGATATGGAAACATGACATTTGGTTGTTTAGCAAAAGGGGGAAGTTTTAGGAGTGACCGGCAAGAGAGAGCGAGTGAGCGAAAGAGAGAGAGAGTTTTGATACGTGAGAGATTTGTGACGTTTACCGTGTTTGGTCTCAAGTTAGTTTGTTGTCTTGTGTATTTAGTGTGTAGCTGTTGTTTTGTTTTGTGTGTCAGTTCTACTAGTGATCGTCACAGTTGCTGCCTTAAAGCCAACAAAGGCAGATTGCAGTGTAAACGCTGAGTGACACACCTGCTGTCAGACCTGCAGGTTTATCCCTGTGCTGTTCTCATATGTGTTAGAGTGACACAAACTATTGTTTGACACCTGATTGTTCTGTAAATAGTTTGAAATGATTATATGAAAAACGTCTGAGCCTTGGCTGCATTTTTTGGTAAATAGTACCATATAACTTTGTTGTTTGCAAAACGTGTGCGTATTTTTAAAAATGTACAATCTCTATTTGCATTTCAAGTTATGAAGATGATTTGTTAAACATGTGTGTGGTTTTTACAGTCAAAATATCACTTTCTACTTGTATTTTAAATTTTGTCTGAATTTCGATAAATTGTGCTGATACAGTTGGTCAAAATGAGAAAATAACAGATTGGCAAGATAAACTGTTTTTAAAGGTAAAATATAGAGGCCACATCAAAAGTAGTCAAGAAGGGTTAAAGGCTAAAAGCAAAGTTGTCACTGTTGGGTCTGTGTTTCCACAAGCCCCGCTAATTCTAGAGACTTATTCATCATGAAGAAAACAAGACAGTCGATCGATCAATTATTTGCGAAAGGGAGGCCTCGTCTGTGTCCACCACGAAAATGACCACAGATCTGACCTCCTCCTGCTACCTTTTATTGGGAGACAGTTCACACAAAACACGTCAGAACAAAGCCACGCCCCCTTTGTTCTAAGACAAAGCATTTTATGTATATGTGTGAACTTCTGTAAGAGTGTGTGTGTGTGTGTGTGTGTGTGTGTGTGTGTGTGTGTGTGTGTGTGTGTGTGTGGGTCAGACCTCCTGCTGACCAAAGGGTCATAAACCCAGGAAGTTTACATCAAAAGAAACAGATCTTCCAGATAGGATGTATCTACAATAAAACCTCCCCCAGCACAGAGTGGTTGGAGAGGTGGCCAGGATCAAAGGAATGGCTTTGATCCTACTGCTTGAACTAAGACTGTACAAATTTAAGAAACACAATGGCAACATTCAACAATTAGACTTAACAGTCACCAAGTACTGTTTATATTTGTGTGTATTGCTGCAGCTTTTTTGAGTATTAATTTGGTGCCTTTGTGTGAAATAATGGTATTGTGAGTGATCCATATAGTCACAAAGAATAGCCACTTGTTTCTGTGCTACCAAAGTTCCCCGGCTTTCATTCAAAATGTGTTTATCGTCAGCACCTGCACATTAAACTACTTAAACATTATAAATGTCTTCAAGCTCACACTGAGGCCTGTGGGGTACTATCAGCCACTGAGACAGTACACACATTTATATGTGTTTGTATATGAATATTTCATACTTTAAGACTGCCTGTTTATTTAAGGGAGATGAACAAAATACATTGGAATTGTACAAAATAATATCATGGATGATAAATTAAATAGATTTTAAGTAGATGCTTGTGCATTCTTAAAGTCTTATATGTTGAACTGAACTATGTGATCTGTTCAAAGCCTTAATCTTAATTTGAAGTGAAATGTGCATTTTGAGTTTATACACTATGTATATAAGGCGACCGTTTCCTTTTGCAGTATTTTTGTGTGGTGTACTTTTCTATGTCTTAACAAAAGGGGAACAAAGGTGTTTAAGTTCACCTAGGATGATGTGTTTTAATTTTCACATGGTCTTGCTTGAATTTGACCCTGACAAAGGCGTATGAACTCTGTCAGCTGTTTGGAGTTTCCATTTTCTAAACTTCTACATTCTGAACCTTCTTCAGCTCTGAACAGATGATGAAACACTGAATGATTTCAAGCTCACACTTTGTCTAATAAACTTACATCTTTCATTCTTTATACAGATTGTGGGACTGTGGTTTGTCAGAGATCAGCTGTGATTATCTGGCAGCAGCACTGAAGTCCAACCCCTCCCATCTGAGACAGCTGCACCTGAGCTGGAACAACAAGCTGCAGGATTCAGGAGTGAAGCATCTGTGTGGTTTCCTGGAGAGTCCAGGATGTGGACTTGAAACTCTGAGGTCAGTCAGCATGTTTTAGTTGTGCTGAGATGAATATGATGTGAAAGTTGTGCTGACACTAAACTGCAGACATCAGGCTGATATTATACTGATCCACACTGAGGATCTTCATGGTAAAGTCTGTTTTCTTCTTCTCTGGTTTAGTCCATTGACTGCAGCAGAACAATGTTCACATTTCAAACCTTCAAAGAAGAAGAAAAATCCTCCACTGGATAATTCACTGTGAAACTCTCCAACTCTTCATTCCACCTTAAAGTCTGTCTGACACTGAAATCCAAAGCAAAATGTGCGTTTGCTTTACAGACAGCAGTCCAACACAAACATACACACATCATCCAAAACACAGTCCAACATCCAAATCTCCTCCACTGCCAGCATGAATGATGGGAAAGAGAAGGAGGAACACTCTGACATTCAGGGTTAGAATGAGTTTCATGAAGCAGACTGTGAAGATCAAAGCTGCATTAGAAAGCTTACATGAATGAATGAGTGGACAGAAGTGGACAGAGATCATCTGAAGCACTTCAAAGGCTTTAAATCAGCACATTTCTCTTTATTCTTTATCAACTCTGTTAGTTTCTCTCAGTTTTCTGTGGAATGAAGCTAACAGCAGGCTAATAAGATGCTGACCAATAGGTTTCTATTAAAGGTTGTAATTTGTATATGAAAAAGTGCTTTGGCTCAGCAGGGATCAGCTTACAGGTAGAATACAGCTGCTGGATGGGATTAGCATGTCATAGCTATCTACCAAACTGCTAACTGGGGGATTTCAGGCCATCTATGGATCATTTTTGCTAACTGTTTATTCAGCTTAGGCTCACAGGGCTGCAGCCTGTGCCCTAGCTGTCATAGGGCAAGAGGCGTGGTCCACCTGCACAGGTGAGCAGTCCATCACAGGGCCAACAGAGAGAGACAGAGAAGCACTCTCTCACATCCACACCTACAGCCAATTTAGAAGCACCAATGAACCTAAGCAGCATTTCATTGGACTGTGGGAGAACATCCAACATCCACAGAAAGGCCAACAAGCTTCAACCTACAACCTTCTTGCTTTAAGGCACTAGTGCGAACCACTTTTCCCCATTTCAGCCCAAATCCTGCATCTTCCTGTTTCTGACTCCAGGCCAGCTCCACTAACACTTTCTCATCAGACACTGCCACCTAGTGGAGGAAGTCTTAGTTCCATTTGAAGCTTCAGATTACAGTTAGTTCCTTTACAAAGAGGTGGAGGTGGTGGGGCCACAGCACCATCATCACTGAGTGCCATAGGACACTTAACCTTTGTTTCCATATGCTGGGAACTTCCTGTTGTTCCAAGGAGGACTGGAAAATGTGTGAAAATCTCCCAGTCAGTTCCTCACAGCACACTTCAATCATTTCCCTCCCACAGCATCAGGACCAGGGCTTTTTCTCTCTTTGGTCCCACTAAGAGATTTCCACACAAACACCTCATCAGTGGGACTCTCAGAGCTACCAGCCCTTTGCTACAATCACAAAGCTCTTCATTGAAATCAATGATATCAAAGCTGGAATCCAATGAGTCCAAGTCTTCTGCTGATTCAGCATCACATTCATCTTTGCTCCTTGTTCTGCATCCCCACCATGGACTTCATTCCTTTCCAAGCCAGCCTTGAGTGTCCTTTATTCAGCTCATCCTCTGCTTTACTTTTACACCTGATTTTAGCTGCTTTATCTCTCTTTCAACAAGTTTCTGTGCCTCAATCTTTTTCTTCTCTCCCTCATAACAAGACAGCTTCTTCTGCCTGAGAACATGTTGGAGTGATTTACTAATCCAGGGCTGCTTATTGGGGAAAATACTTCCTGTTTTCAAAGTACTCCCCATTTTTCCCAGAAAGAAATGTAAATAGAAATCGATGATCTAAGTGAGAACATGAGCCTTTAAAAAGTCCCAGTGGGTGCAGTCAAAGCAGTCCCTCAGTCCCAGTATAGAGTCTTTGGTCCAGACTGGAACAAGTGTGTGCCCAGTTTGAGCTCTCTTCAGTGCTGTGACCTGACAGACCCAGAGGGGCCATCACATCACATTTAGAAGCTCCCCTAATGGAGCCACAACACATGTCCAACACTTAGTCTGTCTTGTTGGACCAACTGGAAGAAATGATTCAAGGACTTAGTCACAGAACAGAGATTCAAATCTCCAAAATCCAACTGGCTGCATCAGGACATATAGTCTGAAACTCTGCACAGTTTCCTGTTTGAATCTGCTTCCTGTTGGCTTCAGCTGTTTGGAGTTTCCATTTTCTAAACTTCTACATTCTGAACCTTCTTCAGCTCTGAACAGATGATGAAACACTGAATGATTTCAAGCTCACACTTTGTCTAATAAACTTACATCTTTCATTCTTTATACAGATTGTGGGACTGTGGTTTGTCAGAGATCAGCTGTGATTATCTGGCAGCAGCACTGAAGTCCAACCCCTCCCATCTGAGAGTGCTGGACCTGAGCTGGAACAACCTGAAGGATCCAGATGTGAAGCAGCTGTCTGATCTTCAGCAGAGTCCAGACTACAGACTGGAGACTCTGGTGTAAGTAGAGTGATGGAGTGAGTGGGTGGTGCTGTCAGCAGTATTGTACTAAACACAGTCAGTATGAAACAAAGATCCAGTGTTTCCTGTAAAGCTGCAGCTTCTCAGTGAAGCTGTGAGAGGAGAATGGTGACAGGCTTCAGGATTGGACACAAACACTTCCTGTTTCTGACCTTTATGGTCACCATGGTAACGGCTGACACGCTCTGATCAAACGCTGTCAACAGCCAATCAGCTCTCTGAACAAAGCAGCACGCAGACCAATGACTGCATTCATTTCCAAGTTTAAAGCAGTGAAGAACACAGTCTGTAGGTGAGGAAGAATTTAGTGAGAGCAGATGTTTGGATGGAATTCCTCCAGTTAACAGCTGGAACCGTCCATCTGGATTGTTGGGCTTGTTGTTGGGGTTCCTACAGAGCTCAGAGTGGACACACCAAGGTTCTTCTAATGAATGAAAGTCCAAACTCAAACTAGGAGGGAAAAACATTTTCATCAACTTCAATAAAAATCCAAAGATTAGAAAAAGTGAAGCAACAATGAGTCCTAGTACAGTCCCAGCACTGAAGTCCCTGCTGCTCTTTATACTGGATGTGCTGCATCACTGACTGACAGCTGATGAAGAGTCTCTGGAAACACTCGTTTATCTCCTCTGCTCTTCCTTCTTCTCTCTGCAGGTGGAGCTGATGATGGTAAACAGGACGGTGTGTGTGCTGAGAGAGGAGGAGCTGTGTCCTGATGATCCAGAGAGGTTGAAGCAGCAGCAGCTTGTGTGTAGAGACGCTCTGACTGGGCCATGTTACTGGGAGGTGGAGAGGAGAGCTTCATCCAGCAGTGACTGACAGAGGAATGAGAAGAAGTGCAGATGACTGTCAGTGCTGCAGAGTGAACTGCTCTGAGAACAGCTCCACTGTCAGACACAATGTAGAGTCCAGCATCATCCCTGTGTGTCCCTCTGGATCTGACAGAGGATCATCAGTGTATCTGGACTGCTCTGCTGCTGCTCTGTCCTTCTACAGTCTCTGCACAGTCTCTGTCTGACTCTGGCTACATTTTTGGCATTCATATTCTTGGTTGCTCTCTTTATATTTTTCACATGCAAAATGTGCCCATCTTTGGCAAGATTCACACTGCACCTGGAAAGGAAAAATAAATGGCTCATATTCTGTTTGGTGAATACTATTACTCAACATTTTAATTATGATTGGCAAGTAATGATACTAAGACTTATGTGTTTCTTTTGTTTTGTTTTGTTTTACCATTTCAATCATGCTGCGGTCAGCGTTAGCATCTAACATGGAGCAAACAATGCAGTAGTCCTCAGCGTTCCCTGAAACACAATCATAGTTAGGTTTTAATCAAACATTATTTATTGAATAATTAAAAAATAATAGTACATTTTTTCCAAATATACTTCCTGGAAAATTAGTCTAAATCAGACTTTGAGAAGGGTCTTATCTGAAAGTGTTTGAAGAGCACTATTTGTACTGTGCTGTTTGAAAAGCACTATTTAAATTGGAAGTACGCACTAACGTGATAAGGACTTTACTGGACTTACCTCGATTTTCAAGTAGGGTGCAAGCTATCTGCATTCGCTCCAGCACAACTGGCTCTGTAGTGGTTGACACCTCACCGACCTCTCCAAAATCAAGGTAGTGTTCTGCAAACTGTGAGATTGATCATAATTAGAATGTAAAGTCTTAATTAGGTAAAGGATAGGATAATTATAAGCCACAAGGCTTCAGCCTATTCCTTTTTCAGTTACTGTATGATTAAGTACTTCTATGTAAAATGATCATCTTTGTTGTTGTTGACCGAAATAACTTTCACTTCACTTAAATTCACTTAAAGTCTTAATTCTAGCTAACAAGAAACTGAATCATTTGAATAAGGGTTACCTTTAACAGTAAAACTCCACAACTGCTGGAATCCTGTCGCTTGTTGTGTTGCATAGTCTGTAACTGCCACTCCATGGTGTCTTCATGCCCTCTCATCCTCAGAAAATTCCTAGTTGAACAAAAGTGTTTGTAATGAAACAAGATTTTTTTTTTTTTAATCTAAGAATAACACCTCAGTATCATACATACCTCCAGTTGCGCAGAATTTTCCTGTCATAAACACCTTCATTCCCATGGGGTCTATGAGCAGTATTTTCTGTGCAGAAATGTTGACAATCTAAAGAAAAAGTTGAATTAAAAATTACAATTGTTTGTGCCACTGAAAACTTATTTAAAAATAACACTTTGTGCAAGAAACTGCTTCACAACAAATTATGCAAATTAATAACAAAATGAACACATACCACAAGAATCCAGTGTGTACCAAAGTTCACAGGGCACAGCCACGTCTTCAACTGGGAACTTCATCTGTGGGATTGGAAGTGCAGAGTAATTTGGATTTACTTAGGTACCATGCGTCTCAGGGTGTTTTCAAATATAGTCTTCTTTAAAGGAACCGAACTCTTTCCTCAGCAACAGAAAGGAGTCAACTGTTTGGACCACTTCTGAGCTTTCAACATACCAGTTGAGGCATCTGAACTGCCCAGAAAACAACGAGCTTGCAACTACTGAACAGAGCAGGTGTGCAGCATTCTGCACAAGTATAGAAAAATGTTATAGAACAGTAAATAGGGTTTTTTTTAATTTCAAAATTAGTAGGTAAATGACATTTCTTACTTACCTTTCGTCTGTCAATAACACGGTGCAGATATGCATCAATGACCTGTTTTGAAAAATCTGAGTTTATACAACAACAGCAACAATTTTTGAAGTAACTGCTTGAGTGCTGTACACAAAAACATCTAAAGGAATAGAATTGCTGATAAAGGTTCTTTCTGCATATACTGAAACTGGGTATTATGATGTCACAGATGTCACAACATCTGTGTTGTGGTTGATAACATTTTTTCCTGTTGAAGTGAATGGGTGAAACCTTATCAGAGTTTTGCAATATAACCCCCCCCCCCCACCTACCCGCACATTTTAAACTATTAATGGTCTCTGCACTGCAAATGCTTCAGAAGGAGCAGAACCTCGAAATCAGACTCAATAATGATAAGTTCTCTTACCTCATCAGAAACCACCGTGACCCCTGCAGTGTTCGAAAAGAGGAATCCAATAACTTGTATGGTCCAACAGCTGCCTCCAAGCGCCCAGTATCCTTTGCACGCCATAGCCTCTTTACTAAAAGAAAAATATGATAAGTTAGCTCAGGCATGCATGAGATTTCTAGTGGATAAGCTTGGTAAAGGCCAACGGGCCACAACAGGAAAAAAGTCAATACAATAGGCATGCATTTACACGCAGAGAAATAGGAAAGGTACAGCGGGTGGGCAAAATAGAAAATTACTGACAGGCAGATCCATTTCCAGACTTCCACAAGCTCAGTGCACGTTGCATGTTTCTTTATATCCAATATGAGTTGAAGACTGCAAAATGCAAACAAAGTCATGCAACAGTCAATTAAGTTGCAACGCCAAACTGGCAACAAATGACCAACTGGTCAAAAAGAGTTGTTCACTATGTCACCTTCATTTTCTAAGCTTTGTTTCCGGGAGGGAAGTTCTTGTTCACGCGTTTCTGGTCCTGGAACACAATTAAACTCCTTGTGTCAGCCGTTTTGGGTGCATAATGAATCCTCTGGACTTTGCTGGCACTGAGGGTTAGCAGTAGGATGGCAGGGAGGCATCTTCAGGTCTGTGCTGCTGTTCACCGTCTGACTGCGAGTTGGGTATTTTTAATTGTCACTGATATTTACATGGTGGCTTCTTCTGTATGGCTTGATATGGTCAATGCTGTAGTGATTTCTTAAAGTTGCTCCTTCCGTGTTTTTTTAATCTCACACATTTGCCAGCGATGTCTTGAATGGTGTAGGGTCCTGAAAAATCTGGATCAAGTCTTCCTCCCTTCCTTCCACGTTTCATGTTCAAGAGAAGAACTTCATCTCCAACGCTGTACACAAGGTTTCTGTACTTCTGGACTCGTCTAGCATAAGCTTATGCATAAGCATAAGATTGTACTTAAACTGAAATATGACACCTACTCAGTGATTTACAACATAGAGGTAGGTTGTTTCCTCTTAAACATTTTAACCGCTTTCCTTACAAAATGAACTGGAAACCTATAAGTTCAGTCTCTGAGGTGCTCTGGGATTTCTCTCAGGGTAATGTCTGCCTGTTTGGTCAGAGTCCATAGTGCTCTGCGTGGAAAGTTCAGGTGTTTGAACATTGGTGGTTTCACGTAAACCCTGAACCTCAGGTGGTGAAGCGAGGGCAAACTCTTCTGAATCTTGAGGTGTAGATGTGTCCTCTCAGGTTGCTCTGGAACCACGTGACATTCTGCATCTAGAATCTGATCAACATGTCTACGCCAGACTAAGTTGGCTCCAACATTTATGGTGTATATCAGCGGTCCGGTCCGTGAACGAATCGTGCCAGAATGCCATTTCTGACTTGGGTCTCTGTAGTCTCTGGCGAGAACTCTTTGTCCAACATTGAAGAACCTGGTTTTGTTTCTTGTTGCTTCCACCATGGAAGACTGTTTATCTTGGACATCCTTGCGAATGTCTGGTTTCAGCAAATCTAGATGTGATCTCAGATCTCATCCCATGAAGAGCATTGCAGGTGTGTGTCCAGTTGTTGCATGAGTGGTAAGACAGTAAAAAAATTGTCAATTTTCTGTTGTAGCGGTTTCCCCTCTGTGCGACTGGCTGGTTCAGCTTTGTTGCAGGATGATGGTGAGCTGAAGTGATATGTCGTATGCCGTTACTCCTAAGGAAACACTGGAACTCCTCTCCAGTAAACTGATGACCATTGTCACTTACGAGCTGTTGTGGCAGACCTGTGCGAGCAAACGGTGACCAAAGACTATTGATCGTGCTGGCAGCTGTTGCTTGCTTTACGGGGAAGATTTCTGGCCACTTTGAGTGGGCATCAACCACAACCTGGAACATTTAGTCCATAAATGGGCCAGCATAGTCTATATGAATGCGTTGCCATGGAGCGGATGGCCACTCCCACGCGTGTACAGGTGCTGTTTGAGGCTGGCGCAGCGTCTGCTGGCAAACAATGCAGGATTTAGCCATATTCTCCATTTCACAATCAGTGCCTGGCCACCAAACATAGCTTCTAGCAAGACCTTTCATCTTAACACCCAAATGTCCATCGTGCAGTGAGTCCAGTACCTTTGTACGTAGTTTGGGTGGCAGATGACACGAGTTCCCCACATGACACATCCTTGGCAAACGGATAGTTGGTCTTTGCGGGTGGAGTACGCAGAGAACTGAGTGTCACTACAGGACGGCCAACCATTCACAGTAAGATCGTTTGACAAGATTGTGTTTTGGCTCGTTTCTCTTTTCACCTGAGCACTTGTGACAGGTAGGGGTTCCATTTGTGTAACATGAAACACAGTAGCTGGAGCAGTCATTTCTTCGGTGGGTTGCATGTGTGGAAGACGTGAAAGTCCATCTGCATTTCCATGTAGCTTTGTCCCTTTGAACTCAATGGTGTAGGTGTGTGCACCCAGGAACAAAGCCCAAGCAAGCGTGCCGCAGCCATGGTTGGAATACCTTTCTGAGGGTTAAAGATGGACACCAGCGGTCGGTGGTCTGTGATCAGGGTGAAGTGTCGTCCATATAAATACTGATTAAACTTCTTCACTCCCCACACTAGACTGAGTGTTTCTCTGTCTATCTGCGTATAGTTGTGCTCGGCTGCATTTAGGGACCTTGAGGCAAAGGCAAGTAGTCGTTCGGATCTATCAGGCATTTTGTGAGATAGCACGGCACCAATGCCATATGGTGAGGCATCACAGGCGAGGCGAAGTGGTAGCTTGGGGTCAAAGTGTGTCAGAATCTCCTCTGATGTAATGAGCTGTTTAACTTAACTAAATTAAATGCCTCTTCATAGTTTGTCCATTTCCATTTGACATTTTGTTGCAGCAGAGAGTTCAGCGGGTGCAGGACTGTTGAAAGGTTTGGTAGAAACTTGTGGTAATAATTAATTAAGCCCAAGAATGAACGTAGCTGACTCACATTTTTAGTGTCTGGTGCCTTCAGGACTGCTTCAACTTTGTCCTCGGTTTTGTGGAGCCCATGTCTGTCGATCTTGTGTCCACAATACTCAATGGCATCCTTGAAGAACTCACATTTGTTTTTGTTTGCTCTCAATCCATATTTTTCTAGCCTGGCCAGGACTGCTGTTAGGTTAGCCAGATGAGTCTGACCGGCTGGAGCAGCATCTAATAACCAACTCACAAAATAAAGAAAAATAAAAACAAACCAACAAACACAAAAACACCAGGCATCATGATACAGACTTATAATTTGCACCAATGTTTTTTCGAAATTCTATACACGAAAGTGAGCGCGAGAGCCCTCGGTGCGCCTGCTCGCTGCCAAACTCAAAGTAAACTTTATTGTCATCTCCGCTACAGACAGTCCAGTATACAGAGATATGAGATGACGAGGCTCCAGTTACAGCAGTGCAAGTAAACAAACAATAAGAAGAGTAAGAAAATAAATATACACTTTAGGACCAGGGGTAAAGGATCAATAACAATTTAAATTTACAGTTTGAGGGGAGGGGGCCCCTGCTGCTTCCAAAAAGAGCACATTTCATTTATAATGTTGTAAATCCAAGTCCATTATGTATTCATGATTTGAATCCTGGGTTGTGTGAAATCTCAGAAATGCACCCTAGATGAAGTGAATCTGTGAACTAAGGTGTCGGTCTATTAGATCATGTTGTGGTGATCCTTGTGTTGGGGGATTTGTGTTCATACTGGAGTGCAAAATTAAAACCAATGGAAGATGGACAAGAAAAGTTCAAAGCCATCATGGTGCTCAACTTAGAAAAAATAGAAAAGAAGAGGAGGAGAAACGAGCAAAAGATGCAGGTAAGCAGATGTGTGATTGGATAATGGCAGGTCATCCTGAAACTATCAGAATCAGAGTGAGTCAGAAATTATGTGGGTTACAGTTGCTCCAAGAAGAAATGGTAAAAAAACAAACAGTAACAGACTAAACTCCAAACAATACATTATGTTACAGATTTAAATATTAATTAGTCCTTGTCAATTGTTGATTTGTCCTGTTCTCATTGTATGACGAATTATGATGGCTGTTTGGTAGCCGTCTGCATACAATGCATACTCTCTCTCTCTGTGTGTGTGTGTGTGTGTGTGTGTGTGTGTGTGTGCAGCAGCTTTATGTTAATGTGTGTAAGGATTTGTGTCTGTGTGTGTGTGTGGGGGGGGCGCCAGAGGGATTGTTCGCCCAGGGTGCCAAACAGGCTAGGACCGCCACTGCCTGCAAATAAACAACATTAACATCAAAAGTTTTACATTTCCTAAATGTATCCCACAATCTGAATATAACACCCACTTCCCCACATTTGATCCGCTGTGTTAAATATGATTAAGAACAGAATGCAATCATTTGCAAATCCTGTAAACCAGTATTTTAAACAAAGTGAGAAAATGAAACATTTAAAGAAAAATATTAGCCCATTTTGAATTTGATGGCAGCATCCTCTCTCCAAAAACTAAAGGCTTTACGATGTTTAGTGCTGGACCATGTTGGTTAATGTGTAAACTCAACAGTTTCCATTTTGATTAACCTGACCAACATCTAACATAGAACACCTTTGAAGTGGACCTCGCAGCCTGTGGATAACTTCAAACACGTCGAGGTCTTCAGAGGCTGAACTTTGACCCAGCATCACAAGGAGCGCCATAAACACTTGTTACGGTTATTAGAAGGAAGCCAGCCTTTAGACATCCCCACAACGACATCGTGACCAAGGGTCTGTTGCATGATTTTTAACATGGCTACAATGTGTCGTCTGCTGAGTCATCGTTTAATACAACAACGTACTGAAAGAGAGCATTCAGCATCTGACTAAGCTGGACTAACCTTCCCTTTCAAAAGTGAAAACTGCAACATAAAACTGGAATACAACCAACTTCTAATGAAATGTAACATTTTATAACATGAACACAGATTCCAGGTGAGCTGTGTCTTCCAGGACTGGATTTACCAGAACAGGTATGAGGACGGTGCCTGATGGGCATGTACGAGCTGGAGTGGATCCCAGCTAACACAGGGTGAGGAGACAGACGACTGTTCACGCTCACACTTATTCACCAGTTAACCTAACCCCACTACCTGAATGTCTGTGAACTGTGGGAGGAAGCCAGAGTCCCCTGAGAGGACCCACACAAACACGGGGAGAACATCCAACCTCCACAGAGACTCTCTCTGCACTAAAAGCACAAAATAAAAACCACACCGTCATGTAATTTAAGAAACTGGTCTTAAAAACAGTTAATCTAATATGTCCACATGGAGCCCGTGTTAAGGTCCGTACTGGGCTTCAGAACATCAAGTGAACAACGTCAGATGGGACCTGGGTGCGTTGTCTCCTGATAGAAAGTGCTGAGGATCAGAAGGACTCAGGGACAACACGATATCTGTCCAGCAGAGGGCGGCATTATTCCAAACGGCTCATCGAACTATTAAACAAATGCACAGACTGTACAAACACAATGACTGCAACTCACAACGAATTACACCAATTACTACACCAAACTACAACATCGGCCTATGGCATCAATTAGTGCATAAAGCATACATCAAGTTACAGCCAAAAATGCATCACAATGACTCAAGCTGGGGTCAACAGGTTTCCCCTCATGCTCACCCGACCTTTCTGCTCATCAGGTGCGGTGAACAGATGAGTGCAACCACATTTATCACCTAACACGCCCACGAGTCACGCCCCACACCCGTGCACCAATACAAGGTGTGCATTTAAACCAACCCTCTTAATCCAAAACAAAAAGGAACAACTCATATGGCTCCTACACTTGTGCTCAAGAACTCAGTCCTATATTTTAGGTTATTCTGAATAAATCGTTCATGCCCTCTCTTGGGAAAGAAGCTGTCGTGGTTCCTGGTCCTAAATCTAGTCGTCCAAAAGTTCTAAACGACTTCAGGCCTGCTGCCCTCACTTCAGTCTTTGAACAAATCATCAGAAATGTGATTATGGAAGACACTGAACTTCAGCTTGATTCAATGCAGATTGCACATGAGCCCAATAGAGGAGTGGAGGACGCGCTTTTGATTCTACTTCACCTGATTGTCAAACATGTAGAGAGTAAAGGACTTCAGTTCATCGATTTCTCTGCTGCTTTCAATAACACAGCCCCAGATTTGAATCAAAAGACTTTTAGAACAGTTTGAAATCCGGACAAACCTGAGCAAGTGCAGTCATATAAATATCTTGGGGCCATTGAGTCTGTTTTATCATGAGAATGATGCAGGACAAAGTCTTATAAAAGCAGCTTTGTCCCTGCTGCCGTCACTAAACTTAATAACTAATAACTGTTTTTCTGATTTGATTAATCGCGTCTAATTTCCAAATATGTGTCTGTCAGGTTTAAATCGATGTGTGTGTTTGTGAAGGGATGACAAACGCTATTATTTTTCTGTAAAGCAAATTTACGTAAAAGTAAAGTAACCTTGATATGTCAGGATGTAGATGTCCCACCCAAAAATGTCATCAGCCCTGAAACATCGGTACTGTTCAAGGCAGCATTGCTGTCCACACGTCCACCAGAGTGTTAGAGGTGGCTGTCACAGATGTTGCAGTCTGCTCTCTGTTTCCATGAAACAACCACACTTGAAATGATCATTAAAGCTACCTGTACTAAAGGAAGCTGAGAACATGGCAGACGTGGGACTGACTGTGATCAGACTGTGACGATTGTTCTTGAGCAGATCTACAGGTCAGCTGTTCCACATCATGTTTCTAGGATGGAGCCGTTTGGAATAATGCCGCCCTCTGCTGGACAGATATCGTGTTGTCCCTGAGTCCTTCTGATCCTCAGCACTTTCTATCAGGAGACAACGCACTCAGGTCCCATCTGACGTTGTTCACTTGATGTTCTGAAGCCCAGTACGGACCTTAACACGGGCTCCATGTGGACATATTAGATTAAATGTTTTTTAAGACCAGTTTCTTGAATTACATGACGGTGTGATTTTTATTTTGTGCTTTTAGTGCAGAGAGAGTCTCTGTGGAGGTTGGATGTTCTCCCCGTGTTTGTGTGGGTCCTCTCAGGGGACTCTGGCTTCCTCCCACAGTTCACAGACATTCAGGTAGTGGGGTTAGGTTAACTGGTGAATAAGTGTGAGCGTGAACGGTCGTCTGTCTCCTCACCCTGTGTTAGCTGGGATCCACTCCAGCTCGTACATGCCCGTCAGGCACCGTCCTCATACCTGTTCTGGTAAATCCAGTCCTGGAAGACACAGCTCACCTGGAATCTGTGTTCATGTTATAAAATGTTACATTTCATTAGAAGTTGGTTGTATTCCAGTTTTATGTTGCAGTTTTCACTTTTGAAAGGGAAGGTTAGTCCAGCTCAGTCAGATGCTGAATGCTCTCTTTCAGTACGTTGTTGTATTAAACGATGACTCAGCAGACGACACATTGTAGCCATGTTAAAAATCATGCAACAGACCCTTGGTCACGATGTCGTTGTGGGGATGTCTAAAGGCTGGCTTCCTTCTAATAACTGTAACAAGTGTTTATGGCGCTCCTTGTGATGCTGGGTCAAAGTTCAGCCTCTGAAGACCTCGACGTGTTTGAAGTTATCCACAGGCTGCGAGGTCCACTTCAAAGGTGTTCTATGTTAGATGTTGGTCAGGTTAATCAAAATGGAAACTGTTGAGTTTACACATTAACCAACATGGTCCAGCACTAAACATCGTAAAGCCTTTAGTTTTTGGAGAGAGGATGCTGCCATCAAATTCAAAATGGGCTAATATTTTTCTTTAAATGTTTCATTTTCTCACTTTGTTTAAAATACTGGTTTATAGGATTTGCAAATGATTGAATTCTGTTCTTAATCATATTTAACACAGCGGATCAAACGTGGGGAAGTGGGTGTTATATTCAGATTGTGGGATACATTTAGGAAATGTAAAACTTTTGATGTCAATGTTGTTTATTTGCAGGGTTTAAAAATAAATGTGTTTATTGTTTGAAACTCATACTTGGCCTTCTACTCTTCATGGCTGCTTAACCAAGCTAACAGGGTGGACAGTCTGAGGAGCTGGGAAAGAAAAGCGTCTGAACTGCTTTAAATTTCTTGAAGACATTTTATCCAAGAAGTTTCTTCAGTTCTGAGAGAACGGCGCGGCGGTGGGTGTGGATAATTTTGCCGAAAGAAAACGGCGGAAGAGGGGCGGCTGAAGAGTAAACTTTCAGAAGTAAGTACTGAATATTATGTCACTTATTTATGTGCAGATGTTTAATAATGAAGAACATTAAAACATTCCTGTTGGCCACATGTTGGCAAAGTTATGTGACATTAGTGATGTTTGTACTTTCAGCGTTTACTTGGTTTTAAAGCCTTTACTTTAAAATATACGCTGTTCAATAGTCGACCTTAATCCTACAGAGAATGTGATGATTTTGTGGATAATTAAAGTCAGTCATATATCCACAAACACAACAAGCTGAAAGTCAGTGATGCTGCTCGGTTTGCAGTCCTGAATATCACGGCACAAGCAGGATTCACTGCACCGTTAATGTTAGCTATGTTATATTGCTGCCTCTGTTCGGTGGTGTCGAGCCAAACGGACTTTAACGTGTGTTTGAACGAGCTGACGGTTCACTCGTTAAGCTGAAAGAAAGATGCTTTAATCACAGCAGTCACACATGTGTCCACTGCACCATCTGGAACTCTTCTTGTTTGCACTCGTAATAACACAAACACTAAATCCTCCTTCTCTGGTGCTGTTGTGTAGCAGTGTATACACCTGAGACTGTCACCTGTCTGTCTGTCCTGCACAGGGCTGAACTGGGACAAAAAATCGGCCCGGGCATTTTGACTAGAGACCGGCCCACCAAAAATGTGACGTCATTCAGCGATAAAGCCGCAAAGGATTCTGGGAACTTGTGGCAAGAGGTACTAGCGCATGCAGGCTTTCAATTGAACTCAGCTACAGAGCGATAAAAAGAAACACAAAAAATAGCCGGTGTTGTGCCAAAAAGTGATTGTCTGCCAAAAACTGATTGCTGGTATTTAAATTGCTATAAGTAACTTGTTGGGCTATAATATGTGAAACATATGTCAAATGCATCCCTCATGGATGACATAAAGTCATCTCTCCATCTCCATCTCCTGCTCTTTTATTTCTCTCTCTTGCTCCATCTCTCTCTGCTGCTCTTCTGTCTCCTCTGTCACAGACTTCTCCACTTTTGATGATAAATCAGCCTGGTGCAACATGTAAGGATTGGCACAATTTGTTAAGATTTTGAGGAGTTTGAGAAACTAACCTTAAGCATAAAATAAAATTTACTATCAGTAACTTCATAGCACCCGCCCAGCAGTATATAAACTCCGTCATGCTAGCTAGTACCAGTTATTCTAAGCGACTGTAAAAAGTCAGCACAACGAAAACAAACTACAACTAAACTTGGTTTATATCTGACACAGATAGACAGCAGGTCATAACTTCTTACCTGAAGTTCAGTTCCTCTGCCACTATGACCGGCGGCCGCCTCGGGTCTCTCCTCCTCTTGCCTCCCCTTTCCCTTATCCACCTGCTGGCCTCCACCACTTGCTGATGTTGCTAAATCTGTGGAAGCTATGCCACAGCTACCGCCAAACAATTCAGTTATTTTTGCACATTTGGCAGCGTCTGCCTGAAGGGCTTGTTTCTTTTTGGCCCTAATTTTTTCTGCACCTTCTTTCCTTTTTTTGTTCTCCATTTTCTTTAGTTCATCTATAAGATTGCTAAACAAGGGGGAGGGTGCATCCGACCTCCTCGGCTGTAATTGGTCCAGCCCAGAGTCGATCATGACCAATTGGCCAATCCAACACCTTTCATTATTTATACCCTTCCAAAAAAAAAAAAAAATCGATCGGCCCATAAAAGCAAAAAATCGCCAGCGGCCCACCGGGCAGATGCCCGGTATGCCCGATGGCGAGTCCAGCTATGGTCCTGCACTCTCTCTCTGTTTCTTTCTCTCTGATTGTGGAATAAAAGTATGAACATGTGTTTATAAGTTACACTTGTGTTTGAATCCTGCAGCTTATCACACATTTGATTTCCATGTGTGACGACTGCAAGTGTCCAGAGTGAGGACAGACTGAGGGACCCACTGCTGCACATCATCTGTGAGGCTTTGCAGCCCTGATGATCCACCAGGACAAACTCAGCAGTGTGTGAGGAAGAGGAGGAGGAAGAGCCAGCAGCAGCTGACAGATGGAGAGAATAGACAGACTGTTCCCTGTTTGTGAAGGACTGCTAGGAAAGTTTAACATAACTGTCTGTCCTGAATCAGTCTTATTAGGTAATGTTCAAATAATGTTATCCTCCCAGTGTTTCCAGTGTGGGAGAAAGTACTCAGGGCCTTCAAGTTACACACTATGAAAGGCAGCAACAAGTTTAATGTTCAGAAACCTAAAGTCTGTATCAGCAGCAGAATGGAGCTAAAAATAAATGTTTGTTTCAGTTCTATGAAGCTTTGAGTATTTTGGATCAGTAGCACTGCTGTGTTTGTTGCATCATATTGCTGTGATTGTTTATTTGCTTTATATATTCTGAGCTAAGTTGATCTATAGTGTTACATCATATTCTATAAGGATGTTATGTGTTTGTAGACTTTCTGCCCAGTTTGACCCATTTAGCAGAAGTCAGCCTGTTTAAGGCTCTGATGTCTATTCTGTGTGACTTAAAGCAGTTATGACATGGTCTGATTTTCTCACCCAATAAAGGAATATTTCATTTATCAGTCTACTCTTCATTCTATCAGACACAGTTATCACAGCTCGTACATTTGCTTTTTACACATATATGTAAGCACTGAGCCACATTTAGTAATGCCAACATATTAAAAGAACAATATTTCTCTCTTATATATGATACATCTATATACACACTGTCACAGATACTTGAGTGTCTTTGAGTGAAGATTTAAGGTGATAGGAAATATAAATAACTGCAACTTGAATCTTTGACACAGAGTTCATGCTTCAGAGTTCAGATGTTCAGAGTTCATGGACCGTTGAGGCTGCGAACTTTAAGGCTGCAGACCCTGAATTGGGATACAGCCATCGACTGTGGAAACCTTGCAAGTGGATCGTAAAGGTTGTTACAGAGTCTTTCATGTCTAAATTTGCCGTTAATAATTATATAATTGTAGGAATCATCTAGTTTGCTTACACTGATTACGTTGGCACTTTGTTAGCGCTACAACAACGGTCAGACCCCCGAGGCATCTAAACTTTAGTAAGAATGTGCACTTTTGACACCTCTGGTTAGCATTTAGTGGTCAGTTTCAAACGTATTTGATTTTTGCTTGTTATGAACAAATTCACTTCACTACTTTTCACGATCTGTAACATCAATGCACATTGTTCCATTTACTGCATATTGCACTTTATTCATGTCTCTCATTCCACCTGCAAAAACATTGTAAAGGTCGTCACAGAGAGTTTTATATATGTATAAATACTAATATTCTCTATTTATTCTGTTTTATTGCCCAGATGTTAGTTAGCCTTTGTTCAATTGTCTTTTATATGTCAATAGATACGTATGTCACAAATAAAAGTTTCTTGTAAATTATGTTTTTGTAAAGAATTTTCTCCCAAATCTCTTACATGCTAACTGTAACGTGTTATTTCTGCTAAAACCTGAACTTAAATGTGTATATGGTGTTTATCTGTTTTTCTCTCTGTTTTAGATGCAAATATCAAATTGGAGTTCTGCCTCCAGGCCAGAATTGCAGGAATGCACCACGTGTTGGCTGTTTCACTGCCCTCTGTGCCCCACTTTCAGCCCTGCTGTCAGGGCAAAGATTGAGCAGCATATAAATGGACACATTCAAAGTGCTTTGCCTTTCAAAGGTATGTTGGTATTAAATATACCTCATAGTTAAAGTCATAAATATGCACTTCTTTTCAGCACCTCTGCAGGTCTTTGTTGACTTAAAAGTTATTTTTCACATTGTACAGTTCAGTTCATTCATCAGCGAGAGAAAAAAGTGTTTTCATTAAATATTTTTCCTGTTCACCACATTTCCTGACAGCTCTTGTGATCCACACCATTTTGCTTTCATTATTGAGGACGGCTTGGATATTTTTGTTAATATGTACAATCTGATTGTTAGATAAACTGACTGCATTCTATACAACTACATTTAAATTACATGTTTTTTCTTTTTTTCTCTCTTACAGACAAAATGATGTGCCGGTGCACTTTCACTGCCCTTCTGTAACATGACAGTCATACAGCGTGGGGATATGGCAAGGCAATTATTGTCATGTCAGCATTCAGGACTGCTCCCCACTGAACTCTCCGTGGAGCCTCGTCTCCCTCTCCATGTCTCGTCTCCAGCATCTAAACCATTTCCTGAATCTTGGGTAGAACATTCATGTGCTCCACCCTCTGTGCTAAATGAAACTGGGGCTTGTGGAAAGTCCATGAAAATGAAACGTCCTCACTGTGGTCTTAGTCTTCTTACAAAAAAACTTCAAGGCTCACATGATGAGGAGGCATTCAAACAGGTCAATAGATGTTTGCCTGGCCTGTCATCCACAGTGTTTTTGTGTAGAGGGACTTCTTCCTCTTTGTTTTTCAGTTTGCAGAGGACATGGAGCTCTTTTTAAAAGCATGTGCTGACGAGCAGAGACTACAGGTCAAAGCGATGTTTGACATTTAATGGACAGATGAAGGCACTGGCTGTTTGTTTGTGTTTTTTTATCTGTTGTTTGTTTTTCAGTGTACAGAATTCCAGTTAAACTTATTATAAAATGCTGTTCACTTGTTTCCATACTTATAGTAAAAAATGTAAGTGTAAATGTAACAGCATTGTTTATACTTGTAACTTCAGAGTAAAAAGCTTATTGTTGATATTAACATTAATGTATTATCCTGTAATCAATAATATTTTTATGCATTTTACGCATTAACCCTCTGATCTCTATCCTGGCCATTTGGGGCCACTTCACTTCTCCTTGTTTGACTGCTACACTGCAGTGGACCAAAAGAATGACGCAGGTTTGATCTTAAGGCTCTAATAGTTGTGTGTGTTGTGCATGACATTGCAACGCAAACATGTATTTGCAAGATAGACTGGAATAAATTATGATGCATCAAATATTACACAGGCTGCAGTGAATTGTTGTTGATACAGGTTATTGAGCTTTGAGTTTCCCAGTCAAACGTAGCTTTGACACACATGCTAACACTCTTACTCTTGTACATTTCATAACAAGACACCAAAGCCAAAATATTAGCTCTCAAAAGAAATTCAAAGCTGCAGCTGCAGCACACACAGCAACAAACACTGTTAGTAAATGTGTCCTGGAGTTTCTGCAGGTGCAGAAAGTGCTGCTGCTGTAAGTCAGCCTAACAGCTTCCAGATCACTGATATTTCTGGAAAGATGGCAAGAAGGGCATCACAGCTCATTTCTACAATCTCCCAGATCTTGGAATACAAGCCCCTGTCCCATGAAAACCACTTCACAGTAGTAGGAGTCCACTAAAACCTACAAATGAAGAGTGATCCTGGAAGAAATAGGGCGCACACTAGTGACCTCAACAGTTGCAAGACAGCCTTGTCCCCGATGCTTATATGAAAAAAAATATGAAGATTTATGAAACCATTAGGACTTTATTACTGTTTTATCTGAAAAGCTACTGGTAATATTTAACCTAACTGGGATTTAAAGTGTAAAAAACAGAATGTAGATAAAATTTTGGTTTTGATGAAAAGGAGTGGAGCTTGTGAGCCACAATGTAAGCAGTGTTGCTTTGCTGACATGCACTCGATGCTGGCAGTACAAGCATTGTAGTGGTTCTTATATTTTTGTAAACTAACTGTATAATATATTGAGCCATTCAACAGTACACAAATGTTTGTAGGCTCCTTTTTGTATGCAACCTGCATGTCTTTCTGAATTAATTGTTTGTTTATATCATGTTTTTCAGGAAAAAGAAGAAGTTAAAGTCAAGTGGAAGCCCTGCTCAACATGGTATGTAGTAACAACTTTGTTGGACGGGAACAGACATTCATACTGTTGATAAATAGTTATCACCTCAATTTGAATTCATGTATTTGGACTAAAGTAAATTGGGAGCTGTTAGCTGTCAAGCTGCTCCTCTGTGAGGAGCTTGATAGCTGTCCACCTCCAAAGTCCATTATGAGTTTTGGAGGTGGACATGGTCAAGACTTTACTTCTTTATAGAGCTTATAGTTGGGGCTGGTTCAGGTCAGCCCTTAGTTATGCTGTCATAGCACCAGACTGCTGGGGGTTAGTGTCTACTCGTGTCATTGTATATATCCAGGAATATGTGCCTGAGGATAGTTGTCATGAAATCAATATTAAATCAAAGTTTTCCTTAATGACCACAGCTGGCATGAGTTCTCCAAAGCTGCCTGCTGTCTCAGGATCTGTCTCCAAAAAGAACCAGGGAGCGCTAACATGTTATGTTCTAGACTGATGAAGAAAATGCACATTAAACATAGTATAAACTCACTATGTTAAGTAATGTGAAGAGGATGCCTTTAGCTCCTATTGGGTTGGTTCCTTGATCAGTGCAATACAGAATCATTCATCTGGTTTGATGTAATGTCCTTAAAACACGTCAAAATGAGGCTCTGTAGTCTGTGTGGCCTCCACATGCCTGTATGACCTCACTACAACACCTGGGCATGCTCCTGATGAAGTGGCAGATGGTCTCCTGATGGATCTCCTCCCAGACTCCAGGACTAAAGCATCTGCCAACTCCTGGACAGTCTGTGGTGCAGTTGGTGGATGGAGTGAGACGTGATGTCCCAGATGTCCTCAAATGGATTCAGATCTGGGGAATGGGCGGGCCAGTCCACAGCATCAATGCCTTCGTCTTGCAGGAACTGCTGACACACTCCAGCCACATGAGGTCTAGCGCTGTCTTGCATTAGGAGGAACCCGGGGCCACCCGCACCAGCATTTAGTCTCACAAGGGGTCTGAGGATCTAATTTCAGCACCTAATGGCAGTCAGGCTACCTCTGCCGAGCACACGGGGGGCTGTGCGGTCCCCCAAAGAAATGCCACCCACACCATTAGTCACCCACTGCCCAACCATCATGCTGGTGGATGTTTCAGGCAGCAGAAGGTTCTCCAATATGTCTCCAGACTCTGTCACAAGTACTTAGTGTGAACTTGCTTTCATCTGTGAAGAGCACAGGCCGCCAGTGGCAAAGTTGCCAAGCTTGGTGTTCTCTGGCAAATGCCAAACATCCTGCACGGTGTTGGGCTGTAAGCACAACCCCCACCTGTGGACGTCGAGCCCTCATACCACCCTCATGGAGTCAGTATCTGACCGTTTGAGCAGACGTGCATATTTGTGGCCTGCTGGAGGTCATTTTGCACGGCTCTGGCCTTTCTTTCCTACCCCACAGTACCTTTCCTTATCTTTTGTTTCCTACTTAGTCTTTGATCACGGTTGTCTTTCTAGATAATTAATGTCATTTGTTCTGGGGCGAGTCACTGGCTCGGGTGCATTCTGGGACTGTCAGTTCACCAGTGTGCTGGCATGCTTCTTAACAAACACACCACTACAGCAAACATCTCAGTTGTACTTGTTGATTTCTTCAACAAAACACTGAACAAAACATGTCCTTGTGAGTGTGCTGCCTGGTGCTTTTACATTTTGTGGTAATTTGAGCAGCCCAGAAAGCATCCCATGAATTCAATTATGTTATTGTATCTGAACATGTACACGAGTCATTAAATTAGATGGGAAAGAATGATTCAGGGTAAACAACTGCACCAAGGGAATTACATTTTTCTTCTCAACATGTAAAATGTCTGTTGATAAGCAATTTCTGAAACAGACATTATAAAAATCACATTAAACAGATGTGATTAACTTTTTATTCTAGCAAACATAACATCAATGATGACACAATCAGTCTTCATCAGAAGTGCTCAAATCACTCTCATCGTCTGAAACGTCCTCCTCCTCCTCTGAGTCCATTTCCAGGAGTGGTTGGTGGCTGAGGATTCTCTTGTACACGTCCTTTACTTTGAGCGCTTCAGCTTTCAGTTCACTTTGTTTTTAAACCAGGCTATGGAGTCCTTTCTGTGCATCCTCCGACATGCCAACAAGGGAGGCTGTAAAAACAACAAAACTATTAAATATAAGTAAAACAAACAAACAGACAAAAAAACTCACCTCATAAACACAAGGAGTTAGGATCATGTGATTAAACTTTTTTTAAGGGAGAAGGCAGTGTTAGCTAGCAACCCAAATATAGGTAAAAGATCCAGTAAGACTTTAGCATCTGCTATTATTTTCAATCAATTCATCACCAAATGTATAAATAAATAAAATATGTGCTTACAGTCTGAGGAGATTGTCCCCAACACCACAGATCGCATTTGCAACACTGTCCAGTGATGCTGCATCTCCCTGCAAAGGATCATCTCCTCCTCTCTCAGGCGCCTCACAGCCATCACCTTCTCAAAGACCTTTCTCTTTGTCCGGAGGTCAGCAGCAGCTGCAGTTTAACAACATCAGATGGGAAAACATAGCAGCATATTATGATTCAAGAACAAAACATTCAACTGCTGCTCAGATACTGGGAGTTTGTTTAAAAAGGATATTTAGAAATCAAGAGCTTACGTTCACTTGTGCTCTGCCAGGGCCAAACGTCGCTCTGCATGAGGGCATCACTGGATACGATTTGCTTTGTTGCTTGTTTCCTTGTTGTAGTCGTCAACAGCAGCCGCCAAGCGTTTCTTCTCATCTAAGATGACCTTGTGAATTCTGTGTCGCCTCTTGTTGCTATCTGTAAATAATCATAAAAAGGAACACCTTCACATAATGTATATATTTACATTTTAATCTACACTCATCAATTCGTTTGCTAGAACAAATCACATCCAGCTTAAACAAACCTGGATCTGATTTTATTCTGTTTACAAAGTAGCTGTACAAGCTGTACAAACTGAGCATCAAACGGTCCGTTTCAAAGAAACTGTGACACCATTTTGTCTGTAAAGACTTTGTGTTCGCACTCTGATGATGACGACAAGCTGCTCTACTCGTGCCTGCAACGCTCCAAGGCTGCCATCAGTTTGATCCGTTTCTAAGTGAGAGGAATATTAATCAGAACACAGGATGAGTAACAGTCACCAAACTACAGTGGACTCTGTAATCACTGACTTGATGATATTCATTATAAGACATCTGGAGCCTTCATGTGCTGCATTATCATGAGATAACAAGTATGTTGGTGTTCAGCTTTATAAAACCAACTAGTACGACATCACTTCAACCCAGGTCCAATCCAATTTGATCAAACGCAACAACTCTGCCATCAATTCTGCTTTTACAAGCTTATTTTTCATTGTTTGTTGACACTGTCAGAAAGATCTTAACTCTAAGTTCTTTAATGAGGCCATGGTGGGTCCTGTTGTTATACACGAGTGCATTATATTGAGACTCACCTTCAGCCCATTGCTGCAGTGTGTCGTCATCCACACCCAGCTCATTTCTGCTCGCATTCAGGCTCTCCACTTGTTCTCTAAGGATCCTTATGATCTAAGAATACATTAATAAATGTCATTCATATGGACATTTTTAGAGTACTGGTGTTTCCCCCCCATTACCACACACATTAAAATGGGTGTTGAAAAAATGACCTTTAGATATCTCTGGCTCAAAGTGCGGCCCAGTTGTTCCACTTTCCTTTTGTTCCAGCCCAAAGCCAGGAGGCTCAGCATGTCTGTTCGCCCTGCATTTCAGTTAGTATACAAATAAGAATGAATGAGCAGGAGACTGAGTGGAATCTCACACACAGACACACACCTGCTTTAGACATGTACTTCGTTGTGATGGCCGCCCTAGACAGGAAACTGTTTACTTGCTCCACCTCTTCTCCAACTGTAGAACCGGCCCCATCCTGAAACGCACCTCCCCATTTGATCTATAGAAAGGAGGTCACAATACATGACTGCTGAATTCATTCAACCTTATAACAAAATGTCTTAAACGTATCCAAGCCTACAAGCTGCAGTATACCTCGCACATCCAAGTGTGAGCTACTCAAAATGAAGTACACATTAAGATAAAGTCAAGTAAATAGTATTACGACAACACCAAGAGAAAAACAAAATAAATATCCACCCATCCAAATATGTATCCACACACACACACGTATGAGTATATGGTTATGGCGTTAACGTCATTTTAACAAGATTAACGCTGACAGCACTGATATATATGTGTATCTTACATCATTTGTGTGTCTCTGGATGTATTTCACAAACTCAGCAACTTCCTCATCTTTCTCAATGAAGACACCTTCAAAGTTCCCCTGCTCTGAAGTGCTGAACGAACACGGTGACAGTTGTTTGAAAAGAAACATCAAAATACAATTTTTGTACAAATCCATATTTGATTTATGTACACAATGCATAACGTACCTTGCATTTGATTGAAAGCGATAAAGCTTGCAGTTTCCATCAACTGAGACGGCGAGCATGTCTGGAGTGCAGGCAGGGCAGCTAAAGCATGGCTCCTTGCACATCCTGTCCACCTCAAACTTTACAGCACTCCACTCCAAGAAACTTTTGCTGAAGGCATCAGCTGATTTTCTGCCAGTCTTTTAAGTAGAGGACAAACAACAGAATATTCACGGACAGTCATCATAAACATTGATTTGCACAATTTCCTTAAACTTGACAAATTTAGAAACTCACCCTTCCAAAATGGGCTGTTCGTTCATCCAGCACTTTGACAAAGGCCTTAAGTGACATCCCTGCTGCAGCTTCTTAATGTCATAGAAAGACTGAAAGACATCCATTGAAAACAGGGTGCAGAAATTTAAGGTGCCAGGCCAATATCCACCACCCTGGAAGTCCTTAACTGAGGGGGACCACATTAGGTCACAGCTGGTGCAGCTCACCACTGGCAGTGCAAGGTTATAACGGCCTTTAGGAAGGATAAGGAGAAATCCAGTCATGGCTCAACAAAGACATTCATTTTTTCCCATGTTGTTTTCAAAGCGGTCTGGTAAATCCAAATGACCTTTGACAGGTGCCCACATATACTGCGGGCCGAGGGTAATTCAAAACAATGTAGCAATGTACAATTTGCAATAAAACCTGCAAACACATCTATTGTGTATGTACTGTGTGACAAAAGAGCAACTTACCATTTATGGTTACAAGAGCCACAATTGCACCGGGTGAAACCTCAACGTTACCTGCTGGGCAGTCACACACAGTCTGGTCTTTGCACAGGCAACAGCCGAACTAACATTAAAAACACACAATATATATAAAAAGAATTGGAAATTAAATGATACACAATAAATATACAATAACAGCACACACTCATAGTACATAGCAATAAATGCATAAGACTTAAAAACCGTACCTATTGGATTGTGAAACTCTGATGAAGGCTGCAAAAACCCTCCTGTTACTGCCTCTCTGCTGTGCAGGACAAAGCGTGTGTGAACTGCAATATCACAGTCAGCACAAAGGAATGGAAGAGGCAGGCAGTCCAGACACCTCACAACTACTTGTTTGCCACACTGACACACACGGTGTGACTGTGGATCCAGAGTAGCTAACATATTGTCTATAAGACAAGGCCTGGCCTCTTTCCACTTTAGCAAGGACACCATGTTTCTGATCGCCCAGTGAGTAGCAGCTGACTCAGACAACGTCTCACAAGTCATGGCTGCGTCCTCTTCTCCATCCTCCAACAACTGAAGGAGCTCCTGACGAAGCACCTCAGTTCCACACACTAACAGAAAAAAAATAAAGAAACTCTTCCACAAAGTGAAAAACACTCTAGGCAGTATGTTTCTTAGGACTGCAAAAAAGCCCTGCCTAACTCAACTATAACAACAAATATAAAAGTAAAGGAATCACAATATATACAAGAAGGTAAAGTACCTTTTGTTGGGTTGACACTGGCAACATAACTAGGTTCTTCACGTGGACACTGATGCTGATCTGCAGACACTGGGGGGAAAAAGAGATTGAAGAATATTTACTTACTGAAATTCTTTGGTGAAAACAAGTTGTGAGATAAAATCAATGGTTGTGAGAACACTGACCACGTGGCAACTAGTACTTCGACTGGATGATGGTCTTTGAGGAATAAAATCTCCCTGTCTGTCAAGGGCGGCATCACTTACATTTTGATTAGATACCTTGAGTTTGTAAATGATCAGATTAAATAATTGGAATACAATGTATCCAATTCAGGGTTGCAGGAGGATGAAGCCTATCCCAGCTGATACAGGACAAAGACAGGCTGCCAGTTTATTGCAGGGCTAACACGATATGTGTAACAGAAAATCCACTTAAATGTTTGATATTTCTTATAATAATCATAATTATGACTATTATTTAAAGGTTTCTTTAAATAATACATTTTGATTTTTTATAACCTCTAAAATATAAACCTGAGCTGTTTCAGATTCTGACCTCTGACCTCACTGCAGCTCCCTCTTGGAAGTACGTCTGCTTCTTGTCTACCCCCAGTGATGACCGCCTGCCCTTGATATCACGTACTGTACCTGAGGAACAAAAAAGGACAAACACTTGCCTTCATTTAAGAAGTACATTCATACAGAGGTAATCTATGGAAACACACTAGTTCACCCTTTGGGAGAAATCAGTTCCTGTGAAACATTTCTGTAAATGAACATCATGTGGAGAATGAATGAAATGAGTTCTTCAGGTGACTCAGCAGTCCCACACTGACAAATGAAATCTAGTTAAACTATTAAGCATATTTGCTCTTCTGAAATCTGTGTTAAACAACAACAAACATAAATTAGTAACAAAAATACAGCTGAGTAGAGGCTTTACAAACCACCAGCAGCCATAATGCTAAATTTTAATCTTCAAATGTTTCTGAGCCGTCTTCAACCTGCTTTTAACACATTAAAGTCCCACAGTCAATGCAGCCTGACTCAATCCTAGATGTTCAGCACACAGAGACACAGAGGTGCCGTTTAAAGTTTAGTGATAACCTGAGTCACTGATCATTTGCAGTATTACAGAGTCTGGCAGTCTTTGCATGATGTCCACGTCACTGTGAGTTTCTAGCTGACTCTCAGGTGTGACAGGTGTGCCAGCAGGAAAGAGTAATAATAACCTGCATCCTGAGGTTTGTCATGCAGGATTAAAGCAGCCAGGCTTTGTTCACACAGCTAGGATTGTATTTTACACTGACCCTGGGTCAGTATAAGTATCATACAGTTTAAACGAAGCACTGAAACTTGCACATATTTATTACAGATGCACTGAAGCTAATCGAGATATTTGCTGTCAGTCTGTGGCTGCGATTAAACACTTTACTGGAAACTTTATTAACTAGTAACTTCATCAGTCATGACAGAAGCTAATATTTCTGTGCTAACATCGTTTAAACAGTAACAGCTTTCCTCCAATATAATCAGAATCAGAATCAGAATCAGAATGGGTTTATTGCCAGATGTTGAGGTTTACAACATTAGGAAATTGCTGGGGTGCTTCAGTGCAGACAATAAGAATTAAAGTGCTATGTAGAAAGAAAGATATGTGCATGAGATATACATGAGATATATACATGAGAATAAGAATTATGAGTGCTACGTAGAAAGATATATACATGAGTGCAGGTGGTGATCAGTGCCAAACATGAAATGATGCAGTGACACAGCGTAGGGTCATGTGTTAGTGGCGGGGACAGTCATGTGGTTATTGTTCATGTGTCCAACAGCAGAGGGGAAGAAACTGTTCTTGTGGCGAGAGGTTCTGGTGCGAATGGACCGGAGCCTCCTGCCTGAGGGGAGCAGGTCAAACAGACTGTGTCCAGGGTGAGAAGGGTCAGCTGAGATCCGGGCTGCACGCCGCAGTGTCCTGGAGGTGTACAGGTCCTGCAGAGATGGGAGTCTGCAGCCAATCACCTTCTCAGCAGAGCGCACAACACGCTGCAGTCTCTGTTTGTCCCTGATAGTGGCTCCAGCGTACCACACGGTGATGGAGGAGGTGAGGATGGACTCGAAGATTGCAGTGTAGAATTGCATCATCGTCCGTGTTGGCAGGTTGAATTTCTTCAGCTGCCTCAGGAAGTACATCCTCTGCTGGGCTTTCTTGATGACGGAGGTGATGGTGGGCTCCCACTTCAGGTCCTGGGTGATGGTGGTACCCAGGAAGCGGAATGAGTCCACAGAGGTGATGGGGGTGTCAGTCAGGATGATGGGGGGGAGTGGGGCTGTGTGCTTCCTGAAGTCCACAATAATCTCCACTGTCTTCTGGGCATTCAGCACCAGGTTGTTGTGGCTGCACCAAGACACCAGACGTTCAACCTCCCTCCTGTAGGCAGACTCGTCCCCGTCCGAGATGAGCCCAATGACGGTGGTGTCATCTGCGAACTTGATTAGCTTGACAGACTGGTGGGTGGAGGTGCAGCAGTTGGTGTACAGGGAGAAGAGCAGAGGAGAAAGAACACAGCCCTGAGGGGAGCCGGTGCTGATGGTCCGGGAGTCCGAGACATTCTTTCCCAGCCTCACGTGCTGCTTCCTGTCCGTCAGGAAGTCAGTGATCCACCGGCAGATGGGATCAGGCACATTCATCTGGGAAAGCTTGCCTCGGAGATGGTCTGACTAAGCTAACGTTTACACCGTAACTTTAAGCTAGTACCATAAAGACGGTAAAACACGTAATAATATCTACAAATGCATCTTAAAGCTGTTATATTAGCACTCGGTGTATTACTAACATAACCACATTAACATTACTGACACTCGCAGACTTTTAATAGTCATTCTATAAATGCTGTCCGTTTAAATGGTCTTACCTGGTGGTCCATATGGTCCATAAGTGAAGCAGAGGGAGCCTGACCATGCGTCACACGTTTGACGAGTTGGGAGTGAGAACGTGTTGGGCTATAAGGAACACACTCACTTCCTGAGCCCTGGGCAATAGTGATGGGATTTCCGGCTCTTTTTAGAGATCCGGCTCTTTCGGTTCGGCTCACTAAAAAGAGCCGGCTCTTTCGGCTCCGAACCGGCTCTTCAGGTTGTTTTGTTGCTTTAATTAATTTATTATTAACAATAATATAAAATTATGCACAAAAGGAATTACTAACGTAAAAACAAGTGGTTTTATTTATATATGTTTATATATAAATATATGCGGTGGCCCCTAGAGACAAAACACGTATAAACTCCAAAACACATTTCTAGCATGAACTGAACTTCCAAAGCAGAGCTACTAGATCACTTAAATCACACAATTGAAAGCATGTGTGTATTGTTTGTGTATTTATACACAGGCACTCATATATATATTCAAATAATTTAAAAAAAAGTTCATTTACCTGTTATTACCACACACCAAATCCGGTCGTTGGTACTTGCTGGCTTGTGTAGCCACAAGATAACAAAGGCTCAACACTGCGCCCAGCATCCTGGAGCACTTCTGTTGTCTTTTGTACGTGTTTTGAGCTTTTATATGCTTCTGAGTTTTTACGTGCTTCGGAGTTTGTACGTGTTTTTACGTGTTTTGGAGTTTTTACGTGTTTTGGAGCTTGTACGTGTTTTTACGTGTTTTGGAGTTTGTACATGCTTCAGAGTTCGTACGTGATTTGAAGTTTGTATGTGTTTTGTCTCTAGGGGCCACCGTAAATATACTTTTATTTATTCACTCCACATAAAATGTAATAAATAAATCATATAATACAAAAATCAACTATTCACATTTCAAGTTTTAACTATTTAAATTTTCAGCTTTTTCCTTTCACAAATTTAAAGTGAAAAGAACACAAAACACTGCAAACCACAACACAATTAAATATAAATTATAATATGAAAACTAAAAGAACATGCATATTCTCTGTCATATGGACCTGCATGAATAAACTTTCTCAATCCTTTATCATCTGCAACCGAAAATAGTTGTGGATGATTACTATACCTTTCTAATGTTGTTGTCCCTGCCTCTCTTTCTCGCTCTCTCTGGCTCTGTTCCTGTGCTACTGAGTGTAACTACCGCCCCTCCCCCCTCTGCCCAGCATAAAGCACAAGGCTCGCGTGCAGAGTGAAGCGGAAAAAAGTGCGAGAGAGAGGCTGAGAGAAAGAAAAAAAAAACCCACGTGACGGCTCGCGATAAGGAGTCGGCTCGCGTCGTTCACGTCAAAGAGTCGGCTCTAAGAGCCATTTCGTTCGCGAACGACCCATCACTACTGGGCAATAAGAGACGTTTTGTGTTTTATGATTTATTGATATGTTTGATCCTTTCTGACCTGCGTTAATGAAGCAGTCATTAGAGCACCATGTCCGCTAGAATAGTTCTGTAGTTTGATGCTTGAGTCGTTGCAGACTTGTTGAAACTCCCTCACCCGTCAAAGCAGCGTCTTTGTTATTCGCGTCCAGCAGATGGCAGAGTTTCACTGTCTGACGGCTGTCTGAAGCTTCAGCTGGATTATTCGTTTGCTATGTTTGCCATGTTACAGTGGGGAGGAAAAACTCATTTTTAACAGGAATATCTAGACATGAGTGATTACTGCAGTGGGGCACTATCTGTGCTATCTATAAGAAATGTTAGCAACAATAAAACTCTGAGGATCAGGGCTCCATTTCACTCCAGTGTTCAGTGGCGTTTTAAAAGAGTGAATACCGACGCTGAATGTCTTTGTAAAGCAAAAGCCCTTTGTTAGCCTTTACAGAGCAAAGCTATGGATCAATGTGCAGTGAAGAAAAATCGAGGTGGCCAGTCTGTCCTTTCCTAACCAATCACAGAGCTCCTTACATTGTTGCGCTGGAGAATAACTAAATATAATATAAAGATGATATTGAAAATAATCTTTTGTAGAGTCACTACTTAGTGGGCAGAGGACAGTTATCACTTTGCTGGATGCTTTAAAGTCGCATGTTCTGTATTTGCTGTATGCAGATTAGCAGGATATTAACAGATTAACAGCTTTTATTAGACTTCATATGATAATCAACAGTGAAGTGTTTCTCTTTCAGTGTTTATTCTTGCTCATTGAATGATCTCTGTTCAGATAATATGCTGCACTCATCTCATGTTTCTTTAAATACGGCATCACTTGTCCAGCTGTCAAACTCTGAAAGAGTTACAGTTTCACCACTGAGCACTTTGAATGGTTATTCTTTTATTTAAAAGCACTTATTCTAGCTGCATCATCAATACGACAAAAACAGTGACTTCAACAAAAATTTATCTAAAAATATTTAGGGGGAAATGTTCCTACACCCCTCATGTAAATGTTACATCTCCAAAAGGGAGAAATAATCAGAATAAGGCGTAATCATTGTCATGATAATAATGACCATGAAAATGAAACTAGGCCTACCTTTAGTTCAGCACACTCAGTGTTGCATAAAGACATGCGAACATGCCATCATCCATTCTGGAGCCTACTTTTAAAAAGAGCGAGCTGTTTATTCTGGCTGAGTAGCAAACAGAACCAACCATGAAAACCTAAACTGGGAAAACACTCGGAAACCTTGAACACTGGGAATATGGAGACACAGGGGTAGGTGAACAGACACTGACAAAGGACAGAGGAAAACAGAGACAATATATATAAGACAAGAAGTAACACAGACACCCTTTTCGGTGACAAAAATGAGAAAATATCCAGTGAAAGGCAGTTCTCTTGGAAAAACTGCCTTATTGATGTCAACGGTCAGAGAAAAATGTCTGATAGGAAGGCAACCGTAGCTCATACAACCATTTGTTGCAACCAAAGAATGCAGAAGAGCGTTTTGGTCAGCTAAGAACAGGAAATTGAAGCTACAGTTCTCAAAATTTGACATGAGAAGATTGGATAAATGTTGCCTGGTCTGATGAGTCTTGATTTCTGCTCTGACATGCAGATGGTCGGGTCAGAATTTGGCATAAATAGCATGAAAGGATGGATCCATGCTGCCTCATGTCAGCTGTGCAGACTAGTGGTGGTGGTGTCACTGTGGGGGGGAGGGGCGGTATTTTCTTGCTGAAACGTTACATAGTGTGTGTGTGTGTGTGTGTGTGTGTGTGTGTGTGAGAGAACAACTTGAAACAAACTGCAGCAATAAGGGCAAACTAGTGCACAGTTATGTTTACGTGAGCGTTATTTTTTTATGCATTTGTACAGTTCCATAACTGTGAGAATACATTGATAGCATTTAACTCTAGTAACAGGCATTTGTACCAGTAAGCATGAAAAAGTAGGGAAAAGAACTAGTATGTAAGCACTGACTAGTACTGTAAAGTATATGTGTATATAGGGCAATCGTGGCTCAAGAGTTCGCAGTTCATCCTGTAATTGGAAGGTTGCCAGATTGAGCCCCGCCTCCGACAGTCTCGGTCGTTGTGTCCCGGGGCAAGACACTTCACCCGTTGCCTACTGGTGGTGGTCAGAGGGCCCGGTGGCGCCAGTGTCCGGCAGCCTCGCCTCTGTCAGTGCGCCCCAGGGCAGCTGTGGCTACAATGTAGCTGCCATCACCAGTGTGTGAATGTGTGAATGACTGAATGTAGTGTAAAGCTCTTTGGGGTCCTTGGGGACTAAGTAAAGCGCTGTACAAATACAGGCCATTTACTGTGCGTGTGTTTATGCTCAAGTGTATGAATAAATTAGTCAGTTTTAAACAGTTGCAATTTAAACAGTAGAAGAGTGGCACTATATTTATATATTTATAAAGAATTTCAAACAACAATTAATTGATGCTCAAAGCAGGTTTATTTAATTAATATCCAGATTTCCAATTAGTTCCCAATTCATTCAGCAGCAAATCACATCACCACTCACTTCAAGGCTGTATGTATTATTGTAAGGTAGACCCTACAGAGAACCCAACAATCATATGACCCCCTATGAGCAAGCACTTTGGCGACAGTGGGAAGGAAAAACTCCCTTTTTACAGGAAGAAACCTCCGGCAGAACCAGGCTCAGGTCGGGGCGGCCATCTGCTGCGACCGGTTGGGGTGAGAGAAGGAAGACGTTTGTTGTAGGTCTGATTGAAGGACTGATGTGATGGTAAGTTGTCTGCTGTTCCGCTTTGAATATTGAGAGATTAGTTGATGGATTTCAAGCCAAATTGTGCCCAAGTTTAAGACCACATTCATTGGTTGTTTTTGTTGATGTTATTGTTTTGGGCTTTTTTTCCACAAGAATTTTCTAGCTCCCCTAGAATTCTGGCCACCCAAACGATGATTGCTGCTGAGAGAGCACAAGGTTTTGTCCCCCTGTACTATTCATGTCCGTGCAGGGGGTTCTCCTTGAGAGGCCAGGGTCGAAAAAGGGATGCTTCAGAACCTCCGAGGGTGTTATGCGCTGATTTGCATCCAAGGCCAACATTTCTTTGATTAGCCTTACAAATAATGTTTGGCCATTTTCCAGTCCTCGCCTAACCTTCAGCAGTTGTTCGAGGTCATCGAGACGCTTAAGTTTTATATATCGAGTTTCCTTGGATCGATAATCTGTCTCGTATTGAAATTGTTCTTGGGTCTTAAATGTCCAGCGCTGTTCGTTGTGGTTATCCTCGATGAAATAGCTGTCAGTGTACAAGCCAGACTCTAGAAGATGATCTGGTAGCTGACCCTGGGTTTCAATTATGAATTTCAAAACGTCATAATCGTCTTCCCCAGGATAGAGAGGCACCCCTGTAGCAAGCTCCACAGCTACCAGCCCCAGAGACCACATGTCGATTGCTTTGTCGTATGGAATGCCAAGCATAACCTCAGGTGCACAATAACCAATTGTCCCCACACGGTCACCAGGAATCACTGCAGAAGCAGGACATGCGAGGCCAAAGTCTATGAGTTTGACTTTGACGGGAGACTCACTGTGGTTCACAACCATGATGTTTCCAGGTTTGAGGTCAGCATGCACTATTCCCACAGAACCCAGGTGGAACAGAGCATTTGCGAGCTGATGCAAAATTGGCCTGAGTTCTCTCATTGGGAGACCTTGGTTATTCCGGTCCCCAATGTAGTCCCACAGGCTTTGGTCGAGGAGTTCGAAATTCAAGCAAATGCGCTCTCCATCGAGGAAATAGCCGTTCCATTCGACAATGTTGCACCTGTCTGGATCCAAGCGTCGTAGCTACTCCAGGATGAAAATTTCCAGTTTTGCCTGGAGCAGAATTTCAGGGTCGCTCTTGTTGACTTTAATAGCAACCGTTTTGTTGTTTTTTGTATCGCGACATCTGGTTACCAAACCAAAGCCTCCTTCTCCAAGGAAGGCCTCTACCACGTGGTGATCTCCTAAAATGGTCCCTTTCGTTATTTGAAGATCATCTTCAGAGGCAGATGGGTTGGCTGAGGTGTTGATGTCTCTTTTTTGAGGAAATTCAACTGAGTTTTGGAAACTGCAGCTGAATTTTTGCGATCCATGACTTTTCCAGCTTGAAGGCTGCTGAGAGAGCACAAGGAGTTCTCCCCCTGTACTATTCATGTCCGTGCAGGGGGTTCTCCTTGAGAGGCCAGGGTCGAAAAAGGGATGCTTCAGAACCTCCGAGGGTGTTATGCGCTGATTTGCATCCAAGGCCAACATTTCTTTGATTAGCCTTATAAATAATGTTTGGCCATTTTCCAGTCCTCGCCTAACCTTCAGCAGTTGTTCGAGGTCATCGAGACACTTAAGTTTTATCGATCGAGTTTCCTTGGATCGATAATCTGTCTCGTATTGAAATTGTTCTGGGGTCTTAAATGTCCAGCGCTGTTCGTTGTGGTTATCCTCGATGAAATAGCTGTCAGTGTACAAGCCAGACTCTAGAAGATGATCTGGTAGCTGACCCTGAGTTTCAATTATGAATTTCAAAACGTCATAATCGTCTTCCCCAGGATAGAGAGGCACCCCTGTAGCAAGCTCCACAGCTACCAGCCCCAGAGACCACATGTCAATTGCTTCATCATATGGAGTGCCAAGCATAATCTCAGGTGCACAATAACCAATTGTCCCCACACAGTCACCAGGAATCACTGCAGAGGTGTTACATGCGATGCCAAAGTCTATAAGTTTGACTCTGACTTGAGACTCACTGCGGTTCACAACCATGATGTTGACAGGTTTGAGGTCAGCATGCACTATTCCCACAGAACCCAGGTGGAACAGAGCATTTGCGAGCTGATTCAAAATTGGCCTGATTTCTCTCATTGGGAGACCTTGGTTATTCCGGTCCCCTATGTAGTCCCACAGGCTTTGGTCGAGGAGTTCGAAATTCAAGCAAATGCGCTCTCCATCGAGGAAATAGCCGTTCCATTCGACAATGTTGCACCTGTCTGGATCCAAGCGTCGTAGCTGCTCCAGGATGAAAATTTCCAGTTTTGCCTGGAGCAGAATTTCAGGGTCGCTCTTGTTGACTTTAATAGCAACAGTTTTGTTGTTTTTTGTATCGCGACATTTCGTTACAACACCAAAGCTTCCTTCTCCAAGGAAAGCCTCCACCATGTGGTGATCTCCCAAAATGGTCCCTTTAGATATTCCAAGCTCATCTGAGCCGAAGGATGGGTTGGCTGACATGGTGTAATGTGTCTGTTTGCGCTGTGGATTGGTGAGAAACAAAACTGAACTTGTTTTGGTTTCTCTCGTAAATTGCTCTCAAAACTTCTCGAAAGGGTTTCAGTTGCTGCAGGTCAACGTCCGTTAAGCATAAAGTAACAGGTGAGCGCTCCTATTTATGGGTTTTGGGATCAAAGCAAAGTTATGACGTCAGAAAGGATCAAAGCAAAGTTACCGCGTCACAAGCGATCGAAGCGATTCTAATATGTGCGCATGCGCACATATGAGAAGCATCGAAGGGATTCTAATATGTGCGCATGCGCACATATGAGAAGTGATCGAAGGGATTCTCATATGTGCGCATGCGCACACACGTGCTTGTTTGTGTAATATTGTTCACACTAAACTTGACCCTAATCAATTTAATATCAGTCAATCAAAGAAAATGTTAGTTTTGGAAAATTTTAAAATGACATAACTGACAGTTAAAACCTTTTTTGTTCATGTATTTGTATTTGTATTGTCTTCGGGGTTTTTTTTGCATACCATGTCAAGCTTTTCTGTATATAGTCATGTCGTAGATTTCGGAGCAAACAAGAAATTGAATTGGATTTTAATATTGCAGTGCTTGGATTTCGGATTTGGTGCTTAAAACTTCTTGAAACTGTAACCGTATTTCATTCACCACAAATAACTATCTGATTGAATAGTTTTCTTATCAGATAGAGAAATAAAACGAGTCGCAAAGTCTAAAAGCAACATTTCTCTGCCTGGGCTGTACCTCTGCACGTTAGTCTGTTTCAGTGTGTGACCCCCTCCCTGATCAGTCGGGGGTGAGTGCGCTAATGTGCCTGGAGGCCGTTTTAATGAGTGTTTGCTGGAAAACGAAAAATACAAGAAGGATTTGTACGTTTTCACAACGGGGGAGTTTGCGTAAGTACTAGTAAATAATTTTCTCGAGTGTGTACGTTACACATGTTATTTGTTTAAAATTGGTATTATTATTTTGCTAGCTAGCAAACTCGCGGGATAAAGGATTGAAGTGCACTCAGTGCGATACAATACGGTGGCGCTATTCTAACAGTTAGTTATTGCAGGGTAACTTGTAGAATATGCTGTGAATTGAACCAAGATTACACAGCAGTAGCAGTAATACGAGTTACTTCCCTCAAGTGAAAGCGTTAAACGTTAGCCCGATGCTTAACTAGCCAACGTCAGGCTTTCTGATTGAAGGCTAAAAGCGACGTTGTCACCAAGTAAACAGAATATTGATGATATTTTTGTGTATCGCTGCAGCCTTTTCAAGTATTAACCTGGTGTCTTTGGGAACAGCTTAGGGGGAAATGACGGTAATATGACTGAACCATATGGGAACAAAGAATAGGCACTTTTTTGTGCTACCGAAGTTTCCTCGCTTTCATTCAAAATCTGTTTCTCATTAAACAATTGAAACATGATGGCTTCAAGCTGACATTGAGGCCTGTGGGGCACTATCAGCCACTGAGACAGTAGACAAGTGACTATTTCACACTTTAAGGCTGCCTGTTTATTTAAGGGAGATGAACATTATAACTGTACATAATAATATCAATGATGATAGATTAAATAAATGGGTTTTTGAAAGACGCTTGTGCACTTTTAAAGTCTAAAGTGTTGAATTGATCTGAGTATGTCATCTGTTCAAAGCCTCTCCCAGTCAGTGCTGTTCTCTATGCCTGTCTTACTCTACATGATGTTATTAGCACAAACACTTTAAAGGTGATAATTAGGTCTACAACAATAACACAGACTGCAATGTAGTTAAGCGTCTTACAGTTAGTTTTGAATGAATGAACTTAAAAAACAACACAAGCAAAGATCTGTCTCCTCCTGTTTTTTGTGTCACATAAGAAAGAAGCATCAATATCTGATGAGAAGACTTATTAATTTGGCCTTTCACGTGGTCTTACTCAGGTGATGCGAAGTGAAATATGCATCCTTTTTATGGTAATATGCTGGAAAATGTTGAAAATGGACATTAAACGTGCTCACAAAGTGCTTGAATTTGACCCTGAAAGGTGTATGAAGCCAGAAAAAGTCACACTTGGAGTAAAAACCTCTCATAGCAAGTTAATCATATTCAATTGATTTGATGCTTTCAGCACAAAATTTAGCCACACAGTCAGGACAGCGTCTGATTTACCTTCATCGGTAAACGTGTTTATGCAGTACATAGTAACAGTGTGGCTGAGTCCTCTGGTTCAAATCAGTTCCAGTACATTTGGAGATGTAAGTCTTAACCTTTCACATGCATCGGGAAGGAAAAAACATTTAATCTTCACAGTACTGCCGAAGTGCAGCGATACATTGTGAAGTGCACATTTCCATTTCTCATACAGTACCGAGCAAAAGTCTTGAACCACCCCCTTATTTTTTCGTGTTTTGCCAGGTCAGTCTGTGTTAACGGTGTTATTAACTGCATTCTTCAACTAAAGAAGTGAGAACAAATGATGTGGGCTTTTGTTTTTTTGCAATAGGCTGCAAGTAAATGTGTACAGATACAATTTAAAATTGGTTCTTTAAGTTTTCTGGTCCTTTCCGTGACTTAGGTGTCTGTTTATGTTTGAATGTTTCAGAGATTAGTGTGAAGGGTCTTAACAGACAAAAAGTGGTCAAATACAAGCCCTGGATTAAAAATCAGAAACACTTTAAAAAGCCTGGAGAGCTATTCCTTAATACCACTTTAAAGATTACAGGGAAGTCCGGATCCCTGGAAGCAAATGAGGGATGGCTCAAGACTTTTGCACAGTGCTGTACATGTCATGTTCCCTGTTTTATAGCTCAGCTCAAACTGACACGTTCTCACTAACTGCTTCTCATTTTCTCCACAGTGGGGGGGGTGCAGGAGGTAATAAATCAAGTTTGATTATCCTAATTTATAGCTGTCTTTATGTTAAGGATTAAAATAAAATTCACAAGAGGAAGGTGTTGGTGTGTGTGGTTGGGAAGAGAAGGGCGAAGCTAGAATGAACAGTGTTGAGTAAGTTACTTTAAAATAGTAACTTAGTTAAATTACTAGTTACTTCTCTCAAAAGTAACTTTGGTTTTACTCAGAATTCTCTTGTTAATGTGTTTCTTCCATAACTTTGCCAGTCTTCTAGCTTGCTTACTTGCCACAAGTGCACTGTGCCACCTACCAATAGAAAGGAAAAGATAATGTGCACATTTCCACGAGAGAAATCCCACGTCTGGACCGTCGTTGACTGCTGCCATGATTCTAGCCTACGTCACAGCGTCATGTGCGCCTTTTACATCAACACAAAAACTGCAGTCGTGGTGCTTTCGATTGTACTCAGAACTCAGAAATTCTGCCTTCTGAATAGGAAGATGTAGGTAACACCAGACTGCAGATGAGCTGCTTACAGGGCTGGACTGGGACAAAAAATTGGCCCGGGTATTTTAACTAGAGACCGGCCCACCATTATAGGAAAAATCTTAAAGCCTTTGAATGAAAACAAACACTGTTGTGACAGTGATGTACACTGTTTTGATGGTATATATGCATCAATCTATCAATCGTTTGTTGTAAGATTCAGATAATTATTTTTTAAAAGCTAGACATTTTAAATGAGAATAAGAAAGAAAAGTATTTCCTTGTGCCCACCTCTCCCTGTTAATGCCCTACATGCCCCCCTGGCAACACTTTGCTAGATCCGCACCTGCACAGTTACCAGCTGTCAGCTACCTAAAAAAGGATCCTGGTGTTATTTGTCTCTCAGAAACAGTTCATAACTTTCCTTCAACTCATTCATGTCACCTAAAAGGTAAACCTGTTTCTCCATCACCTGTTCAGCTCTGATGATCCAGTAAGGACGTCTCCTGGTTTCATCTTCATGTTTCCCTCTCACCACATAACCAAACCGACATCATGACCAGCAGCTTTACAGCTGTGGCTCCAGCAAACATCAGCTGATACTAGAAATTAATATTAAATAAATTCTAACAACAGCTGATCAAGCTTAAACGTGCTGCTGTTGTTTAGCGCGACATCCGCTGGTTTCCTCTTTCGGCGCAAAGTGAGCGATAAACAAACAAGAGAGCCGATCAGCTGATCATTGATCAGTTTTCATGATTGAAGTAGAAACGGGAGAGAGAGGGGGGAGAATGACAGTGTAAAGACACAGAATAAATCCAGCTTTGTGTCTTTTTCATTGTAGCTGAATTACGGGACAAACTGTTCCTTTTCACCTCAATAAGAAACGCGTAATATTTTCTCTGAATACCAGACGGGACGGTTGGCAACTCTAATAACTTGTGAACAAAATAAAGTTCAACATCATTAACTTCATAGCACCACCCAGCTGTATAGAAACTCCGTCATGCTAGCTAGCACGCAGTACGGAAAAAGTCAGAATAACGAAAATAAACTCCACCTAAACTTGGTTCATATCTGACCCAGAGAGACTGCAGGTCATAACTTCTTACCTGAAGTTCAGTTCACACTTGGACCGGCGGCCGCCTCGGGTCTCTTTTCCTTCTGCGTCCCTTTTCCTTCATCCACCTGCTGCCCTCCACCACTTGCTAATGTTACTGAATCTGTGGAAACTCCGCGATAGCCACCACACGAAGTAACGAGTAACGACCCTATCTAAATCTCAGTAACGACTAACGCGTTCCTGATTTTGGCATAATAACTAGTTACCGTGCTCGTTACCACAATAATAACGTAGTTACTGTAACGCGTTAGTCCCAACACTGAGAATGAAGCACAAACAGAGGGAGGTGTTTGCCTCTCGCTGTAGCGCTGTGAAACACGATCTGTAGATTGCAGCTTGTGTAGGTGCTCCAAGAAAATGGGTTCATTGGCATGCAGCACTGTAGATGTGCACGTATGCACTCGCGAAAGAGAGAGGATGCTTGTGTTGCTGAGCTCGTTCTTGCACAGCGGGGAGATGTGAGGTAGGTTGGGGCTACCTCATAACTCCCCGCTGTGAGGCTGCCAGATGGGAAGAAGAGGAAACCGCCTCGGTGTCCTGAAACGCTCGTTTTCCTCTGCTCACTTTTCATCTTTACACTCTCAGCACTTGGGTGTGTATCTTCTTGCAGTGGGCCTCTCAGTTTCATTCTTATTCATAAGCTCCTCTTTGTGTTATTTAGTTTGTACCTGAAAAGTCTAATTTATGCCTGAGTACACAAGTACAAATAAAAGGAGTACCACGTACTTTAATGGGTCAGCTTGGGTCCAGACCTGAATTAGAGATAATGTTGGGCTGTTTTAGGTCTGAGCCACTAACCTGACGAAAACGCAACACAACTGCTGGTAAGTGCGTGTTGTTTAAAACAGATAGTTGGAGAGGCAGGTCAGTGCTTTTAAAGGTTTATCAGGTGTCAAATCATTTTATAGATGGGAAATGTAGGACTGTGCAAAAGTTTGAGCCACACCTTAATTCTAACATATAACTTGCTGGGTAATGGGAAACGGGTGCAACAGTTTAAATTTGAAAAGTTTACATGAAAATACAATATAAAAGGCAAAAACAGAGTTGATATAATGAGGTAATGAGCTTGAGCATCTTTATCTTCAGCACGCCCTGAACTCTCTTAGGCACATTTCTTTGGAATTCCTTTAAGTAGTCTTCAGGAATAGTTCTCCGAGCTTCTTTAAGGACATTCAGAGCTCTTCTTTCGATATCAGCTGCCGTTTTGTTCCATTCTCTGCCGAGATGATCCCACACGGCTCAGGTCAGTCCATGAATGATGGTGTTTCGATGTGTTTAGTAAGCTGCTGCCGATCAGACGCTTTCCAGATGGTATTGCATGGTGCATCAAAGTCTGGTGGTACTTTTCATAATTCCATCAATTTTGACGAAATCCCCAACACCCTGGCTGAAATGCAGACCCAAACTATGGCAGAGCTGTACAGTAGTTTACAGGTGGTTGTAGACATATTACCACAATTTGAACCAGAACTGTCAAATTTTGGTTCATCACTCCATCAGACCTGCTGCTACTGATTTTCAGTCCAGTTCTTGTGTAATTTGGCATCCCTCAGCCTTTTCTCCCTGTTCCCTTCCTTAATAATGGCTTCTTGACAGCCACCCTTCACTGACACCATGAGATGAGGCTTTGGTGAACACTAGATGGATCAACTGAAGGACCAAGTGCATCTTTCAGGTCCTGTGTCAGGTGTTTGCTGAATTTTTTTTGACATGACTTTCAGGTACTGTTCCTCCACTGTAGATAGATTTTTCAGCTTGTCCCCTTTTTTTCTGTCTTCTACTTTCCCAATCCAAAGAAATTAAATAGTGTGTTTCTGTGACAGGTTGCTAGTAACAAAGTCCCTAAAGATAAAATTTAAAATTGGTTCTTTGCTAAGTTGTGTGTTTTGTATTGTATTTGACAACTCGGGTTTGTCCCCTTGAGTTAGGTTAAGTGGTTTAACCCCCCCAAAAAACAAAAATATCGCTCTGAAAGCGATCAGGTACAAAGACTGGACTGAAAATGGGTGAAAAAGCAGTTAATGTCCAAAGAAAAACTTTAAATGACCTTCAGAAAGTCTAAAGAAAGGAAGAAGAAGAACATCTGGCTCAGTACAGGCAAAATATAAAGAACTGAGGAGAGGCTCAAGACTTATTCACAGATAATCAATCAAATTAATCAAGCGTCATCTGGAAGCATCCTCCTGGCTGTAAGAGCGTCTCGTTTTTGTCTCATTAACTGTCTGGTGGCGCTCACAGTAGTCTGCTGTGACGGGGACCTCGAGGACTAATGTTACAGGGAAATCATTAGGAAAGTGCTTTGGACTGAGCTTTACTGAAATCTCAGTTTTCCCCCTGTCGGAGAGCTCCACCACCTCCACCCCTCCTCCTCCTATTCCTTCTTTTTAAACGTCAGTGCAGGTACCGTCTCCCTCCCTCCCATCCCTGTATTTTTGTTACATAGAACTTAGTGGCTGTGCTCACTGTTCAATTCAAGTTGGTTTAAGAGAGATGGTAGTTTAAAAAACACAAAAACAAGCTGTTTTGGTAAAGCAATATATATGATTATTAAAGATAAAATATAGTGTTAATTTGTTTGAGTTCCTTCCCTCTCTCTTTACTTCTCACTCTGTTTTGAAGCATCTGCCTTGCAGCAGATGGGGGAGACTGTATTGGCAGCTGCTTTCCAGGAGGATGTAGCTCATCTGTATCACGAGGCCTGTTGGGCCATATACGTCCTAAGAGTAAGAGTAATTTCCTGCTCTCTCTTTTCCTCTCTAACTTTTCCCTGTGTGCATTAGGGCTGCCACAAACAATTATTTTGATAGTCGACTAGTCACCGATTATTTTTGCGATTAGTCGACTAATAGGATTAGGGCTGCACGATTAATCGTTAGAAAATCGCGATCTCGATTCAAACTTATTTGCGATCTCATTTCCAAATGACGATTTAAAAGAAAGAAAAAGAAAAAGACGACGACGATTGTACCGCATTTTGATCCGGGACGTACTCTGCATGAAACCAAGTGCTCACTCTTCCTGCTCAACAAATGACAAGGGCGGAGCCTTATACCACGTGATACAGAAGCTGTGCCGTGTGATGCTAATATTAGCAGGGAAAAAACAACGGTAGACTGGTGGGTAATAAGCGAATGAATAATACAGAAAACAGAGATTGGAGACGGGAAACTGTTCTTGAAGTACAGAGACAGATAGAGAGAGAGCTAGCTGTGCATGGAGTGTGATTTTAATAGTCGTGGAAGCAAAACAGCAAAATTAATGACATTGATCAAATGTGAAGCGCAGTTTGCTGCTTCTTTTGCTGCTGGCTCTGTGAATTTTGGTTGGAGAGACAAAACCTGCAGCTCAGAATCAGCGCAAGAAGACGTAATCGCAGCGCGGACCGGACGCATCAGGATCGCTAAGCTCCGACAGCGTGTCCGTCTACGAGCCGTCGGGTGAGAAAGCCGAGAAAGACAAAGTTGATTCTGATGCGTCGGTCCGTTCTGTGTTTACGTCTTTGTGTGGAATCAGTGTACCTGCTCTCATTTACACGGATTCGCATTTGCGACCAAATTGGTTGCACTCTAGAACCCTGTTACTTGATGAAAGTTGGTTTTGCAGAGTTAATCTTGCAGCTCAGCCACAGCATAGCCCTCAGCAACCAAGAGCATGCTAGCGGGCCGTTGTTATTATGTTATTACTGTGCTTTTCGGAAAATAAGGCACTCTAAAAATCAGTCCTTTGATTTTTCTGGAAATCGACAGTGCTCCTTATAATCCGGTTTGCCTTATGTCTCTACCAGCTTTGCACATCTACAGACTGAAATCTTTGCCCATTCTTCTTTGCAAAACAGCTCCAGCTCAGTCAGATTAGATGGGCAGCGTTTGTGAACAGCAGTTTTCAGATTTTGCCACAGATTCTTGATTGGATTTAGATCTGGGCCCTATTTCAGGAAGCCGGTTTAGTGCAAACTCTGAGTAAGTATACCCTGAGTTAACGAAAACTCTGGGTTTTCGGTTTCACAAAGCGAGTTTAGATTAATCCTGAGTGAGTTACTATGACGACACACTCCGTGAAGCTAACCTGCTCCCTAGCAGGTTTACTTCAACTAACCCTGACGTTCTCCGCCTCTGTGTCGGAAACCTGACTGTAGGAAGTGTCAGACATGGCGTGCTCCTTCCTTGAAGAGCCAGTAGATGTTGAAGCCCAAATTCTCCGCAGAGCTCTCCGCCGGGAGAGAGTGATTAGAGCGCGTTCGGACATTTTATCATTTCCTGATGATTTCCTGTGTGAACGTTACCGTTTTTCAGCACAATCTATAAGTTATTTGAATAACATCCTCAGGCCTAATATTGCTCATGTGACACATCGTGGACATTCTCTCAGTTCTGTACATATTATTTGTATCGCACTTCGGTTTTTTGCAAACGGGAGCTTTCTGTATAATATTGGTGACGCTGAGCACGTTTCCAAGGCTACCGTCTGTCGGGCAGTCAGGAATGTTACAGTTGCACTGAAACGTCTCCTGTACTCGTTTGTGGTGTTCCCCGGTCATAGACCCACAAGATTTATCAAAGAGGGATGCCACAAAATTGCAGGTATCAGGATGAACAAAATTTAATTCATGATGTGGTGATACTTGAACTACTACTTAAATTTTACATTTATTTTCACGGTTCCCAGGCGTGATTGGCTGTATAGATGGCACTCACATTCCAATCATTGCTCCTTCAGTAAATGAAGGAGACTATGTGAACAGGAAGTCGTTCCACAGCATTAATGTACAGGTACATAGTTCCCTGTAGCATTTCAAACTAACAAATTATTTCATTATAGTAATGGATGCTAATTTGTGTTCTCTGCACTGTGAAGATCATATGTGATGCTGCCAACATTATCACAAATGTGGAAGCCAAGTGGCCAGGCTCTGTGAGTGGTGGTGGTGGAGGACCCCCACCTGTTTTTCGGGCCTCCTCTTTTTTTCTAGTGGCCATAACGGGTCACATTTGAGCATACAGAGTAAGCAAATATGTACTTGTAATGTGCTCAGATGATTTCAATAAGTGCTTACAGAAAGAAAATTAATGTAGCCTCTAACTGCAATTGATTTACATCGGACAAAGAGACCAAGCACTATGGCTCAATTACACCTTACCTGTTTGGTATTTGGTGAGTATTGAGTTGTATTTTTGTTATTGACCAAATACTTATTTTCCACCCTGATTTACGAATAAATTCTTTACAAATCCTACCATGTGAATTCATGGATTTTTTTTTTCACATTCTGTCTCTCACAGTTGAAGTGTACCTCTGGTGCAAATTACTGACCTCTGTCATCATTTTAAGTGGGGGAACTTGCACAATCGGTGGCTGACTAAATACTTTTTTGCCCCACTGTATGATCCACCGGTGGTGATATTTTGGTATTTTGTGAGTTCCTGATTTAACAAATCAGCTCTTTAATCCAGGCCTGAGAGATTGAACTTTAAAGCGCTATAAAATATTCTTACTGAAAACAGTCGCAAAGTATTTTTCTCCATGATTATAATGAGCTTGGGAGAAATTCACTTATATGGGACACTGATCGAATGAGAAGTCCCGAGCCTAAAAGGATTGCAGCGAGTCAATCCAGTCCAAAAACAAGGAACTGTTTCCTTCAAAATGATGACGTCATCTTGCTGGTGATGGAGGCTCGAATAGGTTGCGCGTGAGACTCCATTATCAGCAATATCTGGTATGAATGTGTGTGGATGTATGCATGTGACTGGACTGTGACGGACTGATGACTAAAAGTTTAACTGACTTGATATTGAGACAAAAACGGTACCGACTTTAGGATTAGTGAATGTCCACAACAATTCACCCAGCCTGTAAAAGAAGGGTGGATGTTTTGTCTTGCTTTGTTTTGTTTTTGCAAGAACAGAAGGATGATAGAGACTAAGGGGGGAGGCTGTAGCTTCACATGAGTGTGAACTGCAGACTGAACCCTTTGGTTGCTAATTTTGAGTTACTGATGTTTGCATTAAGAAAATTGTGTTTTTAGTAGCTGTAGTTCGATTAATGTATCATATTATATGGTTGGGAATGTTAAATGCTAAAGTGAAGAAAAGGTTTGATTCCACTCATGACGGAGCAGGTTATTATTAACCATAGCAGGTCACTGTAAAGAGTCAATTAACTTTTATAGAGGTAAAAAAAACAAAAAAACAAAAACCTCCACTGAGGTCTATGAATAACAGGGGAATGATAGACTTGCCACACTCAAAATGGAGATATGTAATGATAAACACTGGTCCCCGTCTTTTGGGTGCTTTCTTGAAATAGTCAGCAATTTAAAAGTAAGATAGACACAATGTCCTCCTGAGACCCAGGGAGGAAGAAAAAAGAAAAAAAGGAAAAGCATTTTCCTTTTTTCTTTTTCTTTTTTTCTTTTTCAGATAAATCAAGTGTTGGGACGGTAAAAAAAACACATTACAAAAACAAAATTGTTTTTAACCAATTTTATTTAAATTTTACAACATGTGCACTACAGTGCACAAGGGGAGTTCATTGATCACGAATGTGAAACTAACAAAATTCAAGAGCTATTTAAGAAAATTAAAAGCTCCACTGAATTTGTTGTAAGCAGGATATTAAAACTTATTTATATAACAATATAATAATAAAAATGTAGATCAGGGACCAACTTAGAAGTCACTGACACTTCACTAGCTGTAAGCCATTGGTTCAGGAACAAGTGATTGCACTGGGCTTTCTATTTCACAAAAATCAATTCATTTATGATATCTGAGGAAGTACTGTGATTTTTTTATTTGGAGACACAAAGGAACATTTGGCACTTCCCACATCTCACATATGTTTTACTGTTGCACCCAACCATTCTACAACTGAAATGCCTTGGACTGTTAACCATCTCAGGCAAGTGGAGGGAACCATATTTTGCTACACTCTCATCTGATTGGGGCCTCCTTTTCTTGATTTTTGGAGAGAACTCTTCATTACTGGTATTATTCAGGTCTTGTTCACATGTTTGTCCCTGGTTTCTCAGCCAAGAGGAGCTTGAACTCCAGATACTGGGAGTTCTTTTTGCACATTGAGATCATTGATAACTTTCAGCAAAGACGTGATCGTGTAGAAACAATCAGGTGTCATGGATTCAGCTATAAATGCGACTCTTATTTTTTACTATACTGGAAATCATTCCTGCATTTTACCCATATTTTATTTTTAACTCAAAGCAAAAATTCCAGATTCTCCTACATGTTGGTTTTGGACCAGATAGGACGACAGATTTCAGGTGGCCCTGTGTTTTTCTCTATCACATCTGCCACTGCATCTCGATAATCTTTGTGTGGCTCCTCCTGGGTTCTCACCCTCTCCTATCTGGCTCACATGACTCTCATCTTCTGAAAAATCTCTGTTTGAATCTCGCTCAATTATTCTGTTAAGAATTCTCTCTGCCTTTGTCAAAGAGTTGTCTACTAGGAAAAAGTGAAATAAATATAAGTACAAAGTCCCGACGTGCACTAGAGTACACATTAATAAATTAGTCATGTTCTCTGTGAAACTCAATAAGCCTAATTCTTAAAGACCCCTCAAATTATTTACTAGATGTTTATTTTTTGAAAATTAATAAAAATCTGAGTTTAACAAAACATTTTAAATGTAAATATCAAGCTTACCTTTCTTTCTTCCTTAAAATGTGCTGGTGGGCATGCCAGCCATTTTGAAAAGGTGGGAAAACAATTGGCAAGGCCACACCCCCACACATGTGATATAATTTTAAAGGTACTGTTGTCCTCTCTAAGAAACATCAGGACTTAGAGGAGTGGCAAGTAGAGTATGAGAGCTACAAGAAAAAAACTAAATGTGTACTACAGTGTGCAAAAATGAATTACTGGGTCATCAGGGGGTTATGAGGGACATTTATAAAACTAAAAATCCCACAAACCTTGAAGTGCACTTGAAAAGCTCACACAAGAAGGTTAACCTAGCTTACCTTGAAGAGCTCATCAGGGGGAGCACACACCCCCCCCCCCCCCCCCCCCCCCCCCTCCTTGAAGAGCTCCCCCACTTAACCAGCATCCCCAGAAAACAGCTAACCCCAGATAAGGCAGCGTGATGCGTCCCGAGACAACAGGACTGGGACATCTAAATAATTGTGTGAGTCAATCACAACTAAAACTATAACTGAAACTAATCAAAACTAAACTGAAATTAAGGATGTTCAGAAAATAAAAACTAGACTAAACTAGCGACTGATTGGTAAAAACTGATTACAACTGGTAAAAATTGAAAATCTGGAGTCGAAGCTAAATAAAAATAAAAACTAATGAAGATGGCAAAACGTTTAAAACCCTGGTGCAGAGATTGGCGAATCTGACCAGGAAATGTTATAAAATGGATTGTTGGAACAGCCAGCGTTAAAGTCACCTTTGACAGTCCAGACTAAGATGGCGTTGAACATCTTCAGGGCGGAAAAGGGTTGGTGTGACCAAGGTGTGGTTTGGCTTGTTGTATGTATATTTTGAGATCATATGGCTCTGGATGGACCAGTTACCAGGCCATGGAAGGAGGACAGACTCATTGACTGAGGAGAAGGAATTTTCTGGGATTGGAGATCCTCTGGGTGAGTGGTTGACTGAAAGCATGCATAAAATAAAATTTATCTGTTGTTATTGATTGGTAATAGATTGATAATTGGCCACATTTACAGCTGTATTGACTTGTTGTGGACGTAGTCGACTTCAGGTTTAAGCACTCTAATCAACAGGTTGAAAATAGTGACATTAAAGGAAGAGTATGCAGCGCCACCCTGTCAGACGCCAGTGACGGTGGAGCTCAGTGATGAATCAGGTGAGCTGCATTCATGGTTGACTCATAGCGGAGTTTCCCCTGCTGTGGTCAGTAAGGGGAGATCAGGGGGAAATAAGATTTAAAAGAGGCATTTATAAACGTTTATGTGTCAAGTGAAACGGGATAAAAGGGGGTGTTTTACTCTTATTTTGGCATCAGCTTTATTATTGCATCAGAATCATATAACTAGCATTGCATTAAACATTTATTGAAGTTTTTGACATTGTACTAACATTTGTGTTCCAGTGATTGTTATAACCGCAGGTTAATTTTCTATTTACAGGTGTCAGGATAATCATACGATCTTCTATTGCAGGTGTAACCATGATCATTTTCAGACATATTGCAGTTTGTTGCTCATTATAGAGTTGTGCTCAAGTTAATAAGGGTTAAAAGCTACAGTCAACGCGATGTTTGGCTGATCTATGGTGTGGAGTGACTTCGAGCATAGAGGGCCGCACGCGCTTACATAACATTGATATCATGTTATTCTTTGTGATTTTTATTCAATTATGTCTTTAAGCTAAGTTTTAAATAGTGGCAGTTAATTAAATGACATTCATTTAAGATTATATACTTGAGTCAGAGCATCATACGCAGATCAACTTAACAATCTGGGAAACCTTGTAGCTGCCTAACCTTTTCTTTGAATGTTCTAGCTCCGTTGATTTGACACATTGGAATGTGTCAAAAAAAGGGGGGGGGGGGGGGGGGGGGGGGGGAAGTTGAGTTTTAACATCAAACAAGGATTATTTGAACATTTTTATAACTTCATTTGTGTCTTTAATAACTTAGGAATGGTAAAGCTTAAGCTAATAGCGGCCCGAGAAGTTTCCGGTCTTTTGTAGAGAATCAGTGAGAAGCATAAATCATTATTTCCATGTGTAAGCATCAATCATTGAAATGAACTGAATAGCGTTTAGAAGATTTGTTAATTTGTTTATCTTTTGTTAAAAAGAGTGGTTTCAATAAGTTTCAGACACACCTTGCAAATGTGCTTATGATGAGTTGGCACTCGGCCTTTTGAAGGTCATAAGCTTCGTTCGGCGTGATGGTCCGGACTGATAAAGTGTAGGAAATGCCTTGAGTGCAGAGGGCTAAATGCAAACACGCTTACACACACATAGGATATGATTAGAATAAGTCCCTGGGACATTCTGAATGTTTTAGACCAATTCTGAATCACTAGAAGGTCAGTAGATAACAACATTAGATTATTAGGGTTAGGAAGAGAGGTGTTTTGGTTTTCTGTCTCTTACAGAGAAAGGGACAGACACCAGACGAGGTCACAGATATGCGAGGATCCTCCGCAGCAGAGACAGACACAGTGACTGCCGAGACATCAACTGGGTCCAAGTGTCATGGCGTTTGGGCTCCAGCTAGTCACCACAAAAGGATGGATCCCATAAACACAGCAATAACCATGAAGGGGTTGGCGGAAATCCAGGAACACCAGACCAACGAAGTTCGAGAGGCTCTTGGGCAAAAAGGGGGACGCGTTCCTGATCTTTTTCTGGAGGATACACAGATCGTTGTTTGAAATCGGGGCAGAATAATCCCCTGATCTGTGCCACGACTGAAGGGTTGTCTAACCCCTGAGGTTGAAGAATGAAGAGCAGAGGATCACCCAACTGGAAGACACTGGTAGCTGCAGCAATAAAATAAAGGCTAAAAGCTCCTTGGACAGAGGTTCTAGTCTGAGTACGTCGGAAGGGTATAAGGTAGCACCAAAATAAAGCTGTGGGAGAACTGGGGAGTGTCATCTGTACCTGCTATTGTTGGAATAATAGTTTTTCTTGCATCTGAACTGCGCAAACACAGAGGTCATCTCACATATGGTTCGCCCCTCAGGGGGACAAAGGGCCTCAGGAGTGAGAAGAGATGAACCCGGCGACACTGGATTATAGGGTGTTGGTGAGCTCATTATTCTAACGAGCTCATCAGGGGGAATTGTTAGATTATAATATTATTTTATGCCATGTTATACCCCTAATTAAAGATTGTGAATTATTATGTAGTTTTAGTTTGCATCATTCTCCTGAATTAGAAGAAGATGATAACTATTGCATTTGTTAAACTGATTTGCATTACATTAGACTGCTGATTTATTGTGGATGAATGATATTGTTTTATGATGCATTATACTGCTGAGTTATAAGAAATACTGTTTGCAGAAAGTCATCACCTTATTGGTCTGATTAGAAGAGAACAGAACATACTGGAGTTTTCTGCCCCATCTCAGCAGGAGCAGATAAACGGGGAGCCAAGGTCGTAGCTTAGGCGCCGTGTGAGAGAAAGGATGTGAATGTTTAGGCTTTTATGATAAGGTGGAGGCACCAGAGGCTATAAGAGTTTGAGCAATGTGTAAAGGATACTGGCAAGTGGCTTTGGCACCAGAAGCGAGAGAGCTGACAGCCTTCAAAACTCCTTTTGGTATGTACCAATTTAAAGTCATGCCATTTGGGCTTCAAGGTGCACCAGCGACATTCCAGCGATTAATGGACCATGTACTGAGAGATGTGTCAGCATTCTCTGCAGCATATCTGGATGACGTGGTGGTGAACAGCCAGTCCTGGGAAGAGCATGTCATTCACCTACAGAAGGTGCTACACTCCATCAGAATGGCTGGACTGACTATCAATCCCAAGAAGTGCTCCATAGCCAAGAGAGAAGTGGAGTACTTGGGCTTTGTAGTTGGCTCTGGGAAGATAAAGCCGCAGGTTGGAAAGATTGAAGCAATTCAGTCCTTCCCAGTTCCGACAACAAAAAGGAAGGTGAGAGGTTTTCTGGGTCTAGTAGGCTGGTACCGGAAATTCATACCTTCTTTTGCAGAGCGATCCACTGTACTGAATGACCTCACAAAAGGCTCAGCCCCCAACAAAGTGCATTGGACAGAAGACTGTGAGCAAGCATTCAGAGACCTCAAGGAAGCAGTTTGCACACATCCAGTTCTACACAGTCCAGACTTCAACAAGCCATTCATCTTGCAAACTGATGCTTCAGGAGTTGGCCTTGGTGCTGTCCTTCAGCAAGAGGTGGATGGTGAAAGAAGGCCTGTGGTGTTTCTGAGTCGGAAACTACTCGACAGGAAGACGAGGTATTCGACGGTGGAGAAAGAGTGCTTGGCCATGAAATGGGCTATTGAGGCCTTGAGGTATTATCTTCTGGGACGTCACTTCACTCTGGAGACTGATCATCGTCCCCTCCAGTGGTTGAACCGCATGAGGGATGCAAATGCCCGCATTGCAGGATGGTACTTGTCTTTGCAGCTTTATGACTTTACGGTCCAGTATAGGCCAGGGAAGTCAAATGTGGTTGCTGATTGTTTATCTAGGATGACAGAGGACTGAAGCACTTCGCGCTCAAGAGAGGGAGGAGGAAATGTAAGGAAGAGGACTCCCTTACTGTATTTTTTTTTTTTTTTTGTGCCTGTCCCGTTTGGCTCTTTTGCCATCAGAATTATTGTCTAAAGGCAAAGAAAGATGCCCAACGGATTTACTTTACCAAATTGACCATCCCAGCCTTGCCGTAATGGTCCATTTGATTCACCTTTTATTGTTCATTTCATTTTCACTTACTGAATACGGGACAGACTTGACTGTATTTATTTATATTATATGTATAGCACTTTAGAGCACACCTTTCACTTTATTAAAAGCACCTTATCAAGCAATTTATGAGCATTGCACTTTAAGCATGGATTTGCACACAAGAAGTTTAAATATTTATTGACTATTTATTGGGAATTTTAAAATCAGTTGGTAGCCTTATTTCAGATCCTGCACAGCTGCTCCTCATCAAGGAATGTGGTGGTTGTCTGTCAGGAGAGAAGAATGGTGATTGAGATTGTGATTAAGGTTTACCAGTGAGGAAAACTAATGCAAACGTGTGTGTGAAATCTAGGGATAAAAGTGGTGCAAATAAGTGTTTGTAAGTTAATGATTACTCACCTTTCTTGCCTGTGTCCTCTTCAAGGTGTTTGGGCAAATGTTTCCCCTGGGGTCCAGACACCATTTAAAGGTTCCGGGAGAGACCATTGGTAAAGAGAGTGTGGTGAATCTTTTTGTGCTTGGGTTTCTGGGTTTTTATAATATTGGGTTTGGTGTAACATTAAGTGTGAAATATTTATTAATATGTAAATGTGGAAATGTATTTATGTATTTATTTATTCTAATTAATATATTGTATACTGTGGTGGAAGGTTGGGATTTAAGAATTTACCTGAGAGTGGAATAATGGTTAAGTCTGTGACAGCTGAACATATTTAAGGCTGCCAGTTGTCATTAGAGGTGGATTTTTTGTGCTGTGAAGAAGCTCGACAAGTTAATTGTTGTAAGGAGAGCCATATAGCAAATAAATACTTTGTTCCACTACACTTGCCTTGGTCTGTCTCACTGTGTTTCCAGCCGCTAAGGGCCGCCCTGTTACAAGGACAAACAGCAGCACATGTTCTCTAAATGTTTGCAGTCATTTTTAAATGACGCTGATACTACATGAGACATTTTCCACATTTATTGTCTTTGAACAGAGAATAATAAAGCCATCAAACATACACAGGCTTCTGCAAATACAAACTTCTGTGGTGCATTTGATGACCTGCAGAGGAGAACAAGTCGGGCTTTTCAGCCCTAACACAACAAGAACAGCTGTGGAACCATTTGCCATAGTGTAGCTGAGTCAAAACAGCCCAAGTGCTGAGAGGGAAAACATGATGATTTATGTAAAGTCATAACTGGCTGCAGCAGCTGAGCTTTGACCTGTGAGCTGCAGCTTAAGCTTCTTTTATGGTTCAGTGTTTAATGTTTAAACTGTTTATGGCTGCACACACACCCACAGTCAGGTTGTATACATATTGAAATATTATATACAGTGTGGCAGCTGACCTTTGACCTGCGAGCTTCAGACTCATTGCTGGTGTGAGGTGTTTAATACTATTGAAGCTTGCAGACACACCCACATCCTCTGATTTGTTCTCAGGGTTGTTCAGTGTGTCGGAGTTGGAGCAGAAACCTGCTGCAGGTTAATTATTGATCAAACAATATCACACAAGGTGCAGCAGCTGACCTTTGACCTGTGAGCTTCAGACTCATTGCTGGTGTGAAGTGTTTAATGTGACTTCAGCCTGCAGACACAGAGGACTGATGAAGCAGAAGATTGTCTCTGTTTCTACACAGACCTGGTCCAGACAGCAGAGCTGCAGAGGGAAGACGTTCATGGGAAGAAGCTGAGTAAGTGCAACGTCCTCTTTGAATCCTGGATCAGGAAGTGAAGCCGGGGAATATTTGGTGTTTCAATAAGGTTTCTGTCTTTGACTCAGTCTGCTGTCACTTTGTTTCAGAGAGAAAAAGAGATTTCAGATTAACTGCATTATATGCTGAGTAACTAAATGCTGCTAGTCTGTGGTGTCACTCCCAGCAGCATCACGTCATTTCTTTACTCTGACCTTTAACATCAGTTAACTTAGCTAGCAGAGCAGCTAGCAGTTAGAGTATGAACTCTGTGTCAGCAGTCAGCTTGGTCCTGGTGGTCACCTGGTTTCATGTTTGCTGATGATCCAGATGTGTCCACATAATTATTTATTTCTGTAAATGTAAAGACTTTACAGATAAACAACAGCAGCCCTCTGGCTGGACTCTAACCTGTGAGTTTCCTGTGACTGAAACCACAAGCTGACATTTTCCTTCTGAAGCAGCTGAATGGATGTTTAAGTTTACCTGCATACATGGTGCAAATAAACCCGCTTTGGATGGTTTGGAGGCGGAGCCCAAAGCAGGACAGGATTCTAATGTGATTGGTCACTTTGATGAGGTGGCTGGAACTCAGGTGGTCGAGCAGGTCACCTGCTAACCAGAAGGTTGGTGGTTTAATGCCAGTCTGCATGGTGTCCTGGTGAATGTTCGACAGGAAACACTTAGACACATGGAAAAAGTGCTTGTGTGAACGTACAAGTTGTGTAAAGCTTGTGTTTGAAAAATAAAGTTTATTTCTTATTATTTATTTTATAATAAAGTTTTTTCCTGTGCAGCAGTGGAAATACTGACAACTATAGCTGGATTATTTATTTGAACTCTTTTAAACCAGAGGCTTCAGACGCAGGTTCTGCAGCCTTTAATGGTAATAGTCAAAGTGTGATCGGTGAATTGTGAGCAGCAGAAAGGAGGAAAGCACTAATGCTGGCACAAGGGGCCACAAGCCAGTGTACTCCAAGTGCCAGCCTGGGTAAATGGGGAGTGTTGCATTAGTAAGGGCCTTCTGAACTAAAGCTTTACCAAATAAAATGCGTGGATCATAATGAATAAGACTGTCATGCTACTGATGGCTGAAAGAAAAGGAAGAGGAGGAAGGAGGCATGTTAGGAGTAGGGATGGGTATCGTTTAGGTTTTATCCGATACCGGTGCCAAACCGGTACTTTTGAAACAGTGCCTGTGCTTAATCGGTGCTCGAATCAGTGATTAAAGAATGGAGAACACAAACTTTGTCCAAAAACCTCTCATGTTTTTATTTTTAGCAGTCTCTTTTTTTCTGCAAAATGATAACCAAGTTAGCCTTTTCTGTTGATACAAGATACCTCCTTTGGTTGGAACCGGTGCTTAAAGAATGGAGAACACAAACTTTGTCCTGAAACCGCTCATGTTTTGTTGTTTTTTTTGTAAAAAGATAACAATGTTAGCCTTTTGTGCAGCTATAGGGCATATATGGTATCACTCTATCAAACAAGAAGACAGCAGCATGTAACTACAACGGTGTTTGCTTGTTCACCTTACATTAATGTAATAACGTGGTTAGCCTACTCAACGTAAATTACACACAAACAACATTAAGCTACACACGCAGAGAAGAACGGCTGCTGCTGCCGTCATCATCCTCATCATTTCTGCTCCTCTGGCAGGGCTAGGGGCCAGGACTCTCCTCTTCAGGTTCTTGGGGGATGTTGCTAACTCCGTGTCCGATAACAGGCACCACACCCGCAGTAGTTGTGCTCGGTGTGAGGTCTTGCAGGAAGCTATCAAATACGGTGCATTTCTCGGCTTTAAAAAAAAAACACTATGCGTCGCCGGGTGTTTCATGGTAAACAGACTGATTCTTATATAGCGCTTTTCTACTCTCCCAGAGTACTCAACATGCCACATTCACCCAATCACACCAGCACTTTATCTGTACTCAGTGCTTTCTAAGTACATTCACACTCCGAATGTGGAGAGCAAGTTGGGGTTAGTATCTTGCCCAAGGATACTTGGCACGAGGAGCCTGGGATCGAACCATCAGCCTTCCGACCAGTAGGTGACCAGCTCTACCTCCTGAGCTACAGCCTCCCTGTTTCACCAGATTCGAGGTGTTACCTCCTTTGCACAGTATCAGCTTAAAGCACTTGTTGCAGGCTGCTGAGTTTGCATCTTTTGCTGTGAAGTACAGCCAGACTTTGACCGCTTAGCCTTGGGCATTTTTAATCTGTCGCTCTGCTCTAAAAGAACATACGTACCGGGGCCCGCCTACTATCCTTGGAAAGGTAAAATGATTGGCTAGAATCCAAAGTGTATGACATCTCAGGAAAAAAAGCACCAAAATGTGCACTGCTTTTCAGTCTGGTTACTACCGTTTATGTCAGACCCGGTGCCATAATGACATCAGATACCGGTGCCCATCCGCAGTTAGGAGGTAATGGTAGAGAAGGAAAGACAGGAGATGGTAAATGGCCTGCATTTGTATAGCGCTTTTCTAGTCCATAGGACCCCAAAGCGCTTTACACTACATTCAGTCATCCACCCATTCACACACACATTCACACACTGGCGATAGCAAGCTACATTGTAGCCACAGCTGCCCTGGGGCGCACTGACAGAGGCGAGGCTGCCGGACACAGGCGCCACCGGGCCCTCTGACCACCACCAGTAGGCAAACACGGGGTTAGTATCTTGCCCAAGGATATTTGGCATGCAGCCAAGGTGCAGCCTGGGATCGAACCACCGACCTTCTGATTAGTGGCTGACCTGCTCTGCCACCTGAGCTACAGCCACCCAGAGTGGAGGTGATGTATCTAAATGCATCTGAACAAAGCAGAAGTGCACACCAAACTCAACGGATAGTCAAATGTAGAATCACAGAACAGAACTGCAGGCTGAGTTTGGATGTTTGTCTTTCACATCTCTCTGTGTCTCACACACACAGTGACGTCAGACACAGTCACACTCACTGTTCCATCTGCTTTGTGCGCAAATTCATTACTTTCTTCCTTCAATGATCTACATACTACGTGCTGCCCAGTGAATACTTTGCAATGTATTCCATCCCCTTTCAAGGCAGAATTACCCAGTTTATTCCCCATTACAAGACAACAATCAGTCACACTCACACAGACCACGTCTGGCCCGCACTCGCTCACACGTGCGTTTACCCACCAATGAGAGCTCTATCCTCCTTACATATTGGTGGATAAACCAAACACTCAACGCCCTCAGCGGCAGAGGAAAAACCTCCTTTCGGTGGAGCAACCATCCTTAACCCTCCTTAAAAACTGGCGAAGAAACCAGACCTCCTTAGAATAATTAAAAAACTGGTGGGGAAACCAGACCTCCTTAGAATAATTAAAAAACTGGTGGGGAAACCAGACCTCCTTAAAAAAAATAAAGAAAAACCGGTGGAGAAACCAGGTAGCTTCTAAAACACCATCTGTTTTAGAAAACAAAACAGATGGTGAATTCTTTAGAGAATTTTCTAGAAATCTTTTTCTTTCAAAACAGAATTCAGAATATTGATCTTTGACATGGAAGCTGTTTCTACAGGATCCTGATGGACACTCAAAGCTTTCATAAAATGTTCTCATTAGTTGTTTGCAGCAGAATATCAACCGATGTGAATCAAAACAACAAAAGTGCTCTGCACATGTGTGTGAGACTACAAATTCTAGAACCAGAACTGCTGATTTCATTACTCTGAACTTTTAAAGGCAGGTTTTGTATCTGAGAGCAGGGACACTTGCTGTGTTCAGTGTGACTCGTCTCTGCAGAAGGTCAGGGCTCTGATAGTTGCAGTTAGCGGGTGACTTACTGGGCAGGTGGCTCCTGAGTGTCTGTGGGAGTCAGGGTTCATTATGGTCCTGGTTGCTACTGGAAATAAAGAAACAAAAGGAGTGTGTGTTGTTCAGGAAGTACAGACTGTAGCTCAGCAGGTAGAATTACTAACTGGAAGGTTGGAGGTTTGATCCCTGGCTGCTCCAGTCTGCACACCACGGTATCCTTGGGCAAGATGTGGAACCCCGACTTGCTCTCCGATGCATCCATCATAGTGTCATTGTTAGAAAAAGAAGTGCTTGTGTGAATGAAGCACGCTGTATAAAATGCTGTGACTGCTCATATTGAAAAGCAGCTCATAAGAACTGGTTCATTTTCCAGATAATTCCACTATTAAGACAACAGACATTTGGGAGGCTTTCTCTGAGAGTAACACTGAAAGTCTTGCTGCTCCTCCACAAAATGAACTTCAGATTAAAGACACAGCTCAGCTAAACACAACTCAAACTAATCTACACTATTTTTCTTTATTACGCAGCATTTTTATAACTATTTCCAGATGTTTCTAAAGATGAAAACAGAATTAAACTCCAGCCTGATGCGTTTCTGAGGTTCCTGACTCTGACCGTCCCTCAAACGCCTCTTTGTTAGTTTGAACGCCTCTTTGTTCAAACTAACAAATCATTTAATTATAGTAATGGATGCTAATTTGTGTTCTCTGCACTGTGAAGATCATATGTGATGCTGCCAACATTATCACAAATATGGAAGCCAACTGCTCAGCCTCTGTGAGTGGTGGTGGTGGAGGACCCCCACCTGTTTTTCGGACCTCCGCTTTTTTTCTGTTGGCCATAACGGGCCACATTTGAGCATACAGAGTAAGCAAATATGTACTTGTAATGTGCTCAGATAATTCCAATAAGTGCTTACAGAAAGAAAATTAATGTAGCCTCTAACTGCAATTGATTTACATGGGACAAACAGACCAAGCACTATGGCTCATAATACAATTACACCTTACCTGTTTGGACTATATTTTTATGTTTCATTTTTACTTGCTGCCAGGAACGTTTGGGGCCTGTTGGGTTGCACCTGCGCTCACATCACGTCACAAAATAAAATGTATAAAATAACAAATAAAATATAATAAAATAACGTGTTAAATGGGTGGAAATCCCTAGATCAATGTTTAAATTAACACTCACGCATTGACTCTGTCGGCTATGTTTTGCCATGCATGCTCCCTTCCTTTGGCACCTGAGGCAGTGTTACTTTTTTTCTGCAAAATTTGCATGTTATCGGCATATGCTGCCATCAGAATTTCGGCCTCAAGCGCTGTAAGATACATTGACCGCGCCTTCTTTCCCTCCGTCTCCATGGTGACTCGCTTACTCTGTGCTCCGCTTATCAGGGCTTTATGTATCCTTGTGCGCGCGCTTAACTTGGGGTTAAAGCAACTCCGCGTTGACTGAACTACTTGTTATCAGCCTTTCTGAAACCGAATATTCCGAGTTGGACAGTTCGGGGTTACTCAACCCTGAGTATCGTTTTTCACTCTGAGTTTTCTAAACCGGCCTCCTGAAATAGGGCCCTGGTTAGGTTTAGGCTGTTATTGTGCTTCAGGCTGAAATATGAGGAGGAAGGAGTGGGGCTGGTTAGCCCTCATGACCCTCACCATAACACATACGTCACAGGACAGTGTTTACCACAGAAACTCCATGAAATGATCAATGAGAACTTTAGAAACCCGTCAGTGTGATGCTTCCAGTACAACAGCACCTCTGAGTGTGTGTGTTTGCCTCTCAGACTAACTCCACCCTGACATCAAGAAGATGGAGGAAGAGGATGGAGCAGGATCTGCAGCATCCAGCTGTGTGTCTGTGAGGAGTGACCGGTCCAAAGAAGAACCTCCAGACTTCAGTAATGAACCTGCAGCAAGAATGTAAGAGAGCTGCTGACTCATTTATTCAGTGTAAATAATGATTTTTGATGCAATGGGAGAAGAAAAATGACAAAAACAGTTTTAAAAATAAGGATTAAAATATTACAAACTATGTTTTTGAGTTTCCTGATGTAGCACAAAAATATGTGAACATAACTGTATATAGGACAGATATTTACGGTTCTTTTAGGCAGCACCAAAAAACAAAAAGACTGTTTTTAAGCTGTCTGAGGTAGTGAGTCAACATGTCACACTGGGTCAAAGGTCAGGGAGTAAAAGTGTGTTTTAAAGAGCAACATGTCAAACGGTATTATTGTAAACTTTAACAAAAGACTGTTATGTGACAAAGAGTAAGTACATTATTTTTATGAGTTTCAGATTGTTCATCATGTCTTTAATTTAACATTTCCATTTTTTCCTTCCTGTCTCATGAAGCTGTTACATTTATTGTGTGGAGATCAGGGAGATATGTTACTGTTACTGTCATAACCATTATCATTACCATTGCATTAATCATCATTTCATCAAAGCATTTATTGATGCTGTTGGTATTACGTTAAAACTTGTTTTACAGGTGTTATCATAATCCCATATTAACCTTTATTCCAGGTGCAGTTATAACTATTTTTATACACATCTTGCAGTTTGTGCTTTTAAAGAGTTTAAGCTCAGTCTGATAATTGATGGTCAGAAGCTTCGTCTGGCGCGATGTCGCGATGCCGATCTATTGTGCAAAGTGACTTAGAGGTATGGAAGGATTGCCTACACGCTTACAAAACACACATGATACAAGTATTCATTATTATCTTTTATTCGTTTATATCCTTTTTATTGAGCTTTGAGTAGTGGCATTTGATTAAAGCATTTATTCAATATATTACACATATAGTTTCAGTTAAATTGTTACACATATGAGAGTCTGGGTGTGAGCTTTAGTAGGCGAGAGGTGAGACAGAGTGCAACTGAGGTCGAGACATCCACACACACACACACCGTAGGTAGACTTATATTCTAGGTAAGAGTTCAGACATATTTTGCTTGTAACTGCATTTTGTGCCTGCATAAGTGATAGTTTGTTGCAGGACGTGCGTCTGATGTTCCAGGGATAAGTGAAAGCAAGACGAGCTACAGGAAGCAGCTGGCGTGGAGACGATGTTCTTTTCAAACTGTGTCAAAAGTTGTCAACAGAACATTTGTGTTTTTAACTCATGCAAGTATCTGCTCTGACGCAAGAGGGGGCGTAATAATACCCTGATGTTATAAAAGCAACTGCTTGTGTACTTTTGGGCGGAGATCGACGCTGATTGTGTAACGGTGTTCATCTCCCTACGCATGTGTTCATTAAAATCATCGTTTGACCTAATTCTTCTGGACCTTCGTTGTTTTGTTCTCATCCTCAATATTCTGAATACACGACAATTGTTTTTCTTTTAGGATCAATAAGAGGCCAGAATCTCCTGGACCTGAACCCAGCTGTGTTTCCTTAAAGAGCAACAGGTCGAAGGATGCTGTTATAAACTTTAAAGGCTGTTCTTCTGCTGCTGAGAGGTAATGTGTGTCTAGATGTTGTTCCTGACTCTGTATTTTTGAATAAATCCTCATGTTTAATATCAGCTCAGCTCTTTTTCACACATTTCTATGTTGGTATGTGAAGCGGTGTGTGTTGGAGTGTTTCCACAAACACAGCAGTCAGAGTGGAAAGAGTGGATGTTGTAGGAGGTGTTTGTGTAGTGAAGAGGCTGAGTGTCTGTAGGACTCCAGCTGCTCCAGCAGGTGTCTCCTTTGTGCTTTGCTTCAAACACAGTGTAGGGAGGAGCTTCCACTCAGGTCTTTCAGGTGGTATAGCCTATGGTTTAGTTTGACTTCCTTCTGCAAACTCAGCTGCTCTGTTGCTGATACACGTCTCCATGAATATGATTGATCAGATGCTGCCAACACCATGTGTTTCATGTGAGCGCTCAGCTGAAACCCTGGGTTGACTTATCGAGTTAATAACAAGCTTCACGTGACTGTGAATGCTAAAGTGAATCAGATAAAGGAAAGAGACCCTGCTAATGTTGGACTCACTTCTTAGTGTAGATCCCAGGAGGAAGTTCAACATAGCCATTCTTTGTGCTAGCTCGACCAAACCTGAGACCACAGTGCAGGATAATGATCATCATCTGTCTCTGTCAAGGACATTTAAAATCCACAAATAACAAACATAATTATATTTGATCATTAAAAATATGTTTTCAATTAAAAAAGCATGAGCACACTGGTGGATTACAGAAACATGAAAACTCGTTAACAGTAAAGTTAATTTAGGCGTAAGATTTTATCATTGATTTTAAAGTCTCTGCTGCAGAGAGGTGAGCTGTTAGTAACAAGAACTCTCTGATTTAAATGATTTTGATGTTTCCTGGTTTCTAAAATGCATCTCTGTAGCAGAGCAGTGTCTCCAAGGACACACAGGCTCAGCTGTAACTGTCAGTTTATCTGGTTTAAGACACATTTGGACTCAATTGGCTGTTTTTAACTATTTATTTTAATCAGAGGTGTAAATCATGACCTCACACATCTGGATCCTAAACTATGATAGAAACAGCTGCTAGCAGTGGGTAGTTTGACTTTGATACGCTGCTCTAGAAAGCAAACAAAGGTTTGTGCAGCTCCTCTTCAGAAAAGTGTTCAGAGAGCAGCTGCTGTATTAGACAAAGGCTCGTCGTGTGAGCCCAGATGTGTGTAACAGCTGGATGAAGGAGAACCATCACAGTCGCGTCTCCATCCCGCCTTTATTAATGAACTTCCTGTTGCTTGCAGATGACAGGAACACAAAGTGTTTGTGCCACGTGATGCTGCAGGATTTGTTAACGTGTCCATGATGGTAACATCTCCTCGTCTAACTGCAAACACATGAGCGCTCCTAACGGCAGCTATCACAGCCACACAGGCAGACTGTGTCTCACTGTTGCATTCAGGGACATTTGTTTTCCTGTAAAAAGCTGAACTCTAATCTAAGAGGACTGTTACTGACAGGAAACAGCTGCATTATCTGCAGTCTGTGTGATCACAGCTGCTTCAATCACTTCATCAGAGAATTGATCATTGAATAAAACATGTTTGTGTCTGCAGAGGTCAGAGGTCACAGTCTGCAGGATCCAGCTGTCCGTCTGTGAGGAGTGACTGGTCCAAACATTACCCTCCAGTCTTCAGTGGTGAACCTGGACCAACGAGGTCAGAGACCTGTGATGACTCCTTTACATGTTTGTGTTTTCCTGGATAAATATGACCAAAGATTCATTAAAAAGATAAAAATATTAGACTTTGTCCTGTAGCGCTGTGTGGCAGGCAGGATTGGACCCAAACACAACAGGATGAAGTCAAAGAGGCAGCTTTATTTCAGCTGTGAACATGCAAACAGCAGAAATAAGAAAACATAACTGTAGGTTTGCAGTGAATGAAGCCTCAGCTCGACGCTGCACTTTGTCCCTCTTTTCCTTCTCCAAACAGCCACATCAGGAGTCTCTGATGGAGTTTTAAAATATTTAATTACAAATGTCCAAAGATGGGTTCAGGATACCTGAATCCACAGTTATTAAAGCTAAAATAGTTCACAGGGTTTGGACTTTGTTAGGTGACGAGAGAACATCAAAGTGTTTTTTATCTTTAAACAGTATTTTTATCACTTCAGTTGCTCTCACAGCCCTGTTTGTTATTTTAGTAAGTAAGTAAGTAAAGTTTATTTATTAAGCGCTTTTCATAGACAGGTAGTCACAAAGTGCTGCACACAGAGATTAAAATAAACAGTATGATAAATAGCAAAATGCACAATATACACAATATAGAGTTTAAATGTGAATTAAAAATATAACAATGTAAACAGCATTGGTCAACAGAAAGCTTGTTTAAACAGTAAAGTTTTTAACTGTTTTTTAAAGGATCCCACAGAGTCAACCAAACGTAGTTGTAGAGGTAGACTGTTCCACAGTCTTGGTGCCACAGACTGAAAGGCTCCGCCCCCTTTCGTCTTCAGACGTGTTCTGGGAGCAACCAACAAACTCTGAGTCTGTGAGCAGAGACAGCGAGCAGCAGTGTATTTAGTGAGAAGCTTGGATAAATAATCTGGGGCCATTTAGTGCTCTGTACGTTAAAACAATCATTTAAAACGAATTCTAAAATCTATTGGGAGCCAATGTAAAGAACATAAAATAGGAGTGATGTGAGCTCGCTGGGTAGAGCGAGTTAGTAGTCTGGCTGCTGCGTTTTGTACAGCTTGGAGGCGAGAAAGAGATGATTTATCCAAGCTGGTAAACAGGGAATTACAATAATCTAAACGCGATGACACAAATGCATGGACAATTTTTTCCAGTTCAGCTAAGGAGACCATATGTCGCAGTTTAGAAATATTCCTTAAATGAAAGAAACAGGAACGAGACAGAGACTTTACATGTGAGTCCATCGCTTGTGTCCAGATCACACGCTGCACAGCCGTGCTGCTCCGTCTTTTTCACCAACGTTTACGTGTTTGCGCGTGAGCAGTGTGAACGCCTGTGGTGACACGCTCACGAGCGATTGATGATCGGGAGCTGGTCGTGAGGTGTTAATCGCTTCTCGTTACCCCACGTATACTACACGACGCACGATGAAGGCCAAAATTGGGCCGATCGCCAAATCGGTCGCATGACTCAAAAATCATCTCAAAATGGGCCAAAAATCGCACAGTGTGAGCCCAGCATCAGAGCAGCAATGTTTGTTCGCTCAGAGAAAGAAAAAAAGGCTGCAAAAGTACAGGGAGGAATGGGAAAAGGAAAACACCTGGCTGGAAAAGTGCACGATAACACATATAAAGCGCACTGCACTGTGTGCCGGCGCACTTTTTCCATAGGCATGCTTCTAATGGTGGGCACATGAAGAACATGAGGGGCGTGAAAGCTCGGGGAACCCTTAACCAATTTGTTGTCCACCAGGCCACGGCAGAAGCAGATATGGTATGTAGACACTGGTTTGTTTTTTAAACCCTCTGGTTAAGGTTAATATGGGCATGTGCAGTGAATATCAGCGCTATGTGGCCAGAAGTGTGATAATATAATTTATTTTGTGTAATAAACAACTGCAAGGATAGATGATTACAACAAATAGATGACTAATACATAAAAGTAATACATAGATGAATAATGATGATGAGTTAAGATGCGTAATCATGGGAACAAGCGGGTTTACAAACAGGAGCAGCTGATTAGCTTTAGAAAAGCTGAAATAATACCTCAACTGAAGCCAATTGCACTAAATGCACTATATGTGCACTGTTACAAGAATATTTTTCGTTCTATTGCTTTCTATTAATTTATATAATTTTAAGTTAAGCAGGACAGAGTTCTTTTAAAGAAAGATTTACTTTTATTCTCAAAAGTTAAGCATGACAGGCTTCTGTTTAAGAAAGAGACCTGTTTTACTGTGTTAATGTTGTCATTTTGAGCTAAAAATAAATGGCTAAAGGATCATTTGTTTCCCATATGGTCATATCACAAAGAATAGAATATGCATCTGCTTAAATCAAATTCAAGTCAAATGGTTAAAAAATAATTTCACACACACAAAAAAGAGCTAAAAAATTCACCACACTGGGAAGGGTGAAGACAACTAGGTTGCCCGGCCCTGGCCACGAGGTGTCCCTTATTTATTTTTCAGGGAGTTGGCAACCCTAATGACTGTCCACTGAGCACCAACACAGGTAGGAGTGAGCAGTGATGAAGCAGGACTGTGGGCAAGTTTGAGCTACAATCCTATTGGCTTCTCAGTTTCTCCAAAGAAAAGGGGAAAAATTCTTGGTGTTGTGAAGATGTGAGTTGGTCTTGTTGTCGTGGGGCTGGAAGGATGCTGGCAGTGACAGGCTTTTCATACAGTGTTCAGTAACAGAATGAGAAGAAAGCCACTGCACATGAAACAAGGTGCTCGTAGTGTTTGTTTACTGTGTTTGTGCCACAATGTCAGATCAGTTGTAGATTCACATGAAGACTTGTCCAGTGAAACCAATGCAAGTACTGCAGTACAGAGCAAAGACTAAGCAAGCCAGGAGAGCTCTCCAACTTTCTGAAAGTATCAGGATATTTGAGTGATAAGAAAAAGTGGATCGTGCAACAATGTCCCTCAGCACACAAAACAATCAAAGCAGAATAAATATAATGTTTTAGATCAAACACTTACAGGGACCTGAAGAGAGAGAACCAACAAGATGTCATGGCTAACAGAGGAAGTCAAGCACAGACTGAGTTCTGACAAACAAAAAGGTGACAGTTTATTTACCAAAGGGGTGAACCACAGTGCTCTATATATGTACAGTGAGTTGGGGAGGGGGTCCAGGGCTCCAGGGAAAAGAGGGAAGGGAGTCCACACTCACTCCTCTTCAGTCACTCTTGTCCTGCTCTCCACTCACACAGCCACACACAGGAATCACAGGTAAGCGTCTGTAACCAGGTCCGGGGAAATATTTACTCAAAGTATACACAAAGTTAACCCAACTGGTGAATTAAGAGAGAGATTTCTTAGCAAGGAGCTGAGATCATGAACACAGGAGGGTCAATGTCCCAGCGACAAACTACTCCATGCCGCAGCGTTAAATGGTTACCGGTAAGCCCAGGTGAATCAGCAACAGGTGGTGTAATCATCATAGCTGTGTGGACCAAGAGCGAGAGGCCATTACAAGCTCCACCCAGGCAGGCAAAACGCTAGCAGGAGAGAGCAAAACACAAAACCTGAAAAGCCATCATGAGCCAGAGACACAGAGTTTATACTAGAAGAGAAACCTGCTCATCTTCATCATGTTTGTTTAAACAGAGAAAATCAGAAGTCTCTGTGTGTCAGACCACGGCTCTACACGGACACTTCTAAGCTGCTTCAGAGTGAACTGACCCAGATAATCTGCACACAGCGGCTGTAAAACAGTGAAAGTCATAACTGTCTCTCTGATGGAAAGCTTTTATTGTGAAGTCAGGAAGTCTGCAGGAAGTGTTGAGTTTGTATTCATCGCTCAGTGTTTAATGAGACAGGCAGACAGGAAGAGCAGCTCATTAGTGTTGATGACATCAAAGGAACTGTGAGGAACTGCAGTTTGGTCACATCTGGATGTTTTTCACTGACAGTAAATGTTTTAGTGATGAAGAAATGTGTTCACAGAGAGAGGAAGAGGAAGAGGAGTGGTGTTTGTGAGGAGGAGCAGCTGTCCTGCTGTGCTTTGTGTCAGGACGTCCTGAAGGATCCAGTCTCTACCAGCTGTGGACACTGGTTCTGCAGACAGTGCATCTCCTCATACTGGGACCAGTCTGCTTCATCGGGAGACTCCTCCTGTCCCCAGTGTGGAGAAAGATCCAGAAGCAGAGCTGGACTGCAGACAGCCAGTCAGAGCAGCTGTGTACAAAGTAAGACTGAACATCTGTCTGCTGATGGACTCATTTCTGAAAACTGGACTTCTTGTGTTGTTCAGACATTGAAGAGTTTTCTTTCTCTTTAGTCTCATTGTTTTTCTTTCTTTCAGCAGATGTTGGTCTGCAGGAGGTTTTAGATGAACATAAGATCAGTCTGAGGAGGAGATGTGAACGTGTGACTGAAGGAAGTGATGAAACAGGAAGTAGAACCCTCCTCAACACCATCTACACTGAGCTCTACATCACAGAGGGACAGAGTGAAGAGGTTCATACCCAACATGAGGTGAGGCAGCTGGAGACAGCTTCCAAGATGGATGCCCTCCATGACGCTCCAATCAGGTGCCAGGACATCTTTAAAGCCTTACCTGACCAACAGAGACCCATCAGAGTGGTTCTGACCAACGGCGTGGCTGGTGTTGGAAAAACCTTCTCAGTGCAGAAGTTCACTCTGGACTGGGCAGAGGGCTTGGAGAACCAACATGTCAGTGTGGTGGTTCTGCTTTCATTCAGGGAGCTGAACCTGATCAGAGATGAGCAGTACAGTCTTCTGGAGCTGCTCCATGTTTTCCATCCAACATTACAGAAGGTCACAGCAGAGAAGCTGGCTGTCTCTCAGCTTTTGTTCATCTTTGACGGCCTGGATGAAAGCAGACTTTCATTGGATTTCACCAACAGGAAGCTGCTGTCTGATGTCACACAGAAGTCATCAGTCAGCCAGCTGCTGACAAACCTCATCCAGGGGAATCTGCTTCCCTCGGCTCTCGTCTGGATAACTTCCCGACCCGCAGCAGCCAATCAGATCCCTCCTACATGTGTTGACAGGCTAACAGAAGTACGAGGCTTCACTGACGCCCAGAAGGAGGAGTACTTCAGGAGGAGATTCAGTGATGAAGAGCTGTCCAGCAGAATCATCTCCCACATGAAGACATCCAGGAGCCTCCACATCATGTGTAGTATCCCAGTCTTCTGCTGGATCACTGCTACAGTTCTGGAGCACATGTTGACTACAGAGCAGAGAGGAGAGCTGCCCAAGACCCTGACTGACATGTACTCACACTTCCTGCTGGTTCAGACAAAGAGGAAGAAGAACAAGTACCATGAGGGACGTGAGACGAGTCCACAGGAGCTGACGGAGGCTGACAGGGAAGTTCTTCTGAAGCTGGGGAGGCTGGCGTTTGAACATCTGGAGAAAGGAAACATCATGTTCTACCAAGAAGACCTGGAGCAGTGTGGTCTGGATGTGACAGAGGCCTCGGTGTACTCAGGAGTTTGTACAGAGATCTTCAAAAGAGAGTGTGTGATCTTCCAGAAACCAGTCTACTGCTTTGTTCATCTGAGCATTCAGGAGTTTCTGGCTGCAGTCTACATGTTCCACTGTCACACCAACAGGAAGACAGAGGTGCTGAAGATGTTTCTAAAATCAGAATCTTTCACCAGTCTTTTTGATAACAAACATCTCCAATCACTTGATGTATTTCTGAGCAGAGCCATGTATAAATCCCTCCAGAGTAAAAATGGCCACCTGGACCTGTTTGTTCGCTTCCTTCATGGCCTCTGTCTGGAGTCCAACCAGAGACTCTTAGTAGGTCTGCTGGGTCAGACAGAGATCAGTCCAGGAACCATCCAGAGAGTCATCAACAACCTGAAGAAGATGAACAGTGATAAAATCTCTCCTGACAGAAGCATCAACATCTTCCACTGTCTGATGGAGATGAACGACCTCTCATTATTTCAGGAGATCCAAGAGTTCCTGAAGTCAGAGAACAGATCAAAGAAGAAACTCTCTGAGATCCAGTGCTCAGCTCTGGCCTACATGCTGCAGATGTCAGAGGAGGTTCTGGATGAGTTTGACCTGCAGAAGTACAACACATCAGAGCAGGGACAACTGAGACTGATTCCAGCTGTGAGGAACTGCAGAAAGGCTGGGTGAGTCCAGATGTGATCATTAACATCATTGATCAGTGTAGGTTAGTAGTTTAATGTTGAAAATAAAATCAGATTGTAACCACAAAGTGTTTGTGTCCGTACGCTGCAACCTTCCACACCATTCCTTTATTGTACAGACTCAGCAGCAGCTCCATGGATCCCAAATCCAAGAGTGGAGAACAGATTTGAAGTGTGTCACATCCATGCAGTCACAGCTGTTTCCACCATGTTTCCACTGATATTAATCCTGTTCAATGACACGTTTCATATCAGTGAATATGTTCTTTAGGACGTCCACTGACATGTTTAAGTGTCCTGCTGGAAATCACTCAAATCATCCATGAAATCCATGAAAAATCCTTTTAGTGATTCTAACTTCAGCCTCTGTCCTCTCTCTCTCTCCATCCTCCTCACTGCTTCTTTCACTGATAATCACACAAACATCGTATTCAGCTACAAAATAACACAATAATATCATCTGATGATCATTATTATAAGAGCAGGATCCATATTTGATATCAGAGTAACACACTGCTTGGTTATGTGCAGTCATCATCAGTGACTGTGGGTCAAACAGAAGCTCTCTGATTGGTTGCTGACCTTGGTCACCTGTCCACTCTCACCTGTTTGTGTTTGCTCTCTCTTTGCTGTCTCCATCCTCTCTCTCCTTTCTCTCCCTCTCTGTCTTTGTACGTCACTCAGGTCCAATGGAAACAGTGACATTTACAAACCAATCAAAGACAAACTGATCCATGTCAGGTTATAACAATATTCAAAGTGAATACAGGCTGCTGCTGGACACAGACAGGTAACATCATTTTGACTTGCTGTCACCTGGATCTGGACTCATAAACACTGAAGCCCTGAACAGGAATACAAATCATTTTCTGCCAACTAGCGACACACCAGCAGATAATGGCTCAGAAAGCTCAAATGAGCCAATCATTTCTGTGTTTAGTTCCCCTGAAATCAGATCTGATATCAGCAGCTCTGAGTTCATTCATCATTATTGTCCAGTGATGAGATTTCTGCTTCGTTTGGTAACAGTCAGCAGGTTTTTCCTGCGTGTGGACGTGAACAGTCGTACCTGACAGCAGGTAGCAAACAGAGATCATCTTTCCAGCTGGAACTCTTCACTGAGCTGAACTCATTCAAAATGTTCTGGAGTCAAAACAGGAAACAGTCCAAATGTGTGTCTTCACTCTGACTCTGGATCAGATCTCAGTGACAGACTGTGGACATTATGGAAGCCTAAATGTGACACCATCTTCCTCCTTCATCTGCAGATTAAAGCCAAACAAAGATTCTCATTAAAAGTCTGCAGGTCTGAGAGAGACTCAATCGTTGTGTCATGTCAAACACAGTAAGAGGAGCTGAAGCACAGATGTGAAGAGCAGATTCATCAGATTATGACCTCACTCTGTTTTGTCTTCATATACATTCAGTCTGTGTTTATAATGCAGATTTTCTGCTTTTATAATAACACATTTTATATTTTCTATCATCACAGACTGACTGAGTGTGGACTCTCAGAGTCTCACTGTGAAGTTGTGGCCTCAGCTCTGAAGTCCAACCCCTCCCATCTGACACAGCTGGACATCAGTTGGAATGATGGCCTCCAGGATTCAGGTGTGAAGCTTCTGTGTGCTGGACTGGAGAGTCCAAACTGTGGACTGGAGACTCTGAGGTGAGTTCACTGACTGCGGCTGTTGTTGTTTTTCTATATTTCATGTCTTTGATGTTTGAAACTTTCTTTAGTTCCTAAATGTTCAGGATGTGTCTGAAGACAAATGTGAAGAAGTTTGAGTGCTTTCAGAAATGTTGTCTTTCCAAACGACTGAACAACAGTTTTTCCTTTTGGCTCCAAACAGAAGTGACAGACTTGAGCAGGGTTCATTTAAAGGCTGACAGAAGTGGAGTGGTGACGGGGAGATGTTTGACAGGACAGTGTTTCAGCCTCCACAGGTTCATGTTGTGCTCCATCAGTCAGTGAAGATGAAGTCAGTGCTGATGAGGCTGTAGAGTGTGTGAGGGATGTGAATGAGGATGATGAAGATCTGATGATAGCAGATAAAAACAGGCTGCAGAGACTTTGAGCCATACAGGGCACACAGTGTGTGTACAGAACAGCTGAAATCATTATGGAGGCCTCACTGGGATATGGAAGCATCACAGTACAGCTTCAGTGAAGCATTAAAGTCTCTGATATGAGATGAGAAATGAAGCAGCCAGAGCTTTTTCATGAGTGGAAATCCACTGTGACTGTGAGCTGCTGCTACAGCCTCCAGATTAGCCAGCAGCTCATCCTGCTCAACATTTCCTCACCAACTTTAATGGAAGTGTGATGTTTTCAGCTGGAGTGATGGTCAGGGTGGCCTCCCTCTCCTCTTCTTCTCCTCTTCCTCTTTCATTTGTAAAGCCACTTCTGCTGCTTTCATTCATTTGGAAGTCCTGTAGCTGAGTTTGGGAGAGACTAACAGCCTCGGCAGCAGAGGGGAGAAAGGCTGTAACACCACCACTTTACTCTGTTCTACCTGTCACATCATTTTATCAGGAAACAAATATGCTCATGTTTTTACTATGTTTGTCTTGAAGATGTAAGAAGGTCACATGGTGCTTTTTATTATTGTGTTGGTTTGTTTCCTGTCTCTTGGATGGAGCCCAGCTGTGCGTGGCCCCTGGGCCTGTGGTCAGAGTGTGTGCTGGATAATCCGGCCCAGGATGAGGCCAAACTGACATGGGATGAAATGTCTGTCACATAATTGAGCTTAGTGTAGTTTCATTTCTGCACAATTTAAAACAACCAAAACTTTGTTCTGTCTTTTCTGTGTTATACTGTAGACTTTCTTTGATACTGTGTCCAAAAGGAGCAGCTTTTACTTTGAAGGGGAGGCGTCTCTGTTTCCTCTTCAGGTTGGATGATGGAAGCAAATGAGTGTGTGATGTTCTTTCAGTGTTGCACTTTGTAGACGCTCCCTGAGCACTGGTCTCACAGCCAGCTGCACATAGAGACCAGTGTTGTTAGTCCAGGTCAGAAGATGACTTGTTGGAATGAAAATGAGCTTGTAGTTTGTCTGCTTTAATAATGTGACTGGAAAAAGGTGTTGGACTTCAAATATGTCCATCTCTTTCACACTTCACCTTTAAAAGTGAAGCCTTGTGGTTCCTGGAAGGAAAAACACGACTTTTTCAAGTCTTTGTCCTATTTTTATGAGAAATGTACGACTTTAATGTGAAACATTCAGAGTTTTTTCTCTTGTTGTGTTTGTTTGAAGCTGCTTCCTGTTGGCTTCAGCTGTTTGGAGTTTCCATTTTCTAAACTTCTACATTCTGAACCTTCTTCAGCTCTGAACAGATGATGAAACACTGAATGATTTCAAGCACTTTGTCTAATAAACTTACATCTTTCATTCTTTATACAGATTGAGTCGCTGTGGTTTGTCAGAGATCAGCTGTGATTATCTGGCAGCAGCACTGAAGTCCAACCCCTCCCATCTGAGACAGCTGAACCTGAGCTCCAACAAGCTGCAGGATTCAGGAGTGAAGCATCTGTGTGGTTTCCTGGAGAGTCCAGGATGTGGACTTGAAACTCTGAGGTCAGTCAGCATGTTTTAGTTGTGCTGAGATGAATATGATGTGAAAGTTGTGCTGACACTAAACTGCAGACATCAGGCTGATATTATACTGATCCACACTGAGGATCTTCATGGTAAAGTCTGTTTTCTTCTTCTCTGGTTTCGTCCATTGACTGCAGCAGAACAATGTTCACATTTCAAACAGTGAGACTCAACGTATGGCCCGCGGCCCACACGCGGCCTGCCCACCTTTCCTGATTCAGAGAGAGGGGACCCTGATTAACTGTGTAGTGTTCTTCCTCACAGTTCTAAGTATCAGACACAACAATGAATAATCCACAGCTGACTGTCTTTAGCAGGTCAAAGGTCACGGCACACAGCAGACAGTGGGAAATATTATAACTCTGATCATTTATCAGCACATATCCATATGTATAAAAACAAAGCTGACACTGTGAGACTTGATCAGAGGTGTGATCATCACAGCAGAGGCCTTTGTGTCAAAGTCACTGAGGATCAAACAGAAACACATGAAGCAGATTTTCCTGTTCTGGCTTTTTATAGCAGATAACCTTCAAAATATTCTGCAGTCCATCAAAAACTGAAGCAAACCATGAATCAACATGTGAACATGAGCTGATGCTGCTGAAGTGAAGCAAAGTTACAGAGGTTTGATTACAGACACAGCTGAGAGTTTGTAATCTGTCATCATTTTAAAAGGTTTACATTTCTTCAGTATATCCACATTTGCAGCTGGTACCTCAACCTCCACTTGTCCAACACAACTGCTGTCCACTGCCTCCATGACATTGTGATTTTGCTGTTGGTCTTCTGTCAGATCTTCATCAATCACTTCTGCACGGGGCACACCTTCAGACTCTGCAGCTGCATAACGAAAGCCTGTAAGATAAAATTAGACATAAGGTAAATGTACACCAATATTCCAATGACAGGTGTGTGATTCATCTGGAAGTTATGTGCGGATTAGTGTACAGTGATAGCAATTTAGTATGTTTTTAGAGGGGGGGGGGTTGTTTACCTCCGATGGGTGCTCTTTTTCGCTTCCGTTGCGTACGCCTTGAGTGCCGGTCCGAGTCTGATACAGGTATGTCGTCATGCCCCATGTGCAGTGTTGGTGCCCAGTCTGGATTTGTTACATCCATTTCATATGCTGGTTTGCCTGCAATAATGCCAAATCATAAGCTACTCAGTCGACATGATGTGGTTCTGCAGCATCACACATTAGCATGTTTTATCTCATTATCTATGACCTCAGCACGTTGAAAATAACACTAAAAGCCTTTCAAGAGTGATATGAATTAATTTAGAACTCACCGGAAAGAAAATGCCGTGAGCAAACCAACAAAAAGCTGGGGATTGCAGAGAACTCGATATCCGCTCGTCTCACCGCTGCAATCCAAGCCTGACGTCTTTGTTTAGTAATATCGGATACATGGGATCCCTCACGTTGCCTCCAGGATGGAAAACGATGAAAAGAGAGCCCGTTATCCAGCTTCTTGCCTTCACGATCGTGTGATCTAACGTTGCAACCGACAACACAACACGTACGATCCATAGCTGAAATGGTATCCTTTGGCTGGCCTACTGTCATGGTGGAAGGGGGCGTGGCCCATCTCCCGTGACATCACGCTCCAAAGCCCTATAGGTGGGAAAATGTACCATGTCGACCAATCAAAAATGATATGGAAACATGACATTTGGTTGTTTAGCAAAAGGGGGAAGTTTTAGGAGTGACCGGCAAGAGAGAGCGAGTGAGCGAAAGAGAGAGAGAGTTTTGATACGTGAGAGATTTGTGACGTTTACCGTGTTTGGTCTCAAGTTAGTTTGTTGTCTTGTGTATTTAGTGTGTAGCTGTTGTTTTGTTTTGTGTGTCAGTTCTACTAGTGATCGTCACAGTTGCTGCCTTAAAGCCAACAAAGGCAGATTGCAGTGTAAACGCTGAGTGACACACCTGCTGTCAGACCTGCAGGTTTATCCCTGTGCTGTTCTCATATGTGTTAGAGTGACACAAACTATTGTTTGACACCTGATTGTTCTGTAAATAGTTTGAAATGATTATATGAAAAACGTCTGAGCCTTGGCTGCATTTTTTGGTAAATAGTACCATATAACTTTGTTGTTTGCAAAACGTGTGCGTATTTTTAAAAATGTACAATCTCTATTTGCATTTCAAGTTATGAAGATGATTCGTTAAACATGTGTGTGGTTTTTACAGTCAAAATATCACTTTCTACTTGTATTTTAAATTTTGTCTGAATTTAGATAAATTGTGCTGATACAGTTGGTCAAAATGAGAAAATAACAGATTGGCAAGATAAACTGTTTTTAAAGGTAAAATATAGAGGCCACATCAAAAGTAGTCAAGAAGGGTTAAAGGCTAAAAGCAAAGTTGTCACCAAGTACTGTTTATATTTGTGTGTATTGCTGCAGCTTTTTTGAGTATTAATTTGGTGCCTTTGTGTGAAATAATGGTATTGTGAGTGATCCATATAGTCACAAAGAATAGCCACTTGTTTCTGTGCTACCAAAGTTCCCCGGCTTTCATTCAAAATGTGTTTATCGTCAGCACCTGCACATTAAACTACTTAAACATTATAAATGTCTTCAAGCTCACACTGAGGCCTGTGGGGTACTATCAGCCACTGAGACAGTACACACATTTATATGTGTTTGTATATGAATATTTCATACTTTAAGACTGCCTGTTTATTTAAGGGAGATGAACAAAATACATTGGAATTGTACAAAATAATATCATGGATGATAAATTAAATAGATTTTAAGTAGATGCTTGTGCATTCTTAAAGTCTTATATGTTGAACTGAACTATGTGATCTGTTCAAAGCCTTAATCTTAATTTGAAGTGAAATGTGCATTTTGAGTTTATACACTATGTATATAAGGCGACCGTTTCCTTTTGCAGTATTTTTGTGTGGTGTACTTTTCTATGTCTTAACAAAAGGGGAACAAAGGTGTTTAAGTTCACCTAGGATGATGTGTTTTCATTTTCACATGGTCTTGCTTGAATTTGACCCTGACAAAGGCGTATGAACTCTGTCAGCTGTTTGGAGTTTCCATTTTCTAAACTTCTACATTCTGAACCTTCTTCAGCTCTGAACAGATGATGAAACACTGAATGATTTCAAGCTCACACTTTGTCTAATAAACTTACATCTTTCATTCTTTATACAGATTGTGGGGCTGTGGTTTGTCAGAGATCAGCTGTGATTATCTGGCAGCAGCACTGAAGTCCAACCCCTCCCATCTGAGACAGCTGGAGCTGAGCTCCAACAACAAGCTGCAGGATTCAGGAGTGAAGCATCTGTGTGGTTTCCTGGAGAGTCCAGGATGTGGACTTGAAACTCTGAGGTCAGTCAGCATGTTTTAGTTGTGCTGAGATGAATATGATGTGAAAGTTGTGCTGACACTAAACTGCAGACATCAGGCTGATATTATACTGATCCACACTGAGGATCTTCATGGTAAAGTCTGTTTTCTTCTTCTCTGGTTTAGTCCATTGACTGCAGCAGAACAATGTTCACATTTCAAACCTTCAAAGAAGAAGAAAAATCCTCCACTGGATAATTCACTGTGAAACTCTCCAACTCTTCATTCCACCTTAAAGTCTGTCTGACACTGAAATCCAAAGCAAAATGTGCGTTTGCTTTACAGACAGCAGTCCAACACAAACATACACACATCATCCAAAACACAGTCCAACATCCAAATCTCCTCCACTGCCAGCATGAATGATGGGAAAGAGAAGGAGGAACACTCTGACATTCAGGGTTAGAATGAGTTTCATGAAGCAGACTGTGAAGATCAAAGCTGCATTAGAAAGCTTACATGAATGAATGAGTGGACAGAAGTGGACAGAGATCATCTGAAGCACTTCAAAGGCTGTAAATCAGCACATTTCTCTTTATTCTTTATCAACTCTGTTAGTTTCTCTCAGTTTTCTGTGGAATGAAGCTAACAGCAGGCTAATAAGATGCTGACCAATAGGTTTCTATTAAAGGTTGTAATTTGTATATGAAAAAGTGCTTTGGCTCAGCAGGGATCAGCTTACAGGTAGAATACAGCTGCTGGATGGGATTAGCATGTCATAGCTATCTACCAAACTGCTAACTGGGGGATTTCAGGCCATCTATGGATCATTTTTGCTAACTGTTTATTCAGCTTAGGCTCACAGGGCTGCAGCCTGTGCCCTAGCTGTCATAGGGCAAGAGGCGTGGTCCACCTGCACAGGTGAGCAGTCCATCACAGGGCCAACAGAGAGAGACAGAGAAGCACTCTCTCACATCCACACCTACAGCCAATTTAGAAGCACCAATGAACCTAAGCAGCATTTCATTGGACTGTGGGAGAACATCCAACCTCCACAGAAAGGCCAACAAGCTTCAACCTACAACCTTCTTGCTTTAAGGCACTAGTGCGAACCACTTTTCCCCATTTCAGCCCAAATCCTGCATCTTCCTGTTTCTGACTCCAGGCCAGCTCCACTAACACTTTCTCATCAGACACTGCCACCTAGTGGAGGAAGTCTTAGTCCCATTTGAAGCTTCAGATGACAGTTAGTTCCTTTACAAAGAGGTGGAGGTGGTGGGGCCACAGCACCATCATCACTGAGTGCCATAGGACACTTAACCTTTGTTTCCATATGCTGGGAACTTCCTGTTGTTCCAAGGAGGACTGGAAAATGTGTGAAAACCTCCCAGTCAGTTCCTCACAGCACACTTCAATCATTTCCCTCCCACAGCATCAGGACCAGGGCTTTTTCTCTCTTTGGTCCCACTAAGAGATTTCCACACAAACACCTCATCAGTGGGACTCTCAGAGCTACCAGCCCTTTGCTACAATCACAAAGCTCTTCATTGAAATCAATGATATCAAAGCTGGAATCAAATGAGTCCAAGTCTTCTGCTGATTCAGCATCACATTCATCTTTGCTCCTTGTTCTGCATCCCCACCATGGACTTCATTCCTTTCCAAGCCAGCCTTGAGTGTCCTTTATTCAGCTCATCCTCTGCTTTACTTTTACACCTGATTTTAGCTGCTTTATCTCTCTTTCAACAAGTTTCTGTGCCTCAATCTTTTTTTTCTCTCCCTCATAACAAGACAGCTTCTTCTGCCTGAGAACATGTTGGAGTGATTTACTAATCCAGGGCTGCTTATTGGGGAAAATACTTCCTGTTTCCAAAGTAATCCCCATTTTTCCCAGAAAGAAATGTAAGTAGAAATCGATGATCTAAGTGAGAACATGAGCCTTTAAAAAGTCCCAGTGGGTGCAGTCAAAGCAGTCCCTCAGTCCCAGTATATAGTCTTTGGTCCAGACTGGAACAACTGTGTGCCCAGTTTGAGCTCTCTTCAGTCCTGTGACCTGACAGACCCAGAGGGGCCATCACATCACATTTAGAAGCTCCCCTAATGGAGCCACAACACATGTCCAACACTTAGTCTGTCTTGTTGGACCAACTGGAAGAAATGATTCAAGGACTTAGTCACAGAACAGAGTTTCAAATCTCCAAAATCCAACTGGCTGCATCAGGACATATAGTCTGAAACTCTGCACAGTTTCCTGTTTGAAGCTGCTTCCTGTTGGCTTCAGCTGTTTGGAGTTTCCATTTTCTAAACTTCTACATTCTGAACCTTCTTCAGCTCTGAACAGATGATGAAACACTGAATGATTTCAAGCTCACACTTTGTCTAATAAACTTACATCTTTCATTCTTTATACAGATTGAGTGACTGTGGTTTGTCAAAGATCAGCTGTGATTATCTGGCAGCAGCACTGAAGTCCAACCCCTCCCATCTGAGAGAGCTGGACCTGAGCTGGAACAACCTGAAGGATCCAGATGTGAAGCAGCTGTCTGATCTTCAGCAGAGTCCAGACTACAGACTGGAGACTCTGGTGTAAGTAGAGTGATGGAGTGAGTGGGTGGTGCTATCAGCAGTATTGTACTAAACACAGTCAGTATGAAACAAAGATCCAGTGTTTCCTGTAAAGCTGCAGCTTCTCAGTGAAGCTGTGAGAGGAGAATGGTGACAGGCTTCAGGATTGGACACAAACACTTCCTGTTTCTGACCTTTATGGTCACCATAGTAACGGCTGACATGCTCTGATCAAACACTGTCAACAGCCAATCAGCTCTCTGAACAAAGCAGCACGCAGACCAATGACTGCATTCGTTTCCAAGTTTAAAGCAGTGAAGAACACAGTCTGTAGGTGAGGAAGAATTTAGTGAGAGCAGATGTTTGGATGGAATTCCTCCAGTTAACAGCTGGAACCGTCCATCTGGATTGTTGGGCTTGTTGTTGGGGTTCCTACAGAGCTCAGAGTGGACACACCAAGGTTCTTCTAATGAATGAAAGTCCAAACTCAAACTAGGAGGGAAAAACATTTTCATCAACTTCAATAAAAATCCAAAGATTAGAAAAAGTGAAGCAACAATGAGTCCTAGTACAGTCCCAGCACTGAAGTCCCTGCTGCTCTTTATACTGGATGTGCTGCATCACTGACTGACAGCTGATGAAGAGTCTCTGGAAACACGCGTTTATCTCCTCTGCTCTTCCTTCTTCTCTCTGCAGGTGGTGGTGATGGTAAACAGGACGGTGTGTGTGCTGAGAGAGGAGGAGCTGTGTCCTGATGATCCAGAGAGGTTGAAGCAGCAGCAGCTTGTGTGTAGAGACGCTCTGACTGGGCCATGTTACTGGGAGGTGGAGAGGAGAGCTTCATCCAGCAGTGACTGACAGAGGAATGAGAAGAAGTGCAGATGACTGTCAGTGCTGCAGAGTGAACTGCTCTGAGAACAGCTCCACTGTCAGACACAATGTAGAGTCCAGCATCATCCCTGTGTGTCCCTCTGGATCTGACAGAGGATCATCAGTGTATCTGGACTGCTCTGCTGCTGCTCTGTCCTTCTACAGTCTCTGCACAGTCTCTGTCTGACTCTGGCTACATTTTTGGCATTTATATTCTTGGTTGCTCTCTTTATATTTTTCACATGCAAAATGTGCCCATCTTTGGCAAGATTCATACTGCACCTGGAAAGGAAAAATAAATGGCTCATATTCTGTTTGGTGAATACTATTACTCAACATTTTAATTATGATTGGCAAGTAATGATACTAAGACTTATGTGTTTCTTTTGTTTTGTTTTGTTTTACCATTTCAATCATGCTGCGGTTTTGGGTGCATAATGAATCCTCTGGACTTTGCTGGCACTGAGGGTTAGCAGTAGGATGGCAGGGAGGCATCTTCAGGTCTGTGCTGCTGTTCACCGTCTGACTGCGAGTTGGGTATTTTTACTTGTCACTGATATTTACATGGTGGCTTCTTCTGTACGGCTTGATATGGTCAATGCTGTAGTGATTTCTTAAAGTTGCTCCTTCTGTGTTTTTTAATCTCACACATTTGCCAGCGATGTCTTGAATGGTGTAGGGTCCTGAAAAATCTGGATCAAGTCTTCCTCCCTTCCTTCCACGTTTCATGTTCAAGAGAAGAACTTCATCTCCAACGCTGTACACAAGGTTTCTGTACTTCTGGACTCGTCTAGCATAAGCTTCCTTTTGTAAGTCTTGGGACTTTGCCATATTTTCCTCTACAGTTTTTTTTTAAACTTGCTCTTGTGCGTCTCTTGTAGAAGATACAAAGTCACCGTAACGCGACTCCTCAGGGAGAATGATGGAGGACAGCTAAAATTTTCACATTTTAAATTACAATTAGTCCACCACCAGCACCTTTGTTTTGGCCACATTCAGTTTCAGGTGATTCTCCTCACGAACCGACCAATCAGTCCTCTGTACTCCTCTTCCCTTCCCATTCCCTCTTTAATCCAGGATCTCAACCAGTTTGTTATGTTCTCTCTTATAACTTAACTGGTAAAGTAACAACACATTTTTGGTTGTTAGTAACTTACTTTATTAACCATGTTGTGGAACGGCACAGGCATATCAATGCACACATGCACCACGCTTGGTGTTCTCTACTTTACCACAAAATATAAACTGAATTTACTAAATACATCACAGCTCCTCCCATCCAGCTTTGATGAACACATTAAGTATCAAACAATCGAGATATTTTCAGGTAAATGCCGTAACCCAATAATTGTACTTAAACTGAAATATGACACCTATTCAGTGATTTACAACATAGAGGTAGGTTGTTTCCTCTTAAACATTTTAACCGCTTTCCTTACAAAATGAACTGGAAACCTATAAGTTCAGTCTCTGAGGTGCTCTGCGATTTCTCTCAGGGTAATGTCTACCTGTTTGGTCAGAGTCCATAGTGCTCTGTGTGGAAAGTTCAGGTGTTTGAACATTGGTGGTTTCACGTAAACCCTGAACCTCAGGTGGTGAAGCGAGGGCAAACTCTTCTGAATCTTGAAGTGTAGATGTGTCCTCTCGGGTTGCTCTGGAACCACGTGACATTCTGCATCTAGAATCTGATCAACATGTCTACGCCAGACTAAGTTGGCTCCAACATTTATGGTGTATATCAGCGGTCCGGTCCGTGAACGAATCGTGCCAGAATGCCATTTCTGACTTGGGTCTCTGTAGTCTCTGGCGAGAACTCTTTGTCCAACATTGAAGAACCTGGTTTTGTTTCTTGTTGCTTCCACCATGGAAGACTGTTTATCTTGGACATCCTTGCGAATGTCTGGTTTCAGCAAATCTAGATGTGATCTCAGATCTCATCCCATGAAGAGCATTGCAGGTGTGTGTCCAGTTGTTGCATGAGTGGTAAGACAGTAAAAAAATTGTCAATTTTCTGTTGTAGCGGTTTCCCCTCTGTGCGACTGGCTGGTTCAGCTTTGTTGCAGGATGATGGTGAGCTGAAGTGATATGTCGTATGCCGTTACTCCCAAGGAAACACTGGAACTCCTCTCCAGTAAACTGATGACCATTGTCACTTACGAGCTGCTGTGGCGGACCTGTGCGTGCAAACGGTGACCAAAGACTATTGATCGTGCTGGCAGCTGTTGCTTGCTTTACGGGGAAGATTTCTGGCCACTTTGAGTGGGCATCAACCACAACCAGGAACATTTGGTCCATAAATGGGCCAGCATAGTCTATATGAATGCGTTGCCATGGAGCGGATGGCCACTCCCACGCGTGTACAGGTGCTGTTTGAGGCTGGCGCAGCGTCTGCTGGCAAACAATGCAGGATTTAGCCATATTCTCCATTTCACAATCAGTGCCTGGCCACCAAACATAGCTTCTAGCAAGACCTTTTATCTTAACACCCAAATGTCCATCGTGCAGTGAGTCCAGTACCTTTGTACGTAGTTTGGGTGGCAGATGACACGAGTTCCCCACATGACACATCCTTGGCAAACGGATAGTTGGTCTTTGTGGGTGGAGTACGCAGAGAACTGAGTGTCACTACAGGACGACCAACCATTCACAGTAAGATCATTTGACAAGATTGTGTTTTGGCTCGTTTCTCTTTTCACCTGAGCACTTGTGACAGGTAGGGGTTCCATTTGTGTAACATGAAACACAGTAGCTGGATCAGTCATTTCTTCGGTGGGTTGCATGTGTGGAAGACGTGAAAGTCCATCTGCATTTCCATGTAGCTTTGTCCCTTTGAACTCAATGGTGTAGGTGTGTGCACCCAGGAACAAAGCCCAAGCAAGCGTACGCAAGCCATGGTTGGAATACCTTTCTGAGGGTTAAAGATGGACACCAGAGGTCGGTGGTCTGTGATCAGGGTGAAGTGTCGTCCATATAAATACTGATTAAACTTCTTCACTCCCCACACTAGACTGAGTGTTTCTCTGTCTATCTGCGTATAGTTGTGCTCGGCTGCATTTAGGGACCTTGAGGCAAAGGCAAGTAGTCGTTCGGATCTATCAGGCATTTTGTGAGATAGCACGGCACCAATGCCATATGGTGAGGCATCACAGGCGAGGCGAAGTGGTAGATTGGGGTCAAAGTGTGTCAGAACCTCCTCTGATGTAATGAGCTGCTTAACTTAACTAAATTAAATGCCTCTTCATAGTTTTTTGTCCATTTCCATTCGACATTTTGTTGCAGCAGAGAGTTCAGCGGGTGCAGGACTGTTGAAAGGTTTGGTAGAAACTTGTGGTAATAATTAATTAAGCCCAAGAATGAACGTAGCTGACTCACATTTTTAGTGTCTGGTGCCTTCAGGACTGCTTCAACTTTGTCCTCGGTTTTGTGGAGCCCATGTCTGTCGATCTTGTGTCCACAATACTCAATGGCATCCTTGAAGAACTCACATTTGTTTTTGTTTGCTCTCAATCCATATTTTTCTAGCCTGGCCAGGACTGCTGTTAGGTTAGCCAGATGAGTCTCCTCATCAACACCAGTGACTATTATGTCATCCAGAAAACACTGTTCCTGGAATGCCTTGTAGGACCTGATCCATGGCACGTTGCCATACTGCTGGGACACTGGTGATACCAAATACCAGCCTGTTGTACTGATATAGGCCTTTGTGAGTGTTTATCACCACATATTTCCTGGATGTCTCTTCTACTTCCAACTGGAGATAAGCCTGGGCAAGGTCAGTTTTTGAAAAGTGTTTGCCACCTGCGACTGCTGTGAATATGTCTTCTATCCGCGGAAGTGGGTACTGATCTATGTGGAGAACTGGGTTCACTGAAACCTTAAAATCACCACAGATCTGCACTCTGTCACTTGCTTTCTTGCTTACTGACACTATTGGTGTAGCCCAATCTGACCATTCCACCTTGGTGAGTATTCCTTGCTCTTCCAAGCGTTGGAGCTCTGCTTCGACTTTGGGGCATAAAGCATAAGGTACAGGACGTGCCTTGTGAAATCTTGGTTTTGCATTGTCCTCCAGTATGATCTGTGCTTTAATATTTTTCAGGGTGCTGATTCCATCTTTGATCACCTGGGCACGGTTATTAAGTTTCTGTTTCAGTCTTTCATCCACAGAATGTGCACTCGGGCCTCGTTCCAGTCTCATTGACATAAAGTTCCAGGTTGCGTTTCTTTTTCTCATATTCCACTTTCACTTTTCCCAGAGGAGTTATTCTTTCACCTGTGTATGTTTTCAGTTTCACCGAGGTGTGTTTCAGTTTCAGATTGGGGAATTTGTCTCTGTAATCTTCATATAAGATCAGTGAGAGGGCAGACCCAGTGTCCAGTTCCATCTGTAACTCAACCTCTTGTATTTTTGGTGTGAGCCATATTGCATCATTGTCTTTCTCTTGCATTGTGTACAGCTCCAGGCATGCCAAATCCTCCTGAGAATCATTTGAGTCTTTCTCAGTTACTTCATGCAGCTTTCGGTCTCTTTTGCACATTTAGTTTTTGTTTGATGCTGCGCAACAAGTTGTATGTTTTTCCTCCCATGACACTCAGGGGCCCGTTCTTCGTACCTCGCTAAGTAGGTTAGCCGGATTAGATTGTTGACGATTTCGCGTGATCCTGGATCAGTCGGTTCCCCGAAGCTCATCCGGGACTTGCTGTCATAGCAACAGAGCCGTAAGCGTAAACCTGCTCGGGAGCAGGTTTACTTTATGTAAACAGGATTAGATCGCGGCCACGCAGGTATGTCCGCGTCATCATACGAAAGCAACAGCGACATTCCGCCACCGTTTCACCACAAATAAATAACATCAATGTAACTAAAGATAATGCAGCACTTGATCCTTTTATTGATTCCACACAGATACATACAGGTCAGTCCCTAAAAAAAGGGAAATGTACGAGTAATCACGCTATGGCATGTAGGTGATCACGCCAGATGCAACACACATTCCACAGTAGAGGAATAGCAAATTACGTCGTGTAATCAAGATGACAGACCACGGCTATAAAAGCGAAGGTGGAAGTGGGAAGTTTGTCGCAGCCATGTCCTGTCCGTTTCTACGCGAGCCACCCATTGCGGAAGGTGCAAGAGTGATAAGGAGAGTGTTCAGAATCCAACGTATATTGCGGGATAGACAGGATCCTTTAGCACAGCGCGACAGTGTGCTCATAGAGAGATACCGATTTTCCCGTGAGGGTATCATCTACCTAACCAACTTGCTGGATCCCCATGTTAAGAGTACCACCCACCGTAGTCGGGCATTAACAACTGCACAAACTGTGTGCATTGCCTTGCGCTACTTTGCGAGTGGCACGTTCCTGTACACTTGTGGAGACGCAGAGAACGTTGGGAAAAGTGCCGTCTGCCGGGCCATTCGCAAAGTGTACCTGGCACTCAAGCATTTCCTGGGTGTGTTTGTGGTTTTTCCAAGCCACTTAAGACCACAGGTCGTCAAACAGGGCTTTTTCGCCATTGCAGGTACAGTAAATTGGATAGTGAATGTGATGCAATCATGACCTATGTCGGTAACTGTAGCTCCAACGTCCGCAGGCTTCCCGAATGTGATTGGCACCATAGACTGCACACACATTGCGATCAAGGCCCCCCCAGGCCCCACTGAAGGGGACTTTGTCAACCGAAAGGGGGGCCACAGTATAAATGTGCAGGTGAGCAATACTAACACTCCAGATGGCAATATACGATGGGAGGAGTGTGGTCACACATAATGGAATCCCACAGATGGTGTGTGACTCGATGTGCCATATCACAAATGTGGAAGCAAAATGGCCCGGATCAGTGCATGACTCACGGATCTTCAGAGAGTCAGGGTTATGCACATCATTTGAGCGTGGTAAGTAAAAGAGGCTTATGTTGATGCCACATACTCATGTCGGGCCTAACATAACAGCATTTCTTCATTACACAGGGGCCTACGATGGGATCCTCCTCGGAGATAGAGGTTATGCATGCAGGCAGTACTTCATGACACCGTTCCCTGACCCCAACCCTGGGCCACAAACCCGCTACAATGCAGCCCTAGCCAGGACAAGGGCACGCATTGAAATGACCTTTGGGCAACTGAAGGAACGATTCCAGTGTCTAAAACGCCTGAGGGTTGCACCTGACAGGGCATGTGACATTATTGTTGCATGTGCCGTACTGCACAACATTGCCACCATCAGAAGAGAGAGGACCCCCGTGGTGGAGGTGCAGCCTGATGATGACCTCCAGCCAGTGCACCTGGACCAACCTAGTGGCAGAGCTGCACGGGACAGGATTGTGCAACACAATTTCGCATAATAAAAACATGACATGACACATTTTCTATTGACGTTTATTTGAGCATCGTTGTCTGTCCCACCACACACAGGCCAGTCATCAGTTGCCTGGGAAAACAGAGCATGTATACTGCGTCACGCAGGGTCAGCAATAGTGCTCCGTATGAACATGTATTCTACTTACTCTGGAGTTCCTTTTGAAGCACCTCGATTTCCAATTGTAGTTTATGCCTCATTAGGGCTTGTAGTTCGATCTCACCTAGGAGCTTTTGTTTCTTCAGCTCAGTGTACTCTATTTTCTGCTGGAGACTTCTCTTGTAGAGCAGACGTATGTCACCCTGTGTCAATTGTGGTGACAACATTTAACGGGGAATACATGTCATATAGGCAGTATAATTGATCACAACACTGCCCACCTCTGCATCAGCAGGCCTCTCTGCCGGCCTCTTGGCCTGCAAATCATACTGCAGTCAGACACACATGGCAGTACACAAGTAGATGGTATTTCAGGCCAAATCATGCATGTACTCACAGGGTCTTCCGCCACACCACAGCCATCTGACAGGGTTGCGTCACTGTCCTGTGCAATGGTAACACAATGGTGTTACTAAGGGGTGTGGTACAGCCTATAGGTCTGTACAATTGGGTGGGGACAGATATATGTATATCTCCCAACTTACTGTGCATGTTCCAGTCACCCCTTCCATGGGAACAGGTAAAAGTGATGGTGTGTCATGTAACACTACACACAGAGAAAACCCACAGTGCCAATGAATGAATGTCACAGTTCGAATAGCATTTTCATTTAGGCAACAACCACATATTTGACATTGTGCACATGGAATCATGAGCCCATTCACCAGTTATGTAGGTGCTGCTGCTACTGCACCCCGGCTTCTGGTCTCCGGAAGAGCTGCCCCCAGGGATGCCCTCAACAATGGGTCTGGTGGCATTCAACCTTAGGGCCAGCTCCTCTGCTGGGGTGTGACGAGGGGGTGCAGGACCACCACCTGTCTTTTGTTGCTCTGCCCTTTTCTTGGTTGCTGTTATACACAAACACAGGGATTGTTTCAGGGGTGTCTTTTCAAGTGACTGACAGCAATATGAGTGTTGGATATTACCATTCTGTAGTATGTTCTTGTATTTCACTCTTACTTGTTCCCATGTTCTGGTGGGTCCGGTTGTGGCTCTAATGTGTAAGAGGATATCATGTGGTATGATTTGATATGATAAAATATGATATGGTATGGTGCCATGTAATATGTTGCATTACTTACGCGTTTAATTTGTCAGCAACTTTCTGCCAGCCCTCTCTCCTTGCTTTTGCAGCCTTCGCACTGTTACCTTGCGTTTTAATTTCACTCTGGTACTCCTGAAATCCCTCAATCAGGAGTTCTTGCTCCGCTGCGGTGAAGTACTGTGCGCGCTCCTTCGACATTTTCGCCGACCAATCAGAGGCTTGCCGATCACTGTTTCTGCTATCGATGCGTAGCCCCTTTTACGGCACCCAGTGATCGCGCATTACTTCATCCAGCTGTAGTAATCGTCAACAGCAGGTGTGTTCGGGGAACCGGATTAGCGAGCTCACGGTTAGCGCGATGATTTGATCTTGGATGTGTCATTTGATCTTGGATGTAGTAAGCGACGTACGAAGAACGGGCCCCAGGAACACAGCAACTTTCCTCTCATCCTCTATTTTGTTAGCCAGACAATATTGTTCATCTCTCACCACATATGTTGTTCAATCCTCTTTGCCATTATCAAAAATGTCCATTTGTCCAACGCCTCCTGACATTTTCTCAGTATTTTCAAAAACATCCTTCACTTAAAAGAACTGATGTTACTCACGTCCTCTCTGCAGCGCACTAGCCAGGCGAGTGAGTTAGTATCCACACGGATGATTAGTTGTTTTTGCCGTAACCTTTTTCGTGTCTTTTGGCCACTTTCACAAGGATTTCCCCCTCCTGTCGTCCAGTGCACATTGGAGATCCGTTTTAATGCCATTTTTCGGCTAAATTATCCACTGCCGCGCTATGCATTCTGGGATATGTTGGGCCACGAAGTCTACACTGCCACAGCCTTAAAATTCAGGGAAATGAAGGACGCATTTCACGGCCGCATTTGGAGCAGCCTTTGAATTGGGACAGCCTTCGGCGCGCCGCTGTGACGTAATCGGCCTTGAAATGCGTACTTTAAGGCTGCAGACCCTGAATTGGGATACAGCCACTGACATGAGACAACCCTTCACAATAAAACAGGAAACAAGAAACAGACGCAGACTTGACACTGAACCTATACTAAACACGAGACACAACCTAAGAACTAATCCCTCACTAAGAATAACAGAAACATGGAATACCAATAAACAAAATCACCGGGATACAAACCATAATACAAAGTAATATAAGAACTGAAAATGCTGGGTCAAAATGACCCAGAACCGTGACAAAAGCCCAGAGTTCAGTTTGGTCTTGAATTCTTTTAGTTTCTTCTCCACGTTCAACGACCGATTTACTTTTTGGTCCTTTGTGAGATGAATTTCCAAATATCTTATTTCTGATTTAACAGGAATCTTACAGTTTATCATTTATGGCAAAGAGTTCACAGTTATTAGGATTTAACGTTAATCCAGATGTCTTGGAGAGTTTTTACATTTTTCACTAGTTATTGGAGCTTGATTTGTTTTATCTTGAAGATGGCTGTTAGAAAGTGTGTGTGTGTGTGTGTGTGTGTGTGTGTGTGTGTGTGTGTGTGTGTGTGTGTGTGTGTGAGTGAGAGAGAGAGAGAGAGAGCGCGAGAGGTTGCGTCTTGATTTAAATCGAGTAGTTAATAGTCAGTAAGTGTCCGGCTGCTCCTGTATGCGATTAGAATGATGCCACCTTATCCCATAGTCCAGCCAATGATGCGATTCACATTCGTGTATATACGCAGCTAATCAACATGGTTGACAGGCTATGACAGCGTCCTTATGTGTTTTAGCTAGCAAAGCGGCGTGGCTGATGTGGAGTGATACATCTGCTGTCAGGCCTGCAGGTATCAGGCTGTTGTTCTCCTTTATCTCATAGTGGACAGAAATTATTTTTTGCAGTGGCACAAATAATTTGTGTGGCATCAGATTTGATGCCGAACAGCTGATTGTTCTGTAAATAGTTTGAAATGTTTATTTTAAAAACGCCTTGGCTGCATTTTTAGGTAAACAGCTGCAAAAAACTTTGTTGTTTGCATAACTCACATAACTCATAACTCAAACATTACAAAATCCAAACTCTGAACTGCAACTATGCCACAGAGCTTCATTCCAACACATCAAATTAATGACGTTCCTTTCAATAAACCTTGGACGCACACAATTAACAGGAGTAACATCCCCACTAATCTGCCTGTTAAACCTAGCTAACCCAGCCTAGTCTACCGTACATACTGGCGATGGGTATTTATGTACCTCCATACCGTCAGCTGTGAGGAAGACAAACTGTCTTAAACACAAACTGCGGCGGTACTCCCAAGCCAATGGCTTCAGCCGCCTGATGCACAATAGAAAGCAAATCAGTACAACGCCTAATGCAGGTGAAACTGCTGAAACCTAACAGGGGAATAAGACTCCTGATTGAAACAGCTGTGTGAAGCCACAGGCTTACTCTAAAAGGCAACAGCGAACCATAAAACTCTCACCAATAAAACTATATATAAATAATCTAATAAAACCTACAAACTCTTCTGTTGACAAGTTGTTGTGGCTCCTCCAGCAAATGTCCGCAGCAGGCTAAACATGAGGACGCTGATGACGACAACAACAAACACATGAGATGCACTTCTGCACTATTTGCTCCTTTAATTCCACGTGTTACTGTCCACTATACAAATCAGCACATCGAACTATTAAACAAATGCACAGACTGCACAAACACAATGACTGCAACTCACAAAGAATTACACCAATTACTACACCAAACTACAACATCGGCCTATGGCATCAATTAGTGCATAAAACATACATCAAGTTACAGCCAAAAATGCATCAAAATGACTCAAGCTGGGGTCAACAGGTTTCCCCTCATGCTCACCCGACCTTTCTGCTCATCAGGTGCGGTGAACAGGTGAGTGCAACCACATTTATCACCTAACACGCCCACGAGTCACGCCTCACACCCGTGCACCAATACAAGGTGTGCATTTAAACCAACCCTCTTAATCCAAAACAAAAAGGAACAACTCATATGGCTCCTACACTTGTGCTCAAGAACTCAGTCCTATATTTTAGGTTATTCTGAATAAATCGTTCATGCCCTCTCTTGGGAAAGAAGCTGTCGTGGTTCCTGGTCCTAAATCTAGTCGTCCAACAGTTCTAAACGACTTCAGGCCTGCTGCCCTCACCTCAGTCTTTGAACAAATCATCAGAAATGTGATTATGGAAGACACTGAACTTCAGCTTGATTCAATGCAGATTGCACATAAGCCCAACAGAGGAGTGGAGGACGCGCTTTTGATTCTACTTCACCTGATTGTCAAACATGTAGAGAGTAAAGGACTTCAGTTCATCGATTTATCTGCTGCTTTCAATAACACAGCCCCAGATTTCAATCAAAAGACTTTTAGAACAGTTTGAAATCCGGACAAACCTGAGCAAGTGCAGTCATATAAATATCTTGGGGCCATTGAGTCTGTTTTATCATGAGAATGATGCAGGACAAAGTCTTATAAAAGCAGCTTTGTCCCTGCTGCCGTCACTAAACTTAATAACTAATAACTGTTTTTCTGATTTGATTCATCGCGTCTACTTTCCAAATATGTGTCTGTCAGGTTTAAATCGATGTGTGTGTTTGTGAAGGGATGACAAATGCTATTATTTTTCTGTAAAGCAAATTTACGTAAAAGTAAAGTAACCTTGATATGTCAGGATGTAGATGTCCCACCCAAAAACGTCATCAGCCCTGAAACATCGGTACTGTTCCAGGCAGCATTGCTGTCCACACGTCCATCAGAGTGTTAGAGGTGGCTGTCACAGATGTTGCAGTCTGCTCTCTGTTTCCATGAAACAACCACACTTGAAATGATCATTAAAGCTACCTGTACTAAAGGAAGCTGAGAACATGGCAGACGTGGGACTGACTGTGATCAGACTGTGACGATTGTTCTTGAGCAGATCTACAGGTCAGCTGTTCCACATCATGTTTCTAGGATGGAGCCGTTTGGAATAATGCCGCCCTCTGCTGGACAGATATCGTGTTGTCCCTGAGTCCTTCTGATCCTCAGCACTTTCTATCAGGAGACAACGCACTCAGGTCCCATCTGACGTTGTTCACTTGATGTTCTGAAGCCCAGTACGGACCTTAACACGGGCTCCATGTGGACATATTAGATTAAATGTTTTTTAAGACCAGTTTCTTGAATTACATGACGGTGTGGTTTTTATTTTGTGCTTTTAGTGCAGAGAGAGTCTCTGTGGAGGTTGGATGTTCTCCCCGTGTTTGTGTGGGTCCTCTCAGGGGACTCTGGCTTCCTCCCACAGTTCACAGACATTCAGGTAGTGGGGTTAGGTTAACTGGTGAATAAGTGTGAGCGTGAACGGTGGTCTGTCTCCTCACCCTGTGTTAGCTGGGATCCACTCCAGCTCGTACATGCCCGTCAGGCACCGTCCTCATACCTGTCCTGGTAAATCCAGTCCTGGAAGACACAGCTCACCTGGAATCTGTGTTCATGTTATAAAATGTTACATTTCATTAGAAGTTGGTTGTATTCCAGTTTTATGTTGCAGTTTTCACTTTTGAAAGGGAAGGTTAGTCCAGCTCAGTCAGATGCTGAATGCTCTCTTTCAGTACGTTGTTGTATTAAACGATGACTCAGCAGACGACACATTGTAGCCATGTTAAAAATCATGCAACAGACCCTTGGTCACGATGTCATTGTGGGGATGTCTAAAGGCTGGGTTCCTTCTAATAACCGTAACAAGTGTTTATGGCGCTCCTTGTGATGCTGGGTCAAAGTTCAGCCTCTGAAGACCTCGACGTGTTTGAAGTTATCGACAGGGTGCGAGGTCCACTTCAAAGGTGTTCTATGTTAGATGTTGGTCAGGTTAATCAAAATGGAAACTGTTGAGTTTACACATTAACCAACATGGTCCAGCACTAAACATCGTAAAGCCTTTAGTTTATGGAGAGAGGATGCTGCCATCAAATTCAAAATGGGCTAATATTTTTCTTTAAATGTTTCATTTTCTCACTTTGTTTAAAATACTGGTTTATAGGATTTGCAAATGATTGCATTCTGTTCTTAATCATATTTAACACAGCGGATCAAACGTGGGGAAGTGGGTGTTATATTCAGATTGTGGGATAAATTTAGGAAATGTAAAACTTTTGATGTTAATGTTGTTTATTTGCAGGGTTTAAAAATAAATGTGTTTATTGTTTGAAACTCATACTTGGCCTTCTACTCTTCATGGCTGCTTAACGAAGCTAACAGGGTGGACAGTCTGAGGAGCTGGGAAAGAAAAGCGTCTGAACTGCTTTAAATTTCTTGAAGACATTTTATCCAAGAAGTTTCTTCAGTTCTGAGAGAACGGCGCGGCGGTGGGTGTGGATAATTTTGCCGAAAGAAAACGGCGGAAGAGGGGCGGCTGAAGAGTAAACTTTCAGAAGTAAGTACTGAATATTATGTCACTTATTTATGTGCAGATGTTTAATAATGAAGAACATTAAAACATTCCTGTTGGCCACATGTTGGCAAAGTTATGTGACATTAGTGATGTTTGTACTTTCAGCGTTTACTTGGTTTTAAAGCCTTTACTTTAAAATATACGCTGTTCAATAGTCGACCTTAATCCTACAGAGAATGTGATGATTTTGTGGATAATTAAAGTCAGTCATTTATCCACAAACACAACAAGCTGAAAGTCAGTGATGCTGCTCGGTTTGCAGTCCTGAATATCACGGCACAAGCAGGATTCACTGCACTGTTAATGTTAGCTATGTTATATTGCTGCCTCTGTTCGGTGGTGTCGAGCCAAACGGACTTTAACGTGTGTTTGAACGAGCTGACGGTTCACTCGTTAAGCTGAAAGAAAGATGCTTTAATCACAGCAGTCACACATGTGTCCACTGCACCATCTGGAACTCTTCTTGTTTAGCACTCGTAATAACACAAACACTAAATCCTCCTGTTTGTAGCAGTGTGTACACCTGAGACTGTCACCTGTCTGTCTGTCCTGCACAGGGCTGAACTGGGACAAAAAATCGGCCTGGGCATTTTGACTAGAGACCGGCCCACCAAAAATGTGACGTCATTCAGGGGAAAAAACCGCAAAGGATTCTGGGAACTTGTGGCAAGAGGTACTAGCGCATGCAGGCTTTCAATTGAACTCAGCTACAGAGCGATAAAAAGAAACACAAAAAATAGCCGGTGTTGTGCCAAAAAGTGATTGCTCGTATTTAAATTGCTATAAGTAACTTGTTGGGCTATAATATGTGAAACATATGTCAAATGCATCCCTCATGGATGACATAAAGTCATCTCTCCATCTCCATCTCCTGCTCTTTTATTTCTCTCTCTTGCTCCATCTCTCTCTGCTGCTCTTCTGTCTCCTCTGTCACAGACTTCTCCACTTTTGATGATAAATCAGCCTGGTGCAACATGTAAGGATTGGCACAATTTGTTAAGATTTTGAGGAGTTTGAGAAACTAACCTTAAGCATAAAATAAAATTTACTATCAGTAACTTCATAGCACCCGCCCAGCAGTATATAAACTCCGTCATGCTAGCTAGTACCAGTTATTCTAAGCGACTGTAAAAAGTCAGCACAACGAAAACAAACTACAACTAAACTTGGTTTATATCTGACACAGATAGACAGCAGGTCATAACTTCTTACCTGAAGTTCAGTTCCTCTGCCACTATGACCGGCGGCCGCCTCGGGTCTCTCCTCCTCTTGCCTCCCCTTTCCCTTATCCACCTGCTGGCCTCCACCACTTGCTGATGTTGCTAAATCTGTGGAAGCTATGCCACAGCTACCGCCAAACAATTCAGTTATTTTTACACATTTGGCAGCGTCTGCCTGAAGGGCTTGTTTCTTTTTGGCCCTAATTTTTTCTGCACCTTCTTTCCTTTTTTTGTTCTCCATTTTCTTTAGTTCATCTATAAGATTGCTAAACAAGGGGGAGGGTGCATCCGACCTCCTCGGCTGTAATTGGTCCAGCCCAGAGTCGATCATGACCAATTGGCCAATCCAACACCTTTCATTATTTATACCCTTCCAAAAGAAAAAAAAAATCGATCGGCCCATAAAAGCAAAAAATCGCCCGATGGCGAGTCCAGCTATGGTCCTGCACTCTCTCTCTGTTTCTTTCTCTCTGATTGTGGAATAAAAGTATGAACATGTGTTTATAAGTTACACTTGTGTTTGAATCCTGCACCTTATCACACATTTGATTTCCATGTGTGACGACTGCAAGTGTCCAGAGTGAGGACAGACTGAGGGACCCACTGCTGCACATCATCTGTGAGGCTTTGCAGCCCTGATGATCCACCAGGACAAACTCAGCAGTGTGTGAGGAAGAGGAGGAGGAAGAGCCAGCAGCAGCTGACAGATGGAGAGAATAGACAGACTGTTCCCTGTTTGTGAAGGACTGCTAGGAAAGTTTAACATAACTGTCTGTGCTGAATCAGTCTTATTAGGTAATGTTCAAATAATGTTATCATCCCAGTGTTTTCAGTGTGGGAGAAAGTACTCAGGGCCTTCAAGTTACACACTATGAAAGGCAGCAACAAGTTTAATGTTCAGAAACCTAAAGTCTGTATCAGCAGCAGAATGGAGCTAAAAATAAATGTTTGTTTCAGTTCTATGAAGCTTTGAGTATTTTGGATCAGTAGCACTGCTGTGTTTGTTGTATCATATTGCTGTAATTGTTTATTTGCTTTATATATTCTGAGCTAAGTTGATCTATAGTGTTACATCATTTTCTATAAGGATGTTATGTGTTTGTAGACTTTCTGCCCAGTTTGACCCATTTAGCAGAAGTCAGCCTGTTTAAGGCTCTGATGTCTATTCTGTATGACTTAAAGCAGTTATGACATGGTCTGATTTTCTCACCCAATAAAGGAATATTTCATTTATCAGTCTACTCTTCATTCTATCAGACACAGTTATCACAGCTCGTACATTTGCTTTTTACACATATATGTAAGCACTGAGCCACATTTAGTAATGCCAACATATTAAAAGAACAATATTTCTCTCTTATATATGATACATCTATATACACACTGTCACAGATACTTGAGTGTCTTTGAGTCAAGATTTAAGGTGATAGGAAATATAAATAACTGCAACTTGAATCTTTGACACAGAGTTCATGCTTCAGAGTTCAGATGTTCAGAGTTCATGGACCGTTGAGGCTGCGAACTTTAAGGCTGCAGACCCTGAATTGGGATACAGCCATCGACTGTGGAAACCTTGCAAGTGGATCGTAAAGGTTGTTACAGAGTCTTTCATGTCTAAATTTGCCGTTAATAATTATATAATTGTAGGAATCATCTAGTTTGCTTACACTGATTACGTTGGCACTTTGTTAGCGCTACAACAACGGTCAGACCCCCGAGGCATCTAAACTTTAGTAAGAATGTGCACTTTTGACACCTCTGGTTAGCATTTAGTGGTCAGTTTCAAACGTATTTGATTTTTGCTTGTTATGAACAAATTCACTTCACTACTTTTCACGATCTGTAACATCAATGCACATTGTTCCATTTACTGCATATTGCACTTTATTCATGTCTCTCATTCCACCTGCAAAAACATTGTAAAGGTCGTCACAGAGAGTTTTATATATGTATAAATACTAATATTCTCTATTTATTCTGTTTTATTGCCCAGATGTTAGTTAGCCTTTGTTCAGTTGTCTTTTATATGTCAATAGATACGTATGTCACAAATAAAAGTTTCTTGTAAATTATGTTTTTGTAAAGAATTTTCTCCCAAATCTCTTACATGCTAACTGTAACGTGTTATTTCTGCTAAAACCTGAACTTAAATGTGTATATGGTGTTTATCTGTTTTTCTCTCTGTTTTAGATGCAAATATCAAATTGGAGTTCTGCCTCCAGGCCAGAATTGCAGGAATGCACCACGTGTTGGCTGTTTCACTGCCCTCTGTGCCCCACTCTCAGCCCTGCTGTCAGGGCAAAGATTGAGCAGCATATAAATGGACACATTCAAAGTGCTTTGCCTTTCAAAGGTATGTTGGTATTAAATATACCTCATAGTTAAAGTCATAAATATGCACTTCTTTTCAGCACCTCTGCAGGTCTTTGTTGACTTAAAAGTTATTTTTCACATTGTACAGTTCAGTTCATTCATCAGCGAGAGAAAAAAGTGTTTTCATTAAATATTTTTCCTGTTCACCACATTTCCTGACAGCTCTTGTGATCCACACCATTTTGCTTTCATTATTGAGGACGGCTTGGATATTTTTGTTAATATGTACAATCTGATTGTTAGATAAACTGACTGCATTCTATACAACTACATTTAAATTACATGTTTTTTCTTTTTTTCTCTCTTACAGACAAAATGATGTGCCGGTGCACTTTCACTGCCCTTCTGTAACATGACAGTCATACAGCGTGGGGATATGGCAAGGCAATTATTGTCATGTCAGCATTCAGGACTGCTCCCCACTGAACTCTCCGTGGAGCCTCGTCTCCCTCTCCATGTCTCGTCTCCAGCATCTAAACCATTTCCTGAATCTTGGGTAGAACATTCATGTGCTCCACCCTCTGTGCTAAATGAAACTGGGGCTTGTGGAAAGTCCATGAAAATGAAACGTCCTCACTGTGGTCTTAGTCTTCTTACAAAAAAACTTCAAGGCTCACATGATGAGGAGGCATTCAAACAGGTCAATAGATGTTTGCCTGGCCTGTCATCCACAGTGTTTTTGTGTAGAGGGACTTCTTCCTCTTTGTTTTTCAGTTTGCAGAGGACATGGAGCTCTTTTTAAAAGCATGTGCTGACGAGCAGAGACTACAGGTCAAAGCGATGTTTGACATTTAATGGACAGATGAAGGCACTGGCTGTTTGTTTGTGTTTTTTATCTGTTGTTTGTTTTTCAGTGTACAGAATTCCAGTTAAACTTATTATAAAATGCTGTTCACTTGTTTCCATACTTATAGTAAAAAATGTAAGTGTAAATGCAACAGCATTGTTTATACTTGTAACTTCAGAGTAAAAAGCTTATTGTTGATATTAACATTAATGTATTATCCTGTAATCAATAATATTTTTATGCATTTTACGCATTAACCCTCTGATCTCTATCCTGGCCATTTGGGGCCACTTCACTTCTCCTTGTTTGACTGCTACACTGCAGTGGACCAAAAGAATGACGCAGGTTTGATCTTAAGGCTCTAATAGTTGTGTGTGTTGTGCATGACATTGCAACGCAAACATGTATTTGCAAGATAGACTGGAATAAATTATGATGCATCAAATATTACACAGGCTGCAGTGAATTGTTGTTGATACAGGTTATTGAGCTTTGAGTTTCCCAGTCAAACGTAGCTTTGACACACATGCTAACACTCTTACTCTTGTACATTTCATAACAAGACACCAAAGCCAAAATATTAGCTCTCAAAAGAAATTCAAAGCTGCAGCTGCAGCACACACAGCAACAAACACTGTTAGTAAATGTGTCCTGGAGTTTCTGCAGGTGCAGAAAGTGCTGCTGCTGTAAGTCAGCCTAACAGCTTCCAGATCACTGATATTTCTGGAAAGATGGCAAGAAGGGCATCACTGCTCATTTCTACAATCTCCCAGATCTTGGAATACAAGCCCCTGTCCCATGAAAACCACTTCACAGTAGTAGGAGTCCACTAAAACCTACAAATGAAGAGTGATCCTGGAAGAAATAGGGCGCACACTAGTGACCTCAACAGTTGCAAGACAGCCTTGTCCCCGATGCTTATATGAAAAAAAATATGAAGATTTATGAAACCATTAGGACTTTATTACTGTTTTATCTGAAAAGCTACTGGTAATATTTAACCTAACTGGGATTTAAAGTGTAAAAAACAGAATGTAGATAAAATTTTGGTTTTGATGAAAAGGAGTGGAGCTTGTGAGCCACAATGTAAGCAGTGTTGCTTTGCTGACATGCACTCGATGCTGGCAGTACAAGCATTGTAGTGGTTCTTATGTTTTTGTAAACTAACTGTATAATATATTGAGCCATTCAACAGTACACAAATGTTTGTAGGCTCCTTTTTGTATGCAACCTGCATGTCTTTCTGAATTAATTGTTTGTTTATATCATGTTTTTCAGGAAAAAGAAGAAGTTAAAGTCAAGTGGAAGCCCTGCTCAACATGGTATGTAGTAACAACTTTGTTGGACGGGAACAGACATTCATACTGTTGATAAATAGTTATCACCTCAATTTGAATTCATGTATTTGGACTAAACTAAATTGGGAGCTGTTAGCTGTCAAGCTGCTCCTCTGTGAGGAGCTTGATAGCTGTCCACCTCCAAAGTCCATTATGAGTTTTGGAGGTGGACATGGTCAAGACTTTTAAGAGTTGGCATAAGACTTCACTTCTTTATAGAGCTTATAGTTGGGGCTGGTTCAGGTCAGCCCTTAGTTATGCTGTCATAGCACCAGACTGCTGGGGGTTAGTGTCTACTCGTGTCATTGTATATATCCAGGAATATGTGCCTGAGGATAGTTGTCATGAAATCAATATTAAATCAAAGTTTTCCTTAATGACCACAGCTGGCATGAGTTCTCCAAAGCTGCCTGCTGTCTCAGGATCTGTCTCCAAAAAGAACCAGGGAGCGCTAACATGTTATGTTCTAGACTGATGAAGAAAATGCACATTAAACATAGTATAAACTCACTATGTTAAGTAATGTGAAGAGGATGCCTTTAGCTCCTATTGGGTTGGTTCCTTGATCAGTGCAATACAGAATCATTCATCTGGTTTGATGTAATGTCCTTCAAACACGTCAAAATGAGGCTCTGTAGTCTGTGTGGCCTCCACATGCCTGTATGACCTCACTACAACACCTGGGCATGCTCCTGATGAAGTGGCAGATGGTCTCCTGATGGATCTCCTCCCAGACTCCAGGACTAGAGCATCTGCCAACTCCTGGACAGTCTGTGGTGCAGTTGGTGGATGGAGTGAGACGTGATGTCCCAGATGTCCTCAAATGGATTCAGATCTGGGGAATGGGCGGGCCAGTCCACAGCATCAATGCCTTCGTCTTGCAGGAACTGCTGACACACTCCAGCCACATGAGGTCTAGCGCTGTCTTGCATTAGGAGGAACCCGGGGCCACCCGCACCAGCATTTAGTCTCACAAGGGGTCTGAGGATCTAATTTCAGCACCTAATGGCAGTCAGGCTACCTCTGCCGAGCACACGGGGGGCTGTGCAGTCCCCCAAAGAAATGCCACCCACACCATTAGTCACCCACTGCCCAACCATCATGCTGGTGGATGTTTCAGGCAGCAGAAGGTTCTCCAATATGTCTCCAGACTCTGTCACAAGTACTTAGTGTGAACTTGCTTTCATCTGTGAAGAGCACAGGCCGCCAGTGGCAAAGTTGCCAAGCTTGGTGTTCTCTGGCAAATGCCAAACATCCTGCACGGTGTTGGGCTGTAAGCACAACCCCCACCTGTGGACGTCGAGCCCTCATACCACCCTCATGGAGTCAGTATCTGACCGTTTGAGCAGACGTGCATATTTGTGGCCTGCTGGAGGTCATTTTGCACAGCTCTGGCCTTTCTTTCCTACCCCACAGTACCTTTCCTTATCTTTTGTTTCCTACTCTTTTACTTAGTCTTTGATCACGGTTGTCTTTCTAGATAATTAATGTCATTTGTTCTGGGGCGAGTCACTGGCTCGGGTGCATTCTGGGACTGTCAGTTCACCAGTGTGCTGGCATGCTTCTTAACAAACACACCACTACAGCAAACATCTCAGTTGTACTTGTTGATTTCTTCAACAAAACACTGAACAAAACATGTCCTTGTGAGTGTGCTGCCTGGTGCTTTTACATTTTGTGGTAATTTGAGCAGCCCAGAAAGCATCCCATGAATTCAATTATGTTATTGTATCTGAACATGTGCACGAGTCATTAAATTAGATGGGAAAGAATGATTCAGGGTAAACAACTGCACCAAGGGAATTACATTTTTCTTCTCAACATGTAAAATGTCTGTTGATAAGCAATTTCTGAAACAGACATTATAAAAATCACATTAAACAGATGTGATTAACTTTTTATTCTAGCAAACATAACATCAATGATGACACAATCAGTCTTCATCAGAAGTGCTCAAATCACTCTCATCGTCTGAAACGTCCTCCTCCTCCTCCGAGTCCATTTCCAGGAGTGGTTGGTGGCTGAGGATTCTCTTGTACACGTCCTTTACTTTGAGCGTTTCAGCTTTCAGTTCACTTTGTTTTTAAACCAGGCTATGGAGTCCTTTCTGTGCATCCTCCGACATGCCAACAAGGGAGGCTGTAAAAACAACAAAACTATTAAATATAAGTAAAACAAACAAACAGACAAAAAAACTCACCTCATAAACAAGGAGTTAGGATCATGTAATAAACTTTTTTTAAGGGAGAAGGCAGTGTTAGCTAGCAACCCAAATATAGGTAAAAGATCCAGTAAGACTTTAGCATCTGCTATTATTTTCAATCAATTCATCACCAAATGTATAAATAAATAAAAGATGTGCTTACAGTCTGAGGAGATTGTCCCCAACACCACAGATCGCATTCGCAACACTGTCCAGTGATGCTGCATCTCCCTGCAAAGGATCATCTCCTCCTCTCTCAGGCGCCTCACAGCCATCACCTTCTCAAAGACCTTTCTCTTTGTCCGGAGGTCAGCAGCAGCTGCAGTTTAACAACATCAGATGGGAAAACATAGCAGCATATTATGATTCAAGAACAAAACATTCAACTGCTGCTCAGATACTGGGAGTTTGTTTAAAAAGGATATTTAGAAATCAAGAGCTTACGTTCACTTGTGCTCTGCCAGGGCCAAACGTCGCTCTGCATGAGGGCATCACTGGATACGATTTGCTTTGTTGCTTGTTTCCTTGTTGTAGTCGTCAACAGCAGCCGCCAAGCGTTTCTTCTCATCTAAGATGACCTTGCGAATTCTGTGTCGCCTCTTGTTGCTATCTGTAAATAATCATAAAAAGGAACACCTTCACATAATGCATATATTTACATTTTAATCTACACTCATCAATTCGTTTGCTAGAACAAATCACATCCAGCTTAAACAAACCTGGATCTGATTTTATTCTGTTTACAAAGTAGCTGTACAAGCTGTACAAACTGAGCATCAAACGGTCCGTTTCAAAGAAACTGTGACACCATTTTGTCTGTAAAGACTTTGTGTTCGCACTCTGATGATGACGACAAGCTCCTCTACTCGTGCCTGCAACGCTCCAAGGCTGCCATCAGTTTGATCCGTTTCTAAGTGAGAGGAATATTAATCAGAACACAGGATGAGTAACAGTCACCAAACTACAGTGGACTCTGTAATCACTGACTTGATGATATTCATTATAAGACATCTGGAGCCTTCATGTGCTGCATTATCATGAGATAACAAGTATGTTGGTGTTCAGCTTTATAAAACCAACTAGTACGACATCACTTCAACCCAGGTCCAATCCAATTTGATCAAACGCAACAACTCTGCCATCAATTCTGCTTTTACAAGCTTATTTTTCATTGTTTGTTGACACTGTCAGAAAGATCTTAACTCTAAGTTCTTTAATGAGGCCATGGTGGGTCCTGTTGTTATACACGAGTGCATTATATTGAGACTCACCTTCAGCCCATTGCTGCAGTGTGTCGTCATCCACACCCAGCTCATTTCTGCTCGCATTCAGGCTCTCCACTTGTTCTCTAAAGATCCTTATGATCTAAGAATACATTAATAAATGTCATTCATATGGACATTTTTAGAGTACTGGTGTTTCCCCCCCATTACCACACACATTAAAATGGGTGTTGAAAAAATGACCTTTAGATATCTCTGGCTCAAAGTGCGGCCCAGTTGTTCCACTTTCCTTTTGTTCCAGCCCAAAGCCAGGAGGCTCAGCATGTCTGTTCGCCCTGCATTTCAGTTAGTATACAAATAAGAATGAATGAGCAGGAGACTGAGTGGAATCTCACACACAGACACACACCTGCTTTAGACATGTACTTCGTTGTGATGGCCGCCCTAGACAGGAAACTGTTTACTTGTTCCACCTCTTCTCCAACTGTAGAACCGGCCCCATCCTGAAACGCACCTCCCCATTTGATCTATAGAAAGGAGGTCACAATACATGACTGCTGAATTCATTCAACCTTATAACAAAATGTCTTAAACGTATCCAAGACTACAAGCTGCAGTATACCTCGCACATCCAAGTGTGAGCTACTCAAAATGAAGTACACATTAAGATAAAGTCAAGTAAATAGTATTACGACAACACCAAGAGAAAAACAAAATAAATATCCACCCATCCAAATATGTATCCACACACACACACGTATGAGTATATGGTTATGGCGTTAACGTCATTTTAACAAGATTAACGCTGACAGCACTGATATATATGTGTATCTTACATCATTTGTGTGTCTCTGGATGTATTTCACAAACTCAGCAACTTCCTCATCTTTCTCAATGAAGACACCTTCAAAGTTCCCCTGCTCTGAAGTGCTGAACGAACACGGTGACAGTTGTTTGAAAAGAAACATCAAAATACAATTTTTGTACAAATCCATATTTGATTTATGTACACAATGCATAACGTACCTTGCATTTGATTGAAAGCGATAAAGCTTGCAGTTTCCATCAACTGAGACGGCGAGCATGTCTGGAGTGCAGGCAGGGCAGCTAAAGCATGGCTCCTTGCACATCCTGTCCACCTCACACTTTACAGCACTCCACTCCAAGAAACTTTTGCTGAAGGCATCAGCTGATATTCGGCCAGTCTTTTAAGTAGAGGACAAACAACAGAATATTCACGGACAGTCATCATAAACATTGATTTGCACAATTTCCTTAAACTTGACAAATTTAGAAACTCACCCTTCCAAAATGGGCTGTTCGTTCATCCAGCACTTTGACAAAGGCCTTAAGTGACATCCCTGCTGCAGCTTCTTAATGTCATAGAAAGACTGAAAGACATCCATTGAAAACAGGGTGCAGAAATTTAAGGTGCCAGGCCAATATCCACCACCCTGGAAGTCCTTAACTGAGGGGGACCACATTAGGCCACAGCTGGTGCAGCTCACCACTGGCAGTGCAAGGTTATAACGGCCTTTAGGAAGGATAAGGAGAAATCCAGTCATGGCTCAACAAAGACATTCATTTTTTCCCATGTTGTTTTCAAAGCGGTCTGGTAAATCCAAATGACCTTTGACAGGTGCCCACATATACTGCAGGCTGAGGGTAATTCAAAACAATGTAGCAATGTACAATTTGCAATAAAACCTGCAAACACATCTATTGTGTATGTACTGTGTGACAAAAGAGCAACTTACCATTTATGGTTACAAGAGCCACAATTGCACCGGGTGAAACCTCAACGTTACCTGCTGGGCAGTCACACACAGTCTGGTCTTTGCACAGGCAACAGCCGAACTAACATTAAAAACACACAATATATATAAAAAGAATTGGAAATTAAATGATACACAATAAATATACAATAACAGCACACACTCATAGTACATAGCAATAAATGCATAAGACTTAAAAACCGTACATATTGGATTGTGAAACTCTGATGAAGGCTGCAAAAACCCTCCTGTTACTGCCTCTCTGCTGTGCAGGACAAAGCGTGTGTGAACTGCAATATCACAGTCAGCACAAAGGAATGGAAGAGGCAGGCAGTCCAGACACCTCACAACTACTTGTTTGCCACACTGACACACACGGTGTGACTGTGGATCCAGAGTAGCTAACATATTGTCTATAAGACAAGGCCTGGCCTCTTTCCACTTTAGCAAGGACACCATGTTTCTGATCGCCCAGTGAGTAGCAGCTGACTCAGACAACGTCTCACAAGTCATGGCTGCGTCCTCTTCTCCATCCTCCAACAACTGAAGGAGCTCCTGACGAAGCACCTCAGTTCCACACACTAACAGAAAAAAAATAAAGAAACTCTTCCACAAAGTGAAAAACACTCTAGGCAGTATGTTTCTTAGGACTGCACAAAAGCCCTGCCTAACTCAACTATAACAACAAATATAAAAGTAAAGGAATCACAATATATACAAGAAGGTAAAGTACCTTTTGTTGGGTTGACACTGGCAACATAACTAGGTTCTTCACGTGGACACTGATGCTGATCTGCAGACACTGGGGGGAAAAAGAGATTGAAGAATATTTACTTACTGAAATTCTTTGGTGAAAACAAGTTGTGAGATAAAATCAATGGTTGTGAGAACACTGACCACGTGGCAACTAGTACTTCGACTGGATGATGGTCTTTGAGGAATAAAATCTCCCTGTCTGTCAAGGGCGGCATCACTTACATTTTGATTAGATACCTTGAGTTTGTAAATGATCAGATTACATAATTGGAATACAATGTATCCAATTCAGGGTTGCAGGAGGATGAAGCCTATCCCAGCTGATACAGGACAAAGACAGGCTGCCAGTTTATTGCAGGGCTAACACGATATGTGTAACAGAAAATCCACTTAAATGTTTGATATTTCTTATAATAATCATAATTATGACTATTATTTAAAGGTTTCTTTAAATAATACATTTTGATTTTTTATAACCTCTAAAATATAAACCTGAGCTGTTTCAGATTCTGACCTCTGACCTCACTGCAGCTCCCTCTTGGAAGTACGTCTGCTTCTTGTCTACCCCCAGTGATGACCGCCTGCCCTTGATATCACGTACTGTACCTGAGGAACAAAAAAGGACAAACACTTGCCTTCATTTAAGAAGTACATTCATACAGAGGTAATCTATGGAAACACACTAGTTCACCCTTTGGGAGAAATCAGTTCCTGTGAAACATTTCTGTAAATGAACATCATGTGGAGAATGAATGAAATGAGTTCTTCAGGTGACTCAGCAGTCCCACACTGACAAATGAAATCTAGTTAAACTATTAAGCATATTTGCTCTTCTGAAATCTGTGTTAAACAACAACAAACATAAATTAGTAACAAAAATACAGCTGAGTAGAGGCTTTACAAACCACCAGCAGCCATAATGCTAAATTTTAATCTTCAAATGTTTCTGAGCCGTCTTCAACCTGCTTTTAACACATTAAAGTCCCACAGTCAATGCAGCCTGACTCAATCCTAGATGTTCAGCACACAGAGACACAGAGGTGCCGTTTAAAGTTTAGTGATAACCTGAGTCACTGATCATTTGCAGTATTACAGAGTCTGGCAGTCTTTGCATGATGTCCACGTCACTGTGAGTTTCTAGCTGACTCTCAGGTGTGACAGGTGTGCCAGCAGGAAAGAGTAATAATAACCTGCATCCTGAGGTTTGTCATGCAGGATTAAAGCAGCCAGGCTTTGTTCACACAGCTAGGATTGTATTTTACACTGACCCTGGGTCAGTATAAGTATCATACAGTTTAAACGAAGCACTGAAACTTGCACATATTTATTACAGATGCACTGAAGCTAATCGAGATATTTGCTGTCAGTCTGTGGCTGCGATTAAACACTTTACTGGAAACTTTATTAACTAGTAACTTCATCAGTCATGACAGAAGCTAATATTTCTGTGCTAACATCGTTTAAACAGTAACAGCTTTCCTCCAATATAAGCTAACGTTTACACCGTAACTTTAAGCTAGCACCATAAAGACGGTAAAACACGTAATAACATCTACAAATGCATCTTAAAGCTGTTATATTAGCACTCGGTGTATTACTAACATAACCACATTAACATTACTGACACTCGCTGACTTTTAATAGTCATTCTATAAATGCTGTCCGTTTAAATGGTCTTACCTGGTGGTCCATATGGTCCATAAGTGAAGCAGAGGGAGCCTGACCATGCGTCACACGTTTGACGAGTTGGGAGTGAGAACGTGTTGGGCTATAAGGAACACACTCACTTCCTGAGCCCTGGGCAATAAGAGACGTTTTGTGTTTTATGATTTATTGATATGTTTGATCCTTTCTGACCTGCGTTAATGAAGCAGTCATTAGAGCACCATGTCCGCTAGAATAGTTCTGTAGTTTGATGCTTGAGTCGTTGCAGACTTGTTGAAACTCCCTCACCCGTCAAAGCAGCGTCTTTGTTATTCGAGTCCAGCAGATGGCAGTGTTTCACTGTCTGACGGCTGTCTGAAGCTTCAGCTGGATTATCCGTTTTCATGTTTGATTAGAGGTTTGTGTGTGTGTGTGTGTGTGTGTGTGTGTGTGTGTGGGGGGGGGGGGGGGGGGGGGGGTTTAGCCACGAGTTGTCCACGATAAAGCATATTGAATGGCCTGTCTAATATTGTTAGAATTCTCCTTTGGGTTAGTTTCATTACTCAATCGGGACATTTATTTGGAAAAAGAAAAAAAGAGGGGAAAAAAAGAAAAAAAAAGAAAAGAATTAAAAATAAATAAATCCTCATAGTTTACATTTACAAATATCAATACTGAATGTTACGTCCCTCTGCAGCTTCTAATCGTCTCAGTGTTTTCAGCTGGTGCTAATTGGCCACACCTAGTCAGGTGTGGATAAAAGCATACCTGAGGCAAGCTTCCCGGCAGTGCACTAGTCTTTGCCTTGGTGGCACCAGCCATTTTAGCCAACCTGGTTTGCCATTTTAGGATGAAACCTCTTCTCACCCACACTCTGTTATTCATCTGTTTTTATGTTGCGGCTTTTGAGCCGGGTCGTAACATGAGTATAATCACACTGGAAGTACCAGCATCAGGAATGTGGTTTCTTCTTTTTGGATCTATAATATTTAGTCTGGTTAGTTATTGTTACTGTAACCAGTGCAAAATCTGCTCTGATGACTCAACGTTAATGTTTGAGCCCCTGAGCGCTAAAAGAAGTGTTTTGTAAAGTATTAAAACTACCTTTAATGGAAGGAAAAATGGATCACTGCTTCCTATAAGAGTTGGTTTTCTCTGTGTGTGTAGCCACTCTGTGCCTGGTGGACTTGGCTGGCAGTGAGCGAATGGTGAAGAGCCAGTCTCAGGGTGACCGTTTCAAAGAGATGACCGCCATCAACAGCTCACTGTCCAACCTGGGCGTCGTTATCGCCGCTCTGGCCAAAAAGGTCTGCAGCTGCAGTTTCTGTAGTCTTAGATGTCACACCTGCTTTCTTTACATTTACAGTATTAATGATTTTTTTGGCCTTTGTGTTCCAGGAGACTTACGTAGCTTACAGGAACTCGAAGCTCACGTACCTCCTTCAGGGATGTTTGGGGGGGAAACGGCAAAACGTGAGTTTGTTGACATCACAAATCTTTATAATGACGACACATAAAACTGAAGGAATTTATCCCCAAAAAATATTTAACAGCGTTTGATCTCATCACTTCAGATTGTGACTGTTTATTCTTTGGCACTAATTTTGGATGTCTTTATTTGCAGCTTGATGTTTGTTAACATTGCTCCGGAGCCCGACAGCTTTGGGGAAACTCTGAACTCATTGAGGTTTGCCAGCAAGGTCAGTGCAGTCTTGTTTCCAGTGTTCATTGGACAGAGTACATTAATGATGTCCTTACATCAGCTGTTTATGGTAAACCAAAGCCATACTCCATATCCATTTTAATACCTTGGTGTGTAATTCATACTCACACTTTGTCTGAAGAGTAGGGATGTTCCTGGCGTCTTATTTACTAGTCGACTAATCGAGGGGGAAATAATTAGACTAACCAACTAATGTAAAACTAAGGAACATTCAGATATTGAGTTGATTTTCAGAACTGATTAATAGAAACTGTCAAACTAGACGCAGAGGTATCTTAAACCATTTATCACATTCTGTTAAATACAAATGAAAATGCATTACTACAAAAGATGTTCTATTAAAATATGACAATCATTTGAGAATCTAAAAGTACGTCTAAGTGTGGCGAGAATGATTCAGGTAATACATTATACAGCCGTTTTCTAGTCAGGTTGTGGGGGCAGCAGGAAGGACTACTCCTGACCACAGCTGATAGATGTAAACTGGCTAGCATGACCAAGGATGCTGGGGCCTCCTACTGGTAGGACGTGCCCAGCTGGAACAGCCTCCTGGCCAAGGTGGCTGTCACCTTTTGATGTGAAGGAGTAGTGACTCTACTCTGAGCCCCTCCCCCATTGACTTAACTGCTCTCCTAAAGGAGAGGTTTTCCACCTCTCAGGAAACTAATTTCCTCTGCGTGTATCTGCGATCTCAGTGTTAACAAGAAGATCAGGGTAGATTAATAGATTTATGGCGTTTCTCAACAACAGTGCACCATCTGGTGGTAGATCGCTGCCTAACATTTAGAACACAATGTACCAGCATTGGGCATCAATTAAAATGTTAACAATTAGATTGAACGACTGGTAAGTCTGATACAGACTAGTCACATAAATCCCTGATAGAGCCCACAGAAGTGGCCTGCACCATGTGTGTGGCTTGCTTTGCAGTTTAACCACCAAAACACTCGTCTGCAGTGGAATTTCTTTGAGCTAATCGATTCATTTATTTCATTTCTTCTTCTAATTAATGTGGAAAATGGTGGCAAAGGTGGCTGAAATGAGTGATTCCTAGAGTTACATGTCAGTTTACAGCATAGGGATTAAGTTTACAGTATAAATACCACTGAATTGTACAAGGATTTGAAGTTTCACTGTAACTTTAACATTTTTGACAATTTTGTTTTGTTTTCTCCCCCACAGGTGAACGACTGCGTCATCAGGACAGCGACTGCCAACAAAAAGTAGAATTATTAAAAAAAAAAACCTGAGTTTTCTACTTTTTAGGTTCATCTCAGGTTTCCACGCTGAGTTGGTCATGACAGTTGCCATGTGTGATGGCATGCCACACATGGTAAGCTCCACACCTCACCACCCGTTGATTCACTTTAGTTTAATTTACAGTCACTACTTTAAAATATTCCATTTATTGTTCAATATCGTTTCTTTATTAAATGTATTCATTTTTCCATCACACCTTCCAATGTTGATATGGCGTGCACACATATTAACCTTGCAAGGTCAAAGCTCTGTTTTATGTTATATTAATACATCTTTGTTTGAGTTACCTGGGGGTTGGTGTCTCCTCCTGTCTGGCAAAGGGCTGGGAGACCTGAAGTACTACTGACAGCCTAATTGGATTGCACCACATGCAGGTGAACGACTGCGTCATCAGGACAACAAAGTAGAAATTATTAAAAGAGTAACTTTTATATATGTGCGTTTAAAGCAGGGTGTCAGTTTTTTTGGGGTTTTTTCCACATATGTTGGATTATGTTTCTATATATATACTTTGTAAAGGGTATTTTAAATTAATGAAAATGAATAAATATGATTGTTTCTTTTACCTGTTTCGATGTCTGCCATATCATTAGTATGTTTCGTGGGAATTAAATGTTTATTTAACATGTACGCTATTACATTTACTCTAAAAATAAAACCAAATTTAAAGGCTGTTGCATTTTATTGCCTTTTTTCTTTCCTTTTCTTAAAGTTATGAAGGCATCTTGGATGCCATTTCAGTGAGTGGGGGTTAATGCCCCACACTCTTTTCTGTCACTGCTTTGAATGCACAGACTGGTCTTAATGTTGATCTTTGTAATCTTCAGTGTTACGACCCGGCTCAAAAGCCGCAACATAAAAACAGAGATGAATAGCAGAGTGTGGGTGAGAAGAGGTTTCATCCTAAAATGGAAAACCAGGTTGGCTAAAATGGCTGGTGCCACCAAAGCAAAGACTAGTGCACTGCCGGGAAGCTTGCCTCAGGTATGCTTTTATCCACACCTGACTAGGTGTGGCCAATTAGCACCAGCTGAAAACACTGAGACGATTAGAAGCTGCAGAGGGACGTAACACCTCCTCCCTTAAAAGGGTTCCTCTAGGACCCAACACAAAAGAGCACAACAATCAAACCCAAAATGATTACCTGACCTGCTACAACACAAAAACCAAAAGTACACTAAAAACAACAAATCCCTTACTTTCCCTACCCTAGTCTTCAGTGGTGTACCAGGCTCGAGGCAACTTTAAACGCGAACTCGAGAGCAGGCAGCAGACCAGAGATATAGTCTCCTACCAAACTCTGAAGCGTACCCCCACCCAGGATAGCCACCAAACACAAACTAAAACAATAAAGCAAAACAACAAACAAGTGCTTCGATGGAAGGGCAGCACAGTCACCCAGCTGAAACACACTAAAGGGAGTTTGCTCAATTACACTGAACACCATCACTCACCCACTTAAAAGCAAAACAAACTGACAAGTCTCCACTAAAATGTCCAAAGATCCCGGACGAGCCACCACTTATGTTATGTATAGTGTGATTTGGCCATCTGAACATGCTACCTATATAAATCCCAGCAGGAAGCATGTTTTAATAGTGTGATTTGGCCATCTGAACACGCTACCTATATAAATCCCAGCAGGAAGCATGTTTTAATAGTGTGATTGGGTCATCTGAACACGCTACCTATATAAATCCCAGCAGGAAGCATGTTTTAATAGTGTGATTGGGTCATCTGAACACGCTACCTATATAAATCCCAGCAGGAAGCATGTTTTAATAGTGTGATTGGGTCATCTGAACACGCTACCTATATAAATCCCAGCAGGAAGCATGTTTTAATAGTGTGATTTGGCCATCTGAACACGCTACCTATATAAATCCCAGCAGGAAGCATGTTTTAATAGTGTGATTGGGTCATCTGAACACGCTACCTATATAAATCCCAGCAGGAAGCATGTTTTAATAGTGTGATTGGGCCATCTGAACACCCTACCTATATAAATCCAAGCAGGAAGCATGTTTTAATAGTGTGATTGGGTCATCTGAACACGCTACCTATATAAATCCCAGCAGGAAGCATGTTTTAATAGTGTGATTGGGCCATCTGAACACCCTACCTATATAAATCCAAGCAGGAAGCATGTTTTAATAGTGTGATTTGGCCATCTGAACACGCTACCTATATAAATCCCAGCAGGAAGCATGTTTTAATAGTGTGATTGGGTCATCTGAACACGCTACCTATATAAATCCCAGCAGGAAGCATGTTTTAATAGTGTGATTTGGCCATCTGAACACCCTACCTATATAAATCCAAGCAGGAAGCATGTTTTAATAGTGTGATTGGGTCATCTGAACATGCTACCTATATAAATCCCAGCAGGAAGCATGTTTTAATAGTGTGATTGGGCCATCTGAACACCCTACCTATATAAATCCAAGCAGGAAGCATGTTTTAATAGTGTGATTGGGTCATCTGAACATGCTACCTATATAAATCCCAGCAGGAAGCATGTTTTAATAGTGTGATTGGGCCATCTGAACACCCTACCTATATAAATCCAAGCAGGAAGCATGTTTTAATAGTGTGATTTGGCCATCTGAACACGCTACCTATATAAATCCCAGCAGGAAGCATGTTTTAATAGTGTGATTGGGTCATCTGAACACGCTACCTATATAAATCCCAGCAGGAAGCATGTTTTAATAGTGTGATTTGGCCATCTGAACACCCTACCTATATAAATCCAAGCAGGAAGCATGTTTTAATAGTGTGATTTGGCCATCTGAACATGCTACCTATATAAATCCCAGCAGGAAGCATGTTTTAATAGTGTGATTGGGCCATCTGAACACCCTACCTATATAAATCCAAGCAGGAAGCATGTTTTAATAGTGTGATTTGGCCATCTGAACATGCTACCTATATAAATCCCAGCAGGAAGCATGTTTTAATAGTGTGATTGGGTCATCTGAACACCCTACCTATATAAATCCAAGCAGGAAGCATGTTTTAATAGTGTGATTGGGCCATCTGAACACCCTACCTATATAAATCCAAGCAGGAAGCATGTTTTAATAGTGTGATTGGGCCATCTGAACATGCTACCTATATAAATCCCAGCAGGAAGCATGTTTTAATAGTGTGATTGGGTCATCTGAACACCCTACCTATATAAATCCAAGCAGGAAGCATGTTTTAATAGTGTGATTGGGCCATCTGAACATGCTACCTATATAAATCCCAGCAGGAAGCATGTTTTAATAGTGTGATTGGGTCATCTGAACACCCTACCTATATAAATCCAAGCAGGAAGCATGTTTTAATAGTGTGATTGGGTCATCTGAACATGCTACCTATATAAATCCCAGCAGGAAGCATGTTTTAATAGTGTGATTGGGTCATCTGAACACCCTACCTATATAAATCCCAGCAGGAAGCATGTTTTAATAGTGTGATTTGGCCATCTGAACACCCTACCTATATAAATCCCAGCAGGAAGCATGTTTTAATAGTGTGATTGGGTCATCTGAACACGCTACCTATATAAATCCCAGCAGGAAGCATGTTTTAATAGTGTGATTGGGTCATCTGAACACACTACCTATATAAATCCCAGCAGGAAGCATGTTTTAATAGTGTGATTGGGCCATCTGAACACGCTACCTATATAAATCCCAGCAGGAAGCATGTTTTAATAGTGTGATTGGGTCATCTGAACACGCTACCTATATAAATCCAAGCAGGAAGCATGTTTTAATAGTGTGATTGGGTCATCTGAACATGCTACCTATATAAATCCCAGCAGGAAGCATGTTTTAATAGTGTGATTGGGCCATCTGAACATGCTACCTATATAAATCCCAGCAGGAAGCATGTTTTAATAGTGTGATTGGGTCATCTGAACATGCTACCTATATAAATCCCAGCAGGAAGCATGTTTTAATAGTGTGATTGGGCCATCTGAACATGCTACCTATATAAATCCCAGCAGGAAGCATGTTTTAATAGTGTGATTGGGTCATCTGAACACGCTACCTATATAAATCCCAGCAGGAAGCATGTTTTAATAGTGTGATTGGGTCATCTGAACATGCTACCTATATAAATCCAAGCAGGAAGCATGTTTTAATCGTGTGATTGGACCATCTGAACACGCTACCTATATAAATCCCAGCAGGAAGCATGTTTTAATAGTGTGATTGGGTCATCTGAACACGCTACCTATACAACGGAGCCATTAACCACGTAAGGTAGCATATTCTGATAAGTTAGCACGGATTGATAGACAAGACTATAAATTTACGCTACGGTAGGATGTTTTGACAGAACACCTTTTCTTGTCGCCAACATTTTTCTTTTGTTAAGCTTACTGTTATCAAGGCATGGTAAATGAACAGTAAACCTTGCCTGATGACTAATCTTCCCGTTTCCCTCTCATTGATTTATTTGGGTTGTCATGGCAGAAGTATTAAACGATGCCTTTTATTAGAACATAAGCATTTAAATGGAGTAATTGTATTTGAATTAGTTAAATATGAGTGGGCAACTCTGACCATGACAAGACTGCATTTGCTCTAAAGAATTAATAAAAAATTTAGACATATTGTTGTCATTATTTTTACTCTTCAATTTTATGTGTTTTTTCTTTAAGATGGTATCAGAAGTTGCTCCTCCACCATGAAAAAACCCATCTGCATATATTCTTTCACTACATCCACGATTCTCCTCTGTGGTCTTCCTCATTCATCCTGTTTGGAGCTTAATGTTCAACATCCTTTATCTGTTAAAATTACAGAAGGAGAAGAAAGTAATCATCAGAGCAGGAATCATGATAAATGATAAATAGATTACCAGTACATACAAACATAACACTTGCATAATTTCTCTGATAACGCTGCATTGGATGGGTTTATTAACTGTGGGCTGAAATTGTACTACAGTCTGCTGGTGAGGAACTTTTTTGAGTGTTGAATAAAATGTCCTCCACAATCTGTATATGAATTGTCATTAAAACCACAGAGATTCTTACTTATAAAGGAAAGAAAAGTGGGACAAAGCCCATCAACATATAGTGTATATTTTCTGAAACATTACAAAGATGCAGGTAATTCTGGGTTCACCTGAATTACAGATTAGACTGGTGGACAAACAGATGTTGTGTACAACTGGTGACAGCATCAGTGACAACAAATTAATCAGCGAGGCTGGAAGCAGAATTAGGAGGCGTCAGAGTCAGCGAGGGTCAGAGATCGACGAACAAATTGCCCACCTTCATGGATAATGCATCCCCCTCAGAAGGATTCAAAATTAGGCCACGAAGAACAGTTCAGGAAACCTATTTTGTTTCGTCTGTGAAACTGTATAAATAAAATGTAAATTATGTTAAAGGCAAACACATTTGTAAGCCATAAGAAACAAACATGCTTTGCAATATACCTTCAAACATCTGTATAGATTTGATACATTATTTATTAACTGAATTTGCTAACATGTCTTACATAGTGAGAGTGTTTCTTTTACTGATGATATTTCAGTGATATGTATTTTTTATGACTAAATAATGCTCTATCGAACACCTGGCAATAACAGCAGGTGTGGCAATTTTGTAATTTGTTGTTTAAATTTGATATTATTGTAGGCAGTATATTTTCTTAGCCTTTGTCATACTCATGCTTAACCCTCTCAGGCTCAAATTAAGTTTTTGTTGCTAATGCACAAAAGAATACCTGCAGTGGTACTTCTGAGTAAAAAACTCATGAAATATGTATGTGGGGTGATCAGGTTGTTAGCTTTTAACTGTTGCATATCTGCAATGCCTGCCTTGAGAGGGTTAACAAAGCAATCTCAGAAACCGTACAGTAATCTTGGGTGTGTGGGGGTCACCCAGAGTCAGAATCTAGTGAGATATCAGTGTCACCTCTTACAGTTTTCCTGTAATCTGAGCTCAAATATGAGAAAATATAGAGTACAGTACAGTAAATTGGGTAAATTTTACTGTTAATTTTCTCTGAATCGTACAGTAATTTGGGCTGTGGATCACAGGGTGGAGTGGAAAAAGTGGAAAAGTGGAGATGAACCAAAACTGGGAGTGGATTGTGAAGTACAATAGTGTCAGGACCAGAGTTGGTCAAGTTACTTGAAAAAAGTAATCAGTAACTAATTACTGATTACTTCCCCCAAAAAGTAATCCTGTTACTTTACTGATTACTTATTTTCAAAAGTAATTAATTACTTAGTTACTTTTTAAAAACACGATTTACAACCTGAATAGGTGATAAAGCGATAGATCTTTCAGCCCAATTCTACTTTTTCTGCATAATTCATCATATAAAATGTAATCAAATGGAAAAGTCTCTCTTTTTAAAACTTGTTTAATTAGTTTTAATCTTTTAACTTTATGCATCAAGCAAAAATTGAATTATATGCAACATTCTCTGACTGGAAGAAATTTGTTTAATATTTAAACTTATTTTCTGCCCATTCCAGCACATAAAATAAAATCTTTTTTGTGTTTACACTCACTCTTTCAAATAGATGCAAGTAAAACACAGCAGAAAATAAATAAAATCAAAGACTAGCGGTCCTTTGGCTCTATTTTCACCTGTAAAGCAGGAGTAGGGTAGGCGGAGGTTTACCCTGGTGCAGGTGTGCCGCGGTCAGTTGAAGAATCCGCGAGTTTCTCTGTGACTTTCCCATTACGTCGTAGCGCACTCGGTGCTTGCTTGGAAGTTTAGGGGTTTTTTCGCCGTAAAAAGAAGTTTTCTTCCCACGCACAACGGACACTAATGTTTTTGTCACTTTTTATGGAATCAAACTCAAAGTAAGGTCAGTACTTCCACGCTTTAAATGCTGCACGCTCATACTCTCTCCCGCACTCGATATATTATCCATTGTTGATCTGCACACAGCTGTTGTCACGGACGTTGCACTTGCTTACGTCACCGTCATGAGACATTCTCGCAAAAAAATCACTGTTTTAGTAACGCAGCGTTCCTACGGGAAAGTAACGGTAATCTAATTATCGTTTTTGCAATAGTAATCCCTTACTTTACTTGTTACTTGAAAAAAGTAATCGGATTACAAGTAACGCGTTACTGCCCATCTCTGGTCAGGACACAAAAGACTGCATTTCTAAGCCAGTCGGCACCCGTACCGTAATATGCATAAGAATAGTGCAACAACATTTTAGGTGCGGCTAGCTTGACTGTGTCGTCGTAAGTGAGGGCTCACTTGACCGCGGTCAAATATGGTGCTGGAGAAACAAACTACAGAGAACTTCGTAAAGAGAGTATTGAGTGCTTTGGCGATGTAAATGGACTGGTTCTTATATAGTACTCAAAGCACTTTAAAGAACTTGCCTCATTCAGGTGTACGCAAGCACTTTTCTCTGTAAGCACTTTCTGTGTAATGTTCACACACATTCGGAGAGCAACTCTGGGTTGGTATCTTGCCCAGGGATATTTGGCATGCAGACGGGGATTGAAGCACCTTCCTCTACTACCTGAGCAAAGCCACCCCATGTTCGTCTGTGCACAGATTTCTTTCAATACAGTATTATCACAATTGTGCAAAAATACAGGCATGAAAGCTTAAAGTGCGCGATCACAATAAAGGTGACGCTCAGAGACTGACTGAGTGATCTGAGAACTCATCAGCCCTCATCACTGCCTTCACTTACTTGCTGCTATGTGTGCAGGAATAACACAGTTATGCAGTTATCTGGGACTCTCCACCATTTGACCTTAGAACTGAAGAAGCTTCTCGGATGAGAGGTGAAACGTCTTCAAGTAACTTAAAGAAGTCCAGACGCTTTTCTTTACAAGCTCCTTTGACCAGTTATGCAGTTACTTTCTCAGTCTGCTAGAGCCTCCACTTGAACGCAAGAACCTTCATTTATCTTCTCAAACGGAATTCAAAATGTTTTTTACAAATTGAAGGATTAAGATATAAATCGCAGAAGCATCGATCCACACATTCAAAGAAGAACAACCCAACAAACTCTTCATAAAACTCCAAGAGATATGAAAATCTTTATTTCTGTCTATTCTGTGTTGTTAATAACATCACATCTTCACATAGTAGCAAAAACATATTAAACAAACATTAATCTCAACATGCATACTGTACTTCAAGTTTCTCTCATGGAAAGGCCAGTGTTACTTTTATAGTACCCTTTCCATAAATATCATAAATATCTTTACCCATGTAGTGGAATTATTTTATTTTTTCATTTTAGTTAACAAGTATAATGTGACCACATTCACTTTTTATCAGGACAAGCTACACCACCACGGTGGTTAGCATACAATAACACCGCCTTGTTCTCAAAGCTTCTTGCTAACTGTACTTTTTTCTGAGATGTTCTCTTTAAGTAAGGATACTGAAAGTGTAAGCAGTGTATGCGGTCACATCACGTGCTTAAGGTTGTGTTAGCACTGATAATTCCTTCACAGTTCTTTAAAGATGCTGAAGTCATCATATCAGCTGTAAATGCAGTGCTGCTGCTGTCCTTACGCTATACTTTCAAGCATCACACTTTCTTACTGACCAGTTTATTTCCACTTTTTATGCTCTAGTATGGTGTGACTGAATGAAGTCAGCAAACCAAATTCTGTCCATCTGAGGATGAGAAAAAACTTGCATGAAATGGGAAGCATGAGATGAAGATGGCTCCTATGCTTTAGACGTGGCACTGTTTCTGCCATTGTAAGTACGCTAATGCTTGAAAGATCCATTAAAAGTCTGACACTTCACTCTTCAGCTGGAGCGTCCATCAAGTTTTACATTCCAGGTTTCCTCGTTGGGATTACGACTCAGACGATGATGTGAAAAATTAGTTATTACATTAAACCCATAAAATCAACACTGGCAAAAAAGCCGTGCACTTCACAGAGCAGCTTTCTATGGCCGAGCAGCTCCTGCAGGTGTAAGGTGTAGGTGTCACAGCACTCTGGTCCAAAGAGGTTATGTGCAGCATGCAGACAGAAAATGGCTTTACAGAATATGACTGAATGTTGAGGCACCAAAACACACTCAGTCTGCCCCTCAGTCTGATCAAGAAGAAAACCTGACTGAGCGCTTCATAACATCAGTACGATGATGTCCCAGAGGCCATGTTCAGGTTATTCTCCTGTCCACACTGAGCGGGCGGATCAGTGGAGTCTGCATTAGCTTTAACAGAAAGGTCTGATTTAAGCAGGTAAGCTGAATAGACAAGAAAAGCTAGAAAGCTTTATCAACTATAACCCCAGCGAGGACCTTGACAGGTGTCTTGTGTACAGGTGAAGGCTGGACAGTCAGCAGGATACCTTCCTAACATTTGTCATTCCCAGCATTGAACCGTTTCCTGGCACAGCCTCAGTGAAACAGAGCATCGTTTCCACCCCACAGTTACAGACAGGCTGTGCTTTTCTTTGGTAACACCGTCGAATGAGCCCCGTGTCCTCTCTCAGTAGCTGCTTTCGTGTCCTGTCAGGATGTACAGGCTGCTCAGTGCTGACGGGTCATCAGTCGGTGTGCTCTGAAGGATGATGTCTCTGCACATTGTCAGCAAATGAGAAGGAGATGAGTTGTAAAGGAGAGCCAGAGAAAGGCAGTACTAACCTAAAGCCAGTGCCTCCACCTGCTTCTACTCCTCCCACCTCTAGTACTAACACTACTCTACTGATACTACAACCACTGTAGTTTGACTTTAATGCTACACACTGGTACAGTACTGGTACACTTACTGGAGTTTTACTCCTGTTCCTGCTCATCACCACGCCTACTACTTTTTTAAACTTTATGATAAGTGTGAACATTTACACAACAGCATACAAACAAGTTTAAAGTAGAAAAAAGGAAGCAAAGAGCTGAGAAATACATAAAACATAACACAGAAGAAAAAGAAACCTTTGCAGGGATTCCTTCTACACCCAGTTTGAGTAAAAACTAACTGAAACACAAGGAAAGAAGATAAGATCCACTAAAATAAGGGTTGTATAATAATACTTAGTACTGGCAGCCACCAGCGCTAAGCCTCAGCCTCCCAGTAGACACACCTATGGTACCGATTTAAAATCCTACATGTCTTTGTTCTCAGGTTATCACGTTCACAAACTTTGGTGTCCACGCTATTTGCCTGCCAGGCTGACAATGATTTAGATCACAGAAACATTTTTAAGCTGTTATTCCTGGTTTCACAGTGGAAAACTCCGGGTAACGTCCATTATCTTTGCTCCTGTATAAGACTTTCCTGAATGCTGAGGTTTGGTCTTCCACATGAAATTCAGTACTTTTGTTTCAGTTTCATTAATGATGCATTGATTTTGGACATCGATGTAATACATATGTGATACACGACAGTCTTTGAGTCCGTCCTTCTCATATATAATCCCACTGTTTTTGCACTTCAGATGATTCCAGTAATGACTGATTTAAAAAAGAAAAGTGAAATGTTTCTAATGAACTCACCACGATTCTTATTTCAAACTTCATTAAGAGCTGCTGGATCAACAGGGGTGTCCTGGATTTGTTAGTAATATAATATAGTAATATATTATTATTAGTTTTAATTATTTAGTCAAAAATCAATTCCAGACTGCTCTGAGCAACATGCTGCAGCGAGAGTCCTGACAGGGACTAGAAACAGAACATTTATTGGCTCCCTGTTTTATCCAGAATAAAAGATTCAAAATCCTCACATAAAAGGTTTTGAATAATCAGCCCCTGTCTTATCTTAATGACCTTATAGTACCATATCACCCCATTAGAGCACTTCGTTCCAAGTATTTAAAAGTAAAATGGGAGCCAGACCCTTCGGTTTCCAGGCCCCTCTTGGTAAATGGTAAATGGACCGGTTCTTATATAGTGGTTTTCTACTCTGAGCACTCAAAGCTTGCCTCATTCACCCGTTCACACCCATTCATACTCTGACGGATGCACCGAAGAGCAACTTTCATGCAGGATATCTGGCATGTAGACGGGGAGTAGGTGACCTGCTCCCCCACCTGAACTACAGCCACCACTTCTGTGGAACCAGCTTCCAGTTTGGGTTTGGGAGACAGACACCCTCTCTACTTTTAACATTAGGCTTCAAACTTTCCTTTCTTCCCTGAATCCTCCCTTAGTTAGCCTAAGTCTAGGCTGCTGGTGGGTTCCCGTGATGCACCAAGTGTTTCTTCTTCAGTCGCCCTTTTCACTCACTATCTATTTAAACACCTCTCTGCATTCAATCATTAGTTGAGAATATTCTCTGGCTCTCTTCCCCAGATTGTCTTTGTCCCGTCTTCCTCCTCTCACCCCCCCAACCAATCGCAGCAGATGCCCGCCCCTCCCCCAGCCTGGTTCAGGTTTTCACCTGCTAAAAGGGAGTTTTTCACCTTTGTGCACCATAATTGCAGGGCCTTTACCTTACAATATACAGTGTCTTGAAGTGACTATTGTTGTGATTTGGTACTAGCATAAAGAAAATTAGCACTAAGGAAAGTAGTTTTCTGTACAAAGTGTCAGGTAGACGGTAGTTGGTAACTTTAATGGCTGTTTTTCTTTGGAGGGCTGCATGCAAACACATAGGCTGCATTTCCTAAATCCTTGGATCTGAGTAACCAACAGAACAAACACTCTAGTGTGACTCCTGCTTTAATGCTACCATTAATGCTAGCAGTATTCATGCTACTTCCACATGCTACTCTGAAAATCACTTCCAGGTCTATTAACAATAGTATCAAGAAAAATACTATCCTGATTACTTCTGATGTACTAGGATTACTAGTTTCTCACAGTGATTGATAGCTCTTGTCAGCATACAGTTAACATACCTGTTTGTTCCCAGAACTCTGAACACACGACTCTCATCTGTAATTTCTTGTGTTACCTGCACATAAAGTGAAAATTCACATGTGTAATGACTTAGAACTAATATGATAAGCACATGATACGAGCTCAGCCAACGTTGGATGAATTTACTAGTTCATCACCTCATCTGAATGGAAACTCCTCCCTTTGAGGCCATGCTTCCAGAACGCCAGCACACTATCCTGCAAGCAGACTGACAGAACAGGAGGTGTCACTCAGCTTTCAGGACACACATCAGCTCTCATTCACTTTGTTTGTCACATCATCATTTCTACCTAGTGTTTCAATGGGGAAGTCAAAGACTATTTCTGCAGCCAGCTGTCTGGATGGAAGTCCTTGCAGGTTCACGATCTTTACAGTTCCTGTCCAAACAGTACACAGATTGAGAATGAGCATGAAAGACATTTGAAGGATTCACAATATGCGAGGGGACTTACTTTCCAAGGTGATGAGAACAGTGTCTCGGTCCAGCTGGGTTACCTGCACGGCCCTGAGTGCTCCACTATCTCCTGATGCACGGAAAGAAGGAAGCTTGTTGCAACAAGTTGAAGCTTGAAGCTTCAGGAAGTCAGCAGAGACACGCAGAAACGGTCCTACCTGGCACTGGAACAGGAGCGCCGTTCAGCTCTATAATATCAAACCTGAGCTGTTGGCCGGTTGGTGGTTTATCATTACTACAGTCTCTCACTCCAACACACAGCTGAGAAGAGAATCTGGGAGTCTGATGGCGAGTTGCTGTGAAACAGTCACCAAGGAAAACAAAAAAAACTAAATAAATTCTCATGGATGGTTAAGTGATGCTTGTTAAACCTGAGCTGAACCTGTTCATACAACCGTCAAAAACAGCACAACAGAATTCTTGTATGATTATTAAATCTTGAGATTAAAGATAAACCGATGCCATCCATCCATCCATCCATCCATCCATCCATCCATCCACCCGTCCATCTGTTCGTCCAAACATCCATCCATCCATCCATCCATCCATCCATCCATCCATCCATCCATCCATCCACCCGTCCATCCATCCATCCACCCGTCCACCCATCCGTCCATCCATCCATCCACCCACCCACCCATCCCTCCATCCATCCATCCATCCATCCATCCACCCATCCATCCATCCAGCCGTCCATCCATCCATCCACCCGTCCATCCATCCATCCATCCATCCATCCATCCATCCATCCCCTAACTGCACGTCTTTGGACTGATGCCACTTTTCCATAATGTTGTGGCACAGGCGTGTTTCTCCAAGCAGCACTGTGTTAGGACTGCAGACAGGCTTAACACAGAGCTCTGTTCTCACAGTACATACATTATCGTTATGAAATGTGCGAGACATTCACAAAAAAACTGTCAATTATCTGTGCTATGTGATCTAATGGTGCATGCTGGCGTTGAACTGTGTGCTGATAACACTGTTCCTGTAGCACAGAAAACACATGGTAACCATTCAGTTACACGAGCTTGGACCCAGAGAAGGTGCTGTTGGTGTTTTTGGACGGCGTTTATACAACGTTTCTTTTATTTAGTCTCTAAAATCTTGTTGGGCTTGAATAAAAAGTATGCATATGTTATTAAAAAAAATCAATTACATTCTTCAGCTTCAGATTTTGATATGCTGTCTGTCTACTTTTATGTAATTCAGGTCTAATGACTGGTTTGCATTGTGGAAATAGGGTTAGAGTTAGAAAGGAAGGCATTTATTCAGGTGGCAAGTTCGACATATCTGTACAAACCTTTAGATGCATGAACTTTTGAAGAGGCTCATACCACAAGAGTAAAACCAGGCCAGATGGGACAGCCCCGCACAGATATGTACTATCTGTGTATGGGTTTCTTGCTGAAACAGAGAGAGCAGGACTAAGTGTCTGCAGTTGTTCTCCGTGAACAAACAGACTGACCAGAGTAACTCGGCATTGCTTACCTACACTGCACCTCCTACAACCTTTAGTGTCAGGAATCTTTACAGATATGGTAAACTTTCTGTGGCCAACAGAGAATATCCAGGTCAGAACAAGCAGACAAAATTGGGTTTACAGTATCCTCCTTCCTCAAAATCAAGTGGTAGCATCATACATGACATTATTAACACTGCTGCACCTACAGCTCCTGTTTCCCTGCATCTGTGATGGCGTGTCGTACCTGAGACTGATCCGCTCAGTGAGGCGGTTGGTGCTGAGCGACAGGCTGCTGTGTTTCTTGTGCAGATGTCCTTTCTGTTCAAACAGAGCTGGCAGGCTGTGCGAGTAAAGCTGGGCCGACTTGCCTGCAGGATGGAGCCTTTTTAGAGCAGCATATTATCGAGTGGACACAATGTTCTCCATTTGTGTCACGCTGTTTGTTACCTGATACGGACATCAGCACATTGTTCAGAACATATAGCCATATACATCGCTGAGGGAGGAGCTGTGGGGAAAAGACAAGCAGTTCACTGAGACTTCAAACATCCAGCTTCAGTCATCAGACTGTTCCAGAAACATCATTTCCTGGTTTTCAGTGCTCCTCCTTTCATCAGGAGCTGCACTCCTTACTCAGGTTTTTCAGGGTGATGCGATTAATGACTTGCACTTTTTTGTTATTACTTGCATTTTTACACAATGCTCTTCTACTCTGACTGACACTTTCAACTACCAGCTTGACCGCGCATCACTCTTTTCTACCTCAAAACGACCAGTTACACATGTCTGCATGAATTCTGCACGCACGTTTGCACTACAAGCTGCACACAAACACGTGCGCACATCCATGATTTACTCCAAACCTAACTTAACCTTCGGCGCTTTTTAACTTTCAACCCCTTCAGTGGAAACATTGGGAGAAGTTTGCCAATGTGGTATTATAATATTATTTTATGCCACGTTAGACCCCTAATTGAAGATTGTGAATTATTATGTAGTTTTAGTTTGCATTATTCTCCTGAATTAGAAGAAGGTGATAACTATTGCATTTGTTAAACTGATTTGCATTACATTAGACTGCTGATTTATTGTGAATGAATGATATTGTTTCATGATGCATTATACTGCTGAGTTATAAGAAATACTGTTCGCAGAAAGTCATCGCCTTATTTGTCTGATTAGAAGAGAACAGAACATGCTGGAGTTTTCTGCCCCATCTCAGCAGGAGCAGATAAACAGGGAGCCAAGGTCGTAGCTTAGGCGCTGTGTGAGAGAAAGCATGTGAATGTTTAGGCTTTTATGATAAGGTGGAGGCACCAGAGGCTATAAGAGTTTGAGCAATGCTCCACCATTTTGAGATCTGATGCTGTCTGCGTACGGTGTCCATCTCCCACGCGTGTGATCATTAAAATCATCGTTTGACTCAACCCGGTCGGACCAGTGTTGTTATTGTGGTTTTTCCTCTTGTATCCATCCCCAATATTTGAATCCGTAACACCATCAAACTCGTCGTTGGAGGGGAGAGGGAGGGGAAACAGGAGGACAAAGGATGGCGGGAACAACTGAGCTGTAGTGCTTTTTTTTTTTTCAACTGTGCAATATTTGCAATATTGTTTTATATTCGACCTTTTTTGTGGGGCAAATAATATTGACACCAGTCATTTTGTGTTTTTCTGAAATTATTCTGTTATTGTGTACAAAATATTAAAAAAATTCAGCTATATATGTTGATGCATGCTTTTATTACCAGTCGCATTGATTGCTGTAACGCCCTGCTCTCTGGTCTCCCCAAAAAGAATATATCACCCTTACAACTTTTACAAAACTGCAGCTCGTGTGCTGACGAAGACCAGAGGGTGGGCCCACAGTACACCGGTTTTAGAATCGCTGCATTGGCTCCCCGTGTATTTCAGGATCGATTTTAAAGTTCTTTTATTGGTTTTTAAATGTCTTAATGGTCTGCTTCTCTCAATGACTATCGCCCTGTAGCCCTCACCTCAGTAGTGATGAAGTGCTTTGAACGCCTGGTCAGAGACTTCATCATTTCTTCACTACCAGACACACTGGACCCACTACAGTTCGCTTACCGTCCAAATCGTTCCACAGACGATGCCATCTCTCATCTCCTCCACACATCACTCACTCACTTGGACACTAGAAGGGGGAATTATGTTAAAATGCTCTTCATAGACTACAGCTCTGCATTTAATACCATAATTCCCTCCACACTCACCACCAAGCTGGAGCATCTGGGACTCAGCTCATCTATGTGTCAGTGGATCTCCAACTTCCTAACTGGCAGACCACAGGCAGTAAGGATGGGCGGACATGTCTCAGCCTCCACCACTCTCAGCACTGGAGCCCCCCAGGGGTGTGTTCTGAGCCCCCTGCTGTACTCTCTGTACACATATGACTGCGTGGCCACTACCAGCTCCACCACCATCATCAAGTTTGCTGACGACACCGTCGTGGCGGGCCTGATCTCTGATAACAACGAGACGGCCTACCTGAAGGAGATTAGGAATCTGGAGAACTGGTGCCAGAGGAACAACCTCCTTCTAAACGTCAGTAAGACAAAGGAGCTGATAGTGGACTTCAGCACTAAGCAGGAGAGGAACTACCAGACCCCTGTCATCAACGAGTGCCCAGTGGAGAGAGTGGACAGCTTCAAATACCTCGGAGTTCACATCACGCTGGACCTGTCATGGTCCTGTCACATCAACACCGTGGTGAAAAAGGCCCGACAGCGTCTCTACCACCTCAGACGCTTGAGAGAATTCCAACTGCCCTCCAAGGTGCTCAGGAACTTTTACTCGTGCACCATAGAGAGCATCCTGGCGGGAAACATCTTAACCTGGTTCGGGAACAGCACCATGCAGGACAGACGAGCTCTACAGAGGGTTGTGCGGTCAGCTGAGCGCACCATCCGCTCCGAGCTCCCTGACCTGCACTCAATCTACAGCAGGCGGTGCTGGACCAAGGCCAGGAAGATCGTGAAGGACCTCAGCCATCCCAACAACAGACTGTTCTCTCTGCTGAGGTCAGGAAAGCGATTCCGCTCCCTGAAGACCAACACAGAGAGACTGAGGAGGAGCTTCTTCCCGCAGGCGATACGGTCTCTCAATCACACCACCACACAGTACTGACCCACACATATGGTTCTTACACACACACTGGACTTTCTGGACATTGTTTTCACTTCATCACTTAAATCACTTTAAGCATATTTGCACTGCACAAGACATAATGTGGATTGCACAACACTGGTCACTATATTCTTCATTTCCAGTTAATACTTGTACAGCTGCTGTTATTGTGTATATATTTATTTATTTATATTTCTTCATACATTCTTATATAGTTCTATATTGTGTATTTTGTTGTACAGTTATTTTATTTTCAACTTTAATTTATATATTTTATCTTATTCTCCCAGTTAAATTTACCCTTCATTCTAATTTGTGTTGTACAGTTATTTCATTTTTAACCTTAATTTATATCTTATTCCCTCCTAGTTAAATTTACCCTTTTTAATTTTTCCTATTTATTTCCTATTTATTTCCTTTTTTTTTTTTCTTTAGGTCACGAGCAGTTGTCCAAGCATTTCACTGCATATCGTACTGTGTATGACTGTGTGCGTGAAAAATAAAATTTGAATTTGAATTTGATTTGGGCCGTCTTATCTCTCAGATCTGCTTTTACCATACGAACCCTCGCGGACCTTGAGGTCCTCTGGTACTGGCCTTTTGACTGTTCCCAAAGACAGCACGCATACTCACGGAGAGGCAGCTTTTCAGTGGTATGGTCCTCGTCTGTGGAACAGCCTGCCGGAGGAGCTCAGGGCCGCAGAGAACGTACATGTTTTTAAGAACAGGCTCAAGACCACCTTTTTAATTTATCTTTCACCTAACGTTTATTTATTTTATGCTTATTTATTCTATCCTGTTATTCTATTTATTAATTTAGGTTTTACCTAATATTTATTGATTTTATTCTTACTCATTTTTTATCTTCTTACTATTTCTATTGTATCCCGTTCTTATTTACTTCATCTTTTTACCCTGTATATATCCTATTGTGACATATCTCCAGTGTTTCCTCGGAGGGGGCTCTCTGCACCGGGGCTGTGATCGACCGTGGCTGCTGGGGCTCTGGGGGTCCTCTCAGCCTGGCTGGGGGGGGGGGATATGGGTGCATTCATGATTGTTTATGTTAATGAGAGTGTGGGGGGTTAGTTGGAGGGCGGGGTGGGGTGCTTTTAACCATGTAAAGCACTTTGTGCTACTTTTTTTGTATGAAAAGTGCTTTATAAATAAAGATTGATTGATTGATTAATTTCCCAGCTTTGGTCATTATATACAGTATTTTGGAGACAGAGAGTTACAGACTCTCTCCCAGACCACGGACTCATAATACAAGTCAGAGCTTTATAAAAAAAAAAAAGTTGTGTTTTCTAAATTGGAGTTCAAGTTATTTGTACTTCCAATAGTGTTAACATACTACACAGGTCATGAACAAGATTTCTTTTACATTTTCATTGTAAATGGGCTGAAGCAGTTCATTAAAAGTAGTCTAACATAAATGTAAACGCTGTAATTTGATTATTTTAATAAACCATGAAACTTGGATGGATTCGATGCCGGTGTGACCACAGTGCACACGTCTGCTGTCGCTCACAGTGGTCCAAGGAACCGCTCAGGGAGTTTGTGTGTTCGCTCAGACACCTGAAAAATTAGAGGGAACATTGAGCCTATGACATTCAATACCCAGTTATTAAAATGTTAAGTGTAAATCATCCGCAGCCCACAATAGCAGCTGAATTTACTACGATTTCAGATCTTTTTACACGTCAATAAGAAACCACCGATGTGTAAAACAGGCTGACAACAGAATGACGTAAACCACACTGCTGCAACTGTGCAGCTCTCAGGTTTTATCTATTGTTTCTCTGTGTGGCCAGCAGGGGGAGGTGTTTTTTTTTTTTTTTTTAATATTAATGAAAACATTTTTCATGAAAGTTGCAAATTTGTTATCTGTTTTTATGACATTTTTCACTGTGGATTACAACAACATCAACATTAGAAAATGAAATACATTTATAGTAGGTGATCATTAATCACTATTATTGGCACTATTAAAGGGCCCCAAAAATCAAACTTTGCTTAGGGCACCACGGAGGGCCAACCCTTTTTACACTTCAACGATTGTACACAAAATACAATCATCCATCCTTCTATCTATTTATTTTTGTCCACTTATATAATTCAGCATCACAGGGAAGCTGGATCCCAGTTGTTTTTCACAGAGGGCCAAGCAGTGGAGGGAGCTGCCGACCTCCCAGCAATACATGTAAAAGCTTTATTTTATGCTGACTCTGGTCATCTTTATCTATCATAAAAATTTGAAACACGTAAGTGTGGCAAATATGCAAATAGCTAAGAAATCAGGATGGGGTAAATCGTTTCTCACTGCACTTCTGTTAGGCGACTGAATAAAAACACAAAGTCAGCAGTCTGGCTATGAATGTCTTTAATGTTTCCAAGATCAGAATCACATCAGGGTGTACAACCTCACCCCTGGCGCCGTTGCCCACCTCTCAATTTTAAATACACGTAGACATTGAGGGGTACCAGGAGGGGCTATGCGCTTACCTGCTGCTGAGTAATTGCATATGAGAGCATGAGGGTGGGAATGGATGTTTGTATCTGTGTGTGCCTGTTTGTCTGTGTCCATATGTCAGGTCGGGTATCAGACGCCACCTCTCTGGGGACATCTCAGGCCCTCCAAGGTATGGAGGCCTATCTCCCCCCACCACTCCCCCTGCCAGTGGCAGACGCCTTCAGACATCGGTGCATTGGTGGTTCTTTGTGTCTGGGGATGGGCGTCCAGGTACTGCTTGTCGGGGCCTGGAGCCTGGGGCTCGCTCGGGCTCCTTCGGGGGTGCGGTGCCTTTGGCCTCTCAGCCTGGGGCTTGGTCACTCTGGCACAGCTGGCTGCAGGCGGAGCTCACGGGCACGTCACGTTTAAATCATGCTTTTTATCTGTTTTTGTTTTTTAATGTTCTGTAAAGAACTTGGGATCACCTTGTTGTTGAATTGTGCGATATAAATAAACTTGCCTTGCATTTTGGCTGCTACCTCAAAGCACACTGTGCGCTGTCAATCTTACGTGCTGCACAATAATATTCAATATTTAGTATTTACAGTTATATTCACATAGATCATCGCGGTGATGTTGTTTATTATATTGCTCTCTTTTGTTTGCTTGTTTTCTCTTTTTTCTTTCTCAACAGGTGATCCAGGTGATTGATAGATGGATTTTTTGTCTGTTTGTTATGTTGGCTTGGACAACTTCCTACCAGACCCGTGGAAGTGGAAGCTTCAGTGAAGAAAGATTCCTGCTCCCAGCCGTTCATTGGCTCAGCATTTTAAACCCCTAAAGGGTCACCTGGCCTGTAAATAAACAGGGCCAATAAAAAAAATCACAAGAATAATACAAAACTTTCAGCCAGTTTATCTTAATACATTAACTTATTCTTGTGTACACAGTAATTCATAAATAAATAATGTATATTATCAATAAAGATTGATCTAAACAGTTTAACTGCTATGTGCAGATAAAGGTTGCATAGCTTTAAAACATTTGCTATCCAGCAAATATCAGTCAAACTCAACACAAAAGGAAACACAACAATGGTTCAAATTGTTTGGACCGGTGATCCAAATCAACTGGCGTTGGTCAAACAGATGTGTGGTAGACTTACTTTGAAGGAGCTGCTACCGACAAACCAGCAAATAAACACCAAATATTTCATCTGTGACATTTGTGAGGTTTCCTCAAACACACTCCGTCAGTCTTGTTGCTGTTGAACGACAAACTATTTAAAAATGTCGCGGGTTTACCTGGTCATATTCTCATTCACGGGGCGATCGCCAAAACAAAAGCAAACCATTAACACCACGCCGATGCTCTTCACAGGACAGCAAGAGTAACGATCAGGAGCATCTGGTCTTCGTTATCGTTCCCCTCGTGCGTGTTATTACTGCGATTTCAGCGTTTTCGCTTCACAACTAAAGTGTGCAGTTTACTTTGTGTGCACTCAAATGGAGTCAAGTCAATTAGCGCCACCTGTGGTCAAGTGCCATAGCCTACAGCCAGATGAACTTGTGACACACATCTGAGCCACGTTTGAATTCCTGTTTCATGCACAATATATTTGTAACTTTTTATTTTTTTCTGTTTTTGTGTCTTGCAAATAAACCTTTAAACTGATTGAAATGATGTTATGTATTTATTTTTGGCCTTTATCTACGGTGGCCCTGAGAGGCCAAACGGACTGCAACTTAAGAAAACACCAGCAATAAAAAAAAAAACCGCTGCAAAAGCACAAAAAACACAACTGAAATAGGAAAAAAGAAAACACAAATACAAAAAACGAAAACACAAATAGGAAAAAAGAAAACGGAAGTGTTTCTGGGGAGACAATAGTAATCAGTAATAAACAGAGCCAGTGTGACTAAGTGGAGCTTGTGAGAGTGAGTGGATTGAAGAAAGTGAGGGACTCAGATGTGTCAGTTGGTTTGTCTTTGTTTGTGAGTGTGGAGGAGAGATTGGGTTGGTTTTAAAGCTAAGTTAAGAATATTCTGAATTTCAATTCAATTTTATTTATATAGCACCAAATCACAACAACAGTCGCCTCAAGGCGCTTTATATTGTACAGTTTAATTTCCAAAACTTGCATATGATCTTCAGTTTGCAGCTGGACTATCACATAGCAGCTGGAGCAGTCTCACATGGAGGCCAGTCCACTGCTGCCACCTGTGGCCAAGTGCCATAGCCTACTACTAGATGAACTTGTGACACACATCTGCAGTAGAGGCTGAGTGGCTGCTCTCACACCTGGAGCATCCAAATCGACCCACAAACACGTTGAAAGATGCAATGCCATCAATGTGGATTGTCAAGACTGAGAGACCTCTTCCCTCTGACCCCTCCCCAAACCCTCAAACCCTCCTACCCACCTCGACATACAAACTCTGTGTGGCTTCACGTGTTCTGTTGATGTTTACATGATCGAAATAACTTGAACACAAACACAAACAAACAAAGAGGAAGACCGCACTGGAAGGAAACAACTACAAGTCCCAGCATCCTCTGTGTTTAGGGAGCAGCAGTGAAAGTGAAAGCAGGAGGAGGAAGGTGGAGCTGAGGCAGGTGAGTGTTAACATGAATATGTTTCTTCTTATGACATAAAATAATTCCACGCTGTTCGTGTCTGTGGGTGAAATTTGAGGCCGGTCGGCTCCTCTGAGCGCTGGTTTCCTGTAAGTAGAGAGGAAGTGAGTTTAGCTGAGCCTCCGTTTAGTGTGAGAGAGCAGGAGGAGAGTGAGAGCTGTGCTGAGGCAGGGTGAGTGTTAACACCGCTCTGACATTACTGTGTCTCTGTGGCGGGAACAACAGGCTCCGTCAGTGGAGGCAAAAATAATCAGACTTTGGTTTTTCAAAGGAAACAACTTTATGTCGGAAGTTCCCGCACGCTCATTGGATAACGAGGTGTCAATCTCGAGCTATTAGCCAATGAGCGTGCGGATTCACAGAAAGACCCGCCTTTATCACGGGACTTTAAAAACTACAATGGCGACAGAAACTCCGTGAGTGGAGTTCAGGGTGACGTTATGAAACTGTGACGTTTGAGCCACTTCCTGTTCTCAGTCCCAGCGTCCTGATCACCGAGGTTTCTGTTGCTCTGATATCTGATATTGATTATATTGGTAAACAGGCTGTAGCATAAACATCAAACACAGCTGAAGCAGTTTTTGGATGGTTGGCTTCAAATGATCCGTCGGTTTGAAAAGTAAAAACAATTTAAAAAGGTGAAGCTGATGCAGGGTGAGTGTTAACACCAGGACTTTAGAGGGAAGAAGAGTCACAGCTCAGCATGTTGTTGACGGGTTGTTGTTCAGTCGGGGGAAGACATCTGAATCATTGCAGGGGGAATGGCTTTCACAACTTTAATGAATTTACTCTGAGTACATGATATGCCATAATTATCTATGAATTTGTTATATGTTAACACATTTCCGTCATTGTCTAAAAGGTGTAAAACCGTCCAAATGCCATGATCCATCCAATCCTTATAAAAGATGGATTTTCTTTTATCGTATACATCTGTTGTTCCAAATCGAATTTGTATGTGGAGAAAAAATATGCTTGTGTATCATTTTCCAGTACTGGAGAACCTGTTTGTGAAAATTGGATAATTTAATTTGGAAATTTCAAAGTCGCACTTTATAAGAAATTCAATGCCACCCAGCTTCTCCAAAATTACTTTGGGGAAATAAAACCAAATACTGTTTGAATTATTTATGAAAGATTGCAACCATTTGAGTTTGATGGAACCATCATTGCTTCAAAATCAATCGCATTCAAACCTCCTTCTTCAAATGACTTCACTATATCATTCTTCCTAACATAATGTTGCTTGTTTCTCCAAATGTAATTGAAATTAATTTGATTTATATTATTGATTAGACTATTGGAAACATATAAACATTGTGATGGATAAATCAATCCAGAGATACCTTCTGTTTTAGTAAGCAAGACACGTCCAAAGATGGAGAGGTGTCTTTGTAGCCTGTAATCTTTTTGATTTCTGGGTAATTTGCTCAAAATGTAGATTTTCTCTATTATTTGTGTTCTTTGACATTATAATACCCAAATATTTAATGTCAGTTTTAACAGCTATGTTAAGAGAGCTACTAGGTCACAATCACGAATAGTTAATAATTTGCATTTTCTAATATTCAGGTACAAACCAGAAGCCTTTGAGAAAATTGAAATTTCATTCATGTTCTATAAAAACTGACGATTCCTCGTCTAACATTAAAGCGTTTAGATGTCCCAAAAGGTAAAGAAACAGAACTATTGAGTCAGAGTATAATAAAGAAATTAAATCTATGAAGTTTTGTTTACCAAAACCAAAATAGGGTAGAGCTTTTAAAATAAAAGGATGTTCGACCGTATCAAATGCCTTATAAAAGTCTAAAAAAAGAATCACACCATCATCTTCAATTAAGTGATTAGAATCCAGTAGATCTACAACCAATCTAATATTATTAGTGTGAATGCTTGAAAAGCATTCACAGTATTGTTCTTCTAATCTTTATTCTATTTTATTTATTAGTGTGAATGCTTGAAAAGCATTCACAGTATTGTTATTCGAATCTTTCTTATTAGTGTGAATGCTTGAAAAGCATTCACAGTATTGTTCTTCTAATCTTTATTAGTGTGAATGCTTGAAAAGCATTCACAGTATTGTTATTCGAATCTTTATTATTATTATTATTATTAGTGTGAATGCTTGAAAAGCATTCACAGTATTGTTATTCGAATCTTTATTAGTGTGAATGCTTGAAAAGCATTCACAGTATTGTTATTCGAATCTTTATTATTATTATTATATATTCCGTACGTTTTTTGGCATCTAACTCCTTCAAAACCGTTCAACTTAGAAAAACCATTCAAACACCGTTAGATTCCTATTCTTTTGGACAACACTGCTTCTATTTTTCATATTTTTAACATTTATATTTTTAATTTTATTCAACTTTATTCAACAAAAATTTATAATGTATTTCAATGGGGAGACCCTTCAAATCCTCATTCAACTTACTCATTTTTAAACTCTTACTACTTCCACATACATTGACATAGAGCCACCATTCAAACTTTAAAACGAAGACAAGACATTCAACTATTCAACTTGTATTTATCTTTTCAATATCTATTATACTTTTTCTTCAGTTCCAGTTTAAGTTTCATGATGTTTTTTCACCCGTTTCAGAGTTTATAATGGGTGTGTATGGGACGGAATGTTGGGGCTAGAGTGAGGCAGCTCAACTGCTAGAGTGAGAGGAGCAAAAAAATTAATCTTAAAATCTTTTTTAAAACTGCTGCTGTGTCCACAGCGTTTGCTCTACAGGTATGATTTTACCCTCAAAACGTAGCCATCGCTGTCCTCTTTCATCCAATGTGTTTACTATTGTACTAGGTGTTATGGTTCTTTCATAAATCTCACCAATGCACAGCCTCCTCCCTCCAACTCTTCCATAGACTCCAATGTTAAAATGTCTCAGAAGGTTGGTTTGAAAATCAGAAGAGCATGGTGTCTTTACACTGTCACCACGTCCATATAATAAGCTCCAGATGCATGAAAACTGAGAATTAGGTAGACTAGACATTGCTGTCGCTCACGGTGAAAGAATTTTGTCAATACGACTTTTACTTTTCATTTGGGAGCGATTTGTTTCGGCCTGACTTTTCTGTTCATTTTAAGCAGCAAAAGTGAGGTGCATGTCTGTGTCCGTGTGTATGGAGCCCTTGGGTGCGGTCACTATAGCAACCAGGCTCACACCTGCCTGCTTAACGAGCTCTCTCTCTCACTCTGCCAAGATTCATCTTAAACACTTCTCTTTCAACTGCTGCTGTGTCCACAGTGTTAAAGCCATCATTTTACCCTCAAAACGTTGTTCTCTTTCCAACATCTTGTCTTTCAAAGCTCAGAGATGTAAACTTTTTAAACTGTGTGGATCCAAGTGGAGGGATCACATTTTAGTCATTCAGTGATTCAAAGAATATGAACTTTTAATATTCTTTCAGATGTTTTCTGACTCTAAATGTTCTTTTCTCATTTCTTAGGGTTTTCTAATTTACAATTAAAACATTTTCAGTTTTTTTCCAACTTTTGCTTCTGTGTAACCTTCAGCTTTTAGCAGTTCAGCACCTTTGTTTTCAGGTTAAATTTGGTTGTTTTTTTTGTTTTGTTTTTATTTCATTCAATATTTTTAACTCAAAATTCAGCAATTAATTCATTTCAGTGCATACATTCAGATTCAAGCATTCACACTGCAGTTTCTTCAGAAAATGCACTTTCTAGTTATTATTATTATATATTCCGTACGTTTTTTGGCATCTAACTCCTTCAAAACCGTTCAACTTAGAAAAACCATTCAAACACCGTTAGATTCCTATTCTTTTGGACAACACTGCTTCTATTTTTCATATTTTTAACATTTATATTTTTAATTTTATTCAACTTTATTCAACAAAAATTTATAATGTATTTCAATGGGGAGACCCTTCAAATCCTCATTCAACTTACTCATTTTTAAACTCTTACTACTTCCACATACATTGACATAGAGCCACCATTCAAACTTTAAAACGAAGACAAGACATTCAACTATTCAACTTGTATTTATCTTTTCAATATCTATTATACTTTTTCTTCAGTTCCAGTTTAAGTTTCATGATGTTTTTTCACCCGTTTCAGAGTTTATAATGGGTGTGTATGGGACGGAATGTTGGGGCTAGAGTGAGGCAGCTCAACTGCTAGAGTGAGAGGAGCAAAAAAATTAATCTTAAAATCTTTTTTAAAACTGCTGCTGTGTCCACAGCGTTTGCTCTACAGGTATGATTTTACCCTCAAAACGTAGCCATCGCTGTCCTCTTTCATCCAATGTGTTTACTATTGTACTAGGTGTTATGGTTCTTTCATAAATCTCACCAATGCACAGCCTCCTCCCTCCAACTCTTCCATAGACTCCAATGTTAAAATGTCTCAGAAGGTTGGTTTGAAAATCAGAAGAGCATGGTGTCTTTACACTGTCACCACGTCCATATAATAAGCTCCAGATGCATGAAAACTGAGAATTAGGTAGACTAGACATTGCTGTCGCTCACGGTGAAAGAATTTTGTCAATACGACTTTTACTTTTCATTTGGGAGCGATTTGTTTCGGCCTGACTTTTCTGTTCATTTTAAGCAGCAAAAGTGAGGTGCATGTCTGTGTCCGTGTGTATGGAGCCCTTGGGTGCGGTCACTATAGCAACCAGGCTCACACCTGCCTGCTTAACGAGCTCTCTCTCTCACTCTGCCAAGATTCATCTTAAACACTTCTCTTTCAACTGCTGCTGTGTCCACAGTGTTAAAGCCATCATTTTACCCTCGAAACGTTGTTCTCTTTCCAACATCTTGTCTTTCAAAGCTCAGAGATGTAAACTTTTTAAACTGTGTGGATCCAAGTGGAGGGATCACATTTTAGTCATTCAGTGATTCAAAGAATATGAACTTTTAATATTCTTTCAGATGTTTTCTGACTCTAAATGTTCTTTTCTCATTTCTTAGGGTTTTCTAATTTACAATTAAAACATTTTCAGTTTTTTTCCAACTTTTGCTTCTGTGTAACCTTCAGCTTTTAGCAGTTCAGCACCTTTGTTTTCAGGTTAAATTTGGTTGTTTTTTTTGTTTTGTTTTTATTTCATTCAATATTTTTAACTCAAAATTCAGCAATTAATTCATTTCAGTGCATACATTCAGATTCAAGCATTCACACTGCAGTTTCTTCAGAAAATGCACTTTCTAGTTATTATTATTATATATTCCGTACGTTTTTTGGTATCTCACTCCTTCAAAACTGCTCAACTTAGAAAAACCATTCAAACACCGTTAGATTCCTATTCTTTTGGACATGAATGCTTCTACTTTTCTCATTTTTAACATTTATATTTTTAATTTTATTCAACTTTATTTAACAAAAATTTATAATGTATTTCAATGGAGAGACCCTTCAAATCCTCATTCAACTTATTCATTTTTAAACTCTTACTACTTCCACATACATTGACATAGAGCCACCATTCAAACTTTAAAACGAAGACAAGACATTCAACTATTCAACTTGTATTTATCTTTTCAATATCTATTATACTTTTTCTTCAGTTCCAGTTTAAGTTTCATGATGTTTTTTCACCCGTTTCAGAGTTTATAATGGGTGTGTATGGGACGGAATGTTGGGGCTAGAGTGAGGCAGCTCAACTGCTAGAGTGAGAGGAGCAAAAAAATTAATCTTAAAATCTTTTTTAAAACTGCTGCTGTGTCCGCAGCGTTTGCTCTACAGGTATGATTTTACCCTCAAAACGTAGCCATCGCTGTCCTCTTTCATCCAATGTGTTTACTATTGTCCTAGGTGTTATGGTTCTTTCGTAAATGTCACCAATGCACAGCCTCCTCCCTCCAACTCTTCCATAGACTCTAATGTTAAAATGGCTCAGAAGGTTCGTTTGAAAATCAGAAGAGCATGGTGTCTTTACACTGTCACCACGTCCATATAATAAACTCCACAGGCATGAAAACTGAGAATTCAGTAGACTAGACATTGCTGTCGCTCACGGTGAAAGAATTTCGTCAATACGACTTTTACTTTTCATATGGGAAGAATTTGTTTCGGCCTGACTTTTCTGTTCATTTTAAGCAGCAAAAGTGAGGTGCATGTCTGTGTCCGTGTGTATGGAGCCCTTGGGTGCGGTCACTATAGCAACCAGGCTCACACCTGCCTGCTTAACGAGCTCTGTCTCTCACTCTGCCAAGATTAAATCAAAAATGTGTGTTACATCTAAGCAGTTGTAGTAAGATTAACTTTTTCAATAGGTACAGTAAGACAGGTTTGACAGGCTTTTGCCACAGATTAACAGTATGTCAGTAGTTAATATAGGCTAACTGAATAGAGCCCTGAATTATTGCCCTGTTAAATTCAAGTTGATTGTGTATTGGTGGACTTGTCTTCTCCACACAGGTTTTTCATACCTCGGCAGTTTTAGTCAGTTGATGACTTTAAAATAATCTTTTCTGACTGGATAATTAAAGCTCACAACATCTACCTGTCTGTAGTGTATTTTCCCACATTTTAAATAATCGAATCTCATTTAATGTCACTGTTTTTAGTCTGTATAGTTTATCTCCCCACGAATACGCTCAAAGTAGTCTTAAAATAAAATCCATAAAACAGTTCAAGATGACATACTTTTTATTTGCTAATTTAATGCCAGTTGCCCTCTTTCCTGAGTATAAGCGAATGAGTGACATAAAGAGAAAAAGTACCAATTTGTATGCTGGTGAGTCTTGTGTATTTTTTTCTCTGTCTCTCTATGACAGAGAAATATATATGCTCATTATTGATGTTCAAACTGATGCTCAAATTTCCAAGCACCACCTGAACGCCTCATCAGTCTTTAACTAATCACTGCACCAACTGCCGTCATTCCGCTTTGCTCTCTGCTGTGGTAAGTACAATACACTCAGTACAGCACTGTTTTAGTTTTATGATGGTAAAAATACATGTTTGACATTTAAACTCACATATCAAGTCTTTTTAAAGTTCAACAGAGTTCAAAGAATAAAGAAAGCAAAAAAAGAATAACCTTTGCTACCATTTATATAGGTTTATGACTTTTGCTGTTAGCAGCAGTGCTAACGCTAGCTTCAATGCTAATGCTAGCTATAGTGCTAACACTAGCCTTAGCAGTTGTTAACTGACAAAAAGAATATTCTTGTGATATTCCTGTGATATTTATTGGCGGTCAGTGAGACAAAAGTAACAAATGAGATTTATTATTGCCATTGTGCCTCAGTTTTAACAGTAGGAGTACTTTATGACTTTTGCTGTTAGTAGCAGTGCTAATGCTAGCTTCGATGCTAATGCTAGCATCAATGCTAACGCTAGCTATAGTGCCAACACTAGCCTTAGCAGTTTTTAACTGACAAAAAGAATATTCCTGTGATATTCCTGTGATATTTATTGGCGGTCAGTGAGACAAAAGTAACAAATGAGCTTTATTATTGCCATTGTGCCTCAGTTTTAACAGTAAGAGTGCTAGTTCTACCAGCAGTGCTAACACTAACTGAAGTGCTAACGCTAGCAGGAATGCTAGCGTTAGCAGCGATGCTAAGGCTAGTAACAGTCTAACAGTAGCCTTATATAAGTACTTAAATAAATACTTCAGTTAATTAGTTTGAATTATAAAATGGCTGCTGTATCAGCTGGTGTGCTATATTACTCTATAATTACCCTGCTGACTATAAGTTCAGTGTATCATGTCGTGTGGGCTTTGTTTTTTTGTTAGTCTGATAACACTGTACAGACAACTAACATGTTATTTCTTGTCTTACACTTTCAGGAACTTGACTCACATCTGTGCTTTGCCTGGTAGGTGTGCACATACTGTTAGAGAAGTAGACCAAAATTTAAAAAAAAGAGTCTGACTAATATAAGCTTTAAAGTGATGGGTTCAAACTTTGTGCTAGACCTTTTAAACACATTTTTATAATAAATACACATAAGTTCAGCTTAACAATTGGGCTAAAATATTTTTTTCGTACATTTTTGCACATTACATGTGATTAGTTAACAATTCACTCAATCATATTTGTATTTAAAAATATTATTGCTGAATTTAATTAAATATTTATTCTTTTAAAAAGTGCCAAATTGTGCAACTTTTTGCACATGGCAGCCGACAACAGTTTAGCTTGAATATTTGTTTTGTCCTTTTTCAGTAGTCACAATTAGTTCATACAATTACCATGTGATATAATTTTATTAAAATTATTTTTTTTTTCTTGTTTTTTGTTCACAGTGTGCAGAAGAAGAACAAGGACCAGATCTCCAGTCTTCTATCTCACATCCCAACCCCCCAACCCCTCTATCTTCTGTCCTACTCCACCTGTTGTCTCTGCCTTCTTTCCATCTATATTTCACCCTGTGGTTTGTGAGAAATTTTGCCAAACCAAGAATCTTATTGCGGTTTGATTTAAAGCCGTGTCTCTCCTGCTCTGTCTGTTCTCTCTGCTAAATTTTCTCTCTACCTGTTTTTCACTCTTTGGCTTGCTGCTGAAAAATGCACAAGCCAATAAAACAATAAAGAGTGCATATTTTGCCTCAACCTGAGAACAAACTGAACAAACAAAGAAAACTCTGCGGTTTGATTTAAAGCCGTGTCTCTCCTGCTCTGTCTGTTCTCTCTGCTAAATTTTCTCTCTACCTGTTTTTCACTCTTGGCTTGCTGCTGAAAAACGCCAAGCCATTAAAGCAATAAAGAGTGCATATTGCCTCTACCTGAGAACAAACTGAACAAATAAAGAAAACTCTAATTCACGGTTTGATTGTGATTTCCCAGCCGTGTTTCTCCTGCTCTGTCTGTTCTCTCTTCTAAATTTTCTCTCTAGCTGTTTTTCACTTTGCGCTTGCTGCTAAGTTGTGCCAAGCCAATAAAGAGAGTGCATATTATTCTCTTGACTGACAAACTGTCAAACAAACAAAGACATCTGTTTCTGAGAAATAAAAACTGAAATATAAAGACAAAGAAAACATCTCCTGCTCTGTGCCACTCTTATTTTATAAACATATTTTCTAAAGACTAAGAGAAACACTTGTGTAAAAATGCCAAGGAAGCAGAAAAAGTCACAAGCTGCAAAACAACGCTGGAAGAAGTTCCATGAGTTTCATGAAGTACCAACATGTGAACAAGCTGAGTGTGATTTTCCTCAGAGCTCTGCAGAAGACTTTGTGTCTGCAAAGACCAATGCTGATGGTGTCAAACAGGCAGGTCAACATGTTCCTGCACATGTACCACAGGTATCCTATGCAGATGCTGTAAAGATTGGATTGCAGCATGAATTTAATGATCATCAGGTAAACCATAGAGACCAACCTGAGGTGTCAAGTGCCCCACAGGTGGGTTATGCTGATATTGTAAAAAGAGGCCGTCACAGTGATGTGGCAGGACCATCTCATGCAGAAAGAGTGAACTTTGAAAACCAGCCCTCTGTTACACATATCTGTGCATCTCACAGCCAGGCTCATCCCAAATATGGAGACTCCAGAAACAAGCAGTGCACATGTAACTCACTCACATTTCTTGCTTTCCTTCATGAGAATGATAACATGACTACAGCTGACCTTAATCTGGTCTTGGATAAAGGTGATGTGATGTACAAAGAGGCCAAGAAAAGATTTCCTAAAAATATTCATTTGGCAACCGATGAGCTGCCAGACAAAGTTGATGCTCGCTGGTCTATGTATGATGTCGACATGACACAGCCTTCCCGGTATGGGACATTTGAAGAACCTCCAGAGGAAGCAGTAGATACCTTTCTCAGCTTAGAAGCAGGACTGAGCTGCCTGTTGTCAGATGTGCAGTATGCCTTATTGATTATGAGTGGATTGTGTATCGCAGTGTTCAGATCCACATCAGGCAAATATGGTTTCTTTGATCCACACTCCAGAACACCCAGTGGTCTTCCTCTACTACTACAGTCACGTAATCGTGGTACAGCAGTGATGCTGAAATTCACACTCCTCAGTGACATGATTAAGAGGATCCAAGATTCTTATGAAATGATGGAGATATCACCCTCTTGTAACTATGAACTGAAGCCTGTGCAGTTCTACAGTATGAGCACAGTCAACCTGAGTGATACTATCACAGACACAGTCTGCAGACCAACAGCTGCCACTGCTGTGGCACCTACTCACTCTGATACAACTGTTGATGAAGCAAACTCCTCTTCTCCAAGGAGAAACACAACCACTGATCTTACTGAGATCTCTCCAATGTCTGTTTGTACACCACTGGAGAAACAACAAGAAGTCCGTATGACTCAGTTCACATCACACGAAGCTCCTCAAAATGAATTTACTTTTATAACTACCAAAGAACTATCGAGTGACTTTAATTTCCTTCCATCAAATGATGTTTTTTCCTGTCAGTCAAGGACTGCAATAAAAAATGGTGCTAACTGTGATCTTTCTGATACAGTTATACAAAAAATCTATAAACTGACAAAAGTTAATAAACAGCAAAGGCGCAAAATGAAAAGAAGATTAATGGCATCAGACAAACCAAGAAATCAGAGAAAAGAAAACCAAAAAAGGAAAGAACGACAAAAGTACGCTTCAAATAAAGATTACAAAGAAAAGAAGAAATCTTCTACAAGCGAGGCATATAAAAACAATCCTGAAGTTAGACAGAAACATCAACAATATATTAAAAGACGCTACTGTGAGAACGATGAATTCAGAAAGAAACAACAACAATATATTAAAAGACGCTACTGTGAGAACGATGAATTCAGAAAGAAACAACAACAATATATTAAAAGACGCTACTGTGAGAACGATGAATTCAGAAAGAAACAACAACAATATATTAAAAGACGCTACTGTGAGAACGATGAATTCAGAAAGAAACAACAACAATATATTAAAAGACGCTACTGTGAGAACGATGAATTCAGAAAGAAACAACAACAATATATTAAAAGACGCTACTGTGAGAACGATGAATTCAGAAAGAAACAACAACAATATATTAAAAGACGCTACTGTGAGAACGATGAATTCAGAAAGAAACAACAACAATATATTAAAAGACGCTACTGTGACAATGCTGAATTTAGACAAAAACAAAAAAACTATATCACTAAAAGGTATCAAGAGAGCCCAGATTTCAGAGAGAGACAGAGATCTCGAGTGACTCAGCGTTATGCACGTGATAACGCATTCAGAGTAAGACACAAACAACTAATGAAACAACTAATGCGAGACAGGTATCAAAGTAATCTTGCCTTCAGGATTATGCACAATATGAGATGTGCAATGAAAATAAAAAGGAAATACAGATGGGTGAACAGACAAACCCAAGAGAGTGACAACAGTGTGATCAACGAGGCCATATCTGTGTTCAAATCACAAATCAAAGCTGGACCATCATACCCATGTACTGTATGTTTCAAGGCTTCATTTCCAAACCAAGTACGACCCTGCAGAAGGTCAAATTATGTCAAAAACCCACATGTAGTTACAACATGTTTGACAGGAAAGTTTGTTCATGTTTGTGATGAAAACTGCAGAAATGAGCAGTGCAATGTTCCCGATGAGAGAAAGAGAGAGTGGATTTGTCACACCTGCCACGATCATCTTAAAAATGGATCCATGCCAGCACTTGCTGTTGCCAATAAGTTGGATCTTGCTGATATTCCAGCTGAACTTTCTGATCTCAACATACTGGAGAGACATCTCATAGCCAAGTGCATACCATTTGCCAAGATCATTCCTCTTCCCAAAGGCAGACAAAGAGCAATTAGAGGAAATGTGGTCTGTGTCCCATCAGAGGTACAGGAAACTGTTGAAACACTACCTCGATTGAGAATTAATTCTCAGGTCATGAGAGTAAAATTGAAGAGACGCTTGTCTTACAAAGGTCATCAGCTGTTTCAGACTGTAAGCTGGTCTAAACTTGTGCAAGCACTGCATAAACTCAAGCAGATTCATCCACAGTATAAGGATGTGAGCATCAGAGATGATGCTGAGCTGTGTGATCCAACTCTTCCTGATGAAGATGATGAGGATGATGATGATGAAAACATGAATGAGGACGATTATGATGAGGCTGATTTAATGGAAATTGACAGCTGTGAGAAAAATGCACTGAGTGAAGCACAAAATATAAATGAACAGGACATTGACATGTTACCCTGTGATGGTGAACAATCGCATGAACAGATGAGAGATGATTCAGAGCAAGCAGATGGACTGACTAATGGTGGTTTTGCACTCGAGTCCTGTTTGCAGCCCCCTGATGTGGCTGAGGAGATATTATGTTTCAGTGAAGGAATCTACTCTGTTGCTCCTGCAGAGAGAAACAATCCAATAAGTTTTTTCAAAACACCTAAACTGGAGGCCATGGCCTTCCCTGTGCAGTTTCCTACAGGCCAAAACACACTTGATGAAAGAAGGCTGATCAAAGTATCCCCCAGTGGGTATTTCAAATCAAGACTTTTCTGCATTGATGATCGTTTTGCCAAAGACACAAACTATTTATTCTTTGCACAGTTTGTGACTGAAATACACTTGGCTACATCCAGCATGACAGTACAGTTAAGGAAGGCAAAGCCTCTGACCAGAGATGGTAGAAAAATAACCTCAGGCATGTTACAAGATAAACATGAGGTGGAGAAACTGGTGCGAAATAAAGATGCAGTGAGATTCATGCAGCCTCTGAGAGGAACCCCAGCCTATTGGGAGAAAACAACAAGAGATCTTTTTGCCATGATCAGACAGTTGGGAACTCCCACGTTCTTTTGCACATTTTCAGCTGCTGAAATGCGCTGGCCTGAAGTGATCGAGGCAATAACAAGGCAGCAAGGTGAACAAGTGAATTTTGAAGGACTCGACTGGTCAGCAAAGTGTGACATCCTGAGAAGCAATCCTGTCACAACAATGCGCATGTTTGACAAGAGAGTTGAAGCATTATTCAGAGATTTACTCTTATCTCCCGCAGAGCCACTTGGCAAAGTCATTGACTACTTTTACAGAGTTGAGTTTCAGCACAGAGGAAGCCCACACATACACTGCCTCCTGTGGGTAGAAGGTGCTCCTGTGTTTGAGGAGGATGATGAGCAAACTGTTCTTGATTTTATAAACAAATACATCACAGCTCAGCTGCCTGATCCACATAAACAACCCGAACTGTACAAAAAAGTAACAGAAGTGCAAAAACACAGTAAGAACCACACAAAGACATGCTTTAGGAGTTTAAGCTCCGGGTGCCGTTTTGGTTTTCCCAAACCACCCTGCAATGAGACAATGATCACAAGACCCAGTGAGGATGATGCACTGGAAGTAGAAACGGCAAAGAACAAGCTCAGACCACTGAACCAGCTGCTGAATGAACCTGAAACTGCTTCCATGAGTTTAGAGCAGCTCTTGGAAAGATGCAAGTTGACACATGCAGAATATCAGAGATACCTGAATAAAATGAACATGAGGAGTACGATCATACTAAAGCGTGATCCAAAAGACTCTTGGATAAACGGCTATAATCCACATCTGCTTGAAGCCTGGAACAGTAATATCGACATAAGCTTTGTTTTAGATGCTTTTGGTGCTGCAAATTATTTAATGAAATATATATCAAAAAAAGAGGGCGGGCTATCTGAGTACCTGAAAACTGTCATTGAGAACTCCCATAAGGACAGTGTAAATGAGTGCGATGAAATGAGAGCCGTCATGCAGGCATATTCAAAGAAGCGAGAGATCAGTGCACAGGAGTGTGTTGCTCGTGCATGTGGTCTTCACATGAAGCAATGCTCACGTGCTGTAATATTCATTCCAACTGATGATAATCCTGTGAAAATGAGTCGTCCCCTGTCAGTTCTGGACAACACAACACCTGAGTCTTCCAATGTTTGGATGACATCTTTGAATGACAAATACAAAGCCAGACCTGAAACACCAGAGTATGAGGAGATGTGCATGGCAGACTTTGCTGCTACTTGCAGGATTGTCTATGGCCAACAGAAAAAAGGTAAAGATGTTTTGCCCCTTCTCAATGAGATGGGGTTTGTGCAAAGGCGCAAAAACAATAAGCCTGCTATCATCAGATTTCACCGCTGCTCACAAGAAAAACATCCAGAGCAATATTACGGAAGACTGCTTAAACTGTACCTTCCTCATCGTTCAGACCACGAACTGAAAACACCATCGTTGCCAACCTATCAGGCTTTCTATGGTGCTGGCTGTGTACAGCTACCAGGTACTGACCATCTTGAGTACGTGCAACACATTGTCAAAAGAAACAGAGAAAAATATGAGAAAAACAGTGAGGAGATCGAGAGCGCTGTTGAGGAATATGAGCAGAACAGAGGTGTGACTGACGAATGGTGTAATCTGGCACCTGAATCAGATCTCGTAAGGTTGCCACTTGTCGAACAAGAAAGAGAGCGAGACAATGAAAATGAACAGGAAGATGTGCCCGACTACAGCCGTCAGGCTGATGCTTCAACAGAAGTCAGAGCCATCAGGGAACCCCCTGCTATTGATCCCACATTGTTACGTCAGATGTTTCAGAATCTGAACAAGAAGCAAGCCTGCATATTTTATGCAGTTAGAGACTGGTGCATTAAAAGAGTCTGTGCTCTAAATCCAGAGCAGTTTTTCTTTTATATTAATGGTGGTGCTGGAACAGGAAAATCACATCTTATCAAATGCATCTACTCAGAAGCATCTAAGATACTGAGCAAAGTGCCCAGATATGCAGACGACGTTGACATATCAAAACCCACCGTCCTGTTAACTGCTTTCACTGGGACTGCAGCTTTTAACATTTCTGGAACAACACTGCATTCTCTTCTCAAGCTGCCTAGAAGCTTAAAACCTCCCATTCAGGGACTTGGCAATCAGCTGGATGAAGTCAGATCAGAACTTTTGAATGCTGAAATAATCGTCATTGACGAAGTGTCTATGGTGTCAAGACATCTGTTTGCATATGTAGATGCAAGACTCAAACAGATCAAAGGGACTCGGAGACCCTTTGGAGGCATGTCAGTCATTGCTGTCGGAGACTTCTATCAGCTACCCCCAGTGCGACAGTCTAAACCTCTCTGTGTGCACGACCCGTCTGAGATCGACCTGTGGCGGGAGCATTTTCAGATGATCACTCTGACTGAGATTATGCGTCAGAAAGATGATGTTGTCTTTGCAGAGATGCTGAACAGAATTCGTGTGAAAGGAAAGTTGGATGAGCTTTGCGAAGCAGATAGAAATTTGTTGTCACAGGCCATAACTGAACCAGCCCTTTGTCCAACTGATGCGTTGCACATTTTTGCAACTAATAAAGAAGTGGATGCACACAACTCTGCAACACTGGCTCTGCTCCACACTCATATCATTGACATCCATGCAGATGATTATAGAAAAGATCCTAGAACTGGCAGAATGGCACTTCAAGACAGACCATTGAAAGGAGGTAAAAACGAGTTACCAGACACACTGAAAGTTGCAGAAGGAGCTCGTGTCATGCTCACCAGAAACATTGACATACAAAATGGTTTGGTTAATGGAGCTTTTGGAATACTACTTAGAGTAGTTCACTCTGAAAACGACCAACACATCATCAAGCTTGGACTTAAAATGGATAATGAGACATCTGGAAAGAATAACCGCACACCAGCAGACGACATGGTGTACATTGAGAGAGCAGAGGAGAATCTGAAGCAGAAAGGAGTGGTACGAAGACAGTTCCCAGTGAAGCTGGCCTTTGCATGTACAATACATAAGGTACAGGGTATGACAACTACATCAGCTGTTGTCTCTCTTAAGAGCATTTTTGAGCCCGGCATGGCCTACGTAGCTGTCAGTAGAGTGACGTCTCTCAGTGGACTGTATCTTCTTGATATGGAGGAGAAAAAAATATTCACCAACCCAGAAATCACTGCAGCGCTTGAGAACATGAGACAAGCCAACCTTGATGACATGATGCCTCTTCTACACGTGAGGCAAACACTGAGCAGGTCAGAGGTTTTCACCATTGTTCATCATAATACAGAGGGACTGCCAGCTCACATTAATGACATCAAAAGTCACCATGAATTGTGTCTAGCAGATGTTTTGTGCCTAACAGAAACACACCTGCGGGGCTCTTTTGTCGCAGAGAGTCTCCACTTGGAAAATTACAATTTGTTCAAACGCAACAGACACCTGTCCTACACAAACTTTCCCCAGATGGCAAACAGAAGTGGTGGTGGAGTTGCTGTTTATGTGAAAAGTGACATTCAAGTGCATGAAAAACAGTACATCCATAATGTAACTGACCTTGAATTTCTGGCTTTAAAGGTTGAAGCACCAGTCAGTGCTCTGATTGCAGTTGTATACAGACCTCCAAACTACACTCTGAGGCCATTCCTGAAAAACCTGGTAAGCCTATTAGACTCATTGGAGATCATGGACTGTCATCCCATCATAGTTTGTGGTGATTTTAATGAGAATGTTTTATCCAGTGCAAACAAACCAATCCTGGAGCTGTTTGAGTCTAGGGGATACGCACAGGTCATCACTGCCCCTACCACAGAGAAGAACACACTGCTTGACCTAATTTTCATTTCTCAGTCAGTTCGATGTCTCCATTCTGGAGTCATGAAGACATACCATAGTTACCATGACCCAGTATACTGTGTATTGTCCTGTGATGATTCATGATCTAGATCTTTGAATACAGTAAGTAATATCTATATTTTTGAATGACTTAAGAAAGTAGAGCGATGCTTGAACTCCAGAAAGAAGTCCAGACGCTTTTCTTTGCAAGCTCCTTTGACTACGATGACCTGGATGAGAACCTTCACAGACATAAAGTAGAGCGATATTTAAAAGTTGACGCCCTGCATTGCAGTATAATGTTTGAATTGTTTACATAAAATACAATTACATGAATTAAGTAATGATATCAGTAAAAGATGACAATTTTATTTATTACAGAAAATCTAAAATTCACTAACAGTAACCTATAAATGTCAGAAAAATCAAATATAGCAGTTTAAAATGAATAGTGTAGGCATATCCTCTCCGCAGCCAGGCTTCAACATCCTGCCAGGCTGCCCCAGTCTCACTGTGGCTGGGAGGGAGGGAGGGTGGACCAGAGGATTGCCTACACAACACATAAATGTTCAACAGCTTCTTCATTGTTTCTGAGAGAACAATAATGACTAAAGGTTGCTTTTTAAAAAAACAAACAAACAAACCTAATTACAGCAATAATGACAGTTAAGCCACTTTATGTGTGCCTCTATTTTGAAATACTATTTACAAAAATGTTATTATTTTGGTTTGTTATAAACTTTAAACTTTTTCAAAAGTATACGATTATATTTTTGGACCAATTTTATTATGAAACATAAATTTTTATGAGCTTTTATCATGTTTCTGGCCAGTGCAATCATCAGGGTGGGTCTGGGTTGATAACTGCACATTTCTGGCCAGAAATGTTTCAGCAGTGTTACATATGTAGTGCATATGTTACACTTGCTTTCTGTTACCAGCTGATACCCTACATTTGTATAGACATTGGATGGTGTGAGGTTGGGGAGTTGAGTGGGAGGGGGGGGGGAGGGTACGGTGGGAGTTGAGGGGGGGGGGGGGTTTCCTTTCCTGTTAGGTTTCCTTTTTTTTTCTTTTTTTTTTTTTAAGCAAGACACAGTCCTCCTGTGTCTTCTCCAAGCTTCACATGTAAAATCCAACAATGTGAAGCACATAGCAGCCAGAAACTGTAATGCCACAGATCAGAGAAACTTCATCATCACCATCTTCATCGCCATACGATCAGAGCGTGAGACTTCACATCTGGAGCACAGGAGAGATTCTGTGATAAGTCCTCCTTCTAGCTTGTCCCACAAGCAGCCGGTGAGATTTACTCACAACAAAAAGGGTTAATGACATAATTTTCATGAAAACATGTGTTCATTCTTTGTGAAGTGTTTAAATTGTGTTTTCACTTGACCTTAGGAGTGTTAGAGTGTATTGTAATGTCTGTACTCAGGTGTTTCCCTCTGTGATCCATCCCCTTCAGAGCTGAGACACTCAGGACTGAACAGACGGCACAGTTTCTGTGACTGAGCCTCCAAAACACCTTCTTTGAAACCACTCATGATAGAAGGGCTTCATATTTGCAGCAGCACTACTACAGGTATTCAGTTTATTACAGGATGTGTTTGTTTCTTAGGACCAGCTCTGAGTGCACACTACCTAACATATACACCTTTCTGTTCATTACAAACCCACTACTCTGGATCATATGGCCAGTTGGCAGGAATGTTGCTGCAGGAAAACATCCCTGGAGATCACCATCATTGTCAGACTGACTGTGCCTCCTCTGTGCAGTGTCAAGATCCTCCCTAAATGAGTGTGTAAGTTAACATTTTCATTATTTTATTCCCTTTGACAAGACAAGTATCACTGATATTTACATTTACAACTACATATTCCTGTTTTCTGCTCTTCTTTTAAAGTCCTCAGCTATCCTGCTTCTGTGCTGCTTGCCACACATCAAACACTGGCCGGATGACAGGGAGGATCCACTCTGAAGTCACTGGACATGATGAGGATCATATGGGACTTTATAGTTTCACAGAAACGATGTGCTCTGTGATTACAGGTTTTAAATGGACATAATGACTGCCTCTCTCTGATCAACAGGCTAAAGGATTGTTGTCATTGTTAGTGCTCTGTACAATGTATGCTTATTTAGTATTTCATCACAGAGCAAACCTTTTTTTCTTTAACATATTTTTATTTTTTTATTTGTGGGGATAGGTTAATTGATTAATCCAAATTGTCACTAGGTGTGAATGTGCGAGTGAATGTGAGTGTGAATGGTTGTCTGTCCCTGTGTGTTGGCCCTGTGACAGACTGGCGACCTGTCCAGGGTGTACCCCGCCTTTCGCCCTATGACAGCTGGGATAGGCTCCAGCGCCCCCCGCGACCCTGGAAAGGATAAGCGGAAGCGAATGGATGGATGGATATTTTTATTTTGTTCTAATGTTGAATTAACTGTGGGGATTTTTTTTAAGTGGGCACTCGGGATGTCATATGACCAGAAATGTGGTAACTGGAATTCAACAGTATGGAAGAAAAAATCTGCTAAGAACAAAACACACACAAAACCCCCCAAGAAAATTCAAATTCATTCCATGTAATCCAATCTAAAACATTTTAAACTGCTGAACAGCAACACAAACAGCGTTAAAAAACAGTGTTAACAGAATGATTATGATGATTTTGTACCAAAGTTTCAGGTCACATGGCACACCTAGTGTGTAGTGTGGGGTATCAGCTGGTAAGTATAGGTTTTTTTTTTCATATTTGTGTCCTTAGAGTTCAGATAGATAAAGCCTTGTGTATAATAATTAGTCATAACCACAACTCAAAGTCAGGGACTAACTAATTTTGGGACTTTGTGTCTGAGCCCAGGTTAAAACAATGTGTAAAAAAGCATTTAGTGGCATGGCTGAACAATGCTGTATTGATACTTATTTATCCATGTTCACAAAAAGGACTAATGTGTTTATTTGATTATTTGCATGTGTTAAACTGTGTCACCACCTTACGCTTTCATTTGACTTTACTCAAAAATCTCTATACAGTTCTCTTTTACCACTGTGTGGACTCTGTTTACATTAAAACATAAAGAAGAATGAGTAATAAAAAGATGTGTAGACAGATTAAGTAGACCGATAGAAACAGCTGTTCAGCCATGTTCTAAGAAACCAACACAATTTAAAGGTTCAGGATTGTGGTTTTAAAAGTTGAATTTTCATGTATTTCATATCTTGCTTATTATTTTTATTTACTTATTTAATTTAGTTATTTTTATTTATTCTACTAGTCCTTTTCAGAAAGAAGCTGTAAAATATGACTTAAGATTTTTATGTTATTTTCTATGACATACAAAACAAATTGATGTATGTAATACTATTAAACATGATATACACATGTGTATATGTCTGAAAAACATTATGCTGTATATTAAAGTTTGTATTTTCTCCAGAATTTTTGTTCATCTTTTAAGTTCATTTCAATTAGAAGAATTTGAACTTTTAATATTCATTCAGAGGTTTTCTGACTCTAAATTTTCTTTTGTCATTACTCATCTTTTTATTATTTACATTTTAAACATGTTTAGCTTTTTTCCAACTTCTTCTGTGTGAACATCAGCTTTCAAAAGTTCTGCACTTTTGTTTTCAGGTGAAAATTTCTGTATTTTCCAGCTCATTCAGAATTTTTAACTTAACATTCAGCAATTAATTCATTTCAGTGCATACATTCAGATTCAAGCATTCACACTGCAGTTTCTTCAGAAAATGCACTTTCTAGTTATTATATCATCTTCCGTACGTTTTTTGGCATCTAACTCCTTCAAAACCGTTCAACTTAGAAAAACCATTCAAACACCGTTAGATTCCTATTATTTTGGACATGACTGCTTCTATTTTTCTCATTTCTAACATTTATATTTTTAATTTTATTCAACTTTATTCAACAAAAATTTCCCATGTATTTCAATGGGGAGACCCTTCAAATTCTCATTCAACTTACTCATTTTTAAACTCTTACTACTTCCACATACATTGACATAGAGCCACCATTCAAACTTTAAAACGAAGACAAGACATTCAACTATTCAACTTGTATTTATCTTTTCAATATCTATTATACTTTTTCTTCAGTTCCAGTTTAAGTTTCATGATGTTTTTTCAGCCGTTTCAGAGTTTATAATGGGTGTGTATGGGACGGAATGTTGGGGCTAGAGTGAGGCAGCTCAACTGCTAGAGTGAGAGGAGCAAAAAAATTAATCTTAAAATCTTTTTTAAAACTGCTGCTGTGTCCGCAGCGTTTGCTCTACAGGTATGATTTTACCCTCAAAACGTAGCCATCGCTGTCCTCTTTCATCCAATGTGTTTACTATTGTCCTAGGTGTTATGGTTCTTTCGTAAATGTCACCAATGCACAGCCTCCTCCCTCCAACTCTTCCATAGACTCTAATGTTAAAATGGCTCAGAAGGTTCGTTTGAAAATCAGAAGAGCATGGTGTCTTTCCACTGTCACCACGTCCATATAATAAACTCCACAGACATGAAAACTGAGAATTTGGTAGACTAGACATTGCTGTCGCTCACAGTGAAAGAATTTTGTCAATACGACTTTTACTTTTCATTTGGGAACGATTTGTTTCGGCCTGACTTTTCTGTTCATTTTAAGCAGCAAAAGTGAGGCGCATGTCTGTGTACGTGTGTATGGAGCCATTGGGTGCGGTCACTATAGCAACCAGGCTCACACCTGCCTGCTTAACGAGCTCTGCCTGCCACTGTGCCAAGATTCATCTTAAACACTTCTCTTTCAACTGCTGCTGTGTCCACAGTGTTACAGCCATCATTTTACCCTCAAATTGTCGCCATTATTGTTCTCTTTCCAACACCGTATCTTTCAAAGCTCAGGCATTTAAACTTTTTAAACTGTGTGGATCAAAGTGGAGGGATCACATTTGAGTCATTCAGTGATTCAAAGAATATGACCTTTTAATATTCATTCAGATGTTTTCTGACTCTAAATGTTCTTTTCTCATTTCTTAGGGTTTTCTAATTTACATTTAAAACATTTTCAGTTTTTTTCCAACTCCTTCTTCTGTGTAACCTTCAGCTTTTAGCAGTTCAGCACCTTTGTTTTCAGGTTAAATTCGGGTTTTTTTTGTTTTTGTTTTTTTAATCTCATTCAATATTTTTAACTCAAAATTCAGCAATTAATTCATTTCAGTGCATACATTCAGATTCAAGCATTCACACTGCAGTTTCTTCAGAAAATGCACTTTCTAGTTATCTATTATTCCATATTCCGTACGTTTTTTGGCATCTAACTCCTTCAAAACCGTTCAACTTAGAAAAACCATTCAATCACCGTTAGATTCCTATTCTTTTGGACATGACTGCTTCTATTTTTCTCATTTTTAACATTTATATTTTTAATTTTATTCAACTTTATTCAACAAAAATTTATAATGTATTTCAATGGGGAGACCCTTCAAATTCTCATTCAAATTCCTCCTCTTTAAACTGTATCTACTTCCACATACATTGACATAGAGCCACCATTCAAACTTTAAAACGAAGACAAGACATTCAACTATTCAACTTGTATTTATCTTTTCAATATCTATTATACTTTTTCTTCAGTTCCAGTTTAAGTTTCATAATGTTTTTTCACCCGTTTCAGAGTTTATAATGGGTGTGTATGGGACGGAATGTTGGGGCTAGAGTGAGGCAGCTCAACTGCTAGAGTGAGAGGAGCAAAAAAATTAATCTTAAAATCTTTTTTAAAACTGCTGCTGTGTCCGCAGCGTTTGCTCTACAGGTATGATTTTACCCTCAAAACGTAGCCATCGCTGTCCTCTTTCATCCAATGTGTTTACTATTGTACTAGGTGTTATGGTTCTTTCATAAATGTCACCAATGCACAGCCTCCTCCCTCCAACTCTTCCATAGACTCTAATGTTAAAATGGCTCAGAAGGTTCGTTTGAAAATCAGAAGAGCATGGTGTCTTTCCACTGTCACCACGTCCATATAATAAACTCCACAGGCATGAAAACTGAGAATTCAGTAGACTAGAAGCTGCTGTCGCTCACGGTGAAAGAATTTTGTCAATACGACTTTTACTTTTCATTTGGGAACGATTTGTTTCGGCCTGACTTTTCTGTTCATTTTAAGCAGCAAAAGTGAGGTGCATGTCTGTGTACGTGTGTATGGAGCCCTTGGGTGCAGTCACTATAGCAACCAGGCTCACACCTGCCTGCTTAACGAGCTCTCTCTCACTCTGCCAAGATTCATCTTAAACACTTCTCTTTCAACTGCTGCTGTGTCCACAGTGTTACAGCCATCATTTTACCCTCAAATTGTCGCCATTATTGTTCTCTTTCCAACACTGTATCTTTCAAAGCTCAGGCATTTAAACTTTTTAAACTGTGTGGATCAAAGTGGAGGGATCACATTTGAGTCATTCAGTGATTCAAAGAATATGACCTTTTAATATTCATTCAGATGTTTTCTGACTCTAAATGTTCTTTTCTCATTTCTTAGGGTTTTCTAATTTACATTTAAAACATTTTCAGTTTTTTTCCAACTCCTTCTTCTGTGTAACCTTCAGCTTTTAGCAGTTCAGCACCTTTGTTTTCAGGTTAAATTCGTGTTTTTTTTTTTGGTTTTTTTTAATCTCATTCAATATTTTTAACTCAAAATTCAGCAATTAATTCATTTCAGTGCATACATTCAGATTCAAGCATTCACACTGCAGTTTCTTCAGAAAATGCACTTTCTAGTTATTATTCTGTATTCCGTACGTTTTTTGTAATCTATCTCCTTCAAAACCGTTCAACTTAGAAAAACCATTCAAACACCGTTAGATTCCTATTCTTTTGGACAACACTGCTTCTATTTTTCTCATTTTTAACATTTATATTTTTTATTTTATTCAACTTTATTTAACAAAAATTTATAATGTATTTCAATGGAGAGACCCTTCAAATTCTCATTCAAATTCCTCCTCTTTAAACTGTATCTACTTCCACATACATTGACATAGAGCCACCATTCAAACTTTAAAACGAAGACAAGACATTCAACTATTCAACTTGTATTTATCTTTTCAATATCTATTATACTTTTTCTTCAGTTCCAGTTTAAGTTTCATGATGTTTTTTCAGCCGTTTCAGAGTTTATAATGGGTGTGTATGGGATGGAATGTTGGGGCTAGAGTGAGACAGCTCAACTGCTAGAGTGAGAGGAGCAAAAAAATTAATCTTAAAATCTTTTTTAAAACTGCTGCTGTGTCCGCAGCGTTTGCTCTACAGGTATGATTTTACCCTCAAAACGTAGCCATCGCTGTCCTCTTTCATCCAATGTGTTTACTATTGTACTAGGTGTTATGGTTCTTTCGTAAATGTCACCAATGCACAGCCTCCTCCCTCCAACTCTTCCATAGACTCTAATGTTAAAATGGCTCAGAAGGTTCGTTTGAAAATCAGAAGAGCATGGTGTCTTTCCACTGTCACCACGTCCATATAATAAACTCCACAGGCATGAAAACTGAGAATTCAGTAGACTAGAAGCTGCTGTCGCTCACGGTGAAAGAATTTCGTCAATACGACTTTTACTTTTCATTTGGGAACGATTTGTTTCGGCCTGACTTTTCTGTTCATTTTAAGGAGCAAAAGTGAGGTGCATGTCTGTGTCGTGTGTATGGAGCCACTGGGTGCAGTCACTATAGCAACCAGGCTCACACCTGCCTGCTTAACGAGCTCTCTCTCACTCTGCCAAGATTCATCTTAAACACTTCTCTTTCAACTGCTGCTGTGTCCACAGTGTTACAGCCATCATTTTACCCTCAAAACGTCGCCATCGTTGTTCTCTTTCCAACACTGTGTCTTTCAAAGCTCAGACTTTTAAATTTTTTAAACTGTGTGGATCCAAGTGGAGGGATCACATTTTAGTCATTCAGTGATTCAAAGAATATGACCTTTCAATATTCTTTCAGATGTTTTCTGACTCTAAATGTTCTTTTCTCATTTCTTAGGGTTTTCTAATTTACAATTAAAACATTTTCAGCTTTTTTCCAACTTCTTCTTCTGTGTAACCTTCAGCTTTTAGCAGTTCAGCACTTTTGTTTTCAGGTTAAATTCGGGATTTTTTTTTTTTATCTCATTCAAAATTTTTAACTTAAATTCAGTAATTATTTCATTTCAATGCATACATTCAGATTCAAGCATTCACACTGCAGTTTCTTCAGAAAATGCACTTTCTAGTTGGTCGTAGTCTTTTATCTTTACCAGGTTTGGGAATAAGGGAGATAAGACCCTGTTTCATTGTCGTTGCTAACATTTCATTACTAATGATTTCAGTAATAGTTTTGAAGAAAAATTCTTTTATTTCTTTCCAGAAGAATTTATAAAAGATTGCAGTCAAGCCATCCTGACCAGGAGCTTTGTCATTTTCAGTTTGTTTAAGGCTTGATCTCAGTCATCCAGTGATATATCAGAATCACAAATTTCTCTGAATGCAGAATCGATTTTTGGAGTATAAGGTTCAATCTGATCACAAAAAGTTAATGAATCAGCAATTAAATATTTTGAGGAGAATAAATTTGAGTAAAATTTATGTTTTTCTTCCGCTACAGTCTTATGATTTGTGCATTCCTCCCCATTTATGATTAATGTATTAATAGATTTCTTTTCTTGCCTCCGTTTCTCCAAATTGTAGAAATATGAAGCACTTTTTCAGCTTCTTCTATCCATTTTGCACGAGCTCTAATGTAAGCTCCATGAGCCTTTTTCTTGTATAGATCATCTAATTGAGTAAAGACAACAGGGATTTCTTATCAGCCTCTGACATAAAATGTCTATTACAATAGTTATTTATATCGTAAAGTAATTTACTTTCAAATTCCTTCTGTTGTCTACTTTTCATTTTACTAAACGTAATTGAAAATTCTCTAACTTTAAATGAAAAAATTCCCATCTATGTATGTAATTGCCAATTGTTACGTTGTTGTAAATGTTATGGAGGAGCTCTTTAACTATCTTAACATACCCGTCATCAATTAATAGATCTGCATTTAATTTCCAGTAATCTTTTTTAAACTGCGTTTTATTTTCAGGGTTAAGTTTAAAAGTAATAATACTGTGATCTGTCAATGGGGCTGCTGAGATGGAAACATGTGAAACATCTATATAGTAAAGTCGACCCAACCACAGTATGGAACGCCAGGAGTGCCATAATGAATTAATTAAATGCACCATTGAATAATAAATTAAATGTGACAATAATTAATTAAAATTTGAAATAATTAATTAAAATGGGAAATAAATAATTAAATAAACATTTTTGACACATTTAATTAATTAATTAATTATTTCACGTTTTAATTAATTATTGCCACATTTAAATAATTATTTAATGGTGTATTTAATTAATTCATTTTGGCACAGTTGACTCCTTCAGGTCTCACCATAAATTTATTTTATGTGTCAACCTCACCCATCAAACCCAGGGGGCGGGGTTAATGCTGATCGAGTCAGAACCATTGCTTTGGCCTGGTGGCCATTGTTTTTAGAAGGCGTTACTGCACACCAACAACTGCCATGTGGAAACTAACAGAACTGAACTTTGAAAAACCCTGCTTGTGTTTGTGTGTGGGATGGACTCAAGCGCAGACAAGGCAGCTAGAATACAGTTCCGTTTTTTACTATACAACACCAGGTGCAAATATATACAAGTGAGATGGCAGGGGGAATCCAGAGCACAGGGAAATCCGGGAAAGGAGCTCTTCACACACGAGGGACTTCATAAAAAACACAGCACACCAAGGGTTCCAGGGAAACGGAATTCCTGTTTACAGACAACAAGTGATTAATCCAAAGGGTCAGCGATATGAAAAGGCAACAAGAGACTAGTACTCCGGAGCTTACTACCGAGGTTACTCAATAGTCCAGCGACGAGATGTTTCCAGCCTCTGCCTTAAGTAGTGGATGAGTTTAGGCGATGAGCCACAGATGTGTGATTAACTTCAGGTGCAAGGGCCAGGGGCGGGAGCCCGCAATGAGCTCCGCCCTGGCGAGACACAGCTAGCGTGAGAGAGGTAGATGTAAACAAGAAACATATGTAGCCAACCTGAGTCAGCCGGGCAGACACGGGGACCATGACAGTTTGTGTCTCACCAAATACCGTTTTAATATTTTTTAGCCGAGAATGTAGCGGTTTAATCTTCAGATGTCTGGTCGGTTTGTCAAGATACAGCTTTTTTGCAAAAGTGCTTCGATGATTTCGGAGATGTCTGCCCAGCCCAGTCTCACGGCAAAGCGTGGGACAGACCCGCTCGCCTCGCAAGGATTCGAGCTGCTATTACCACCGACAAAGCGCAGGCCGGTACACAGCTGTAATAACCCCCGCTGACACTGACTTCATTTACAGAGGTTATATTTATCGTGTTTTTATTTCCTGATGTTCGTATGTGTCATACGTGTTCCAGTCACCAATTCTGAATTATAACTAACATTAAAAACATGTTTAAGGAGGAGAGAGAGCAAAAAGATTCGATTAACATCTGATGTTTGGGTTTTTGTTCAATAATCAGCGTGACCTGATAAACACATAAAAGAAATAACGTTGGTGTTTCCGTCATGTAGTAACTGTTAGGTTTAACTGTACAAAGGTGGTTCGACACTATGAAACACACACAGACTTCATGATGTTCGCCTCGTTTTTTTATTGTGAATATTAATCATGAGGGTAAACGGCCCTGTACACCACGGAGCGAGGTCAGCATGTCCACCATATCTTCAGCTCTCTGAGTTAACCCATCAAACTAATCTAATGCTCATCTACGAATAATTCACGGCTCATATCAATATTATTTTACAGAAAATCATCCTTATTACTGCCAACTATTCCAGATACCATCAAATGTTAAAGGAAAATATCAGGATGAGTGTCTGTGAGCTGAGAAGGACGTGAAGCGAGCAGTTTATCCCAGAGCTGAAGCTACTCTGTGCGCAGAGATGAGCTCAGATTCCTGCTGTGATTGATCAACAGTCACAGAAATGTAGACTTGTAGTTATTACTGCAGTATGGTCACAGCAGATACTGATAAACATGTATTATGAGGATGGATGATCAAGTTTCTCACTCTCTCCTTTAAATCTCAGTTTTTTTCTTCTTCACAGTTTATCTGTTAATTTATTAATGAATAACACTGAAAGAGTTTCTGTTATATTTCCCCTTGAACATCAGCTTATTAGGGCGGCATTAGGAAATAGCCCCCCTCCAAAGAATGAATAAATGAATGATGATAATAATAAAATGATTCAAAAGCAGAGCTCAGAGTGGTAGAATGGTCAAACATGGATCCACGGGTGGTTCAACTGCATTTGGTGACGTGACTAAAGCAAATCTTTCAAATAATCCCACCATCAACGGGATGTTGTCTCCTTTACTACGGTTACTTTACTTGGTCACCGTGTGAGTTTCTTTGAAATGAACCAAATTCTTTTATTTGTTGGTTGTTGCATATTTAACCTCTACAGTCAGGAAAGGAGGAGATGAGGCCTCAACAATGTTGGGTTGTAGCTGTGGTTCAGGTTAGAGTGAGTGTCCATGGAATAAATGTAAGTCAGTGAACAGGAAACATGACTGTGTTCAAACTTTGTTTTCCTTTTTATAATGAGTCTAATCAAAGGTGGACAGAAGTATCTCCACTGTGACTTTTCTGTGTCACCATCAGAGCTTCTGCACAGTGTTTCTGGGGCAGATAACATTGCAGCATTATGGAGACATTATGGAGACAAAAAGAAAAGCGTCTGGACTTCTTTAAGTTAAACTTAAAGAAATCCAGACGCTTTTCTTGGACTGTTCAGTGTTGAGTCTCATTCACACACTCCCTCAGACTCTTCACACACTGATTTGCTGACATAAACACACTCCTGTGTGCTTCACACACACACTGAGGACCATCTACAGACTGTGAGCTCCGTCTTCTTTGTCTTTGGAGCCGAACTCTGACAAAGTTAGGAACAAAACTTTCTCCAGCGTGTGAACTTTCCTCCTAGACTCAGTCTGAGCAGTCAGACCACATATTTCTAAAGCAGCACATGAAGGTGTGGCTCACACACACACAGGTGAAGGAAACAGCTGCAGTATTAAAAGCTGCTTCACTGTCTACAAATATATGAACTGAATGTTTCTTTCAGGCTGTAAAAACCTTATTTATCCTCCATTACAGTCCTGCATTCAGAGCATTACTTCTGTTATATTAGTACATGTATTTTATTCTGATGAACACATGAAACTCTGAGCTGGATTGAATCCATTGAATCAGAGTCCAGGACTCAGACTAAACACACTGAATGTGTCCTGAGCTCGGCCGCTGTTCCACAGTAACTGCTGTCAGAGTCACTGTTACTGAGTTAGCTTAGCTAGCAGAGCAGCTAGCAGTTAGAGTATGAACTCTGTAAGCAGTCAGCTCGGTCCTGGACATGGTTACTGACATAAAGCTGCTCTCTGCAGCCATGTTTGACCTGCTGCTTTGTAGGACTACAGTAATGGATGATTTGGAGGCTGAACTGGGCTCTGTGACACTTTTTGTAGTGAACTGATGAAAGCTGTGTCTCAGATGGATGTTAGTCCAACACATCAGACACGACCTCTGCAGCTCTCAGTTGATGTGCACATGAATGATTTGTGTTTCCTCTGCAGGTGAAGGTAGAAAGTGTGTGTGAGCTGATGTGAATTGAGCAGCATGGATCAGTGTGAGGACAGAGAGGAGGGAGTCCCTCCCTCTAAAAGCACTCTGTGTGGGGAACATGAGAGCCAGACCAAAGCTCAGAGGTGAGATGACCATCTCTAACTGTCCATGACTCTTCTCCATGTCACAGCTCAGCACTCACATCACTGCTCCATCATTATTCACACTCATACCTCTGTGTGTGTTGTTTTAAAGCCCAGAGCTGTGGGGCGTACCAGGCTCAGCTGGACATAACCCTGAAACTAATCCAGAGCCTGGACCTGAACCCAGCTGTGTTTCCTTAAAGAGCAACAGGTCGAAGGATGTTGGTGTAAAATTTAACAAAAGACTGTTATGTGACAAAGAGTAAGTACATTATTTTTATGAGATTGTTCATCATGTCTTTAATTTAATGTTTCCAGTTTTTCCTTCCTGTCTCATGAAGCTGTTACATTTATTGTTTTTCTTTTAGGATCAATAAGAGGCCAGAATCTCCTGGACCTGAACCCAGCTGTGTTTCCTTAAAGAGCAACGAGTCGAAGGATGCTGTTATAAACTTTAAAGGCTGTTCTTCTGCTGCTGAGAGGTAATGTGTGTCTAGATGTTGTTCCTGACTCTGTATTTTTGAATAAATCCTCATGTTTAATATCAGCTCAGCTCTTTTTCACACACATTTCTATGTTGGTATGTGAAGCGGTGTGTGTTGGAGTGTTTCCACAAACACAGCAGTCAGAGTGGAAAGAGTGGATGTTGTAGGAGGTGTTTGTGTAGTGAAGAGGCTGAGTGTCTGTAGGACTCCAGCTGCTCCAGCAGGTGTCTCCTTTGTGCTTTGCTTCAAACACAGTGTAGGGAGGAGCTTCCACTCAGGTGTTTCAGGTGTTGCTGGATGGAGGAGGACAAATAGTTTTTCCCTTCAGTGACACTTCAGCAGCTCAATGTTCTGGGAGATGTTTGTCTTTATGAAGGTTTATGGATTCTTGTTCTTACTTTGGTTAAACTGAGCAATACATTTTCCATCTAACATTTAAAGTAAATTTCCAGGTGAATAAAAGATCTGCAGCTGCAGCCTCTGTGATGTTTCACAGTCTGAAAGTAACAAATTCAACCAGAGTTCAAACAAAGGCTTAATATACGTGTGTGTTTGATATAATGCCAACAAGTACAAATAGGTGTTCTTACAGGTCTTAATCACAGAGCTCTGATAAGTCTGGTGACTTTCACACTCAGCAGTTTTGCTGCCTTTTATTTTATATTGGCCTTTTTAAAGCCCTTCAAAGTCTCCCACATTCATACAGAGCTTTTAACACCAAACTCCTTTACAGTCCTTCTCCTCTCACACACGATCACACGACTGATTTGTCTGCAGCAGCTGTGTTACTGCTAGTATTTTATTATGTGTGTAATCTCCTCATATTGTTCCTGTGGTTTAGTTTGACTTCCTTCTGCAAACTCAGCTGCTCTGTTGCTGATACACGTCTCCATGAATATGATTGATCAGATGCTGCCAACACCATGTGTTTCATGTGAGCGCTCAGCTGAAACCCTGGGTTGACTTATCGAGTTAATAACAAGCTTCACGTGACTGTGAATGCTAAAGTGAATCAGATAAAGGAAAGAGACCCTGCTAATGTTGGACTCACTTCTTAGTGTAGATCCCAGGAGGAAGTTCAACATAGCCATTCTTTGTGCTAGCTCGACCAAACCTGAGAGCACAGTGCAGGATAATGATCATCATCTGTCTCTGTCAAGGACATTTAAAATCCACAAATAACAAACATAATTATATTTGATCATTAAAAATGATGATTAAACAAAGTGTCAAACATACTTAAGTAGAAGGACTGATGTTTGTGTTAAAATACCCTCTTAAAGCTGAAATAATGATTCAACTTCTTTACTCAAGTAAAGGTAAAAGAGTCCAGGCTCTGAAATGTACTCACAGTATTAAAGTAAAAACGCCATCTTTGAAGGAAATTTCTGCCAGTTTTTGTGCAAAGTTACCTGAATTTCTACCTCCAACATTAATATGAGAAAATTATCTGAACTTTTATTCTAATGAATTTAATCAGCTTGAACATTTTGTAGCACAAAAGTAGAAAAAACTCAAAGGGAATCAAAAATAGCTCCGTTTGCTGTTGCCTGCATTGTAGATGGGCGGCTTTGCCTCAACACCTAAACAGGAAAATGAGTTTAGTCAAGTATTAAAGTGGGATTGAAGAGGTGAGGAAACCAGAGATCAGGTGTTGTGGTGCAGCATTAAGATAAGATGGGGCCTGATTATTTAAGACCTTGTATGTGAGGAGCAGCCAATGAAGGGAAGCCAAAACAGGAGAAATCTGCTCTCTTTCTAGTCCCTGTCAGGACTCTTGCTGCAGCATTTTGGATCAGCTGAAGGCTTTTCACTGAGTTTTTAGGACATCCTGATAATAATGAATTACAGTCGTCCAGTCTGGAAGTAATAAATGCATGAACTAGTTTTTCAGCGTCACTCTTTTTAGCATTTTTTAACAACAAGCTTCTATCTATTAGGGCTCTTGTCTCGCCGACTGCTGCCTCAGATCAGAGTCTTTCTCCTGTGTGCTCAGCTGTCTTAGAGCAGTTTGATCCCGTCTCCCTTAATGACTTGACTGCGGTAGTTTGTAACCTAAGATCATCACACTGCCCCTCTGATTGTCGCCCCCCAACTACTCTTTCAAGGATTGTCAGGTTGGAGATTGGCCTATAATTAGCTAAGACAGCTGGGTCTAGGGATGCTTTTTAAGTAAAGGTTTAACTACAGCCAGCTAGGGATGGGTACCGTTTAGATTTGTAAACCTGCTAAATCAGAATCAGTTGCTGATGACGGCTTTTTTCTTTTCCATCAATCACGTATAATCTTAACTCAAAGTGAACATAGACTTGATTGCTCAGATCAGCCAATTCAAAATGCTAATTCAATCAACTCTGAGTTCATGGCTAGACTCAGTTTGTTGGCCCTGCACCTCAAAACTATTTCCTGTTTGTCTCTCGTGTTTTTTGGATATTGTTTTCACATCTTATGTCACGGCTAGCGGGGCGAGCCATGTTGAATTTAATAAAGGACCCAAGATGCAGACACTGCTGTGAAGTGAGTGAGCTTTATTGAAACGGTGAAGTGCAGTGGAGATGGCCTGTGCAGAAGCTAAGATAACCTCTACTGAAAAAACTACAAAACTAACCTGAAACCTTAAACGGAGACACGGGGAGACAACACAGACGAACCAGCAACAAGCAGGAGAAAACAAAGGGCTCATATACACAAAAGAGCCATCAGGGAATGAGAAAAGGGAGACACAGCAGGATTCATTGGACATAACCAGACAAGGGGAAGCAAAAGTAGACACACTAACATAGGACATGGCACTGTCAAAATAAAACAGGAAGTGAACAGAGACACAATACTAACACAGTACAGAGGGAACACAGAAACCAAAACCTCAGAACTAGAAAATCTTAATCAGAAAGAAATTGTAACAAAAGACAATAACAATCAAAACAAAACTACTGAGTCCACAGACTCGGGACATACATCGGCTCAAACTGTGGTCATAAATATTTTGTACTTGTAAATCAGACTGTGTAGTTGTGAACTGAGTTTTGTAACATTGTGAAACAAAATATCTGGAAAGTTTATGTTTTTGCGTTCATTGATTTGTGTGTGTAAAAATGTAAAAATGTAATAAATGTAAGAAACATTAGAACTACTTTTGCTGACACAAAGTTTGGCGAGCACTGCAAGTTGTCCCTTTAAACCAGTCACTGATATAAAGAGAGCACCTTGTTCCAGGGCATCTGAGCATGGAGGGAAAGCTTTATGCAGGAGATGGTAAGAGCTGTTGGGACTAAAGAAACTGAGCAGAAAACTACAGACATCTGGAAACTGAGTTGTTAATTCTCAGTGGGATCACCAGGACTAGCAAAGCTCCACCATGACAGTCATCTGATTGACTGAACCCATCCAAACATCACTTCATGGACCTTTAGCTTGTGTCTGTGTGTGGACAGACATAACATGAGCTAATTATTCATTACTCCTCCACAGAGTGGACCAGCAGAGAGCAGAGGTTTCCACTGGTCAGTCTGCACAGCAACATCAAACACACCTGGACTCTGTGGTTATGGTTTGTAGTACTACGTTTACATTTGTTCTTTTCAGTCACCTCTATGCTGCACTTTGTGGACCAGAGGATTGTCAGTGTGTCCAACATAAATCAGAGTTTGGGCTCCATGATTTCAGTCAGATTGGGGTGACTGTAGCTCAGGAGGGGAGCAGGTCAGCTACTAGTCAGAAGGTTTGTGAATCAAACCCTGGCTGGCAAATGTACTGGGTAACGTACTAAACCCAAGCTGCCCTCTGATGCATCCATCAGAGTGTGAAAGAAAGTATTTAAGCATAGAACAATGTGCTTGGTTGAATGAGGCATGTTGTATAAAATGCTTTGTGTGCACAGAGTATCAAAGAGAGCTATATAAGAACCAGTCCATTTACCACTGGGTAATTCATATAGTCTTCTTTTCCAGCGGCTGGAGGACAACATCACCATGTTTGTGAAGAACGAGCTGAAGAAGATCCAGAAGCTTCTGAGTCCAGATCACCCAGAAACTTTAAAGAGCCAGATGGAGGATGAGGAGATGTTTGAAGGAGAGGATGAAGATGAAAGAAAGAGCTGCAGAGAAGCATTTCTGAAGATCACACTCCACTTCTTGAGGAGACTTAAGCAGCATGAGATGGCTGACCATCTGCAGAGCAGTAAGAGAATTTCTCTAAAGACTGAATATTGATCTTTCCTAATAGCTCAAGAAATGGACCAATAGACATTCATCCTTTCAGGGTACTGAAAGGCTATGATATTTATTATATAATATTTTTTTCTGAATTTCTTACCTTCAGAAATATTTGCTCCACTCTGTAAACGAGAACTTAAAGCCCAACTGAAGAAGAAGTTCCAGTATGTGTTTGAGGGCATCGCTAAAGCAGGAAGCCCAACCCTCCTGAATCAGATCTACACAGAGCTCTACATCACAGAGGGAGGGACTGCAGAGGTCAATGAGGAACATGAGGTCAGACAGATTGAAACAGCATCCAGGAAACCAGACAGACCAGAAACAACAATCAGACAAGAAGACATCTTTAAAGCCTCACCAGGAAGAGACGAACCAATCAGAACAGTGCTGACAAAGGGAGTGGCTGGCATTGGGAAAACAGTCTTAACACAGAAATACAGCCTGGACTGGGCTGAAGACAAAGCCAACCAGGACATCCAGTTCATATTTCCATTCACTTTCAGAGAGCTGAATGTGCTGAAAGAGGAAAAGTTCAGCTTGGTGGAGCTTGTTCATCACTTCTTTAATCAAACTAACGAATCAGGAATCTGCAGGCTTGAAGACTTCCAGGTTGTGTTCATACTTGATGGTCTGGATGAGTGTCGACTTAATTTGGACTTCAACAAAACTAAAATCCTGACTGAAACAAGAAAGTCCACCTCATTGGATGAGCTGCTGACAAACCTCATCAGAGGGAACCTGCTCCCTTCTGCTCGCCTTTGGATAACAACACGACCTGCAGCAGCCAATCAGATCCCTCCTCAGTGTGTCGACATGGTGACAGAGGTCAGAGGGTTCACTGACCCACAGAAGGAGGAGTACTTCAGGAAGAGATTCAGAGATGAGGAGCAGGCCAGCAGGATCATCTCCCACATCAAGAAAGCTCGAAGCCTCCATCCTGTGTCACATCCCAGTCTTCTGCTGGATCACTGCTACAGTTCTGGAGGATGTGCTGGAAACCAGAGAGGGAGGAGAGCTGCCCAACACCCTGACTGAGATGTACATCCACTTCCTGGTGGTTCAGGCCAAAGTCAAGAGGATCAAATATGATGGAGGAGCTGAGACAGATCCACACTGGAGTCCAGAGAGCAGGAAGATGATTGAGTCACTGGGAAAACTGGCTTTTGATCAGCTGCAGAAAGGAAACCTGATCTTCTATGAACCAGACCTGACAGAGTGTGGCATCGATATCAGAGCAGCCTCAGTGTACTCAGGAGTGTTCACACAGATCTTTAAAGAGGAGAAACAACTGTACCAGGACAAGGTGTTCTGCTTTGTTCATCTCAGTGTTCAGGAGTTTCTGGCTGCTCTTCATGTCCACCTGACCTTCATCAACTCTGGACTCAATCTGCTGGAAAAACAACAAACAAGCTCTGAGACAGAGAAATACTTCTACCAGTGTGCTGTGGACAAGGCCTTACAGAGCCCCAATGGACACCTGGACTTGTTCCTTCGTTTTCTCTTGGGTCTGAAGACTAATCAAACTCGTTTGCAAGGCCTCATGACACAAACAGGAAGTAGCTCAAAGACCAATCAAGAAGCAGTTCAGTACATCAAGAAGAAGCTCAGTGAGAATCTGTCTGCAGAGAAAAGCATCAATCTGTTTCACTGTCTGAATGAACTGAATGATCGTTCTCTACTGGAGGAGATCCAACAGTCCCTGAGTTCAGGACGTCTCTCCACAGATAAACTGTCTCCTGCTCAGTGGTCAGCTCTGGTCTTCATCTTACTGTCATCAGAAAAAGATCTGGATGTGTTTGACCTGAAGAAATACTTTGCTTCAGAGGAGGCTCTTCTGAGGCTGCTGCCAGTGGTCAAAGTCTCTAAAAAAGCTCTGTAAGTTATGAAGTTTTTATTATTTAATTTGGTTGGTATGTTATGAAAAACACACTGCCATGAACCTCTGTTTTGTTTTTGTCAAAATCACTGTAATATAATCACTGTACCTTTATATACACGTGACTTGTATTAATGCTGCTGCCCTCTTGTGGCTAAAGTGTAATTATGTTATTGTTATTAGGGAGGATTTGAGAGTAACATGCCAAGTGAGTCAGCACCTTCGCTTTAGCTTAAAATATCCAAATTCTTATGTCATCAGTTATAGTTGCATGTATTCATTATCATAACTTAACCTTTAATATTGATGTCTTAAATTTATTTTGAGTAAACTAATGTTAAGGTTCAAATATTGGGGAAGGAGAGTACAAACAACCATGGTCCAGAACTTGGTCAAACGATTTTAATGAAATACACGCGTGGGAAGACCAGCTCCGTTCGCAGACCGGGCTGATCTCCGACTTAATCAAAGCATAAACAGATATTTTATACCATCAGGGCTTGAATTTAATGACGCCCCCTCATACGTCACAAACAGAATATATGCATACGTCAAATCAAAACCACAATGACTTTTAACACAGTTTAAAAGAACATTATCTCCTATCTTCATGGCAGGTACTTCCTGTCACTGCCGGATGCTCGCTTATCATCTTGACACATCAGCAGCAGTTCTGCGACAAACTGCTCTTTTGCAACCCCGAGCAAAACATGATTAAACTTCCACCTATAAATGATTCTCTTTAACTAAGTGTGTGTCTCGTCCTTAAAGACTCCTCAAAATAACCTGCACTTAGACTCTGCTTTCGGTTTCAGTTCTGCAAAAGGCACACTCTTCAAACCTGCCACTTCCTGTCAGCCTGCAACTTAGTCTTTCACACACTGTTTAAACATCTGAATGCAATATCAATTTTGTAGATTATATTATTAATGCAATGGTAATGATGATGATTATTAACAATAGCAGCAAAATATCTCTCCAATCTCAATACTCCCTCTCTCGACCTCTGGAACACCAGAGGTCACAATACATTGTGTTGGGTCACTCCTCGGCCCACTCAGCTGCTTCCATGTCCATCCATGGCATCATGGACATCGGGGTCACCACTCCCGCTCTGACCCTCTCTAGCCGTCCTCTGGCTCAGCAAATCAGACAACCTCACGTCATCTAAGTGGTCCAGTAATAAACACCAGCTCCCCCTCCAGAACACTCCATGCGTAAGATTAGGTTTTTTCTGCGTCCCTCTCTTGTGGTCCATCATGCCTCGGGCCTCCAGGATCCTCACCCCCCTGTGGTCGCCGAGATCTTCTGTAAAGCACACAAAACACCTTTTCCTGCACCTCCCTAACTTATCATCTTTGGGACTCTTTAATCAAAAGCCTGATCCTAATTATCTTCTTGACTTATTGACTTGTATTTATATATATTCTTCAACGTTACTCATCATTTTAAAACTCTTAAAACGCTGCTTTCACGTCCCTGCATGCGTTTCCTGTCGCTTGCCTTATCTAATCATCAACATCCTGTACACAGAAGTCTCGCTGCTGCAAGGCCTCCACTCTGACCTAGAATCTCCTTTCACAAGAAAATTATTATAAGCGCCTATTCTACTAAAAGATCCAAAAAAAACAACCACTTTAATCAATTAAGTTTAAACATATAAGCAATTACTCCTGCATACATTTTATCACAGCTAAACGCTGCCTTGAAACAACTCCTGTGTGTTAACACCAGGGTTGGTCAAGTTACTTGAAAAAAGTAATCAGTAACTAATTACTGATTACTTCCCCAAAAAAGTAATCCCGTTACTTTACTGATTACTTATTTTCAAAAGTAATTAATTACTTAGTTACTTAGTTACTTTTTAAAAACACGATTTACAACCTGAAGAGGTGATAAAGCGATAGATCTTTCAGCCCAATTCTACTTTTTCTGCATAATCCATCATACAAAATGTAATCAAATGGAAAAGTCTCTTTTTTTAAACTTGTTTTATCAGTTTTAATCTTTTAATTTTATGCATCAAGCAAAAATTTAATTATATGCAACATTCTCTGACTTGAATAAATTAGTTTAACATTGAAACCTATTTTCTGCACATTCCAGCACATAAAATAAAATATTTTTTGTGTTTACACTCAGTCTTTCAAATAGATGCAAGTAAAACACAGCAGAAAATAAATAAACTCAAAGACTCAGCGGTCCTGTTGCTCTATTTTGACCTGTAAAGCAGGACTGGGGGTAGGCGGAGGTTTACCCTGGTGCAGGTGTGCCGCCGTCAGTTGAAGAATCCTCGAGTTTCTCTGTGAATTTCCCATTACGTCGTTGCGCACTCGGTGCTTTCTTGGAAGTTTAGGGTTTTTTTTCCGCTGTAAAAGGTTTTCTTCCCACGCACAACGGACACTAATGTTTTTGTCACTTTTTGTGGAATCAAACTCAAAATAAGGTCAGTACTTCCACGCTTTAAACGCTGCACGCTCATACTCTCTCCCACAATCGATTTATGATCCATTGTTGATCTGCACACAGCTGTTGTCACTAACGGCGCACTCGCTTACGTCACTGTCATGAGACATTCTCGCAAAAAAATCACGGTTTTAGTAACGCAGTAACGCAGCGTTCCTACGGGAAAGTAACGGTAATCTAATTACCGATTTTGCAATAGTAATCCCTTACTTTACTTGTTACTTGAAAAAAGTAATCAGATTACAGTAACGCGTTACAAGTGACGCGTTACTGCCCATCTCTGGTTAACACTAACTTCATTTTAAAACTCACATTTCCTATGTTATAGCCTGTTTTTGGTACAGCCTTTTTATTTCATCTTGCTCCTTTGATGTAACAATACCTTCTCATTCTAGTTTATCAGACTTAACCAAAATATATGCTTTCCTTCCTTTGGTCCTTCTCTAAAGCAAGAAACTCCTATTCAGTTCCTCTTTTCTGTCACTTGTTACAGGGCCAGCTCAAGTTCAGTTAAACGCTAAATTAATTTGAGGCCTTTTGCCTGGAATCAATACTGTCATGTGTGTTTATGGACTCTGTGTCTGTAAGCGTGTGCAATCCTTCAATAACTCATATCATCCTCACAGTAGATTGGCTAATCATAGCGCTAGCCAAAGGCTCGTGACCCTCAAGAGACGAATTGAGCCACAACTCCCTTAAAGGCACAAAATGCAATATGTATAAAAAGTCATTTCTACGTATAAGCTCTCCCCTTTATCCTAAAAATAAATCTATGTAATATCTGTATGTGTGTCTTCTATTCATTAATGTAATTGTCAGTTATTTTCTCTCTTTATTTTACCTTCTTTTTGTTTACCTCTTTGTTTGTGACGTGGACATCCCTAAACCATCCTGAGTTCCGGCTTCAATTTCAACCCAATTGTACCCTCTATTCTCGCAGTCGAACTCGTCTGGGCTTCACCTTCCCACTGGCCCCTGTGCCCTTCTCTTAGTGTCCTTTGTTGTCTTGTGATCCCCAGCAAACACAGTCTGTTTCTTCTCTGTTTCTTCTCCGTTGCTCTTTTCAGTATTTTCCTTTTAGATTAAATCCCAGCCTGGCAAAATATCCCATTCAGTGTCTTTAAACAGTTATGTCACACTGTTCTTACCAGCCTGCAGTTCACCGTGCATTTTCCATCACGTGCTTTTCTTCCATGCTGCTGCTGGTATCGTCAGTGTAGTTTCAGTTGCACTGTCTTTTGCCTGCTGTTAATTCTTGAAGTCCACGATGTTCTGTCGGTCTTCATCAGGAGATTAACTGTCCTATGAGCTTCTTCTCAGGATCGGGACAAGTGGGAGGTCAAGCTGTAAAATTTTAAGCCAAAATCTGGCCTGTTTTCCTCCCAATTCTGTTAATCAATGGTTTTGTACTCAAGATTCTAGGTTGAAAGAAGTCCACCTGTATTGACACACTAAAGCATACAATTAATATCCTTTTCATTTCTTTTCTTAAAACCTCCATTTGCTTCATCTGCCTGGAGTTTAACTCGTATGTTTCTCTCTCTGTGTGCTCACTTGTCACAGTCAGTTCCTTTTATGGGCATGCAAAGTTCCTGTCACACACACCATTTCCTGTCAACCTTGCAGCTGCTCAGAACCATATTTTCTGTTTCTATCTCTCCTGTTTTGTTTTTTTTACAGGCTAATAAAACTCTTGTTTTACTAAGTCTTGATCTAAAACAATTCACCCTTATTTCACGCACACACTTCTAAATATACTAAATTCTTTGCGTTTGTCAGATCGTCTCACACACACACCGCCTTTTCTCTCACACTTCCACTTCTGCACTCACTCTACTATCAACTTTCATAGTGTTATTATTATTTATTATTTTGTACAAATCACACCCAATCACTCAAAGCCTGCTACTCACAGCATTCACACACTTAAACTGTGACAAGAGTTGAGGAATATACTCACAACACGCTTTCCTAAGAGTATTTCAGACATGCCTTTCATAATCAGAAAGAGCAAGTCAAAGAAAACAATTGAAACCTCTATTAATTCTCACAGCACACACATAGAATAGAAAAAATAAAACACACCAGCATTTATTGCTGATGAGAGGTTACTCCTAAAAGTAATATGTTAGTCTTAAATATATACAGTGCACTCACTATATTTATATATCAAAACTCAGTCAATTACTATACATCCACTACGGCAACTCAAAACTTTATTTATAGCCCTCTAATGAACATAAATGGCGTCTTAAACACACACTCAACAATGTTTGCAGCAGTATTTGTAAAACCAACTGTGGTTTAAACAGTTCACTGCTGACTAATTTGCATTTTCACACTCACACACACACAGTCTAAAAATAGCTCCAGCACTGCCTCAGACTCCTTTCACACAGAGATCTCTTATTTTATATTACAAAGACGTCTTATATTTACAACCACTGTCACATCTGTCAGCTTTAGCGCCTAAACAATTTCGACAAATTTAAGTTAACGGTCCAACCGATAAAGTCCAACTTTTTTGTGATCAATTAACCAGTATCTGTCCAACAGTTTCTGGCCTCATCTCTAAAATCCCTAACTCAATTTAAAAGCGTCAACCAACCCAAACTTTGCCTGAAGCTCTATTTTTGGCATTTCACAGCCAAGGCTTACCCCGAAGTTTTAAGTTAAAGTTACACGCCCGAAGTCCAACTTCTGCTGGCCAAAAAAGCGCAGACTACCGTTCCAAACGGTAAGGAGACTCTAACTCCTAGTTATTCTGGAGTGCCCCAAGCTCCACAGTGACCAACTGACTATCCCTCTTCGAGGACAATGCCTAAGCGTCCTTGGCATTGGCAAGCGTTACCTCTGAGCACTGCGCTTCCTATCAGTCCAACTGACGTTCTTGAATAATTTATAATACTTTGGAACAACAGTAAAACACCCAAAAAAGTGTAAGACTGAAGCAGGTCCAACCTTATAACCAATACGGGCTCCACCCCAAACAATAACCAAATTCCCTAATATACTAAAATCACTCAGCAGTCCAACTGCTTTCCACGGTCCAACCGTATTAAATCCTTTAGCGGTCCAACCGCATTCAATCATTTTTAGCAGTCCAACTGCATTAAATCCTCAGTACTGTCATGAGATTCTCATCAAAATCAAAGCAGACATTCCCCAGTAATTTCAGTGAGTAGACTTTAATTTGTAATGTCCAATTTGGCACACTTTGGAAATAATTCAACAGGTAGTGCCTTACCTTTGGATAAGCGGCTTAGAACAACAATGAGAAAAAGAGAGCTGATTATTAGCTCATCAAAACACAAAACAAAATCACAATGAATTATCGGTTAATTTCATTTAAAATAATTCATTAAGTATTTATGTACAATTCAAATTAGTTAATTACATATTTTGTTGGTTTGTTTTCTATTTTAATTATTTTACTGACACATTTAATGAATTATTTAATGATGTATTTATTTAATTCACGTTGCTACTCCTGGCCCTGCATCGCTGTTCATAAATACATTTTATTTGTCAGCTTCACCCATCAAAGTCAGGGGGCGGGGTTAATGCTGATCAAGTCAACACCATTGCTTTGGTCTGGTGGGCGTTCTTTTAGTGGGCTTTTCTCAATACTAAGTAGGCCTACACACCAGGGTTTGGACATGTGTGGACCCAAACTATACTTTTACCCTTTTTTGTGTGTCACCAAATACACTTTAATATTTTCTAGACAAGAATGTAGTGGCGTAATCTTTAACCTCGTTTGGCTCAAAACAGAAGTGACAGACTTGAGCAGGGTTCATTTAAAGGCTGACAGAAGTGGAGTGGTGACGGGGAGATGTTTGACAGGACAGTGTTTCAGCCTCCACAGGTTCATGTTGTGCTCCATCAGTCAGTGAAGATGAAGTCAGTGCTGATGAGGCTGTAGAGTGTGTGAGGGATGTGAATGAGGATGATGAAGATCTGATGATAGCAGATAAAAACAGGCTGCAGAGACTTTGAGCCATACAGGGCACACAGTGTGTGTACAGAACAGCTGAAATCATTATGGAGGCCTCACTGGAATATGGAAGCATCACAGTACAGCTTCAGTGAAGCATTAAAGTCTCTGATATGAGATGAGAAATGAAGCAGCCAGAGCTTTTTCATGAGTGGAAATCCACTGTGACTGTGAGCTGCTGCTACAGCCTCCAGATTAGCCAGCAGCTCATCCTGCTCAACATTTTCTCACCAACTTTAATGGAAGTGTGATGTTTTCAGCTGGAGTGATGGTCAGGGTGGCCTCCCTCTCCTCTTCTTCTCCTCTTCCTCTTTCATTTGTAAAGCCACTTCTGCTGCTTTCATTCATTTGGAAGTCCTGTAGCTGAGTTTGGGAGAGACTAACAGCCTCGGCAGCAGAGGGGAGAAAGGCTGTAACACCACCACTTTACTCTGTTCTACCTGTCACATCATTTTATCAGGAAACAAATATGCTCATGTTTTTACTATGTTTGTCTTGAAGATGTAAGAAGATCACATGGTGCTTTTTATTATTGTGTTGGTTTGTTTGCTGTCTCTTGGATGGAGCCCAGCTGTGTGTGGCCCCTGGGCCTGTGGTCAGAGTGTGTGCTGGATAATCCGGCCCAGGATGAGGCCAAACTGACATGGGATGAAATGTCTGTCACATAATTGAGCTTAGTGTAGTTTCATTTCTGCACAATTTAAAAACAACCAAAACTTTGTTCTGTCTTTTCTATGTTATACTGTAGACTTTCTTTGATACTGTGTCCAAAAGGAGCAGCTTTTACTTTGAAGGGGAGCCGTCCCTGTTTCCTCTTCAGGTTGGATGATGGAAGCAAATTAGTAGCTGTGTCCCAAAACGTCGGCTGCATCCTCCAGAGGCTGCATTTGAAGGCCGATTACGTCACAGCCAGGCGATGAAGGCTGTCCGTATTTGTCGACTCCTTCAAATGTGCCCGACAAATGCGTCCTTCATTTCCCCGAATTTGAAGGATTCGTCGGGTGTGTCCTTCGTGGCCCACCATATCCCAGAATTCATAGCGCGGCCCAGCCAAATTTCAGCTGCCAACAATGGCGGCTGCTACTAAGTTTTCAAATTACTCTTATTAATCTTTCTGGGTCACAAAATAAACTTTTAACATATTTTCAGGCGAGAAAGTAGCTGTGTAAACTTCAAATATCTGCTTGGTTTATCAAGACATCACATATTTGCAAAAGTGTGCAGACGTTTTCGGAGACGTCTGTTCCCCACCCGCTCGCTAGCAAGCCGGGGGGTTCAATGGTCACTCCAGCCGGCGAGAGCAGCGGACACCCGGCTTCATCGTTTTCAGACCCCGCTCTTTCGCTACTCAGGTTAAACATGATATATAAGTCACTCGGAGAACTTAAAAATGTAATTGTTTGCCTTTTTTCTGTGTTTTGTTTGTTCCGGAGTAAATCGGTTTGGCTGAGATCAAAGTTCCTCCGGGATTTTCACACAGCTGAATAAACGTTAAACAGGAAACTGATTAAACAGAAGTGTGAGACGGTCGAGAATTTACGCCAGTGTCCTGTTATATTTTAGATAGCAAGGAGCAGACGGCCGAGTTTATTAAACTCCACAAAGACAGCGGTGACGCAAATCTGAAGGCTCGACCGTCCCATTTCACAGCCTCGCACTTCCAGCCTTTTCGGTCTTTGAAGGACCCGGCCCACGTAGACCGCGAATACCGGGTCCTCCGAAGGATGCAGCCGACGTTTTGGGACACAGCTAGTGTGCGATGTTCTTTCAGTGTTGCACTTTGTAGACGCTCCCTGAGCACTGGTCTCACAGCCAGCTGCACATAGAGACCAGTGTTGTTAGTCCAGGTCAGAAGATGACTTGTTGGAATGAAAATGAGCTTGTAGTTTGTCTGCTTTAATAATGTGACTGGAAAAAGGTGTTGGACTTCAAATATGTCCATTTCTTTCACACTTCACCTTTAAAAGTGAAGCCTTGTGGTTCCTGGAAGGAAAAACACGACTTTTTCAAGTCTTTGTCCTGTTTTTATGATAAATGTAGGACTTTAATGTGAAACATTCAGAGTTTTTTCTCTTGTTGTGTTTGTTTGAAGCTGCTTCCTGTTGGCTTCAGCTGTTTGGAGTTTCCATTTTCTAAACTTCTACATTCTGAACCTTCTTCAGCTCTGAACAGATGATGAAACACTGAATGATTTCAAGCTCACACTTTGTCTAATAAACTTACATCTTTCATTCTTTATACAGATTGTGGGGCTGTGGTTTGTCAGAGATCAGCTGTGATTATCTGGCAGCAGCACTGAAGTCCAACCCCTCCCATCTGAGAGAGCTGGACCTGAGCTCCAACACCAAGCTGCAGGATTCAGGAGTGAAGCATCTGTGTGGTTTCCTGGAGAGTCCAGGATGTGGACTTGAAACTCTGAGGTCAGTCAGCATGTTTTAGTTGTGCTGAGATGAATATGATGTGAAAGTTGTGCTGACACTAAACTGCAGACATCAGGCTGATATTATACTGATCCACACTGAGGATCTTCATGGTAAAGTCTGTTTTCTTCTTCTCTGGTTTAGTCCATTGACTGCAGCAGAACAATGTTCACATTTCAAACAGTGAGACTCAACGTATGGCCCGCGGCCCACACGCGGCCTGCCCACCTTTCCTGATTCAGAGAGAGGGGACCCTGATGAACTGTGTAGTGTTCTTCCTCACAGTTCTAAGTATCAGACACAACAATGAATAATCCACAGCTGACTGTCTTTAGCAGGTCAAAGGTCACGGCACACAGCAGACAGTGACTTTGACAGTGTGTCAAAGTCACTGAGGATCAAACAGAAACACATGAAGCAGATTTTCCTGTTCTGGCTTTTTATAGCAGATAACCTTCAAAATATTCTGCAGTCCATCAAAAACTGAAGCAAACCATGAATCAACATGTGAACATGAGCTGATGCTGCTGAAGTGAAGCAAAGTTACAGAGGTTTGATTACAGACACAGCTGAGAGTTTGTAATCTGTCATCATTTTAAAAGGTTTACATTTCTTCAGTATATCCACATTTGCAGCTGGTACCTCAACCTCCACTTGTCCAACACAACTGCTGTCCACTGCCTCCATGACATTGTGATTTTGCTGTTGGTCTTCTGTCAGATCTTCATCAATCACTTCTGCACGGGGCACACCTTCAGACTCTGCAGCTGCATAACGAAAGCCTGTAAGATAAAATTAGACATAAGGTAAATGTACACCAATATTCCAATGACAGGTGTGTGATTCATCTGGAAGTTATGTGCAGATTAGTGTACAGTGATAGCAATTTAGTATGTTTTTAGAGGGGGGGGGGTTGTTTACCTCCGACGGGTGCTCTTTTTCGCTTCCGTTGCGTACGCCTTGAGTGCCGGTCCGAGTCTGATACAGGTATGTCGTCATGCCCCATGTGCAGTGTTGGTGCCCAGTCTGGATTTGTTACATCCATTTCATATGCTGGTTTGCCTGCAATAATGCCAAATCATAAGCTACTCAGTCGACATGATGTGGTTCTGCAGCATCACACATTAGCATGTTTTATCTCATTATCTATGACCGCAGCACGTTGAAAATCACACTAAAAGCCTTTCAAGAGTGATATGAATTAATTTAGAACTCACCGGAAAGAAAATGCCGTGAGCAAACCAACAAAAAGCTGGGGATTGCAGAGAACTCGATATCCGCTCGTCTCACCGCTGCAATCCAAGCCTGACGTCTTTGTTTAGTAATATCGGATACATGGGATCCCTCACGTTGCCTCCAGGATGGAAAACGATGAAAAGAGAGCCCGTTATCCAGCTTCTTGCCTTCACGATCGTGTGATCTAACGTTGCAACCGACAACACAACACGTACGATCCATAGCTGAAATGGTATCCTTTGGCTGGCCTACTGTCATGGCGGAAGGGGGCATGGCCCATCTCCCGTGACATCACGCTCCAAAGCCCTATAGGTGGGAAAATGTACCATGTCGACCAATCAAAAATGATATGGAAACATGACATTTGGTTGTTTAGCAAAAGGGGGAAGTTTTAGGAGTGACCGGCAAGAGAGAGCGAGTGAGCGAAAGAGAGAGAGAGTTTTGATACGTGAGAGATTTGTGACGTTTACCGTGTTTGGTCTCAAGTTAGTTTGTTGTCTTGTGTATTTAGTGTGTAGCTGTTGTTTTGTTTTGTGTGTCAGTTCTACTAGTGATCGTCACAGTTGCTGCCTTAAAGCCAACAAAGGCAGATTGCAGTGTAAACGCTGAGTGACACACCTGCTGTCAGACCTGCAGGTTTATCCCTGTGCTGTTCTCATATGTGTTAGAGTGACACAAACTATTGTTTGACACCTGATTGTTCTGTAAATAGTTTGAAATGATTATATGAAAAACGTCTGAGCCTTGGCTGCATTTTTTGGTAAATAGTACCATATAACTTTGTTGTTTGCAAAACGTGTGCGTATTTTTAAAAATGTACAATCTCTATTTGCATTTCAAGTTATGAAGATGATTCGTTAAACATGTGTGTGGTTTTTACAGTCAAAATATCACTTTCTACTTGTATTTTAAATTTTGTCTGAATTTAGATAAATTGTGCTGATACAGTTGGTCAAAATGAGAAAATAACAGATTGGCAAGATAAACTGTTTTTAAAGGTAAAATATAGAGGCCACATCAAAAGTAGTCAAGAAGGGTTAAAGGCTAAAAGCAAAGTTGTCACCAAGTACTGTTTATATTTGTGTGTATTGCTGCAGCTTTTTTGAGTATTAATTTGGTGCCTTTGTGTGAAATAATGGTATTGTGAGTGATCCATATAGTCACAAAGAATAGCCACTTGTTTCTGTGCTACCAAAGTTCCCCGGCTTTCATTCAAAATGTGTTTATCGTCAGCACCTGCACATTAAACTACTTAAACATTATAAATGTCTTCAAGCTCACACTGAGGCCTGTGGGGTACTATCAGCCACTGAGACAGTACACACATTTATATGTGTTTGTATATGAATATTTCATACTTTAAGACTGCCTGTTTATTTAAGGGAGATGAACAAAATACATTGGAATTGTACAAAATAATATCATGGATGATAAATTAAATAGATTTTAAGTAGATGCTTGTGCATTCTTAAAGTCTTATATGTTGAACTGAACTATGTGATCTGTTCAAAGCCTTAATCTTAATTTGAAGTGAAATGTGCATTTTGAGTTTATACACTATGTATATAAGGCGACCGTTTCCTTTTGCAGTATTTTTGTGTGGTGTACTTTTCTATGTCTTAACAAAAGGGGAACAAAGGTGTTTAAGTTCACCTAGGATGATGTGTTTTAATTTTCACATGGTCTTGCTTGAATTTGACCCTGACAAAGGCGTATGAACTCTGTCAGCTGTTTGGAGTTTCCATTTTCTAAACTTCTACATTCTGAACCTTCTTCAGCTCTGAACAGATGATGAAACACTGAATGATTTCAAGCTCACACTTTGTCTAATAAACTTACATCTTTCATTCTTTATACAGATTGGAGAGCTGTGGTTTGTCAGAGATCAGCTGTGATTATCTGGCAGCAGCACTGAAGTCCAACCCCTCCCATCTGAGACAGCTGGACCTGAGCTGGAACTACGAGCTGCAGGATTCAGGAGTGAAGCATCTGTGTGGTTTCCTGGAGAGTCCAGGATGTGGACTTGAAACTCTGAGGTCAGTCAGCATGTTTTAGTTGTGCTGAGATGAATATGATGTGAAAGTTGTGCTGACACTAAACTGCAGACATCAGGCTGATATTATACTGATCCACACTGAGGATCTTCATGGTAAAGTCTGTTTTCTTCTTCTCTGGTTTAGTCCATTGACTGCAGCAGAACAATGTTCACATTTCAAACCTTCAAAGAAGAAGAAAAATCCTCCACTGGATAATTCACTGTGAAACTCTCCAACTCTTCATTCCACCTTAAAGTCTGTCTGACACTGAAATCCAAAGCAAAATGTGCGTTTGCTTTACAGACAGCAGTCCAACACAAACATACACACATCATCCAAAACACAGTCCAACATCCAAATCTCCTCCACTGCCAGCATGAATGATGGGAAAGAGAAGGAGGAACACTCTGACATTCAGGGTTAGAATGAGTTTCATGAAGCAGACTGTGAAGATCAAAGCTGCATTAGAAAGCTTACATGAATGAATGAGTGGACAGAAGTGGACAGAGATCATCTGAAGCACTTCAAAGGCTTTAAATCAGCACATTTCTCTTTATTCTTTATCAACTCTGTTAGTTTCTCTCAGTTTTCTGTGGAATGAAGCTAACAGCAGGCTAATAAGATGCTGACCAATAGGTTTCTATTAAAGGTTGTAATTTGTATATGAAAAAGTGCTTTGGCTCAGCAGGGATCAGCTTACAGGTAGAATACAGCTGCTGGATGGGATTAGCATGTCATAGCTATCTACCAAACTGCTAACTGGGGGATTTCAGGCCATCTATGGATCATTTTTGCTAACTGTTTATTCAGCTTAGGCTCACAGGGCTGCAGCCTGTGCCCTAGCTGTCATAGGGCAAGAGGCGTGGTCCACCTGCACAGGTGAGCAGTCCATCACAGGGCCAACAGAGAGAGACAGAGAAGCACTCTCTCACATCCACACCTACAGCCAATTTAGAAGCACCAATGAACCTAAGCAGCATTTCATTGGACTGTGGGAGAACATCCACCCTCCACAGAAAGGCCAACAAGCTTCAACCTACAACCTTCTTGCTTTAAGGCACTAGTGCGAACCACTTTCCCCCATTTCAGCCCAAATCCTGCATCTTCCTGTTTCTGACTCCAGGCCAGCTCCACTAACACTTTCTCATCAGACACTGCCACCTAGTGGAGGAAGTCTTAGTTCCATTTGAAGCTTCAGATGACAGTTAGTTCCTTTACAAAATCCAACTGGCTGCATCAGGACATATAGTCTGAAACTCTGCACAGTTTCCTGTTTGAAGCTGCTTCCTGTTGGCTTCAGCTGTTTGGAGTTTCCATTTTCTAAACTTCTACATTCTGAACCTTCTTCAGCTCTGAACAGATGATGAAACACTGAATGATTTCAAGCTCACACTTTGTCTAATAAACTTACATCTTTCATTCTTTATACAGATTGAGTTTCTGTGGTTTGTCAAAGATCAGCTGTGATTATCTGGCAGCAGCACTGAAGTCCAACCCCTCCCATCTGAGAGAGCTGGAGCTGCAAGGAAACAACCTGAAGCATCCAGATGTGAAGCAGCTGTCTGATCTTCAGCAGAGTCCAGACTACAGACTGGAGACTCTGTGGTCAGTAGAGTGATGGAGTGAGTGGGTGGTGCTGTCAGCAGTATTGTACTAAACACAGTCAGTATGAAACAAAGATCCAGTGTTTCCTGTAAAGCTGCAGCTTCTCAGTGAAGCTGTGAGAGGAGAATGGTGACAGGCTTCAGGATTGGACACAAACACTTCCTGTTTCTGACCTTTATGGTCACCATAGTAACGGCTGACACGCTCTGATCAAACGCTGTCAACAGCCAATCAGCTCTCTGAACAAAGCAGCACGCAGACCAATGACTGCATTCATTTCCAAGTTTAAAGCAGTGAAGAACACAGTCTGTAGGTGAGGAAGAATTTAGTGAGAGCAGATGTTTGGATGGAATTCCTCCAGTTAACAGCTGGAACCGTCCATCTGGATTGTTGGGCTTGTTGTTGGGGTTCCTACAGAGCTCAGAGTGGACACACCAAGGTTCTTCTAATGAATGAAAGTCCAAACTCAAACTAGGAGGGAAAAACATTTTCATCAACTTCAATAAAAATCCAAAGATTAGAAAAAGTGAAGCAACAATGAGTCCTAGTACAGTCCCAGCACTGAAGTCCCTGCTGCTCTTTATACTGGATGTGCTGCATCACTGACTGACAGCTGATGAAGAGTCTCTGGAAACACTCGTTTATCTCCTCTGCTCTTCCTTCTTCTCTCTGCAGGTGGAGGCTATGATGGTAAACAGGACGGTGTGTGTGCTGAGAGAGGAGGAGCTGTGTCCTGATGATCCAGAGAGGTTGAAGCAGCAGCAGCTTGTGTGTAGAGACGCTCTGACTGGGCCATGTTACTGGGAGGTGGAGAGGAGAGCTTCATCCAGCAGTGACTGACAGAGGAATGAGAAGAAGTGCAGATGACTGTCAGTGCTGCAGAGTGAACTGCTCTGAGAACAGCTCCACTGTCAGACACAATGTAGAGTCCAGCATCATCCCTGTGTGTCCCTCTGGATCTGACAGAGGATCATCAGTGTATCTGGACTGCTCTGCTGCTGCTCTGTCCTTCTACAGTCTCTGCACAGTCTCTGTCTGACTCTGGCTTCAGACCCTCCTGGATCAAACTCACCTGGAAAGACTTTCAAACATCACTCAATAGATTTGAATACAGAATATATTTGATATATACTGTAGATGTACTGTAGAGTTGCAGTTTGTCACTTGTAAATACAGTCTGTGAGCAGCTGTGAGCTGAAAGATCTTTCTAGAAGCACGAAATGTTTTCACTCTTCTGTTGCTTTTTCATATATTTCCACAACATTAATATTGATCCCACCTGTCTCACCTGTTTCATGCTTTTATACATAATAACAGGACACGTGTGATCTGAGCGCTGCTGTGGTTGCTGTGCTGCACGTCTTCATTTAGATAACAGAGACATCTAGTGGTTCAGAGGGAGAACTGCAGCAGGTGGAGCTGTGTTTTAGCATGGAAAACTTTTTATCTTTTAGGCGCAGATACAAATATGACAAGTATCAGTGTGAGATACAAAAGGTCACATCAGTCAGCAGAGGGAACAGTGATCACACAGCAATGTAAGAATAGAAACATAACAGTGAATCTGGACATGTATACAGATGGAAGCAAACAAACAGGATGTAACACTACATTAAAGCCACAAATGGGAAGAAAACAAAGCCAAAGGAAAATATATTTGATCTCAGGAATCCAGATCAGATGCCTAGAAGCCTCGGTGGGAAAAAGTAAACAAAGCTGCGGCATAGAAGCAGAACCGAGTCGTATGTGTGGAGGGACAGTAACTGTGTGTATATGTAAGCATTTAAACACTGCAGAGAGTAGAATTAACAGTAACAGTATTGTAGAAATTCATTTCACCGAAACAATAACGTGGTGCACAGTGTGACGCATGCACCAGTTTATTGTATTTCCAGACTTGCTTTCGGCACAATTTACAGTGCACGCTACTCTGTTTTTTGTCAGACTTGAAATAGCCGAAATACCTTCACACTACGGAACTTCTATGGCTCTTCCGTTCGACAATCTCTCCGGCACTGGAACCATCATCTGTTTTCTCTTCGGTCACGCTCGGTTGATTTTTCTAGTCGGCACACTTATTTCCTCCATTACGCGCTGGCTGCTTCCCAAACAAACACACGTGCGGCTTGGCACTTGTGCTGTACGTAACAAGTCACGCGACGTGACGCTGCGGCTGTGATTGGTTCGGCTCTGCGCTACTTAATTTGGATTGGCTGACCTGTTTTTTTTTGTTTTTTTTTAAGAGGACAAGAGCGGCGAAGTCTATCGCGATAGTTTAATTTCTCTATCGAGTAAAAGTTATATCGCGATACATATCGTTATCGTTCTATCGCCCAGCTCTATGTGAATTCATGGATTTTTTTTTCACATTCTGTCTCTCACAGTTGAAGTGTACCTCTGGTGCAAATTACTGACCTCTGTCATCATTTTAAGTGGGGGAACTTGCACAATCGGTGGCTGACTAAATACTTTTTTGCCCCACTGTATGATCCACCGGTGGTGATATTTTGGTATTTTGTGAGTTCCTGATTTAACAAATCAGCTCTTTAATCCAGGCCTGAGAGATTGAACTTTAAAGCGCTATAAAATATTCTTACTGAAAACAGTCGCAAAGTATTTTTCTCCATGATTATAATGAGCTTGGGAGAAATTCACTTATATGGGACACTGATCGAATGAGAAGTCCCGAGCCTAAAAGGATTGCAGCGAGTCAATCCAGTCCAAAAACAAGGAACTGTTTCCTTCAAAATGATGACGTCATCTTGCTGGTGATGGAGGCTCGAATAGGTTGCGCGTGAGACTCCATTATCAGCAATATCTGGTATGAATGTGTGTGGATGTATGCATGTGACTGGACTGTGACGGACTGACGACTAAAAGTTTAACTGACTTGATATTGAGACAAAAACGGTACCGACTTTAGGATTAGTGAATGTCCACAACAATTCACCCAGCCTGTAAAAGAAGGGTGGATGTTTTGTCTTGCTTTGTTTTGTTTTTGCAAGAACAGAAGGATGATAGAGACTAAGGGGGGAGGCTGTAGCTTCACATGAGTGTGAACTGCAGACTGAACCCTTTGGTTGCTAATTTTGAGTTACTGATGTTTGCATTAAGAAAATTGTGTTTTTAGTAGCTGTAGTTCGATTAATGTATCATATTATATGGTTGGGAATGTTAAATGCTAAAGTGAAGAAAAGGTTTGATTCCACTCATGACGGAGCAGGTTATTATTAACCATAGCAGGTCACTGTAAAGAGTCAATTAACTTTTATAGAGGTAAAAAAAACAAAAAAACAAAAACCTCCACTGAGGTCTATGAATAACAGGGGAATGATAGACTTGCCACACTCAAAATGGAGATATGTAATGATAAACACTGGTCCCCGTCTTTTGGGTGCTTTCTTGAAATAGTCAGCAATTTAAAAGTAAGATAGACACAATGTCCTCCTGAGACCCAGGGAGGAAGAAAAAAGAAAAAAGGAAAAGCATTTTCCTTTTTTCTTTTTCTTTTTTTCTTTTTCAGATAAATCAAGTGTTGGGACGGTAAAAAAAACACATTACAAAAACAAAATTGTTTTTAACTAATTTTATTTAAATTTTACAACATGTGCACTACAGTGCACAAGGGGAGTTCATTGATCACGAATGTGAAACTAACAAAATTCAAGAGCTATTTAAGAAAATTAAAAGCTCCACTGAATTTGTTGTAAGCAGGATATTAAAACTTATTTATATAACAATATAATAATAAAAATGTAGATCAGGGACCAACTTAGAAGTCACTGACACTTCACTAGCTGTAAGCCATTGGTTCAGGAACAAGTGATTGCACTGGGCTTTCTATTTCACAAAAATCAATTCATTTATGATATCTGAGGAAGTACTGTGATTTTTTTATTTGGAGACACAAAGCAACATTTGGCACTTCCCACATCTCACATATGTTTTACTGTTGCACCCAACCATTCTACAACTGAAATGCCTTGGACTGTTAACCATCTCAGGCAAGTGGAGGGAACCATATTTTGCTACACTCTCATCTGATTGGGGCCTCCTTTTCTTGATTTTTGGAGAGAACTCTTCATTACTGGTATTATTCAGGTCTTGTTCACATGTTTGTCCCTGGTTTCTCAGCCAAGAGGAGCTTGAACTCCAGATACTGGGAGTTCTTTTTGCACATTGAGATCATTGATAACTTTCAGCAAAGACGTGATCGTGTAGAAACAATCGGGTGTCATGGATTCAGCTATAAATGCGACTCTTATTTTTTACTATACTGGAAATCATTCCTGCATTTTACCCATATTTTATTTTTAACTCAAAGCAAAAATTCCAGATTCTCCTACATGTTGGTTTTGGACCAGATAGGACGACAGATTTCAGGTGGCCCTGTGTTTTTCTCTATCACATCTGCCACTGCATCTCGATAATCTTTGTGTGGCTCCTCCTGGGTTCTCACCCTCTCCTATCTGGCTCACATGACTCTCATCTTCTGAAAAATCTCTGTTTGAATCTCGCTCAATTATTCTGTTAAGAATTCTCTCTGCCTTTGTCAAAGAGTTGTCTACTAGGAAAAAGTGAAATAAATATAAGTACAAAGTCCCGACGTGCACTAGAGTACACATTAATAAATTAGTCATGTTCTCTGTGAAACTCAATAAGCCTAATTCTTAAAGACCCCTCAAATTATTTACTAGATGTTTATTTTTTGAAAATTAATAAAAATCTGAGTTTAACAAAACATTTTAAATGTAAATATCAAGCTTACCTTTCTTTCTTCCTTAAAATGTGCTGGTGGGCATGCCAGCCATTTTGAAAAGGTGGGAAAACAATTGGCAAGGCCACACCCCCACACATGTGATATAATTTTAAAGGTACTGTTGTCCTCTCTAAGAAACATCAGGACTTAGAGGAGTGGCAAGTAGAGTATGAGAGCTACAAGAAAAAAACTAAATGTGTACTACAGTGTGCAAAAATGAATTACTGGGTCATCAGGGGGTTATGAGGGACATTTATAAAACTAAAAATCCCACAAACCTTGAAGTGCACTTGAAAAGCTCACACAAGAAGGTTAACCTAGCTTACCTTGAAGAGCTCATCAGGGGGAGCACCCCCCCCCCCCCCCCCCCCCCCCCCCTCCTTGAAGAGCTCCCCCACTTAACCAGCATCCCCAGAAAACAGCTAACCCCAGATAAGGCAGCGTGATGCGTCCCGAGACAACAGGACTGGGACATCTAAATAATTGTGTGAGTCAATCGCCTTCAAAAAGTTTATCAATTCACTTGAACCAAAATTAGGAACACCCGGTGCTGCAAGAGTTAATAGTCTCAATACCCAAGGATAAGCGGAAGAGCATGATTGATATGATGGAACTGGGATTTGGTTACACTTAATTTTTGCAAAACACAACTAAAACTATAACTGAAACTAATCAAAACTAAACTGAAATTAAGGATGTTCAGAAAATAAAAACTAGACTAAACTAGCGACTGATTGGTAAAAACTGATTACAACTGGTAAAAATTGAAAATCTGGAGTCGAAGCTAAATAAAAATAAAAACTAATGAAGATGGCAAAACGTTTAAAACCCTGGTGCAGAGATTGGCGAATCTGACCAGGAAATGTTATAAAATGGATTGTCGGAACAGCCAGCGTTAAAGTCACCTTTGACAGTCCAGACTAAGATGGCGTTGAACATCTTCAGGGCGGAAAAGGGTTGGTGTGACCAAGGTGTGGTTTGGCTTGTTGTATGTATATTTTGAGATCATATGGCTCTGGATGGACCAGTTACCAGGCCATGGAAGGAGGACAGACTCATTGACTGAGGAGAAGGAATTTTCTGGGATTGGAGATCCTCTGGGTGAGTGGTTGACTGAAAGCATGCATAAAATAAAATTTATCTGTTGTTATTGATTGGTAATAGATTGATAATTGGCCACATTTACAGCTGTATTGACTTGTTGTGGATGTAGTCGACTTCAGGTTTAAGCACTCTAATCAACAGGTTGAAAATAGTGACATTAAAGGAAGAGTATGCAGCGCCACCCTGTCAGACGCCAGTGACGGTGGAGCTCAGTGATGAATCAGGTGAGCTGCATTCATGGTTGACTCATAGCGGAGTTTCCCCTGCTGTGGTCAGTAAGGGGAGATCAGGGGGAAATAAGATTTAAAAGAGGCATTTATAAACGTTTATGTGTCAAGTGAAACGGGATAAAAGGGGGTGTTTTACTCTTATTTTGGCATCAGCTTTATTATTGCATCAGAATCATATAACTAGCATTGCATTAAACATTTATTGAAGTTTTTGACATTGTACTAACATTTGTGTTCCAGTGATTGTTATAACCGCAGGTTAATTTTCTATTTACAGGTGTCAGGATAATCATACGATCTTCTATTGCAGGTGTAACCATGATCATTTTCAGACATATTGCAGTTTGTTGCTCATTATAGAGTTGTGCTCAAGTTAATAAGGGTTAAAAGCTACAGTCAACGCGATGTTTGGCTGATCTATGGTGTGGAGTGACTTCGAGCATAGAGGGCCGCACGCGCTTACATAACATTGATATCATGTTATTCTTTGTGATTTTTATTCAATTATGTCTTTAAGCTAAGTTTTAAATAGTGGCAGTTAATTAAATGACATTCATTTAAGATTATATACTTGAGTCAGAGCATCATACGCAGATCAACTTAACAATCTGGGAAACCTTGTAGCTGCCTAACCTTTTCTTTGAATGTTCTAGCTCCGTTGATTTGACACATTGGAATGTGTCAAAAAAAAGGGGGGGGGGGGAAGTTGAGTTTTAACATCAAACAAGGATTATTTGAACATTTTTATAACTTCATTTGTGTCTTTAATAACTTAGGAATGGTAAAGCTTAAGCTAATAGCTTCGTTCGGCGTGATGGTCCGGACTGATAAAGTGTAGGAAATGCCTTGAGTGCAGAGGGCTAAATGCAAACACGCTTACACACACATAGGATATGATTAGAATAAGTCCCTGGGACATTCTGAATGTTTTAGACCAATTCTGAATCACTAGAAGGTCAGTAGATAACAACATTAGATTATTAGGGTTAGGAAGAGAGGTGTTTTGGTTTTCTGTCTCTTACAGAGAAAGGGACAGACACCAGACGAGGTCACAGATATGCGAGGATCCTCCGCAGCAGAGACAGACACAGTGACTGCCGAGACATCAACTGGGTCCAAGTGTCATGGCGTTTGGGCTCCAGCTAGTCACCACAAAAGGATGGATCCCATAAACACAGCAATAACCATGAAGGGGTTGGCGGAAATCCAGGAACACCAGACCAACGAAGTTCGAGAGGCTCTTGGGCAAAAAGGGGGACGCGTTCCTGATCTTTTTCTGGAGGATACACAGATCGTTGTTTGAAATCGGGGCAGAATAATCCCCTGATCTGTGCCACGACTGAAGGGTTGTCTAACCCCTGAGGTTGAAGAATGAAGAGCAGAGGATCACCCAACTGGAAGACACTGGTAGCTGCAGCAATAAAATAAAGGCTAAAAGCTCCTTGGACAGAGGTTCTAGTCTGAGTACGTCGGAAGGGTATAAGGTAGCACCAAAATAAAGCTGTGGGAGAACTGGGGAGTGTCATCTGTACCTGCTATTGTTGGAATAATAGTTTTTCTTGCATCTGAACTGCGCAAACACAGAGGTCATCCCACATATGGTTCGCCCCTCAGGGGGACAAAGGGCCTCAGGAGTGAGAAGAGATGAACCCGGCGACACTGGATTATAGGGTGTTGGTGAGCTCATTATTCTAACGAGCTCATCAGGGGGAATTGTTAGATTATAATATTATTTTATGCCATGTTAGACCCCTAATTAAAGATTGTGAATTATTATGTAGTTTTAGTTTGCATCATTCTCCTGAATTAGAAGAAGATGATAACTATTGCATTTGTTAAACTGATTTGCATTACATTAGACTGCTGATTTATTGTGGATGAATGATATTGTTTTATGATGCATTATACTGCTGAGTTATAAGAAATACTGTTTGCAGAAAGTCATCACCTTATTGGTCTGATTAGAAGAGAACAGAACATACTGGAGTTTTCTGCCCCATCTCAGCAGGAGCAGATAAACGGGGAGCCAAGGTCGTAGCTTAGGCGCCGTGTGAGAGAAAGGATGTGAATGTTTAGGCTTTTATGATAAGGTGGAGGCACCAGAGGCTATAAGAGTTTGAGCAATGTGTAAAGGATACTGGCAAGTGGCTTTGGCACCAGAAGCGAGAGAGCTGACAGCCTTCAAAACTCCTTTTGGTATGTACCAATTTAAAGTCATGCCATTTGGGCTTCAAGGTGCACCAGCGACATTCCAACGATTAATGGACCATGTACTGAGAGATGTGTCAGCATTCTCTGCAGCATATCTGGATGACGTGGTGGTGAACAGCCAGTCCTGGGAAGAGCATGTCATTCACCTACAGAAGGTGCTACACTCCATCAGAATGGCTGGACTGACTATCAATCCCAAGAAGTGCTCCATAGCCAAGAGAGAAGTGGAGTACTTGGGCTTTGTAGTTGGCTCTGGGAAGATAAAGCCGCAGGTTGGAAAGATTGAAGCAATTCAGTCCTTCCCAGTTCCGACAACAAAAAGGAAGGTGAGAGGTTTTCTGGGTCTAGTAGGCTGGTACCGGAAATTCATACCTTCTTTTGCAGAGCGATCCACTGTACTGAATGACCTCACAAAAGGCTCAGCCCCCAACAAAGTGCGTTGGACAGAAGACTGTGAGCAAGCATTCAGAGACCTCAAGGAAGCAGTTTGCACACATCCAGTTCTACACAGTCCAGACTTCAACAAGCCATTCATCTTGCAAACTGATGCTTCAGGAGTTGGCCTTGGTGCTGTCCTTCAGCAAGAGGTGGATGGTGAAAGAAGGCCTGTGGTGTTTCTGAGTCGGAAACTACTCGACAGGAAGACGAGGTATTCGACGGTGGAGAAAGAGTGCTTGGCCATGAAATGGGCTATTGAGGCCTTGAGGTATTATCTTCTGGGACGTCACTTCACTCTGGAGACTGATCATCGTCCCCTCCAGTGGTTGAACCGCATGAGGGATGCAAATGCCCGCATTGCAGGATGGTACTTGTCTTTGCAGCTTTATGACTTTACGGTCCAGTATAGGCCAGGGAAGTCAAATGTGGTTGCTGATTGTTTATCTAGGATGACAGAGGACTGAAGCACTTCGCGCTCAAGAGAGGGAGGAGGAAATGTAAGGAAGAGGACTCCCTTACTGTATTTTTTTTTTTTTTTGTGCCTGTCCCGTTTGGCTCTTTTGCCATCAGAACTATTGTCTAAAGGCAAAGAAAGATGCCCAACGGATTTACTTTACCAAATTGACCATCCCAGCCTTGCCGTAATGGTCCATTTGATTCACCTTTTATTGTTCATTTCATTTTCACTTACTGAATACGGGACAGACTTGACTGTATTTATTTATATTATATGTATAGCACTTTAGAGCACACCTTTCACTTTATTAAAAGCACCTTATCAAGCAATTTATGAGCATTGCACTTTAAGCATGGATTTGCACACAAGAAGTTTAAATATTTATTGACTATTTATTGGGAATTTTAAAATCAGTTGGTAGCCTTATTTCAGATCCTGCACAGCTGCTCCTCATCAAGGAATGTGGTGGTTGTCTGTCAGGAGAGAAGAATGGTGATTGAGATTGTGATTAAGGTTTACCAGTAAGGAAAACTAATGCAAACGTGTGTGTGAAATCTAGGGATAAAAGTGGTGCAAATAAGTGTTTGTAAGTTAATGATTACTCACCTTTCTTGCCTGTGTCCTCTTCAAGGTGTTTGGGCAAATGTTTCCCCGGGGGTCCAGACACCATTTAAAGGTTCCGGGAGAGACCATTGGTAAAGAGAGTGTGGTGAATCTTTTTGTGCTTGGGTTTCTGGGTTTTTATAATATTGGGTTTGGTGTAACATTAAGTGTGAAATATTTATTAATATGTAAATGTGGAAATGTATTTATGTATTTATTTATTCTAATTAATATATTGTATACTGTGGTGGAAGGTTGGGATTTAAGAATTTACCTGAGAGTGGAATAATGGTTAAGTCTGTGACAGCTGAACATATTTAAGGCTGCCAGTTGTCATTAGAGGTGGATTTTTTGTGCTGTGAAGAAGCTCGACAAGTTAATTGTTGTAAGGAGAGCCATATAGCAAATAAATACTTTGTTCCACTACACTTGCCTTGGTCTGTCTCACTGTGTTTCCAGCCGCTAAGGGCCGCCCTGTTACAAGGACAAACAGCAGCACATGTTCTCTAAATGTTTGCAGTCATTTTTAAATGACGCTGATACTACATGAGACATTTTCCACATTTATTGTCTTTGAACAGAGAATAATAAAGCCATCAAACATACACAGGCTTCTGCAAATACAAACTTCTGTGGTGCATTTGATGACCTGCAGAGGAGAACAAGTCGGGCTTTTCAGCCCTAACACAACAAGAACAGCTGTGGAACCATTGGCCATTTGCCATAGTGTAGCTGAGTCAAAACAGCCCAAGTGCTGAGAGGGAAAACATGATGATTTATGTAAAGTCATAACTGGCTGCAGCAGCTGAGCTTTGACCTGTGAGCTGCAGCTTAAGCTTCTTTTATGGTTCAGTGTTTAATGTTTAAACTGTTTATGGCTGCACACACACCCACAGTCAGGTTGTATACATATTGAAATATTATATACAGTGTGGCAGCTGACCTTTGACCTTTGACCTGCGAGCTTCAGACTCATTGCTGGTGTGAGGTGTTTACTATTGAAGCTTGCAGACACACCCACATCCTCTAATTTGTTCTCAGGGTTGTTCAGTGTGTTGGAGTTGGAGCAGAAACCTGCTGCAGGTTAATTATTGATCAAACAATATCACACAAGGTGCAGCAGCTGACCTTTGACCTGCGAGCTTCAGACTCATTGCTGGTGTGAGGTGTTTAATACTATTGAAGCTTGCAGACACACCCACATCCTCTGATTTGTTCTCAGGGTTGTTCAGTGTGTCGGAGTTGGAGCAGAAACCTGCTGCAGGTTAATTATTGATCAAACAATATCACACAAGGTGCAGCAGCTGACCTTTGAGCTGTGAGCTTCAGACTCTTTGCTGGTGTGAAGTGTTTAATGTGACTTCAGCCTGCAGACACAGAGGACTGATGAAGCAGAAGATTGTCTCTGTTTCTACACAGACCTGGTCCAGACAGCAGAGCTGCAGAGGGAAGACGTTCATGGGAAGAAGCTGAGTAAGTGCAACGTCCTCTTTGAATCCTGGATCAGGAAGTGAAGCCGGGGAATATTTGGTGTTTCAATAAGGTTTCTGTCTTTGACTCAGTCTGCTGTCACTTTGTTTCAGAGAGAAAAAGAGATTTCAGATTAACTGCATTATATGCTGAGTAACTAAATGCTGCTAGTCTGTGGTGTCACTCCCAGCAGCATCACGTCATTTCTTTACTCTGACCTTTAACATCAGTTAACTTAGCTAGCAGAGCAGCTAGCAGTTAGAGTATGAACTCTGTGTCAGCAGTCAGCTTGGTCCTGGTGGTCACCTGGTTTCATGTTTGCTGATGATCCAGATGTGTCCACATAATTATTTATTTCTGTAAATGTAAAGACTTTACAGATAAACAACAGCAGCCCTCTGGCTGGACTCTAACCTGTGAGTTTCCTGTGACTGAAACCACAAGCTGACATTTTCCTTCTGAAGCAGCTGAATGGATGTTTAAGTTTACCTGCATACATGGTGCAAATAAACCCGCTTTGGATGGTTTGGAGGCGGAGCCCAAAGCAGGACAGGATTCTAATGTGATTGGTCACTTTGATGAGGTGGCTGGAACTCAGGTGGTCGAGCAGGTCACCTGCTAACCAGAAGGTTGGTGGTTTAATGCCAGTCTGCATGGTGTCCTGGTGAATGTTCGACAGGAAACACTTAGACACATGGAAAAAGTGCTTGTGTGAACGTACAAGTTGTGTAAAGCTTGTGTTTGAAAAATAAAGTTTATTTCTTATTATTTATTTTATAATAAAGTTTTTTCCTGTGCAGCAGTGGAAATACTGACAACTATAGCTGGATTATTTATTTGAACTCTTTTAAACCAGAGGCTTCAGACGCAGGTTCTGCAGCCTTTAATGGTAATAGTCAAAGTGTGATCGGTGAATTGTGAGCAGCAGAAAGGAGGAAAGCACTAATGCTGGCACAAGGGGCCACAAGCCAGTGTACTCCAAGTGCCAGCCTGGGTAAATGGGGAGTGTTGCATTAGTAAGGGCCTTCTGAACTAAAGCTTTACCAAATAAAATGCGTGGATCATAATGAATAAGACTGTCATGCTACTGATGGCTGAAAGAAAAGGAAGAGGAGGAAGGAGGCATGTTAGGAGTAGGGATGGGTATCGTTTAGGTTTTATCCGATACCGGTGCCAAACCGGTACTTTTGAAACAGTGCCTGTGCTTAATCGGTGCTCGAATCAGTGATTAAAGAATGGAGAACACAAACTTTGTCCAAAAACCTCTCATGTTTTTATTTTTAGCAGTCTCTTTTTTTCTGCAAAATGATAACCAAGTTAGCCTTTTCTGTTGATACAAGATACCTCCTTTGGTTGGAACCGGTGCTTAAAGAATGGAGAACACAAACTTTGTCCTGAAACCGCTCATGTTTTGTTGTTTTTTTTGTAAAAAGATAACAATGTTAGCCTTTTGTGCAGCTATAGGGCATATATGGTATCACTCTATCAAACAAGAAGACAGCAGCATGTAACTACAACGGTGTTTGCTTGTTCACCTTACATTAATGTAATAACGTGGTTAGCCTACTCAACGTAAATTACACACAAACAACATTAAGCTACACACGCAGAGAAGAACGGCTGCTGCTGCCGTCATCATCCTCATCATTTCTGCTCCTCTGGCAGGGCTAGGGGCCAGGACTCTCCTCTTCAGGTTCTTGGGGGATGTTGCTAACTCCGTGTCCGATAACAGGCACCACACCCGCAGTAGTTGTGCTCGGTGTGAGGTCTTGCAGGAAGCTATCAAATACGGTGCATTTCTCGGCTTTAAAAAAAAAACACTATGCGTCGCCGGGTGTTTCATGGTAAACAGACTGATTCTTATATAGCGCTTTTCTACTCTCCCAGAGTACTCAACATGCCACATTCACCCAATCACACCAGCACTTTATCTGTACTCAGTGCTTTCTAAGTACATTCACACTCCGAATGTGGAGAGCAAGTTGGGGTTAGTATCTTGCCCAAGGATACTTGGCACGAGGAGCCTGGGATCGAACCATCAGCCTTCCGACCAGTAGGTGACCAGCTCTACCTCCTGAGCTACAGCCTCCCTGTTTCACCAGATTCAAGGTGTTACCTCCTTTGCACAGTATCAGCTTAAAGCACTTGTTGCAGGCTGCTGAGTTTGCATGTTTTGCTGTGAAGTACAGCCAGACTTTGACCGCTTAGCCTTGGGCATTTTTAATCTGTCGCTCTGCTCTAAAAGAACATACGTACCGGGGCCCGCCTACTATCCTTGGAAAGGTAAAATGATTGGCTAGAATCCAAAGTGTATGACATCTCAGGAAAAAAAGCACCAAAATGTGCACTGCTTTTCAGTCTGGTTACTACCGTTTATGTCAGACCCGGTGCCATAATGACATCAGATACCGGTGCCCATCCGCAGTTAGGAGGCAATGGTAGAGAAGGAAAGACAGGAGATGGTAAATGGCCTGCATTTGTATAGCGCTTTTCTAGTCCATAGGACCCCAAAGCGCTTTACACTACATTCAGTCATCCACCCATTCACACACTGGCGATAGCAAGCTACATTGTAGCCACAGCTGCCCTGGGGCGCACTGACAGAGGCGAGGCTGCCGGACACAGGCGCCACCGGGCCCTCTGACCACCACCAGTAGGCAAACACGGGGTTAGTATCTTGCCCAAGGATATTTGGCATGCAGCCAGGGTGCAGCCTGGGATCGAACCACCGACCTTCTGATTAGTGGCTGACCTGCTCTGCCACCTGAGCTACAGCCACCCAGAGTGGAGGTGATGTATCTAAATGCATCTGAACAAAGCAGAAGTGCACACCAAACTCAACGGATAGTCAAATGTAGAATCACAGAACAGAACTGCAGGCTGAGTTTGGATGTTTGTCTTTCACACCTCTCTGTGTCTCACACACACAGTGACGTCAGACACAGTCACACTCACTGTTCCATCTGCTTTGTGCACAAATTCATTACTTTCTTCCTTCAATGATCTACATACTACGTGCTGCCCAGTGAATACTTTGCAATGTATTCCATCCCCTTTCAAGGCAGAATTACCCAGTTTATTCCCCATTACAAGACAACAATCAGTCACACTCACACAGACCACGTCTGGCCCGCACTCGCTCACACGTGCGTTTACCCACCAATGAGAGCTCTATCCTCCTTACATATTGGTGGATAAACCAAACACTCAACGCCCTCAGCGGCAGAGGAAAAACCTCCTTTCGGTGGAGCAACCATCCTTAACCCTCCTTAAAAACTGGCGAAGAAACCAGACCTCCTTAGAATAATTAAAAAACTGGTGGGGAAACCAGACCTCCTTAAAAAAAATAAAGAAAAACCGGTGGAGAAACCAGGTAGCTTCTAAAACACCATCTGTTTTAGAAAACAAAACAGATGGTGAATTCTTTAGAGAATTTTCTAGAAATCTTTTTCTTTCAAAACAGAATTCAGAATATTGATCTTTGACATGGAAGCTGTTTCCACAGGATCCTGATGGACACTCAAAGCTTTCATAAAATGTTCTCATTAGTTGTTTGCAGCAGAATATCACCTGATGTGAACCAAAACAACAAAAGTGCTCTGCACATGTGTGTGAGACTACAAATTCTAGAATCAGAACTGCTGATTTCATTACTCTGAACTTTTAAAGGCAGGTTTTGTATCTGAGAGCAGGGACACTTGCTGTGTTCAGTGTGACTCGTCTCTGCAGAAGGTCAGGGCTCTGATAGTTGCAGTTAGCGGGTGACTTACTGGGCAGGTGGATCCTGAGTGTCTGTTGGAGTCAGGGTTCATTATGGTCCTGGTTGCTACTGGAAATAAAGAAACAAAAGGAGTGTGTGTTGTTCAGGAAGTACAGACTGTAGCTCAGCAGGTAGAATTACTAACTGGAAGGTTGGAGGTTTGATCCCTGGCTGCTCCAGTCTGCACGCCACGGTATCCTTGGGCAAGATGTGGAACCCCGACTTGCTCTCCGATGCATCCATCATAGTGTCATTGTTAGAAAAAGAAGTGCTTGTGTGAATGAAGCACGCTGTATAAAATGCTTTGACTGCTCATACAGAAAAGCAGCTCATAAGAACTGGTTCATTTTCCAGATAATTCCACTATTAAGACAACAGACATTTGGGAGGCTTTCTCTGAGAGTAACACTGAAAGTCTTGCTGCTCCTCCACAAAATGAACTTCAGATTAAAGACACAGCTCAGCTAAACACAACTCAAACTAATCTACACTATTTTTCTTTATTACGCAGCGTTTTTATAACTATTTCCAGATGTTTCTAAAGATGAAAACAGAATTAAACTCCAGCCTGATGCGTTTCTGAGGTTCCTGACTCTGACCGTCCCTCAAACGCCTCTCTGGGCGTTTCCTTCCGTCGCTTTTACTTTCGCTTTCGTGAATGTTGTGGCGCAGTTGATCGTCTTATTAAATTCAGTTCTTTGCATTCTTTTGGCGGCGAAGAAAAACTGGGCTCAAAGTGGTCAAACTCAAAAAATGATCTTTATTTTACATTCCCGGGAACGGAGAACTGTTAGGCGCTATCATGCACCCACAGCTCTGAAAAAAAAATCACAAGCTGCATGTGTATATATATTTCTGCTACGTCACATATAGTTTCGATCAAAACAACTCCTTACATAGTAGCAGTTGATGACAATGACAGCTGCAGAGTTTGTGTCTGATGTATTAAGTATGAAACACTGTTGGGCTAAAATCTGGTCAGAATGAATCCAGGTGCAGGTGTGTCAGTTTAGGACCACTGGACTAACATCCAAGTGCTCACAATATAAAGTGTATTCTGTAGTAACATCCTGGTGTTGCAGCAACAGTCCCACATGGAAACGTCAACACTCAAACTCAAAATCTCTTTTTGTCAACAATAAAATGACAGCAGACCAATTTGAACAAAGTTGGTAAAAAGCTTCAGAAATTAGTAAAATATTAAAAAGTGTCTTGATGCTCAATCATCCAGTAAATCCCCAAAAAGTTGATTCTGTTCATCTGGATGTTTTCAGCAGCATGGATCAGTGTGAGGACAGAGAGGAGGGAGTCCCTCCCTCTAAAAGCACTCTGTGTGGGGAACATGAGAGCCAGACCAAAGCTCAGAGGTGAGATGACCATCTCTAACTGTCCATGACTCTTCTCCATGTCACAGCTCAGCACTCACATCACTGCTCCATCATTATTCACACTCATACCTCTGTGTGTGTTGTTTTAAAGCCCAGAGCTGTGGGGCGTACCAGGCTCAGCTGGACATAACCCTGAAACTAATCCAGAGCCTGGACCTGAACCCAGCTGTGTTTCCTTAAAGAGCAACAGGTCGAAGGATGTTGTTGTAAAATTTAACAAAAGACTGTTATGTGACAAAGAGTAAGTACATTATTTTTATGAGATTGTTCATCATGTCTTTAATTTAATATTTCCAGTTTTTCCTTCCTGTCTCATGAAGCTGTGACATTTATTGTTTTTCTTTTAGGATCAATAAGAGGCCAGAATCTCCTGGACCTGAACCCAGCTGTGTTTCCTTAAAGAGCAACGAGTCGAAGGATATTGGTGAAGACTTTAAAGGCTGTTCTTCTGCTGCTGAGAGGTAATGTGTGTCTAGATGTTGTTCCTGACTCTGTATTTCTGAATAAATCCTCATGTTTGATATCAGCTCAGCTCTTTTTCACACATTTCTATGTTGGTATGTGAAGCGGTGTGTGTTGGAGTGTTTCCACAAACACAGCAGTCAGAGTGGAAAGAGTGGATGTTGTAGGAGGTGTTTGTGTAGTGAAGAGGCTGAGTGTCTGTAGGACTCCAGCTGCTCCAGCAGGTGTCTCCTTTGTGCTTTGCTTCAAACACAGTGTAGGGAGGAGCTTCCACTCAGGTGTTTCAGGTGTTGCTGGATGGAGGAGGACAAATAGTTTTTCCCTTCAGTGACACTTCAGCAGCTCAATGTTCTGGGAGATGTTTGTCTTTATGAAGGTTTATGGATTCTTGTTCTTACTTTGGTTAAACTGAGCAACACATTTTCCATCTAACATTTAAAGTAAATTTCCAGGTGAATAAAAGATCTGCAGCTGCAGCCTCTGTGATGTTTCACAGTCTGAAAGTAACAAATTCAACCAGAGTTCAAACAAAGGCTTAATATACGTGTGTGTTTGATATAATGCCAACAAGTACAAATAGGTGTTCTTACAGGTCTTAATCACAGAGGTCTGATAAGTCTGGTGACTTTCACACTCAGCAGTTTTGCTGCCTTTTATTTTATATTGGCCTTTTTAAAGCCCTTCAAAGTCTCCCACATTCATACAGAGCTTTTAACACCAAACTCCTTTACAGTCCTTCTCCTCTCACACACGATCACACGACTGATTTGTCTGCAGCAGCTGTGTTACTGCTAGTATTTTATTATGTGTGTAATCTCCAAATATTGTTCCTGTGGTTTAGTTTGACTTCCTTCTGCAAACTCAGCTGCTCTGTTGCTGATACACGTCTCCATGAATATGATTGATCAGATGCTGCCAACACCATGTGTTTCATGTGAGCGCTCAGCTGAAACCCTGGGTTGACTTATCGAGTTAATAACAAGCTTCACGTGACTGTGAATGCTAAAGTGAATCAGATAAAGGAAAGAGACCCTGCTAATGTTGGACTCACTTCTTAGTGTAGATCCCAGGAGGAAGTTCAACATAGCCATTCTTTGTGCTAGCTCGACCAAACCTGAGAGCACAGTGCAGGATAATGATCATCATCTGTCTCTGTCAAGGACATTTAAAATCCACAAATAACAAACATAATTATATTTGATCATTAAAAATGATGATTAAACAAAGTCTCAAACATACTTAAGTAGAAGGACTGATGTTTGTGTTAAAATACCCTCTTAAAGCTGAAATACTGATTCAGCTTCTTTACTCAAGTAAAGGTAAAAGAGTCCAGGCTCTGAAATGTACTCACAGTATTAAAGTAAAAACGCCATCTTTGAAGGAAATTTCTGCCAGTTTTTGTGCAAAGTTACCTGAATTTCTACCTCCAACATTAATAGGAGAAAATTATCTGAACTTTTATTCTAATGAATTTAATCAGCTTGAACATTTTGTAGCACAAAAGTAGAAAAAACCCAAAGGGAATCAAAAATAGCTCCGTTTGCTGTTGCCTGCATTGTAGATGGGCGGCTTTGCCTCAACACCTAAACAGGAAAATGAGTTTAGTCAAGTATTAAAGTGGGATTGAAGAGGTGAGGAAACCAGACATCAGGTGTTGTGGTGCAGCATTAAGATAAGATGGGGCCTGATTATTTAAGACCTTGTATGCAGTGTTGGGTAAGTTACTTTAAAATAGTAACTTAATTACATTACTAGTTACTTCTCTCAAAAGTAACTCAGTTACTTCAAGTTACTCGTTATTTTCAAAGTAACTAGTTACTAGGGAAAGTAACTTTGGTTTTACTCAGAATTCTCTTGTTAATGTGTTTCTTCCATAACTTTGCCAGTCTTCTAGCTTGCTTACTTGCCACAGTGCACTGTGCCACCTACCAATAGAAAGGAAAAGATAATGTGCATATTTCCACGAGAGAAATCCCACGCCTGGACCGTCATTGACTGCTGCCATGATTCTAGCCTACGTCACAGCGTCATGTGCGTCTTTTACATCCAACACAAAAACTGCAGTCGTGGTGCTTTGATTGTACTCAGAACTTGGAAATTCTGCCTTCTGAATAGGAAGATGTAGGTAACACCAGACTGCAGATGAGCTGCACACAGAGCTGGACTGGGACAGAAAATTGGTCCGGGCATTTTGACTAGAGACCGGCCCACCATTATAGGAAAAACATAAAGCCTTTGAATGAAAACAAACGCTGTTGTGACAGTGATGTACACTGTTTTGATGGTATATATGCATCAATCTATCAATCGTTTGTTGTAAGATTCAGATAATTATTTTTTAAAAGCTAGACATTTTAAATGAGAATAAGAAAGAAAAGTATTTCCTTGTGCCCACCTCTCCCTGTTAATGCCCTACATGCCCCCCTGGCAACACTTTGCTAGATCCGCACCTGCACAGTTACCAGCTGTCAGCTACCTAAAAAAGGATCCTGGGGTTATTTGTCTCTCAGAAACAGTTCATAACTTCCCTTCAACTCATTCATGTCACCTAAAAGATAAACCTGTTTCTCCATCACCTGTTCAGCTCTGATGATCCAGTAAGGACGTCTCCTGGTTTCATCTTCATGTTTCCCTCTCACCAGATAACCAAACCATATCATGACCAGCAGCTTTACAGCTGTGGCTCCAGCAAACATCAGCTGATACTAGAAATTAATATTAAATAAATTCTAACAACAGCTGATCAAGCTTAAACATGCTGCTGTTGTTTAGCGCGACATCCGCTGGTTTCCTCTTTCTGGCGCAAAGTGAGCGATAAACAAACAAGAGAGCCGATCAGCTGATCATTGATCAGTTTTCATGATTGAAGTAGAAACGGGAGAGGGAGGGTGAGAGGATGAGAGAAGAAGAGGCAGCTGTGCAGCAAAGACACAGAATAAATCCAGCTTTGTGCCTTTTTCATTGTAGCTGAATTACGGGACAAACTGATCCTTTTCACCTCAATAAGAAACGCGTAATATTTTCTCTGAATACCAGACGGGACGGTTGGCAACTCTAATAACTTATGAACAAAATAAAGTTCAACATCATTAACTTCATAGCACCACCCAGCTGTATAGAAACTCCGTCATGCTAGCTAGCACGCAGTACGGAAAAAGTCAGAATAACGAAAATAAACTCCACCTAAACTTGGTTCATATCTGACCCAGAGAGACTGCAGGTCATAACTTCTTACCTGAAGTTCAGGTCACACTTGGACCGGCGGCAGCCGCCTCGGGTCTCTTTTCCTTCTGCGTCCCCTTTCCTTCATCCACCTGCTGGCCTCCACCACTTGCTAATGTTACTGAATCTGTGGAAGCTCCACGATAGCCACCACACGAAGTAACGAGTAACGACCCTATCTAAATCCCAGTAACGACTAACGTGTTCCTGATTTTGGCATAATAACTAGTTACCGTGCTCGTTACCACAATAATAACGTAGTTACTGTAACGCGTTACTTAACTCATTCACTGCCAATGGCTGGCAGTGAATGAGTTAAACCCATTGACTCATGCACTGCAATTGACGGCTATAGATGTCAATGGCAGTGAATGAGTTAATAACGCGTTAGTCCCAACACTGCTTGTATGTGAGGAGCAGGATTTTGAATTCTGGATTTAACAGGAAGTCAATGAAGGGAAGCCAAAACAGGAGAAATCTGCTCTCTCTTTCTAGTCCCTGTCAGGACTCTTGCTGCAGCATTTTGGATCAGCTGAAGGCTTTTCAGGGAGTTTTTAGGACATCCTGATAATAATGAATTACAGTCGTCCAGTCTGGAAGTAATAAATGCATGAACTAGTTTTTCAGCGTCACTCTTTTTAGCATTTTTTAACAACAAGCTTCTATCTATTAGGGCTCTTGTCTCGCCGACTGCTGCCTCAGATCCGAGTCTTTCTCCTGTGTGCTCAGCTGTCTTAGAGCAGTTTGATCCCGTCTCCCTTAATGACTTGACTGCAGTAGTTTGTAACCTAAGATCATCACACTGCCCCTCTGATTGTCTCCCCCCAACTACTCTTTCAAGGATTGTCAGGTTGGAGATCGGCCTATAATTAGCTAAGACAGCTGGGTCTAGGGATGCTTTTTAAGTAAAGGTTTAACTACAGCCAGCTAGGGATGGGTACCGTTTAGATTTGAAAACCTGCTAAATCAGAATCAGTTGCTGATGACGGCTTTTTTCTTTTACATTAATCACGTATAATCTTAACTCAAAGTGAACATAGACTTGATTGAAGTAACTCAGATCAGCCAATTCAAAATGCTAATTCAATCAACTCTGAGTTTATTTCTAGACTCAGTTTGTTGGCCCTGCACCTTAAAACTATTCCCTGTTTGTCTCTCGTGTTTTTTGGATATTGTTTTCACATCTTATGTCACGGCTAGCGGGGCAAGCCATGTTGAATTTAATAAAGGACCCAAGATGCCAACACTGCTGTGAAGTGAGTGAGCTTTATTGAAACGGTGAAGTGCAGTGGAGATGGCCTGTGCAGAAGCTAAGATAACCTCTACTGAAAAACTAAAAAACTAACCTGAAACCTTAAACGGAGACACGGGGAGACAACACAGACGAACCAGCAACAAGCAGGAGAAAACAAAGGGCTCATATACACAAAAGAGCCATCAGGGAATGAGAAAAGGGAGACACAGCAGGATTCATTGGACATAACCAGACAAGGGGAAGCAAAAGTAGACACACTAACATAGGACATGGCACTGTCAAAATAAAACAGGAAGTGAACACAGAGACACAATACTAACACAGTACAGAGGGAAAACAGAAACCAAAACCTCAGAACTAGAAAATCTTAATCAGAATGAAATTGTAACAAAAGACAATAACAATCAAAACAAAACCACTGAGTCCACAGACTCGGGACATACATCGGCTCAAACTGTGGTCATAAATATTTTGTACTTGTAAATCTGACTGTGGAGTTGTGAACTGAGTTTTGTAACATTGTGAAACAAAATATCTGGAAAGTTCATGTTTTTGCGTTCATTGATTTGTGTGTGTAAAAATGTAAAAATGTAATAAATGTAAGAAACATTAGAACTACTTTTGCTGACACAAAGTTTGGCGAGTTGTCACTTTAAACCAGTCACTGATATAAAGAGAGCACCTTGTTCCAGGGCATCTGAGCATGGAGGGAAAGCTTTATGCAGGAGATGGTAAGAGCTGTTGGGACTAAAGAAACTGAGCAGAAAACTACAGACATCTGGAAACTGAGTTGTTAATTCTCAGTGGGATCAGCAGGACTAGCAAAGCTTCACCATGACAGTCATCTGATTGACTGAACCCATCCAAACATCACTTCATGGACCTTTAGCTTGTGTCTGTGTGTGGACAGACATAACATGAGCTAATTATACATTACTCCTCCACAGAGTGGACCAGCAGAGAGCAGAGGTTTCCACTGGTCAGTCTGCACAGCAGCATCAAACACACCTGGACTCTGTGGTTATGGTTTGTAGTACTACGTTTACATTTGTTCTTTTCAGTCACCTCTATGCTGCACTTTGTGGACCAGAGGATTGTCAGTGTGTCCAACATAAATCAGAGTTTGGGCTCCATGATTTCAGTCAGATTGGGGTGACTGTAGCTCAGGAGGGGAGCAGGTCAGCTACTAGTTAGGTTTGTGAATCAAACCCTGGCTGGCAAATGTACTGGGTAACGTACTAAACCCAAGCTGCCCTCTGATGCATCCATCAGAGTGTGAAAGAAAGTATTTAAGCATAGAACAATGTGCTTGGTTGAATGAGGCATGTTGTATAAAATGCTTTGTGTGCACAGAGTATCAAAGAGAGCTATATAAGAACCAGTCCATTTACCACTGGGTAATTCATATAGTCTTCTTTTCCAGCGGCTGGAGGACAACATCACCATGTTTGTGAAGAACGAGCTGAAGAAGATCCAGAAGCTTCTGAGTCCAGATCACCCAGAAACTTTAAAGAGCCAGATGGAGGATGAGGAGATGTTTGAAGGAGAGGATGAAGATGAAAGAAAGAGCTGCAGAGAAGCATTTCTGAAGATCACACTCCACTTCTTGAGGAGACTTAAGCAGCATGAGATGGCTGACCATCTGCAGAGCAGTAAGAGAATTTCTCTAAAGACTGAATATTGATCTTTCCTAATAGCTCAAGAAATGGACCAATAGACATTCATCCTTTCAGGGTACTGAAAGGCTATGATATTTATTATATAATATTTGTTTCTGAATTTCTTACCTTCAGAAATATTTGCTCCACTCTGTAAACGAGAACTTAAAGCCCAACTGAAGAAGAAGTTCCAGTGTGTGTTTGAGGGCATCGCTAAAGCAGGAAGCCCAACCCTCCTGAATCAGATCTACACAGAGCTCTACATCACAGAGGGAGGGACTGCAGAGGTCAATGAGGAACATGAGGTCAGACAGATTGAAACAGCATCCAGGAAACCAGACAGACCAGAAACAACAATCAGACAAGAAGACATCTTTAAAGCCTCACCAGGAAGAGACGAACCAATCAGAACAGTGCTGACAAAGGGAGTGGCTGGCATTGGGAAAACAGTCTTAACACAGAAATACAGCCTGGACTGGGCTGAAGACAAAGCCAACCAGGACATCCAGTTCATATTTCCATTCACTTTCAGAGAGCTGAATGTGCTGAAAGAGGAAAAGTTCAGCTTGGTGGAACTTGTTCATCACTTCTTTAATCAAACTAACGAATCAGGAATCTGCAGGCTTGAAGACTTCCAGGTTGTGTTCATACTTGATGGTCTGGATGAGTGTCGACTTAATTTGGACTTCAACAAAACTAAAATCCTGACTGAAACAAGAAAGTCCACCTCATTGGATGAGCTGCTGACAAACCTCATCAGAGGGAACCTGCTCCCTTCTGCTCGCCTTTGGATAACAACACGACCTGCAGCAGCCAATCAGATCCCTCCTCAGTGTGTCGACATGGTGACAGAGGTCAGAGGGTTCACTGACCCACAGAAGGAGGAGTACTTCAGGAAGAGATTCAGAGATAAGAAGCAGGCCAGCAGGATCATCTCCCACATCAAGAAAGCTCGAAGCCTCCACATCATGTGTCACATCCCAGTCTTCTGCTGGATCACTGCTACAGTTCTGGAGGATGTGCTGGAAACCAGAGAGGGAGCAGAGCTGCCCAACACCCTGACTGAGATGTACATCCACTTCCTGGTGGTTCAGGCCAAAGTGAAGAAGGTCAAATATGATGGAGGAGCTGAGACAGATCCACACTGGAGTCCAGAGAGCAGGAAGATGATTGAGTCACTGGGAAAACTGGCTTTTGATCAGCTGCAGAAAGGAAACCTGATCTTCTATGAACCAGACCTGACAGAGTGTGGCATCGATATCAGAGCAGCCTCAGTGTACTCAGGAGTGTTCACACAGATCTTTAAAGAGGAGAAACAACTGTACCAGAACAAGGTGTTCTGCTTTGTTCATCTCAGTGTTCAGGAGTTTCTGGCTGCTCTTCATGTCCACCTGACCTTCATCAACTCTGGACTCAATCTGCTGGAAGAGCAAGAAACAACTTGGAAGGTGTTTCAAACAAGAAAATCTTCAAAGAAATACTTCTACCAGTGTGCTGTGGACAAGGCCTTACAGAGCCCCAATGGACACCTGGACTTGTTCCTTCGTTTTCTCTTGGGTCTGAAGACTAATCAAACTCGTTTGCAAGGCCTGATGACACAAACAGGAAGTAGCTCAAAGACCAATCAAGAAGCAGTTCAGTACATCAAGGAGAAGCTCAGTGAGAATCTGTCTGCAGAGAAAAGCATCAATCTGTTTCACTGTCTGAATGAACTGAATGATCGTTCTCTAGTGGAGGAGATCCAACAGTCCCTGAGATCAGGACGTCTCTCCACAGATAAACTGTCTCCTGCTCAGTGGTCAGCTCTGGTCTTCATCTTACTGTCATCAGAAAAAGATCTGGATGTGTTTGACCTGAAGAAATACTTTGCTTCAGAGGAGGCTCTTCTGAGGCTGCTGCCAGTGGTCAAAGCCTCTAAAAAAGCTCTGTAAGTTATAAAGTTTTTATTATTTAATTTGGTTGGTATGTTATGAAAAACACACTGCCATGAACTTCTGTTTTGTTTTTGTCAAAATCACTGTAATATAATCACTGTACCTTTATATACATGCGACTTAATGCTGCTGCCCTCTTGTGGCTAAAGTGTAATTATGTTCTTGTTATTAGGGAGGATTTGAGAGTAAGGCTACGTTCACACTGCAGGCGAAAGCGCATCAAATCCGATTTTTTTGACCCTATGCGACCCATATCCGATCATGCTATGACAGTGTGAACGGCGTAAATCCGATATTTTCAAATCCGACCTGGGTCACTTTCGTATGTGGTACTGAATCCGATACATGTCTTTATATTAAGGGCCATCTGTCAAACAATATTGTTTGCTCTGGGTCTAAACAGAGCACGTTGTGTGTGACATCTTCTTTTGCGCATGCGGGCCGCTTTGAGCGTTCACACTAGAGCGCATTTGCTGTCGCATTTTATTTGTAGTGTGAACGAGCAGATAAAAAAATCGGATTTGATCAAAAAATCGGAATTGAGCATTAAGACCTGCAGAGTGAACGTAGCCTAACATGCCAAGTGAGTCAGCACCTTCGCTTTAGCTTAAAAAAATCCAAATTCTTACGTCATCAGTTATAGTTGCATGTATTCATTATCATAATTTAACCTTTAATATTGATGTCTTAAATTTATTTTGATTAAACTAGCAATAATTTTATGGTTGTATTAAATAAATACATCACTAATTAATTATTTATTTCAGTGATTAATTAAAAATGTATATAATTAATTAAAAAAATATATTGATAATTAATTATCAGTTAATTTCATTTAAAATAATTCATTATGTATTTATGTACAATTCAAATTAGTTAATTACATATTTTGTTGGTTTGTTTTCTATTTTAATTATTTTACTGACACATTTAATGAATTATTTAATGATGTATTTATTTAATTCACGTTGCTACTCCTGGCCCTGCATCGCTGTTCATAAATACATTTTATTTGTCAGCTTCACCCATCAAAGTCAGGGGGCGGGGTTAATGCTGACCAAGTCAACACCATTGCTTTGGTCTGGTGGGCGTTCTTTTAGTGGGCTTTTCTCAATACTAAGTAGGCCTACACACCAGGGTTTGGACATGTGTGGACCCAAACTATACTTTTACCCTTTTTTGTGTGTCACCAAATACACTTTAATATTTTCTAGACAAGAATGTAGTGGCGTAATCTTTAACCTCTTTTGGCTCCAAACAGAAGTGACAGACTTGAGCAGGGTTCATTTAAAGGCTGACAGAAGTGGAGTGGTGACGGGGAGATGTTTGACAGGACAGTGTTTCAGCCTCCACAGGTTCATGTTGTGCTCCATCAGTCAGTGAAGATGAAGTCAGTGCTGATGAGGCTGTAGAGTGTGTGAGGGATGTGAATGAGGATGATGAAGATCTGATGATAGCAGATAAAAACAGGCTGCAGAGACTTTGAGCCATACAGGGCACACAGTGTGTGTACAGAACAGCTGAAATCATTATGGAGGCCTCACTGGAATATGGAAGCATCACAGTACAGCTTCAGTGAAGCATTAAAGTCTCTGATATGAGATGAGAAATGAAGCAGCCAGAGCTTTTTCATGAGTGGAAATCCACTGTGACTGTGAGCTGCTGCTACAGCCTCCAGATTAGCCAGCAGCTCATCCTGCTCAACATTTCCTCACCAACTTTAATGGAAGTGTGATGTTTTCAGCTGGAGTGATGGTCAGGGTGGCCTCCCTCTCCTCTTCCTCTTTCATTTGTAAAGCCACTTCTGCTGCTTTCATTCATTTGGAAGTCCTGTAGCTGAGTTTGGGAGAGACTAACAGCCTCGGCAGCAGAGGGGAGAAAGGCTGTAACACCACCACTTTACTCTGTTCTACCTGTCACATCATTTTATCAGGAAACAAATATGCTCATGTTTTTACTATGTTTGTCTTGAAGATGTAAGAAGATCACATGGTGCTTTTTATTATTGTGTTGGTTTGTTTGCTGTCTCTTGGATGGAGCCCAGCTGTGCGTGGCCCCTGGGCCTGTGGTCAGAGTGTGTGCTGGATAATCCGGCCCAGGATGAGGCCAAACTGACATGGGATGAAATGTCTGTCACATAATTGAGCTTAGTGTAGTTTCATTTCTGCACAATTTAACAACAACCAAAACTTTGTTCTGTCTTTTCTATGTTATACTGTAGACTTTCTTTGATACTGTGTCCAAAAGGAGCAGCTTTTACTTTGAAGGGGAGGCGTCTCTGTTTCCTCTTCAGGTTGGATGATGGAAGCAAATGAGTGTGTGATGTTCTTTCAGTGTTGCACTTTGTAGACGCTCCCTGAGCACTGGTCTCACAGCCAGCTGCACATAGAGACCAGTGTTGTTAGTCCAGGTCAGAAGATGACTTGTTGGAATGAAAATGAGCTTGTAGTTTGTCTGCTTTAATAATGTGACTGGAAAAAGGTGTTGGACTTCAAATATGTCCATTTCTTTCACACTTCACCTTTAAAAGTGAAGCCTTGTGGTTCCTGGAAGGAAAAACACGACTTTTTCAAGTCTTTGTCCTGTTTTTATGAGAAATGTACGACTTTAATGTGAAACATTCAGAGTTTTTTCTCTTGTTGTGTTTGTTTGAAGCTGCTTCCTGTTGGCTTCAGCTGTTTGGAGTTTCCATTTTCTAAACTTCTACATTCTGAACCTTCTTCAGCTCTGAACAGATGATGAAACACTGAATGATTTCAAGCTCACACTTTGTCTAATAAACTTACATCTTTCATTCTTTATACAGATTGTGGGGCTGTGGTTTGTCAGAGATCAGCTGTGATTATCTGGCAGCAGCACTGAAGTCCAACCCCTCCCATCTGAGACAGCTGGACCTGAGCTTCAACAACAAGCTGCAGGATTCAGGAGTGAAGCATCTGTGTGGTTTCCTGGAGAGTCCAGGATGTGGACTTGAAACTCTGGGGTCAGTCAGCATGTTTTAGTTGTGCTGAGATGAATATGATGTGAAAGTTGTGCTGACACTAAACTGCAGACATCAGGCTGATATTATACTGATCCACACTGAGGATCTTCATGGTAAAGTCTGTTTTCTTCTTCTCTGGTTTAGTCCATTGACTGCAGCAGAACAATGTTCACATTTCAAACAGTGAGACTCAACGTATGGCCCGCGGCCCACACGCGGCCTGCCCACCTTTCCTGATTCAGAGAGAGGGGACCCTGATTAACTGTGTAGTGTTCTTCCTCACAGTTCTAAGTATCAGACACAACAATGAATAATCCACAGCTGACTGTCTTTAGCAGGTCAAAGGTCACGGCACACAGCAGACAGTGGGAAATATTATAATTCTGATCATTTATCAGCACATATCCATATGTATAAAAACAAAGCTGACACTGTGAGACTTGATCAGAGGTGTGATCATCACAGCAGAGGCCTTTGTGTCAAAGTCACTGAGGATCAAACAGAAACACATGAAGCAGATTTTCCTGTTCTGGCTTTTTATAGCAGATAACCTTCAAAATATTCTGCAGTCCATCAAAAACTGAAGCAAACCATGAATCAACATGTGAACATGAGCTGATGCTGCTGAAGGGAAGCAAAGTTACAGAGGTTTGATTACAGACACAGCTGAGAGTTTGTAATCTGTCATCATTTTAAAAGGTTTACATTTCTTCAGTATATCCACATTTGCAGCTGCTACCTCAACCTCCACTTGTCCAACACAACTGCTGTCCACTGCCTCCATGACATTGTGATTTTGCTGTTGGTCTTCTGTCAGATCTTCATCAATCACTTCTGCACGGGGCACACCTTCAGACTCTGCAGCTGCATAACAAAAGCCTGTAAGATAAAATTAGACATAAGGTAAATGTACACCAATATTCCAATGACAGGTGTGTGATTCATCTGGAAGTTATGTGCGGATTAGTGTACAGTGATAGCAATTTAGTATGTTTTTAGAGGGGGGGGGGTTGTTTACCTCCGATGGGTGCTCTTTTTCGCTTCCGTTGCGTACGCCTTGAGTGCCGGTCCGAGTCTGATACAGGTATGTCGTCATGCCCCATGTGCAGTGTTGGTGCCCAGTCTGGATTTGTTACATCCATTTCATATGCTGGTTTGCCTGCAATAATGCCAAATCATAAGCTACTCAGTCGACATGATGTGGTTCTGCAGCATCACACATTAGCATGTTTTATCTCATTATCTATGACCGCAGCACATTGAAAATCACACTAAAAGCCTTTCAAGAGTGATATGAATTAATTTAGAACTCACCGGAAAGAAAATGCCGTGAGCAAACCAACAAAAAGCTGGGGATTGCAGAGAACTCGATATCCGCTCGTCTCACCGCTGCAATCCAAGCCTGACGTCTTTGTTTAGTAATATCGGATACATGGGATCCCTCACGTTGCCTCCAGGATGGAAAACGATGAAAAGAGAGCCCGTTATCCAGCTTCTTGCCTTCACGATCGTGTGATCTAATGTTGCAACCGACAACACAACACGTACGATCCATAGCTGAAATGGTATCCTTTGGCTGGCCTACTGTCATGGCGGAAGGGGGCATGGCCCATCTCCCGTGACATCACGCTCCAAAGCCCTATAGGTGGGAAAATGTACCATGTCGACCAATCAAAAATGATATGGAAACATGACATTTGGTTGTTTAGCAAAAGGGGGAAGTTTTAGGAGTGACCGGCAAGAGAGAGCGAGTGAGCGAAAGAGAGAGAGAGTTTTGATACGTGAGAGATTTGTGACGTTTACCGTGTTTGGTCTCAAGTTAGTTTGTTGTCTTGTGTATTTAGTGTGTAGCTGTTGTTTTGTTTTGTGTGTCAGTTCTACTAGTGATCGTCACAGTTGCTGCCTTAAAGCCAACAAAGGCAGATTGCAGGGTAAACGCTGAGTGACACACCTGCTGTCAGACCTGCAGGTTTATCCCTGTGCTGTTCTCATATGTGTTAGAGTGACACAAACTATTGTTTGACACCTGATTGTTCTGTAAATAGTTTGAAATGATTATATGAAAAACGTCTGAGCCTTGGCTGCATTTTTTGGTAAATAGTACCATATAACTTTGTTGTTTGCAAAACGTGTGCGTATTTTTAAAAATGTACAATCTCTATTTGCATTTCAAGTTATGAAGATGATTCGTTAAACATGTGTGTGGTTTTTACAGTCAAAATATCACTTTCTACTTGTATTTTAAATTTTGTCTGAATTTAGATAAATTGTGCTGATACAGTTGGTCAAAATGAGAAAATAACAGATTGGCAAGATAAACTGTTTTTAAAGGTAAAATATAGAGGCCACATCAAAAGTAGTCAAGAAGGGTTAAAGGCTAAAAGCAAAGTTGTCACTGTTGGGTCTGTGTTTCCACAAGCCCCGCTAATTCTAGAGACTTATTCATCATGAAGAAAACAAGACAGTCGATCGATCAATTATTTGCGAAAGGGAGGCCTCGTCTGTGTCCACCACGAAAATGACCACAGATCTGACCTCCTGCTGCTACCTTTTATTGGGAGACAGTTCACACAAAACACGTCAGAACAAAGCCACGCCCCCTTTGTTCTAAGACAAAGCATTTTATGTATATGTGTGAACTTCTGTAAGAGTGTGTGTGTGTGTGTGTGTGTGTGTGTGTGTGTGTGTGTGTGTGTGTGTGTGTGTGTGTGTGTGTCAGACCTCCTGCTGACCAAAGGGTCGTAAACCCAGGAAGTTTACATCAAAAGAAACAGATCTTCCAGATAGGATGTATCTACAATAAAACCTCCCCCAGCACAGAGTGGTTGGAGAGGTGGCCAGGATCAAAGGAATGGCTTTGATCCTACTGCTTGAACTAAGACTGTACAAATTTAAGAAACACAATGGCAACATTCAACAATTAGACTTAACAGTCACCAAGTACTGTTTATATTTGTGTGTATTGCTGCAGCTTTTTTGAGTATTAATTTGGTGCCTTTGTGTGAAATAATGGTATTGTGAGTGATCCATATAGTCACAAAGAATAGCCACTTGTTTCTGTGCTACCAAAGTTCCCCGGCTTTCATTCAAAATGTGTTTATCGTCAGCACCTGCACATTAAACTACTTAAACATTATAAATGTCTTCAAGCTCACACTGAGGCCTGTGGGGTACTATCAGCCACTGAGACAGTACACACATTTATATGTGTTTGTATATGAATATTTCATACTTTAAGACTGCCTGTTTATTTAAGGGAGATGAACAAAATACATTGGAATTGTACAAAATAATATCATGGATGATAAATTAAATAGATTTTAAGTAGATGCTTGTGCATTCTTAAAGTCTTATATGTTGAACTGAACTATGTGATCTGTTCAAAGCCTTAATCTTAATTTGAAGTGAAATGTGCATTTTGAGTTTATACACTATGTATATAAGGCGACCGTTTCCTTTTGCAGTATTTTTGTGTGGTGTACTTTTCTATGTCTTAACAAAAGGGGAACAAAGGTGTTTAAGTTCACCTAGGATGATGTGTTTTAATTTTCACATGGTCTTGCTTGAATTTGACCCTGACAAAGGCGTATGAACTCTGTCAGCTGTTTGGAGTTTCCATTTTCTAAACTTCTACATTCTGAACCTTCTTCAGCTCTGAACAGATGATGAAACACTGAATGATTTCAAGCTCACACTTTGTCTAATAAACTTACATCTTTCATTCTTTATACAGATTGTGGGACTGTGGTTTGTCAGAGATCAGCTGTGATTATCTGGCAGCAGCACTGAAGTCCAACCCCTCCCATCTGAGAGAGCTGGACCTGAGCAGGAACAACAAGCTGCAGGATTCAGGAGTGAAGCATCTGTGTGGTTTCCTGGAGAGTCCAGGATGTGGACTTGAAACTCTGAGGTCAGTCAGCATGTTTTAGTTGTGCTGAGATGAATATGATGTGAAAGTTGTGCTGACACTAAACTGCAGACATCAGGCTGATATTATACTGATCCACACTGAGGATCTTCATGGTAAAGTCTGTTTTCTTCTTCTCTGGTTTCGTCCATTGACTGCAGCAGAACAATGTTCACATTTCAAACAGTGAGACTCAACGTATGGCCCGCGGCCCACACGCGGCCTGCCCACCTTTCCTGATTCAGAGAGAGGGGACCCTGATTAACTGTGTAGTGTTCTTCCTCACAGTTCTAAGTATCAGACACAACAATGAATAATCCACAGCTGACTGTCTTTAGCAGGTCAAAGGTCACGGCACACAGCAGACAGTGGGAAATATTATAATTCTGATCATTTATCAGCACATATCCATATGTATAAAAACAAAGCTGACACTGTGAGACTTGATCAGAGGTGTGATCATCACAGCAGAGGCCTTTGTGTCAAAGTCACTGAGGATCAAACAGAAACACATGAAGCAGATTTTCCTGTTCTGGCTTTTTATAGCAGATAACCTTCAAAATATTCTGCAGTCCATCAAAAACTGAAGCAAACCATGAATCAACATGTGAACATGAGCTGATGCTGCTGAAGTGAAGCAAAGTTACAGAGGTTTGATTACAGACACAGCTGAGAGTTTGTAATCTGTCATCATTTTAAAAGGTTTACATTTCTTCAGTATATCCACATTTGCAGCTGGTACCTCAACCTCCACTTGTCCAACACAACTGCTGTCCACTGCCTCCATGACATTGTGATTTTGCTGTTGGTCTTCTGTCAGATCTTCATCAATCACTTCTGCACGGGGCACACCTTCAGACTCTGCAGCTGCATAACGAAAGCCTGTAAGATAAAATTAGACATAAGGTAAATGTACACCAATATTCCAATGACAGGTGTGTGATTCATCTGGAAGTTATGTGCGGATTAGTGTACAGTGATAGCAATTTAGTATGTTTTTAGAGGGGGGGGGGTTGTTTACCTCCGACGGGTGCTCTTTTTCGCTTCCGTTGCGTACGCCTTGAGTGCCGGTCCGAGTCTGATACAGGTATGTCGTCATGCCCCATGTGCAGTGTTGGTGCCCAGTCTGGATTTGTTACATCCATTTCATATGCTGGTTTGCCTGCAATAATGCCAAATCATAAGCTACTCAGTCGACATGACGTGGTTCTGCAGCATCACACATTAGCATGTTTTATCTCATTATCTATGACCGCAGCACGTTGAAAATAACACTAAAAGCCTTTCAAGAGTGATATGAATTAATTTAGAACTCACCGGAAAGAAAATGCCGTGAGCAAACCAACAAAAAGCTGGGGATTGCAGAGAACTCGATATCCGCTCGTCTCACCGCTGCAATCCAAGCCTGACGTCTTTGTTTAGTAATATCGGATACATGGGATCCCTCACGTTGCCTCCAGGATGGAAAACGATGAAAAGAGAGCCCGTTATCCAGCTTCTTGCCTTCACGATCGTGTGATCTAATGTTGCAACCGACAACACAACACGTACGATCCATAGCTGAAATGGTATCCTTTGGCTGGCCTACTGTCATGGCGGAAGGGGGCATGGCCCATCTCCCGTGACATCACGCTCCAAAGCCCTATAGGTGGGAAAATGTACCATGTCGACCAATCAAAAATGATATGGAAACATGACATTTGGTTGTTTAGCAAAAGGGGGAAGTTTTAGGAGTGACCGGCAAGAGAGAGCGAGTGAGCGAAAGAGAGAGAGAGTTTTGATACGTGAGAGATTTGTGACGTTTACCGTGTTTGGTCTCAAGTTAGTTTGTTGTCTTGTGTATTTAGTGTGTAGCTGTTGTTTTGTTTTGTGTGTCAGTTCTACTAGTGATCGTCACAGTTGCTGCCTTAAAGCCAACAAAGGCAGATTGCAGTGTAAACGCTGAGTGACACACCTGCTGTCAGACCTGCAGGTTTATCCCTGTGCTGTTCTCATATGTGTTAGAGTGACACAAACTATTGTTTGACACCTGATTGTTCTGTAAATAGTTTGAAATGATTATATGAAAAACGTCTGAGCCTTGGCTGCATTTTTTGGTAAATAGTACCATATAACTTTGTTGTTTGCAAAACGTGTGCGTATTTTTAAAAATGTACAATCTCTATTTGCATTTCAAGTTATGAAGATGATTCGTTAAACATGTGTGTGGTTTTTACAGTCAAAATATCACTTTCTACTTGTATTTTAAATTTTGTCTGAATTTAGATAAATTGTGCTGATACAGTTGGTCAAAATGAGAAAATAACAGATTGGCAAGATAAACTGTTTTTAAAGGTAAAATATAGAGGCCACATCAAAAGTAGTCAAGAAGGGTTAAAGGCTAAAAGCAAAGTTGTCACTGTTGGATCTGTGTTTCCACAAGCCCCGCTAATTCTAGAGACTTATTCATCATGAAGAAAACAAGACAGTCGATCGATCAATTATTTGCGAAAGGGAGGCCTCGTCTGTGTCCACCACGAAAATGACCACAGATCTGACCTCCTCCTGCTACCTTTTATTGGGAGACAGTTCACACAAAACACGTCAGAACAAAGCCACGCCCCCTTTGTTCTAAGACAAAGCATTTTATGTATATGTGTGAACTTCTGTAAGAGTGTGTGTGTGTGTGTGTGTGTGTGTGTGTGTGTGTGTGTGTGTGTGTGTGTGTGTGTGTGTGTGTGTGTGTGTGTGTGTGTCAGACCTCCTGCTGACCAAAGGGTCGTAAACCCAGGAAGTTTACATCAAAAGAAACAGATCTTCCAGATAGGATGTATCTACAATAAAACCTCCCCCAGCACAGAGTGGTTGGAGAGGTGGCCAGGATCAAAGGAATGGCTTTGATCCTACTGCTTGAACTAAGACTGTACAAATTTAAGAAACACAATGGCAACATTCAACAATTAGACTTAACAGTCACCAAGTACTGTTTATATTTGTGTGTATTGCTGCAGCTTTTTTGAGTATTAATTTGGTGCCTTTGTGTGAAATAATGGTATTGTGAGTGATCCATATAGTCACAAAGAATAGCCACTTGTTTCTGTGCTACCAAAGTTCCCCGGCTTTCATTCAAAATGTGTTTATCGTCAGCACCTGCACATTAAACTACTTAAACATTATAAATGTCTTCAAGCTCACACTGAGGCCTGTGGGGTACTATCAGCCACTGAGACAGTACACACATTTATATGTGTTTGTATATGAATATTTCATACTTTAAGACTGCCTGTTTATTTAAGGGAGATGAACAAAATACATTGGAATTGTACAAAATAATATCATGGATGATAAATTAAATAGATTTTAAGTAGATGCTTGTGCATTCTTAAAGTCTTATATGTTGAACTGAACTATGTGATCTGTTCAAAGCCTTAATCTTAATTTGAAGTGAAATGTGCATTTTGAGTTTATACACTATGTATATAAGGCGACCGTTTCCTTTTGCAGTATTTTTGTGTGGTGTACTTTTCTATGTCTTAACAAAAGGGGAACAAAGGTGTTTAAGTTCACCTAGGATGATGTGTTTTAATTTTCACATGGTCTTGCTTGAATTTGACCCTGACAAAGGCGTATGAACTCTGTCAGCTGTTTGGAGTTTCCATTTTCTAAACTTCTACATTCTGAACCTTCTTCAGCTCTGAACAGATGATGAAACACTGAATGATTTCAAGCTCACACTTTGTCTAATAAACTTACATCTTTCATTCTTTATACAGATTGATCGACTGTGGTTTGTCAGAGATCAGCTGTGATTATCTGGCAGCAGCACTGAAGTCCAACCCCTCCCATCTGAGACAGCTGGACCTGAGCATCAACAACAAGCTGCAGGATCCAGGAGTGAAGCATCTGTGTGGTTTCCTGGAGAGTCCAGGATGTGGACTTGAAACTCTGAGGTCAGTCAGCATGTTTTAGTTGTGCTGAGATGAATATGATGTGAAAGTTGTGCTGACACTAAACTGCAGACATCAGGCTGATATTATACTGATCCACACTGAGGATCTTCATGGTAAAGTCTGTTTTCTTCTTCTCTGGTTTAGTCCATTGACTGCAGCAGAATAATGTTCACATTTCAAACAGTGAGACTCAACGTATGGCCCGCGGCCCACACGCGGCCTGCCCACCTTTCCTGATTCAGAGAGAGGGGACCCTGATTAACTGTGTAGTGTTCTTCCTCACAGTTCTAAGTATCAGACACAACAATGAATAATCCACAGCTGACTGTCTTTAGCAGGTCAAAGGTCACGGCACACAGCAGACAGTGGGAAATATTATAATTCTGATCATTTATCAGCACATATCCATATGTATAAAAACAAAGCTGACACTGTGAGACTTGATCAGAGGTGTGATCATCACAGCAGAGGCCTTTGTGTCAAAGTCACTGAGGATCAAACAGAAACACATGAAGCAGATTTTCCTGTTCTGGCTTTTTATAGCAGATAACCTTCAAAATATTCTGCAGTCCATCAAAAACTGAAGCAAACCATGAATCAACATGTGAACATGAGCTGATGCTGCTGAAGGGAAGCAAAGTTACAGAGGTTTGATTACAGACACAGCTGAGAGTTTGTAATCTGTCATCATTTTAAAAGGTTTACATTTCTTCAGTATATCCACATTTGCAGCTGGTACCTCAACCTCCACTTGTCCAACACAACTGCTGTCCACTGCCTCCATGACATTGTGATTTTGCTGTTGGTCTTCTGTCAGATCTTCATCAATCACTTCTGCACGGGGCACACCTTCAGACTCTGCAGCTGCATAACGAAAGCCTGTAAGATAAAATTAGACATAAGGTAAATGTACACCAATATTCCAATGACAGGTGTGTGATTCATCTGGAAGTTATGTGCGGATTAGTGTACAGTGATAGCAATTTAGTATGTTTTTAGAGGGGGGGGGGGGTTGTTTACCTCCGATGGGTGCTCTTTTTCGCTTCCGTTGCGTACGCCTTGAGTGCCGGTCCGAGTTTGATACAGGTATGTCGTCATGCCCCATGTGCAGTGTTGGTGCCCAGTCTGGATTTGTTACATCCATTTCATATGCTGGTTTGCCTGCAATGATGCCAAATCATAAGCTACTCAGTCGACATGATGTGGTTCTGCAGCATCACACATTAGCATGTTTTATCTCATTATCTATGACCTCAGCACGTTGAAAATAACACTAAAAGCCTTTCAAGAGTGATATGAATTAATTTAGAACTCACCGGAAAGAAAATGCCGTGAGCAAACCAACAAAAAGCTGGGGATTGCAGAGAACTCGATATACGCTCGTCTCACCGCTGCAATCCAAGCCTGACGTCTTTGTTTAGTAATATCGGATACATGGGATCCCTCACGTTGCCTCCAGGATGGAAAACGATGAAAAGAGAGCCCGTTATCCAGCTTCTTGCCTTCACGATCGTGTGATCTAACGTTGCAACCGACAACACAACACGTACGATCCATAGCTGAAATGGTATCCTTTGGCTGGCCTACTGTCATGACGGAAGGGGGCATGGCCCATCTCCCGTGACATCACGCTCCAAAGCCCTATAGGTGGGAAAATGTACCATGTCGACCAATCAAAAATGATATGGAAACATGACATTTGGTTGTTTAGCAAAAGGGGGAAGTTTTAGGAGTGACCGGCAAGAGAGAGCGAGTGAGCGAAAGAGAGAGAGAGTTTTGATACGTGAGAGATTTGTGACGTTTACCGTGTTTGGTCTCAAGTTAGTTTGTTGTCTTGTGTATTTAGTGTGTAGCTGTTGTTTTGTTTTGTGTGTCAGTTCTACTAGTGATCGTCACAGTTGCTGCCTTAAAGCCAACAAAGGCAGATTGCAGTGTAAACGCTGAGTGACACACCTGCTGTCAGACCTGCAGGTTTATCCCTGTGCTGTTCTCATATGTGTTAGAGTGACACAAACTATTGTTTGACACCTGATTGTTCTGTAAATAGTTTGAAATGATTATATGAAAAACGTCTGAGCCTTGGCTGCATTTTTTGGTAAATAGTACCATATAACTTTGTTGTTTGCAAAACGTGTGCGTATTTTTAAAAGTGTACAATCTCTATTTGCATTTCAAGTTATGAAGATGATTCGTTAAACATGTGTGTGGTTTTTACAGTCAAAATATCACTTTCTACTTGTATTTTAAATTTTGTCTGAATTTAGATAAATTGTGCTGATACAGTTGGTCAAAATGAGAAAATAACAGATTGGCAAGATAAACTGTTTTTAAAGGTAAAATATAGAGGCCACATCAAAAGTAGTCAAGAAGGGTTAAAGGCTAAAAGCAAAGTTGTCACTGTTGGATCTGTGTTTCCACAAGCCCCGCTAATTCTAGAGACTTATTCATCATGAAGAAAACAAGACAGTCGATCGATCGATTATTTGCGAAAGGGAGGCCTCGACTGTGTCCACCACGAAAATGACCACAGATCTGACCTCCTCCTGCTACCTTTTATTGGGAGACAGTTCACACAAAACACGTCAGAACAAAGCCACGCCCCCTTTGTTCTAAGACAAAGCATTTTATGTATATGTGTGAACTTCTGTAAGAGTGTGTGTGTGTGTGTGTGTGTGTGTGTGTCAGACCTCCTGCTGACCAAAGGGTCGTAAACCCAGGAAGTTTACATCAAAAGAAACAGATCTTTCAGATAGGATGTATCTACAATAAAACCTCCCCCAGCACAGAGTGGTTGGAGAGGTGGCCAGGATCAAAGGAATGGCTTTGATCCTACTGCTTGAACTAAGACTGTACAAATTTAAGAAACACAATGGCAACATTCAACAATTAGACTTAACAGTCACCAAGTACTGTTTATATTTGTGTGTATTGCTGCAGCTTTTTTGAGTATTAATTTGGTGCCTTTGTGTGAAATAATGGTATTGTGAGTGATCCATATAGTCACAAAGAATAGCCACGTGTTTCTGTGCTACCAAAGTTCCCCGGCTTTCATTCAAAATGTGTTTATCGTCAGCACCTGCACATTAAACTACTTAAACATTATAAATGTCTTCAAGCTCACACTGAGGCCTGTGGGGTACTATCAGCCACTGAGACAGTACACACATTTATATGTGTTTGTATATGAATATTTCATACTTTAAGACTGCCTGTTTATTTAAGGGAGATGAACAAAATACATTGGAATTGTACAAAATAATATCATGGATGATAAATTAAATAGATTTTAAGTAGATGCTTGTGCATTCTTAAAGTCTTATATGTTGAACTGAACTATGTGATCTGTTCAAAGCCTTAATCTTAATTTGAAGTGAAATGTGCATTTTGAGTTTATACACTATGTATATAAGGCGACCGTTTCCTTTTGCAGTATTTTTGTGTGGTGTACTTTTCTATGTCTTAACAAAAGGGGAACAAAGGTGTTTAAGTTCACCTAGGATGATGTGTTTTAATTTTCACATGGTCTTGCTTGAATTTGACCCTGACAAAGGCGTATGAACTCTGTCAGCTGTTTGGAGTTTCCATTTTCTAAACTTCTACATTCTGAACCTTCTTCAGCTCTGAACAGATGATGAAACACTGAATGATTTCAAGCTCACACTTTGTCTAATAAACTTACATCTTTCATTCTTTATACAGATTGGGGGGCTGTGGTTTGTCAGAGATCAGCTGTGATTATCTGGCAGCAGCACTGAAGTCCAACCCCTCCCATCTGAGAGAGCTGGACCTGAGCTACAACAACAAGCTGCAGGATTCAGGAGTGAAGCATCTGTGTGGTTTCCTGGAGAGTCCAGGATGTGGACTTGAAACTCTGGGGTCAGTCAGCATGTTTTAGTTGTGCTGAGATGAATATGATGTGAAAGTTGTGCTGACACTAAACTGCAGACATCAGGCTGATATTATACTGATCCACACTGAGGATCTTCATGGTAAAGTCTGTTTTCTTCTTCTCTGGTTTAGTCCATTGACTGCAGCAGAACAATGTTCACATTTCAAACCTTCAAAGAAGAAGAAAAATCCTCCACTGGATAATTCACTGTGAAACTCTCCAACTCTTCATTCCACCTTAAAGTCTGTCTGACACTGAAATCCAAAGCAAAATGTGCGTTTGCTTTACAGACAGCAGTCCAACACAAACATACACACATCATCCAAAACACAGTCCAACATCCAAATCTCCTCCACTGCCAGCATGAATGATGGGAAAGAGAAGGAGGAACACTCTGACATTCAGGGTTAGAATGAGTTTCATGAAGCAGACTGTGAAGATCAAAGCTGCATTAGAAAGCTTACATGAATGAATGAGTGGACAGAAGTGGACAGAGATCATCTGAAGCACTTCAAAGGCTTTAAATCAGCACATTTCTCTTTATTCTTTATCAACTCTGTTAGTTTCTCTCAGTTTTCTGTGGAATGAAGCTAACAGCAGGCTAATAAGATGCTGACCAATAGGTTTCTATTAAAGGTTGTAATTTGTATATGAAAAAGTGCTTTGGCTCAGCAGGGATCAGCTTACAGGTAGAATACAGCTGCTGGATGGGATTAGCATGTCATAGCTATCTACCAAACTGCTAACTGGGGGATTTCAGGCCATCTATGGATCATTTTTGCTAACTGTTTATTCAGCTTAGGCTCACAGGGCTGCAGCCTGTGCCCTAGCTGTCATAGGGCAAGAGGCGTGGTCCACCTGCACAGGTGAGCAGTCCATCACAGGGCCAACAGAGAGAGACAGAGAAGCACTCTCTCACATCCACACCTACAGCCAATTTAGAAGCACCAATGAACCTAAGCAGCATTTCATTGGACTGTGGGAGAACATCCAACCTCCACAGAAAGGCCAACAAGCTTCAACCTACAACCTTCTTGCTTTAAGGCACTAGTGCGAACCACGTTTCCCCATTTCAGTCCAAATCCTGCATCTTCCTGTTTCTGACTCCAGGCCAGCTCCACTAACACTTTCTCATCAGACACTGCCACCTAGTGGAGGAAGTCTTAGTTCCATTTGAAGCTTCAGATTATAGTTAGTTCCTTTACAAAGAGGTGGAGGTGGTGGGGCCACAGCACCATCATCACTGAGTGCCATAGGACACTTAACCTTTGTTTCCATATGCTGGGAACTTCCTGTTGTTCCAAGGAGGACTGGAAAATGTGTGAAAATCTCCCAGTCAGTTCCTCACAGCACACTTCAATCATTTCCCTCCCACAGCATCAGGACCAGGGCTTTTTCTCTCTTTGGTCCCACTAAGAGATTTCCACACAAACACCTCATCAGTGGGACTCTCAGAGCTACCAGCCCTTTGCTACAATCACAAAGATCTTCATTGAAATCAACGATATCAAAGCTGGAATCAAATGAGTCCAAGTCTTCTGCTGATTCAGCATCACATTCATCTTTGCTCCTTGTTCTGCATCCCCACCATGGACTTCATTCCTTTCCAAGCCAGCCTTGAGTGTCCTTTATTCAGCTCATCCTCTGCTTTACTTTTACACCTGATTTTAGCTGCTTTATCTCTCTTTCAACAAGTTTCTGTGCCTCAATCTTTTTCTTCTCTCCCTCATAACAAGACAGCTTCTTCTGCCTGAGAACATGTTGGAGTGATTTACTAATCCAGGGCTGCTTATTGGGGAAAATACTTCCTGTTTTAAAAATAATCCCCATTTTTCCCAGAAAGAAATGTAAGTAGAAATCGATGATCTAAGTGAGAACATGAGCCTTTAAAAAGTCCCAGTGGGTGCAGTCAAAGCAGTCCCTCAGTCCCAGTATAGAGTCTTTGGTCCAGACTGGAACAACTGTGTGCCCAGTTTGAGCTCTCTTCAGTCCTGTGACCTGACAGACCCAGAGGGGCCATCACATCACATTTAGAAGCTCCCCTAATGGAGCCACAACACATGTCCAACACTTAGTCTGTCTTGTTGGACCAACTGGAAGAAATGATTCAAGGACTTAGTCACAGAACAGAGATTCAAATCTCCAAAATCCAACTGGCTGCATCAGGACATATAGTCTGAAACTCTGCACAGTTTCCTGTTTGAAGCTGCTTCCTGTTGGCTTCAGCTGTTTGGAGTTTCCATTTTCTAAACTTCTACATTCTGAACCTTCTTCAGCTCTGAACAGATGATGAAACACTGAATGATTTCAAGCTCACACTTTGTCTAATAAACTTACATCTTTCATTCTTTATACAGATTTAGTCGCTGTGGTTTGTCAGAGATCAGCTGTGATTATCTGGCAGCAGCACTGAAGTCAAACCCCTCCCATCTGAGAGAGCTGAACCTGTACGGAAACAACCTGAAGGATCCAGATGTGAAGCAGCTGTCTGATCTTCAGCAGAGTCCAGACTACAGACTGGAGACTCTGGAGTCAGTAGAGTGATGGAGTGAGTGGGTGGTGCTGTCAGCAGTATTGTACTAAACACAGTCAGTATGAAACAAAGATCCAGTGTTTCCTGTAAAGCTGCAGCTTCTCAGTGAAGCTGTGAGAGGAGAATGGTGACAGGCTTCAGGATTGGACACAAACACTTCCTGTTTCTGACCTTTATGGTCACCATAGTAACGGCTGACACGCTCTGATCAAACGCTGTCAACAGCCAATCAGCTCTCTGAACAAAGCAGCACACAGACCAATGACTGCATTCATTTCCAAGTTTAAAGCAGTGAAGAACACAGTCTGTAGGTGAGGAAGAATTTAGTGAGAGCAGATGTTTGGATGGAATTCCTCCAGTTAACAGCTGGAACCGTCCATCTGGATTGTTGGGCTTGTTGTTGGGGTTCCTACAGAGCTCAGAGTGGACACACCAAGGTTCTTCTAATGAATGAAAGTCCAAACTCAAACTAGGAGGGAAAAACATTTTCATCAACTTCAATAAAAATCCAAAGATTAGAAAAAGTGAAGCAACAATGAGTCCTAGTACAGTCCCAGCACTGAAGTCCCTGCTGCTCTTTATACTGGATGTGCTGCATCACTGACTGACAGCTGATGAAGAGTCTCTGGAAACACTCGTTTATCTCCTCTGCTCTTCCTTCTTCTCTCTGCAGGTGGAGGTGATGATGGTAAACAGGACGGTGTGTGTGCTGAGAGAGGAGGAGCTGTGTCCTGATGATCCAGAGAGGTTGAAGCAGCAGCAGCTTGTGTGTAGAGACGCTCTGACTGGGCCATGTTACTGGGAGGTGGAGAGGAGAGCTTCATCCAGCAGTGACTGACAGAGGAATGAGAAGAAGTGCAGATGACTGTCAGTGCTGCAGAGTGAACTGCTCTGAGAACAGCTCCACTGTCAGACACAATGTAGAGTCCAGCATCATCCCTGTGTGTCCCTCTGGATCTGACAGAGGATCATCAGTGTATCTGGACTGCTCTGCTGCTGCTCTGTCCTTCTACAGTCTCTGCACAGTCTCTGTCTGACTCTGGCTTCAGACCCTCCTGGATCAAACTCACCTGGAAAGACTTTCAAACATCACTCAATAGATTTGAATACAGAATATATTTGATATATACTGTAGATGTACTGTAGAGTTGCAGTTTGTCACTTGTAAATACAGTCTGTGAGCAGCTGTGAGCTGAAAGATCTTTCTAGAAACACGAAATGTTTTCACTCTTCTGTTGCTTTTTCATATATTTCCACAACATTAATATTGATCCCACCTGTCTCACCTGTTTCATGCTTTTATACATAATAACAGGACACGTGTGATCTGAGCGCTGCTGTGGTTGCTGTGCTGCACGTCTTCATTTAGATAACAGAGACATCTAGTGGTTCAGAGGGAGAACTGCAGGAGGTGGAGCTGTGTTTTAGCATGGAAAACTTTTTATCTTTTAGGCGCAGATACAAATATGACAAGTATCAGTGTGAGATACAAAAGGTCACATCAGTCAGCAGAGGGAACAGTGATCACACAGCAATGTAAGAATAGAAACATAACAGTGAATCTGGACATGTATACAGATGGAAGCAAACAAACAGGATGTAACACTACATTAAAGCCACAAATGGGAAGAAAACAAACACAAAGGAAAATATATTTGATCTCAGGAATCCAAATGTTGACAAAGAATACAAACACACATGGAGGGGAAAAGACAGCTATTTTTATTTGAAGTTATGTGTTTCCCGTACATTTTTGGCATTTATATTCTTGGTTGCTCTCTTTATATTTTTCACATGCAAAATGTGCCCATCTTTGGCAAGATTCACACTGCACCTGGAAAGGAAAAATAAATGGCTCATATTCTGTTTGGTGAATACTATTACTCAACATTTTAATTATGATTGGCAAGTAATGATACTAAGACTTATGTGTTTCTTTTGTTTTGTTTTGTTTTGTTTTACCATTTCAATCATGCTGCGGTCAGCGTTAGCATCTAACATGGAGCAAACAATGCAGTAGTCCTCAGCGTTCCCTGAAACACAATCATAGTTAGGTTTTAATCAAACATTATTTATTGAATAATTAAAAAATAATAGTACATTTTTTCCAAATATACTTCCTGGAAAATTAGTCTAAATTAGACTTTGAGAAGGGTCTTATCTGAAAGTGTTTGAAGAGCACTATTTGTACTGTGCTGTTTGAAAAGCACTATTTAAATTGGAAGTACGCACTAACGTGATAAGGACTTTACTGGACTTACCTCGATTTTCAAGTAGGGTGCAAGCTATCTGCATTCGCTCCAGCACAACTGGCTCTGTAGTGGTTGACACCTCACTGACCTCTCCAAAATCAAGGTAGTGTTCTGCAAACTGTGAGATTGATCATAATTAGAATGTAAAGTCTTAATTAGGTAAAGGATAGGATAATTATAAGCCACAAGGCTTCAGCCTTTTCCTTTTTCAGTTACTGTATGATTAAGTATTTCTATGTAAAATGATCATCTTTGTTGTTGTTGACCGAAATAACTTTCACTTCACTTAAATTCACTTAAAGTCTTAATTCTAGCTAACAAGAAACTGAATCATTTGAATACGGGTTACCTTTAACAGTAAAACTCCACAACTGCTGGAATCCTGTCGCTTGTTGTGTTGCATAGTCTGTAACTGCCACTCCATGGTGTCTTCATGCCCTCTCATCCTCAGAAAATTCCTAGTTGAACAAAAATGTTTGTAATGAAACAAGATTTTTTTTTTTAATCTAAGAATAACACCTCAGTATCATACATACCTCCAGTTGCGCAGAATTTTCCTGTCATAAACGCCTTCATTCCCATGGGGTCTATGAGCAGTATTTTCTGTGCAGAAATGTTGACAATCTAAAGAAAAAGTTAAATTAAAAATTACAATTGTTTGTGCCACTGAAAACTTATTTAAAAATAACACTTTGTGCAAGAAACTGCTTCACAACATAGAATATAATTGCTGATAAAGGTTCTTTCTGCATATACTGAAACTGGGTATTATGATGTCACAGATGTCACAACATCTGTGTTGTGGTTGATAACATTTTTTCCTGTTGAAGTGAATGGGTGAAACCTTATCAGAGTTTTGCAATATAAACCCCCCACCTACCCGCACATTTTAAACTATTAATGGTCTCTGCACTGCAAATGCTTCAGAAGGAGCAGAACCTCGAAATCAGAATCAACAATGATAAGTTCTCTTACCTCATCAGAAACCACCGTGACCCCTGCAGTGTTCGAAAAGAGGAATCCAATAACTTGTATGGTCCAACAGCTGCCTCCAAGCGCCCAGTATCCTTTGCACGCCATAGCCTCTTTACTAAAAGAAAAATATGATAAGTTAGCTCAGGCATGCATGAGATTTGTAGTGGATAAGCTTGGTAAAGGCCAACGGGCCACAACAGGAAAAAAGTCAATACAATAGGCATGCATTTACACGCAGAGAAATAGGAAAGGTACAGCGGGTGGGCAAAATAGAAAATTACTGACAGGCAGATCCATTTCCAGACTTCCACAAGCTCAGTGCATGTTTCTTTACATCCAATATGAGTTGAAGACTGCAAAATGCAAACAAAGTCATGCAACAGTCAATTAAGTTGCAACGCCAAACTGGCAACAAATGACCAACTGGTCAAAAAGAGTTGTTCACTATGTCACCTTCATTTTCTAAGCTTTGTTTCCGGGAGGGAAGTTCTTGTTCACGCGTTTCTGGTCCTGGAACACAATTAAACTCCTTGTGTCAGCCGTTTTGGGTGCAGAATGAATCCTCTGGACTTTGCTGGCACTGAGGGTTAGCAGTAGGATGGCAGGGGGGCATCTTCAGGTCTGTGCTGCTTTTCCCTGTCTGACTGCGAGTTGGGTATTTTTACTTGTCGCTGATATTTACATGGTGGCTTCTTCTGTATGGCTTGATATGGTCAATGCTGTAGTGATTTCTTAAAGTTGCTCCTTCTGTGTTTTTTAATTTCACACATTTTCCAGCGATGTCTTGAATTGTGTAGGGTCCTGAAAAATCTCGATCAAGTCTTCCTCCCTTCCTTCCATGTTTCGTGTTCAAGAGAAGAACTTCATCTCCAACGCTGTACACAAGGTTTCTGTACTTCTGGACTCGTCTAGCATAAGCTTCCTTTTGTAAGTCTTGGGACTTTGCCATATTTTCCTCTACAGTTTTTTTTAAACTTGCTCTTGTGCGTCTCTTGTAGAAGATACAAAGTCACCGTAACTCGACTCCTCAGGGAGAATGATGGAGGACAGCTAAAATTTTCACATTTTAAATTACAATTAGTCCACCACCAGCACCTTTGTTTTGGCCACATTCAGTTTCAGGTGATTCTCCTCACACCACCTCACGAACCGACCAATCAGTCCTCTGTACTCCTCTTCCCTTCCCATTCCCTCTTTAATCCAGGATCTCAACCAGTTTGTTATGTTCTCTCTTATAACTCAACTGGTAAAGTAACAACACATTTTTGGTTGTTAGTAACTTACTTTATTAACCATGTTGTGGAACGGCACAGGCATATCAATGCGCACATACACCACGCTTGGTGTTCTCTACTTTACCACAAAATATAAACTGATTTTACTAAATACATCACAGCTCCTCCCATCCAGCTTTGATGAACATAAGTATCAAACAATCGAGATATTTTCAGGTAAATGCCGTAACCCAATAATTGTACTTAAACTGAAATATGACACCTATTCAGTGATTTACAACATAGAGGTAGGTTGTTTCCTCTTAAACATTTTAACTGCTTTCCTTACAAAATGAACTGGAAACCTATAAGTTCAGTCTCTGAGGTGCTCTGCGATTTCTCTCAGGGTAATGTCTGCCTGTTTGGTCAGAGTCCATAGTGCTCTGTGTGGAAAGTTCAGGTGTTTGAACATTGGTGGTTTCACGTAAACCCTGAACCTCAGGAATTAGGATCATGTAATTAAACTTTTTTTTAAGGGAGAAGGCAGTGTTAGCTAGCAACCCAAATATAGGTAAAAGATCCAGTAAGACTTTAGCATCTGCTATTATTTTCAATCAATTCATCACCAAATGTATAAATAAATAAAAGATGTGCTTACAGTCTGAGGAGATTGTCCCCAACACCACAGATCGCATTTGCAACACTGTCCAGTGATGCTGCATCTCCCTGCAAAGGATCATCTCCTCCTCTCTCAGGCGCCTCACAGCCATCACCTTCTCAAAGACCTTTCTCTTTGTCCGGAGGTCAGCAGCAGCTGCAGTTTAACAACATCAGATGGGAAAACATAGCAGCATATTATGATTCAAGAACAAAACATTCAACTGCTGCTCAGATACTGGGAGTTTGTTTAAAAAGGATATTTAGAAATCAAGAGCTTACGTTCACTTGTGCTCTGCCAGGGCCAAACGTCGGTCTGCATGAGGGCATCACTGGATACGATTTGCTTTGTTGCTTGTTTCCTTGTTGTAGTCGTCAACAGCAGCCGCCAAGCGTTTCTTCTCATCTAAGATGACCTTGCGAATTCTGTGTCGCCTCTTGTTGCTATCTGTAAATAATCATAAAAAGGAACACCTTCACATAATGCATATATTTACATTTTAATCTACACTCATCAATTCGTTTGCTAGAACAAATCACATCCAGCTTAAACAAACCTGGATCTGATTTTATTCTGTTTACAAAGTAGCTGTACGAGCTGTACAAACTGAGCATCAAACGGTCCGTTTCAAAGAAACTGTGACACCATTTTGTCTGTAAAGACTTTGTGTTCGCACTCTGATGATGACGACAAGCTGCTCTACTCGTGCCTGCAACGCTCCAAGGCTGCCATCAGTTTGATCCGTTTCTAAGTGAGAGGAATATTAATCAGAACACAGGATGAGTAACAGTCACCAAACTACAGTGGACTCTGTAATCACTGACTTGATGATATTCATTATAAGACATCTGGAGCCTTCATGTGCTGCATTATCATGAGATAACAAGTATGTTGGTGTTCAGCTTTATAAAACCAACTAGTACGACATCACTTCAACCCAGGTCCAATCCAATTTGATCAAACGCAACAACTCTGCCATCAATTCTGCTTTTACAAGCTTATTTTTCATTGTTTGTTGACACTGTCAGAAAGATCTTAACTCTAAGTTCTTTAATGAGGCCATGGTGGGTCCTGTTGTTATACACGAGTGCATTATATTGAGACTCACCTTCAGCCCATTGCTGCAGTGTGCCGTCATCCACACCCAGCTCATTTCTGCTCGCATTCAGGCTCTCCACTTGTTCTCTAAGGATCCTTATGATCTAAGAATACATTAATAAATGTCATTCATATGGACATTTTTAGAGTACTGGTGTTTCCCCCCCATTACCACACACATTAAAATGGGTGTTGAAAAAATGACCTTTAGATATCTCTGGCTCAAAGTGCGGCCCAGTTGTTCCACTTTCCTTTTGTTCCAGCCCAAAGCCAGGAGGCTCAGCATGTCTGTTCGCCCTGCATTTCAGTTAGTATACAAATAAGAATGAATGAGCAGGAGACTGAGTGGAATCTCACACACAGACACACACCTGCTTTAGACATGTACTTCGTTGTGATGGCCGCCCTAGACAGGAAACTGTTTACTTGTTCCACCTCTTCTCCAACTGTAGAACCGGCCCCATCCTGAAACGCACCTCCCCATTTGATCTATAGAAAGGACGTCACAATACATGACTGCTGAATTCATTCAACCTTATAACAAAATGTCTTAAACATATCCAAGACTACAAGCTGCAGTATACCTCGCATATCCAAGTGTGAGCTACTAAAAATTAAGTACACATTAAGATAAAGTCAAGTAAATAGTATTACGACAACACCAAGAGAAAAACAAAATAAATATCCACCCATCCAAATATGTATCCACACACACACACGTATGAGTATATGGTTATGGCGTTAACGTCATTTTAACAAGATTAACGCTGACAGCACTGATATATATGTGTATCTTACATCATTTGTGTGTCTCTGGATGTATTTCACAAACTCAGCAACTTCCTCATCTTTCTCAATGAAGACACCTTCAAAGTTCCCCTGCTCTGAAGTGCTGAACGAACACGGTGACAGTTGTTTGAAAAGAAACATCAAAATACTATTTTTGTACAAATCCATATTTGATGTTTATGTACACAATGCATAACGTACCTTGCATTTGATTGAAAGCGATAAAGCTTGCAGTTTCCATCAACTGAGACGGCGAGCATGTCTGGAGTGCAGGCAGGGCAGCTAAAGCATGGCTCCTTGCACATCCTGTCCACCTCAAACTTTACAGCACTCCACTCCAAGAAACTTTTGCTGAAGGCATCAGCTGATATTCGGCCAGTCTTTTAAGTAGAGGACAAACAACAGAATATTCACGGACAGTCATCATAAACATTGATTTGCACAATTTCCTTAAACTTGACAAATTTAGAAACTCACCCTTCCAAAATGGGCTGTTCGTTCATCCAGCACTTTGACAAAGGCCTTAAGTGACATCCCTGCTGCAGCTTCTTAATGTCATAGAAAGACTGAAAGACATCCATTGAAAACAGGGTGCAGAAATTTAAGGTGCCAGGCCAATATCCACCACCCTGGAAGTCCTTAACTGAGGGGGACCACATTAGGCCACAGCTGGTGCAGCTGAACACTGGCAGTGCAAGGTTATAACGGCCTTTAGGAAGGATAAGGAGAAATCCAGTCATGGCTCAACAAAGACATTCATTTTTTCCCATGTTGTTTTCAAAGCGGTCTGGTAAATCCAAATGACCTTTGACAGGTGCCCACATATACTGCGGGCCGAGGGTAATTCAAAACAATGTAGCAATGTACAATTTGCAATAAAACCTGCAAACACATCTATTGTGTATGTACTGTGTGACAAAAGAGCAACTTACCATTTATGGTTACAAGAGCCACAATTGCACCGGGTGAAACCTCAACGTTACAGAGGTTTCACTCTGGGGCCTTGAAAGCTGGAGGTTGAACCCATACCCCCTCACCCTTGAAGAACGTTTATCATGGTTTAAGGATTTGTTTTTTATTCAGTGGTCAGACTGGAGAGCACTGCAGCGGGTGTTTAATGAGGTCGATAAGACAATGAAGAGAGACAAGGTCAACTCTTCTTATGAGAATATTAGGAAGCGTCTTGTATATGATCAGCTCGCTCATGGCCCGAAGATTGGTTTACCTTCTGCCATGTTCAGGCCAAAAATCATCAAAAACCCTGAGGACTGAAAAAAAACAAAAAAAAAAACAAAAGGTAGGTTGTCTCTGTGTGAGAGACGTTGGCATTATACTCGATATTTTTTAAAAATGCAATGTGTGGATTTCTTTTACAGACAACATCTGCCATGTTGTGGACCGCTCAGAGTCTCCCCCTCCAGCACTGCTAATCCAGATGTTGGGTCTGTGTTTCCACAAGTCCCGCGAATTCTAGAGACTTATTCATCATGAAGAAAACAAGACAGTCGATCGATCGATTATGTGCGCAAGGGAGGCCACCACGAAAATGACCTCCAGATCCTCCTCCTCCTGCTGCCTTTTATTGAGAGACAGTTCACACAAAACACGTCAGAACAAAGCCACGCCCAGACAAGGCATTGTATGTATATGTGTGAACTTCTGTAAGAATGTGTGTGTGTGTGTGTGTGTGTGTGTGTGTGTGTGTGTGTGTGTGTGTGTGTGTGTGTGTGTGTGAGAGAAGCTGAGCTTTATTCAAAGTGATTTGAAACAAACTGCAGCAATAAGGGCAAACTAGTGCACAGTTATGTTTACGTGAGCGTTATTTTGTATGCATTTGTACAGTTCCATAACTGTGAGAATACATTGATAGCATTTAACTCTAGTAACAGGCATTTGTACCAGTAAGCATGAAAAAGTAGGGAAAAGAACTAGTATGTAAGCACTGACTAGTACTGTAAAGTATATGTGTATATAGGGCAATCGTGGCTCAAGAGTTCGCAGTTCATCCTGTAATTGGAAGGTTGCCAGATTGAGCCCCGCCTCCGACAGTCTTGGTCGTTGTGTCCCGGGGCAAGACACTTCACCCGTTGCCTACTGGTGGTGGTCAGAGGGCCCGGTGGCGCCAGTGTCCGGCAGCCTTGCCTCTGTCAGTGCGCCCCAGGGCAGCTGTGGCTACAATGTAGCTGCCATCACCAGTGTGTGAATGTGTGAATGACTGAATGTAGTGTAAAGCTCTTTGGGGTCCTTGGGGACTAAGTAAAGCGCTGTACAGATACAGGCCATTTACTGTGCGTGTGTTTATGCTCAAGTGTATGAATAAATTAGTCAGTTTCAAACAGTTGCAATTTAAACAGTAGAAGAGTGGCACTATATTTATATATTTATAAAGAATTTCAAACAACAATTAATTGATGCTCAAAGCAGGTTTATTTAATTAATATCCAGATTTCCAATTAGTTCCCAATTCATTCAGCAGCAAATCACATCACCACTCACTTCAAGGCTGTATGTATTATTGTAAGGTAGACCCTACAATAGTACATACAGAGAACCCAACAATCATATGACCCCCTATGAGCAAGCACTTTGGCGACAGTGGGAAGGAAAAACTCCCTTTTTACAGGAAGAAACCTCCGGCAGAACCAGGCTCAGGTCGGGGCGGCCATCTGCTGCGACCGGTTGGGGTGAGAGAAGGAAGACGTTTGTTGTAGGTCTGATTGAAGGACTGATGTGATGGTAAGTTGTCTGCTGTTCCGCTTTGAATATTGAGAGATTAGTTGATGGATTTCAAGCCAAATTGTGCCCAAGTTTAAGACCACATTCACTGGTTGTTTTTGTTGATGTTATTGTTTTGGGCTTTTTTTCCACAAGAATTTTCTAGCTCCCCTAGAATTCTGGCCACCCAAATGATGATTGCTGCTGAGAGAGCACAAGGTTTTGTCCCCCTGTACTATTCATGTCCGTGCAGGGGGTTCTCCTTGAGAGGCCAGGGTCGAAAAAGGGATGCTTCAGAACCTCCGAGGGTGTTATGCGCTGATTTGCATCCAAGGCCAACATTTCTTTGATTAGCCTTACAAATAATGTTTGGCCATTTTCCGGTCCTCGCCTAACCTTCAGCAGTTGTTCGAGGTCATCGAGACACTTAAGTTTTATATATCGAGTTTCCTTGGATCGATAATCTGTCTCGTATTGAAATTGTTCTTGGGTCTTAAATGTCCAGCGCTGTTCGTTGTGGTTATCCTCGATGAAATAGCTGTCAGTGTACAAGCCAGACTCTAGAAGATGATCTGGTAGCTGACCCTGGGTTTCAATTATGAATTTCAAAACGTCATAATCGTCTTCCCCAGGATAGAGAGGCACCCCTGTAGCAAGCTCCACAGCTACCAGCCCCAGAGACCACATGTCGATTGCTTTGTCGTATGGAATGCCAAGCATAACCTCAGGTGCACAATAACCAATTGTCCCCACACGGTCACCAGGAATCACTGCAGAAGCAGGACATGCGAGGCCAAAGTCTATGAGTTTGACTTTGACGGGAGACTCACTGCGGTTCACAACCATGATGTTTCCAGGTTTGAGGTCAGCATGCACTATTCCCACAGAACCCAGGTGGAACAGAGCATTTGCGAGCTGATGCAAAATTGGCCCGAGTTCTCTCATTGGGAGACCTTGGTTATTCCGGTCCCCAATGTAGTCCCACAGGCTTTGGTCGAGGAGTTCGAAATTCAAGCAAATGCGCTCTCCATCGAGGAAATAGCCGTTCCATTCGACAATGTTGCACCTGTCTGGATCCAAGCGTCGTAGCTGCTCCAGGATGAAAATTTCCAGTTTTGCCTGGAGCAGAATTTCAGGGTCGCTCTTGTTGACTTTAATAGCAACCGTTTTGTTGTTTTTTGTATCGCGACATCTGGTTACCAAACCAAAGCCTCCTTCTCCAAGGAAGGCCTCTACCACGTGGTGATCTCCTAAAATGGTCCCTTTCGTTATTTGAAGATCATCTTCAGAGGCAGATGGGTTGGCTGAGGTGTTGATGTCTCTTTTTTGAGGAAATTCAACTGAGTTTTGGAAACTGCAGCTGAATTTTTGCGATCCATGACTTTTCCAGCTTGAAGGCTGCTGAGAGAGCACAAGGAGTTCTCCCCCTGTACTATTCATGTCCGTGCAGGGGGTTCTCCTTGAGAGGCCAGGGTCGAAAAAGGGATGCTTCAGAACCTCCGAGGGTGTTATGCGCTGATTTGCATCCAAGGCCAACATTTCTTTGATTAGCCTTACAAATAATGTTTGGCCATTTTCCAGTCCTCGCCTAACCTTCAGCAGTTGTTCGAGGTCATCGAGACACTTAAGATTTATATATCGAGTTTCCTTGGATCGATAATCTGTCTCGTATTGAAATTGTTCTGGGGTCTTAAATGTCCAGCGCTGTTCGTTGTGGTTATCCTCGATGAAATAGCTGTCAGTGTACAAGCCAGACTCTAGAAGATGATCTGGTAGCTGACCCTGAGTTTCAATTATGAATTTCAAAACGTCATAATCGTCTTCCCCAGGATAGAGAGGCACCCCTGTAGCAAGCTCCACAGCTACCAGCCCCAGAGACCACATGTCAATTGCTTCATCATATGGAGTGCCAAGCATAATCTCAGGTGCACAATAACCAATTGTCCCCACACAGTCACCAGGAATCACTGCAGAGGTGTTACATGCGATGCCAAAGTCTATAAGTTTGACTCTGACGGGAGACTCACTGCGGTTCACAACCATGATGTTGACAGGTTTGAGGTCAGCATGCACTATTCCCACAGAACCCAGGTGGAACAGAGCATTTGCGAGCTGATTCAAAATTGGCCTGATTTCTCTCATTGGGAGACCTTGGTTATTCCGGTCCCCTATGTAGTCTGACAGGCTTTGGTCGAGGAGTTCGAAATTCAAGCAAATGCGCTCTCCATCGAGGAAATAGCCGTTCCATTCGACAATGTTGCACCTGTCTGGATCCAAGCGTCGTAGCTGCTCCAGGATGAAAATTTCCAGTTTTGCCTGGAGCAGAATTTCAGGGTCGCTCTTGTTGACTTTAATAGCAACCGTTTTGTTGTTTTTTGTATCGCGACATTTCGTTACAACACCAAAGCTTCCTTCTCCAAGGAAAGCCTCCACCATGTGGTGATCTCCCAAAATGGTCCCTTTAGATATTCCAAGCTCATCTGAGCCGAAGGATGGGTTGGCTGACATGGTGTAATGTGTCTGTTTGCGCTGTGGATTGGTTTTGGGATCAAAGCAAAGTTATGACGTCAGAAAGGATCAAAGCAAAGTTACCGCGTCACAAGCGATCGAAGCGATTCTAATATGTGCGCATGCGCACATATGAGAAGCGATCGAAGGGATTCTCATATGTGCGCATGCGCACACACGTGCTTGTTTGTGTAATATTGTTCACACTAAACTTGACCCTAATCAATTTAATATCAGTCAATCAAAGAAAATGTTAGTTTTGGAAAATTTTAAAATGACATAACTGACAGTTAAAACATTTTTTGTTCATGTATTTGTATTTGTATTGTCTTCGGGGTTTTTTTTGCATACCATGTCAAGCTTTTCTGTATATAGTCATGTCGTAGATTTCGGAGCAAACAAGAAATTGAATTGGATTTTAATATTGCAGTGCTTGGATTTCGGATTTGGTGCTTAAAACTTCTTGAAACTGTAACCGTATTTCATTCACCACAAATAACTATCTGATTGAATATTTTTCTTATCAGATAGAGAAATAAAACGAGTCGCAAAGTCTAAAAGCAACATTTCTCTGCCTGGGCTGTACCTCTGCACGTTAGTCTGTTTCAGTGTGTGACCCCTCACCCCCTCCCTGATCAGTCGGGGGTGAGTGCGCTAATGTGCCTGGAGGCCGTTTTAATGAGTGTTTGCTGGAAAACGAAAAATACAAGAAGGATTTGTACGTTTTCACAACGGGGGAGTTTGCGTAAGTACTAGTAAATAATTTTCTCGAGTGTGTACGTTACACATGTTATTTGTTTCAAATTGGTATTATTATTTTGCTAGCTAGCAAACTCGCGGGATAAAGGATTGAAGTGCACTCAGTGCGATACAATACGGTGGCGCTATTCTAACAGTTAGTTATTGCAGGGTAACTTGTAGAATATGCTGTGAATTGAACCAAGATTACACAGCAGTAGCAGTAATACGAGTTACTTCCCTCAAGTGAAAGCGTTAAACGTTAGCCCGATGCTTAACTAGCCAACGTCAGGCTTTCTGATTGAAGGCTAAAAGCGACGTTGTCACCAAGTAAACAGAATATTGATGATATTTTTGTGTATCGCTGCAGCCTTTTCAAGTATTAACCTGGTGTCTTTGGGAACAGCTTAGGGGGAAATGACGGTAATATGACTGAACCATATGGGAACAAAGAATAGGCACTTTTTTGTGCTACCGAAGTTTCCTCGCTTTCATTCAAAATCTGTTTCTCATTAAACAATTGAAACATGATGGCTTCAAGCTGACATTGAGGCCTGTGGGGCACTATCAGCCACTGAGACAGTAGACAAGTGACTATTTCACACTTTAAGGCTGCCTGTTTATTTAAGGGAGATGAACAGTACATTATAACTGTACATAATAATATCAATGATGATAGATTAAATAAATGGGTTTTTGAAAGACGCTTGTGCATTTTTAAAGTCTAAAGTGTTGAATTGATCTGAGTATGTCATCTGTTCAAAGCCTCTCCCAGTCAGTGCTGTTCTCTATGCCTGTCTTACTCTACATGATGTTATTAGCACAAACACTTTAAAGGTGATAATTAGGTCTACAACAATAACACAGACTGCAATGTAGTTAAGCGTCTTACAGTTAGTTTTGAATGAATGAACTTAAAAAACAACACAAGCAAAGATCTGTCTCCTCCTGTTTTTTGTGTCACATAAGAAAGAAGCATCAATATCTGATGAGAAGACTTATTATTAATTTGGCCTTTCACGTGGTCTTATTCAGGTGATGCGAAGTGAAATATGCATCCTTTTTATGGTAATGTGCTGGAAAATGTTGAAAATGGACATTAAACGTGCTCACAAAGTGCTTGAATTTGACCCTGAAAGGTGTATGAAGCCAGAAAAAGTCACACTTGGAGTAAAAACCTCTCATAGCAAGTTAATCATACTCAATTGATTTGATGCTTTCAGCACAAAATTTAGCCACACAGTCAGGACAGCGTCTGATTTACCTTCATCGGTAAACGTGTTTATGCAGTACATAGTAACAGTGTGGCTGAGTCCTCTGCTTCAAATCAGTTCCAGTACATTTGGAGATGTAAGTCTTAACCTTTCACATGCATCGGGAAGGAAAAAACATTTAATCTTCACAGTACTGCCGAAGTGCAGCGATACATTGTGAAGTGCACATTTCCATTTCTCATACAGTACCGAGCAAAAGTCTTGAACCACCCCCTTATTTTTTCGTGTTTTGCCAGGTCAGTCTGTGTTAACGGTGTTATTAACTGCATTCTTCAACTAAAGAAGTGAGAACAAATGATGTGGGCTTTTGTTTTTTTGCAATAGGCTGCAAGTAAATGTGTACAGATACAATTTAAAATTGGTTCTTTGTTAAGTTTTCTGGTCCTTTCCGTGACTTAGGTGTCTGTTTATGTTTGAATGTTTCAGAGATTAGTGTGAAGGGTCTTAACAGACAAAAAGTGGTCAAATACAAGCCCTGGATTAAAAATCAGAAACACTTTAAAAAGCCTGGAGAGCTATTCCTTAATACCACTTTAAAGATTACAGGGAAGTCCGGATCCCTGGAAGCAAATGAGGGATGGCTCAAGACTTTTGCACAGTGCTGTACATGTCATGTTCCCTGTTTTATAGCTCAGCTCAAACTGACACGTTCTCACTAACTGCTTCTCATTTTCTCCACAGTGAACTTTGACCACTTCCAGATACTGCGGGCCATCGGGAAAGGAAGCTTTGGAAAGGTAATGCAGCCTCCATTTTTCACGCCACTTGTATATTGTTTGCCCTTAATTACCCACCACGGTCGTCATCTCTAAAGAATCAGTGCAAGCGAAGCGAAATGTGCTGGGATTACACTTCAGTTCTCGTGTGCTGCTGTTATTTAATAACAGTTATAAATGCAGCTTATGCAATTATTTCTATAAAGTCAGTTAGAGGAGAGCCGATTTCTATTTCATCTCACTCAATCTAGGTGGGAATTTTGACCCCACGTCTCAATTTAATTACAGAGCACATTGAACGTCTGGATGAGACTTCAGTAATGAATTCAGGACTGTGTGTGTGTGTGTGTGTGAGATACACAATTGGGGCTGCAGAGATTGGAATAGTTTACCTTCATTTTAAATATCACTGCCCTGTGCACATTGTCGGCTTTAAAATTCAAACTTAAAGAGTTTGTAAGTAAACTGGCTGAGATGAGACAGACGATGCACCGGGTCCTCGTCTGAGTGCTGGCTTTCAGTTGTGCTGTCTCTCTTGCCCAGCCATGCACACACAGACACTGTGCTACACTTACACAGTGAGACAGATGCTCACAGAGACGTCCAGATACATTTTGTCCTTGCTGGAGGTCATCTTGTGTTTTTTGGCCCACTGTGGCCTCACACCGAGCTCCTGCTGTTTTTTGAACACTTTAACAGCACCAGTCTTTAGCTTCCTGTTGAACACACAGTGGGGGGGTGCAGGGGGTAATAAATCAAGTTTGATTATCCTAATTTATAGCTGTCTTTATGTTAAGGATTAAAATAAAATTCACAAGAGGAAGGTGTTGGTGTGTGTGGTTGGGAAGAGAAGGGCGAAGCTAGAATGAAGCACAAACAGAGGGAGGTGTTTGCCTCTCGCTGTAGCGCTGTGAAACACGATCTGTAGATTGCAGCTTGTGTAGGTGCTCCAAGAAAATGGGTTCATTGGCATGCAGCACTGTAGATGTGCACGTATGGATGCTTGAGAAAGGATGCTTGTGTTGCTGAGCTCGTTCTTGCACAGCGGGGAGATGTGAGGTAGGTTGGGGCTACCTCATAACTCCCCGCTGTGAGGCTGCCAGATGGGAAGAAGAGGAAACCGCCTCGTTGTCCTGAAACGCTCGTTTTCCTCTGCTCACTTTTCATCTTTACAATCTCAGCACTTGGGTGTGTATCTTCTTGCAGTGGGCCTCTCAGTTTCATTCTTATTCATAAGCTCCTCTTTGTGTTATTTAGTTTGTACCTGAAAAGTCTAATTTATGCCTGAGTACACAAGTACAAATAAAAGGAGTACCACGTACTTTAATGGGTCAGCTTGGGTCCAGACCTGAATTAGAGATAATGTTGGGCTGTTTTAGGTCTGAGCCACTAACCTGACGAAAACGCAACACAACTGCTGGTAAGTGCGTGTTGTTTAAAACAGATAGTTGGAGAGGCAGGTCAGTGCTTTTAAAGGTTTATCAGGTGTCAAATCATTTTATAGATGGGAAATGTAGGACTGTGCAAAAGTTTGAGCCACACCTTAATTCTAAGATATAACTTGCTGGGTAATGGGAAACGGGTGCAACAGTTTAAATTTGAAAAGTTTACATGAAAATACAATATAAAAGGCAAAAACAGAGTTGATATAATGAGGTAATGAGCTTGAGCATCTTTATCTTCAGCACGCCCTGAACTCTCTTAGGCACATTTCTTTGGAATTCCTTTAAGTAGTCTTCAGGAATAGTTCTCCGAGCTTCTTTAAGGACATTCAGAGCTCTTCTTTCGATATCAGCTGCCGTTTTGTTCCATTCTCTGCCGAGATGATCCCACACGGCTCAGGTCAGTCCATGAATGATGGTGTTTCGATGTGTTTAGTAAGCTGCTGCCGATCAGACGCTTTCCAGATGGTATTGCATGGTGCATCAAAGTCTGGTGGTACTTTTCATAATTCCATCAATTTTGACCAAATCCCCAACACCCTGGCTGAAATGCAGACCCAAACTATGGCAGAGCTGTACAGTAGTTTACAGGTGGTTGTAGACATATTACCACAATTTGAACCAGAACTGTCAAATTTTGGTTCATCACTCCATCAGACCTGCTGCTACTGATTTTCAGTCCAGTTCTTGTGTAATTTGGCATCCCTCAGCCTTTTCTCCCTGTTCCCTTCCTTAATAATGGCTTCTTGACAGCCACCCTTCACTGACACCATGAGATGAGGCTTTGGTGAACACTAGATGGATCAACTGAAGGACCAAGTGCATCTTTCAGGTCCTGTGTCAGGTGTTTGCTGAATTTTTTTGACATGACTTTCAGGTACTGTTCCTCCACTGTAGATAGATTTTTCAGCTTGTCCCCTTTTTTTCTGTCTTCTACTTTCCCAATCCAAAGAAATTAAATAGTGTGTTTCTGTGACAGGTTGCTAGTAACAAAGTCCCTAAATATAAAATTTAAAATTGGTTCTTTGCTAAGTTGTGTGTTTTGTATTGTATTTGACAACTCGGGTTTGTCCCCTTGAGTTAGGTTAAGTGGTTTAACCCCCCCAAAAAACAAAAATATCGCTCTGAAAGCGATCAGGTACAAAGACTGGACTGAAAATGGGTGAAAAAGCAGTTAATGTCCAAAGAAAAACTTTAAATGACCTTCAGAAAGTCTAAAGAAAGGAAGAAGAAGAACATCTGGCTCAGTACAGGCAAAATATAAAGAACTGAGGAGAGGCTCAAGACTTATTCACAGATAATCAATCAAATTAATCAAGCGTCATCTGGAAGCATCCTCCTGGCTGTAAGAGCGTCTCGTTTTTGTCTCATTAACTGTCTGGTGGCGCTCACAGTAGTCTGCTGTGACGGGGACCTCGAGGACTAATGTTACAGGGAAATCATTAGGAAAGTGCTTTGGACTGAGCTTTACTGAAATCTCAGTTTTCCCCCTGTCGGAGAGCTCCACCACCTCCACCCCTCCTCCTCCTATTCCTTCTTTTTAAACGTCAGTGCAGGTACCGTCTCCCTCCCTCCCATCAAGGTTCAAGGTTCTTTATTTCTTTATTTCCATCCCTGTATTTTTGTTACATAGAACTTAGTGGCTGTGCTCACTGTTCAATTCAAGTTGGTTTAAGAGAGATGGTAGTTTAAAAAACACAAAAACAAGCTGTTTTGGTAAAGCAATATATATGATTATTAAAGATAAAATATAGTGTTAATTTGTTTGAGTTCCTTCCCTCTCTCTTTACTTCTCACTCTGTTTTGAAGCATCTGCCTTCCAGCAGATGGGGGAGACTGTATTGGCAGCTGCTTTCCAGGAGGATGTAGCTCATCTGTATCGCGAGGCCTGTTGGGCCATATACGTCCTAAGAGTAAGAGTAATTTCCTGCTCTCTCTTTTCCTCTCTAACTTTTCCCTGTGTGCATTAGGGCTGCCACAAACGATTATTTTGATAGTCGACTAGTCACCGATTATTTTTGCGATTAGTCGACTAATAGGATTAGGGCTGCACGATTAATCGTTAGAAAATCGCGATCTCGATTCAAACTTATTTGCGATCTCATTTCCAAATGACGATTTAAAAGAAAGAAAAAGAAAAAGACGACGACGATTGTACCGCATTTTGATCCGGGACGTACTCTGCATGAAACCAAGTGCTCACTCTTCCTGCTCAACAAATGACAAGGGCGGAGCCTTATACCACGTGATACAGAAGCTGTGCCGTGTGATGCTAATATTAGCAGGGGAAAAAACAACGGTAGACTGATGGGTAATAAGCGCATGAATAATACAGAAAACAGAGATTGGAGACGGGAAACTGTTCTTGAAGTACAGAGACAGATAGAGAGAGAGCTAGCTGTGCATGGAGTGTGATTTTAATAGTCGTGGAAGCAAAACAGCAAAATTAATGACATTGATCAAATGTGAAGCGCAGTTTGCTGCTTCTTTTGCTGCTGGCTCTGTGAATTTTGGTTGGAGAGACAAAACCTGCAGCTCAGAATCAGCGCAAGAAGACGTAATCGCAGCGCGGACCGGACGCATCAGGATCGCTAAGCTCCGACAGCGTGTCCGTCTACGAGCCGTCGGGTGAGAAAGCCGAGAAAGACAAAGTTGATTCTGATGCGTCGGTCCGTTCTGTGTTTACGTCTTTGTGTGGAATCAGTCTACCTGCTCTCATTTACACGGATTCGCATTTGCGACCAAATTGGTTGCACTCTAGAGCCCTGTTACTTGATGAAAGTTGGTTTTGCAGAGTTAATCTTGCAGCTCAGCCACAGCATAGCCCTCAGCAACCAAGAGCATGCTAGCGGGCCGTTGTTATTATGTTATTACTGTGCTTTTCGGAAAATAAGGCACTCTAAAAATCAGTCCTTTGATTTTTCTGGAAATCGACAGTGCTCCTTATAATCCGGTTTGCCTTATGTCTCTACCAGCTTTGCACATCTACAGACTGAAATCTTTGCCCATTCTTCTTTGCAAAACAGCTCCAGCTCAGTCAGATTAGATGGGCAGCGTTTGTGAACAGCAGTTTTCAGATTTTGCCACAGATTCTTGATTGGATTTAGATCTGGGCCCTATTTCAGGAAGCCGGTTTAGTGCAAACTCTGAGTAAGTATACCCTGAGTTAACGAAAACTCTGGGTTTTCGGTTTCACAAAGCGAGTTTAGATTAATCCTGAGTGAGTTACTATGACGACACACTCCGTGAAGCTAACCTGCTCCCTAGCAGGTTTACTTCAACTAACCCTGACGTTCTCCGCCTCTTTGTCAGAAACCTGACTGTAGGAAGTGTCAGACATGGCGTGCTCCTTCCTTGAAGAGCCAGTAGATGTTGAAGCCCAAATTCTCCGCAGAGCTCTCCGCCGGGAGAGAGTGATTAGAGCGCGTTCGGACATTTTATCATTTCCTGATGATTTCCTGTGTGAACGTTACCGTTTTTCAGCACAATCTATAAGTTATTTGAATAACATCCTCAGGCCTAATATTGCTCATGTGACACATCGTGGACATTCTCTCAGTTCTGTACATATTATTTGTATTTTTGCACTTCGGTTTTTTGCAAACGGGAGCTTTCTGTATAATATTGGTGACGCTGAGCACGTTTCCAAGGCTACCATCTGTCGGGCAGTCAGGAATGTTACAGTTGCACTGAAACGTCTCCTGTACTCGTTTGTGGTGTTCCCCGGTCATAGACCCACAAGATTTATCAAAGAGGGATGCCACAAAATTGCAGGTAGCAGGATGAACAAAATTTAATTCATGATGTGGTGATACTTGAACTACTACTTAAATTTTACATTTATTTTCACGGTTCCCAGGCGTGATTGGCTGTATAGATGGCACTCACATTCCAATCATTGCTCCTTCAGTAAATGAAGGAGACTATGTGAACAGGAAGTCTTTCCACAGCATTAATGTACAGGTACATAGTTCCCTGTAGCATTTCAAACTAACAAATCATTTCATTATAGTAATGGATGCTAATTTGTGTTCTCTGCACTGTGAAGATCATATGTGATGCTGCCAACATTATCACAAATGTGGAAGCCAAGTGGCCAGGCTCTGTGAGTGGTGGTGGTGGAGGACCCCCACCTGTTTTTCGGGCCTCCTCTTTTTTTCTAGTGGCCATAACGGGTCACATTTGAGCATACAGAGTAAGCAAATATGTACTTGTAATGTGCTCAGATGATTTCAATAAGTGCTTACAGAAAGAAAATTAATGTAGCCTCTAACTGCAATTGATTTACATCGGACAAAGAGACCAAGCACTATGGCTCAATTACACCTTACCTGTTTGGTATTTGGTGAGTATTGAGTTGTATTTTTGTTATTGACCAAATACTTATTTTCCACCCTGATTTACGAATAAATTCTTTACAAATCCTACCATGTGAATTCATGGATTTTTTTTTCACATTCTGTCTCTCACAGTTGAAGTGTACCTCTGGTGCAAATTACTGACCTCTGTCATCATTTTAAGTGGGGGAACTTGCACAATCGGTGGCTGACTAAATACTTTTTTGCCCCACTGTATGATCCACCGGTGGTGATATTTTGGTATTTTGTGAGTTCCTGATTTAACAAATCAGCTCTTTAATCCAGGCCTGAGAGATTGAACTTTAAAGCGCTATAAAATATTCTTACTGAAAACAGTCGCAAAGTATTTTTCTCCATGATTATAATGAGCTTGGGAGAAATTCACTTATATGGGACACTGATCGAATGAGAAGTCCCGAGCCTAAAAGGATTGCAGCGAGTCAATCCAGTCCAAAAACAAGGAACTGTTTCCTTCAAAATGATGACGTCATCTTGCTGGTGATGGAGGCTCGAATAGGTTGCGCGTGAGACTCCATTATCAGCAATATCTGGTATGAATGTGTGTGGATGTATGCATGTGACTGGACTGTGACGGACTGACGACTAAAAGTTTAACTGACTTGATATTGAGACAAAAACGGTACCGACTTTAGGATTAGTGAATGTCCACAACAATTCACCCAGCCTGTAAAAGAAGGGTGGATGTTTTGTC